>NC_056055.1:193569420-194216086 GCF_016772045.2 Ovis aries
CCAGTATTTGGTCTTTTATCTAATGTTTTTATTGGAATATGGTTGCTTTATAGTTTTTAGTGCCACTGTACAATGAAGTGAATCAGCTTTATATATACATTTAAAGATATGTGAAGAGTATGCTGCTAAGTCGCTTCAGTTGTGTCCAACTCTGTGCAACCCCATAGACGGCAGCCAACCAGGCTCCCCCATCCCTGGGATTCTCCAGGCAAGAACACTGGAGTCGGTTGCCATTTCCTTCTCCAATGCAACAAAGTGAAAAGTATGGATGGGAACTAATTGTTTTATCTCCTCATGTTGCAATTGATTGAAAGCAGCTTACTGTTTTACAGTCAATATTTTAAAATGATAGCTTTCAAAAAGCCAGAGCTGGTTGGATTTTTTTTTTTTTTCTAACTTTTGGAGCATGAGCCACCTGTTCTCCTTGCTTGGCTCTGTAATAAACCTTTCCTTTGCTTTAAAAAAACAGAAAAAAGGCAAAGGAAACAGAAATAATGAGACCAAAGCAAAAGTTAATACCATGCTGTCCTCTATGGTTATTGAACTTGGATTTTTCATTTCCTGATGGTCAAAACAAAAAGGGGAATGTGATCAGTTACAAAATTCTATTTGCACACAAGATCAAAGCACTTGAGTTGCTCAAGAGTAAAGTTTTCCTTACCAGCTAGTTTTACAAGAGATTTTGAAGTCTTAACGGGACTTACGAAGTGAAGGATAGCATCTTGAGCAACACCTCCCAAACTTTCTCTGCAGAAAATAAAGTAGGAATTTTATATAGCTGCTTTTTATGTCACTTCATTAAGTAGAAGCAGAGGACAACACCAAAGCACAGTTTTGCAAACGCAAGTCTGTAAGACACTGAAGTTAGCGATTGGTTATCCTTGGCTGCTCCACAGGACCCCTACAGAATTCCATCACAGCTGTGGAAGGTGGGGAAAGGGTAGCGAGGCATCAGCTCCTCGGGTGATTCTAATGTGTGTCCAAGGTTGAGAACCACCAGTACAGGTACCTAGGTTATTGATGGTTTGGCTTGATTCAGAAATACGAGGAACAGATAGATTGCCATTTCTCCCTCAGGTGCTAATCTGTGACAGTTTTGTATGCTCTTTATTTTCAGTTTTTTCATAACTGGGCTTTGAATGAATGGTGGTCTGCTGACAGAGATGATGTTCTTTGGAAAGAGCCCAGAATATACGTACTCTGTTGTCAGGAAAAGATAGAGCTTTAATTTGGAAATGAGGTTGTCATTATTTTTATGAAAATTGAGGAAGCAAACCAAGACTCATTTAAATGAGTGGCTGCTTCCTCTCTGTAGAGTTGTGGGCTACAGACATGACAAACAGAAGGTTCTCTAGACGGGAACTAGTTTACACTTATGCCTAGGCAACCATGAGGGGTATAGGGATGGTCCCAGTCTTTGGGTCTGGGGGGTTACTGCAGAGATTGATATTTCCTCGGTTAGTAGGTATTTGAAGTACATGTACCTGGAGAGAGCAGTCGTGTGTGTGTGTGTGTGTGTGTGTGTGTGTGTGTGTGTGTTTAACCTTAAACAGTAAGTTTAAAAGACACATGGAAAAGGGACAGCGGGTTATGACTATAGCTTTTCTAAGTAGTCTTGTAACCAGTTTAAGTTTCAAAGATTTGGTATATGGAGTCTGAAGATTTATTGGTTTATTCATCTGACAAAAATTTTGAGTGCCACACCTCTGCCTGTCCCAGTGATTTTCTTGGTGTAGAAACTCTGCTCTGAAGAATGTAAATTCCAGACAGTGAGACTCCATTCCTTCTTCCAGTGGAGTCTTTTGCTGGGGGAGCTGAAGGGGACTGTGCTGGGTTACTCTGAACAGAGTCAGGGCTGTGGAGGGGGAGCCTTGAACTTGATGGTCTGGATGGTAAGGGTAAGCTCATTTTCATCTACATGTCCTCTGATGCTGGGTGCATGGTTCCTGGTGGGTTGTACCCTCTTGATAGATATTGGCTGTAGAATCTGAGGAAGCACATTAGGATAAACATGATGATTTGCTCAAGGGGGTCCTTGCAGAGGGGCTATACATATTTTGGAGAGGAGCGGGACAATCAGTTGAGGGCTCTGAGAAGCAGTAGGAGCAGGATCTCTTCATCAGGCAGTTCTGGAAATGACTGGTTGCTTTTGCCTCTTAGTTCAAGAACTGTAATAACAAGGTCTTAGAGTGTTACCAGGGCAAATATAATCATGCTTTGTCTTTCTAAAGCAGAGGATTTTAGATGACCATTTGCCTGTGTCTTTAAACAGAATCTATATGGATTAACGTTAGGGAGAATTGCTAGATAGTAAGAAACCTAAATGAAAAATTTCAACTAGAAAATATAACATAGAGTCCCAGTTCTCTTCAACTTTCTTCTCTAAGTATTTTAAATCCATAAGTCTCTTTCTTTGTAAAGATGTGAATGTACACTCACGTATACATACCTGAATAACATTTGTTTTAATTTCTCCCTAACTTAGTTACAAATAGTTGGTAAACTTGAAGTTTGTAAATGCCATACAGTGATTCTGTCAATTTCTTACATGACTAGGAGAGAAGACTATGTTAGGATTCATTTCACAAATTTATTCTGACCATACACCGTGTATCATCCACTGAGATGATGAGTCATAATTTCTGCTCTCAAGGGAAAAAAGCAAAAAAAAAGTTCTCTAGAAATTTAAACCACATACAGTAGATATACAGATGGGATTTTTGTAGGTTTATAGGCAATGCTGTCTTTGAACAATGGGAATCAGTGAGGATTTCCAGAAGAGTGTTTGGTGGGGATAGTGCGGGCAGAAGAGGAACTGGCAGGGAGATGAAACAGGAGACATAACTGATCTTGCTCCTGGGAGGGGCTTGGCTTCTTTAGCACACCAGAGAGAAATAAAGCCCTTAGACACTGGATTCTGGGTGGGTGACCTGCCTGATTTTGACCCCTTGGGCCAGAAACCAGTAGGGATATGCATGAAGGATGTTTTTAAGTGCTTCATGGTTTAGTCACTAAGTGGTATGACTCTTTGCGGCCCCATGGACCGTCGCCCACCAGTTTCTCTGTCCATGGAATTTCCCAGGCAAGTATACTGGAGTGGGTTCCCATTTCGTACTCCAGGAGATCTTCCTGAGTCTTGAGCTTATGCTCTATAATAAAAACATACCCTGGCACTGTGCATAGCTTTTAGGGACCCAGTATTTGTATCTAGAGCACCTGGGGCATGGTTTCATCTCATCAGAATCTTTTGTCCCTATGCCGCTCATTTGAGAGGATTTCTGCTGGCTTCCAGGACTTTATTCTTAGTATTTCAAAGTTTAGTTTTTTAGGACAAAGTCTTTATCAGATGACTTTTTGTTCTTTAGTCATATGGTAATGATACTAACTGCCCACTTGCAGATCCGAGTCTTTCTCTCAAATATCCATGTCATCTGTGTATGTGGCATTTCAAGGCAGTCATTTCCTTGTGGCCACTTTGCAGACACTGTGACCTAGCTTAAGAATCTTGAAAGCAGATGTTTGCATGCTCTGTGCTGTAAGTCCATTCTGGAGCTGTGCTTTCTGCGTGCTACAGTGATAACGAGGGTTGTTTCAGACCCCTTTCTGAGTGCTAGGGCACTTTGTGGGTATCAGCATTAAATCTTCCTCCAGCAGTAGCTCAAAGCATTGTTGCTTCGTCATCCCCTGCCTCAAGTGTGGGCCAGAGAAGCTTGTGGAGGAGGGAGTGACCTGCTCGCAGTTTAGAAGGAGGAGGGTTGTGGGGAAGCCAGCCTACAGACAGAGTGGCATATGGTATTTTTGGTTTACGCATTCTACGTGGCCACTTTGAAGCCATTTTTGAAAGGCAGATATTTTAGCATAAGACACACACACACACACACACACACATACACACACATAAAAGTTAACCAAATACTGTACAGAGCAGACTTCCTGGCATCGTACGAGCCTGCCTTATGTTATTGTTGAACCCCTTCCTTGCGAAGGGGAGCAGAGGTAGAGTAAGGAGGGAGTGGCCGTGAAATCTGTCTGGGAGCCACACCCAAGTAAAGAGTAGTCGTCCTTGGTTAGCCTCTCAGAGAGGGCTCTCAGTCACCCCAAGCCCGGAGCCTACTCATTCTCTGAGGGGGCTTCTGTCTCAATGGTCTGTTTCGTAATCCTCTGATTTCCTCCCTTTATCTTAAGTTTCTTTTTAAAATTGAGACATGGATTTGGCCATGTAATTTTTTTTTTTTTCCTGTTTGGAAATTCAGAAGAAAGGTTTCTGCATTTTGTCCTTGTCCTAAATTTGTAAACCTTATTGGAATAGGTACATATTAAACTCTGGTGGATTGTGGGCCAGCAGAGCCCCTTAGGATCACTCCAGTTCAGTCCAAACCACCATGAAATCCTCATCATGTGTTCAGCACTTGTGTCTGGTGCCTAAGCAAAGTAACCGCAGTATACTTAAAATCACAGTGCTCCATAGGATCATAGTTTTGGAAGACAGGAACAATACAACCTAGCTTTGAGTTTAACAAATTTGGGGGGAAAGCTTTGTCACAGAAACACGTAAAATCAAGAAGCTAAACCTGGATGCGATGAGATCAGGGGAGAAAGTCATGTCAATGAAAAATGGCCTCAATTTTTGACAGTGTTGTATCAAGATGGCTTGGGAAAAGTATCTTACTTGGATATAGAAAACCCATTTAAGAGTTACCAAAGCTCAGGCCAGAAATGAGGAAGTCATCTAAGGCAATAAAAAACTAGTGATGGAGAGGAGAGAAAGACATAGATTTGAAGGGAATACTGAATACCTGCATGAAAGAATCAAATAAAATTTTAATTAAAAATTTTTTTCTAGTACTGGCATCCCTCAAGCTTTAGGAAATGGATTTCTTGTTTTTTTAAGTAAGCCACATAGACCAAGTGACATGTCCTCAAATGACTGAATTATTGTCTCATTAGACAGTATGTGATTTCTCTAAACTGAGCAACTGAGGGTGGGGATGACATCATTTATATTCCTCTGCCTGGAATACTCCATGGCACATAGAATGCTTATTGAATTAACGAGTACTAAATTCTCTTAAAATTATTTCCCAAAGATGTTTCTTCCTAAATTTATAAATTTAGCTAATTTCAGGAAGTTTCATTATTATTATTATTTTGCCAATTCACTTTCTTTTCTTCACAGCAATATACGTAAGCTCAGGCAATTGCATTGTATGTACATGGCGATCTGTGTGTGTGTGTGTGTATGTATGTACATGTATCTATTTGTAACCAGGAATCTTAATATTGGATAGGCCAAAATGTTTGTTTAGGTTTTTTCTGTAAGATGTTATTGGAAAACCTGAATGAACTTTTTGGCCAACCCTATATTTGTTGATTTCACTGAATTATGTATCTACTGTATGAAATGGTGGTGGATCTCTCTCTTCAGATGTGAGTTGATTTGAGAGCTTGATTCTGTAACATGCAATCTTAGCCCCATCTGGCCTTCCAGTCCTTTATTTAGATCCTGCGGCCTCTCTATAAGGGGCACCTTCTGCCAGGTCTGTCAGGCTGGAAAGCTAACAGCTTCTTCAAAGCTTTCACTGCTGCCCACTCCCTCTCCTGTGTGCTTTTTTTTTTTTTAATCCAAAGCAGGTGTACTTGGGGTTCCTGTTCAGAGGCCATCTCTACTCACTGTGTTCCATGTTAACCACGGCCAGATTTCTCTACACTTCTTTAGTACGGGGTGCCATGCAGGGTGCTCAGCACAGCATCTTCCAGTGTGGATAGCTGTCCCTGTGTTTCTCTTCCTCTCTCTCTTACTGGAGGGAAGCTGAGACCACCTCACGTCATTGTATCCTGTGCATATACCTGGCGATGGGGACTATCAAAGTTAGATGATGATGCAGAGTGCGTGACATTTGAATGCTGAAAAGTTAACTTTACTGAACAGTCTTAATTGTTTGGTTTGTGGAGGTGGAGTGCTTTAAATCAGAATGTGTATTTCAGTGTTAAACAAAGACCCACAGAATGGCATGCGAAGTGGCACGTTTCTAGGCTTCTAGTCAGTAGGGAACACCTCTCTCAAAAATCAGCACTTTGAGAACGTGAAGTCATTCTGTTTACTTTAATGAATAAACATCAAGTTCTCAGGACAGTTAGGAAGGCCATGGGAATAACTTCTCTTGGAATCAGTTCAGTTCAGTCACTTAGTCATGTCACTTAGTCTTTGCAACCTCGTGGACTGCAGCACGCCAGGCCTCCCTGTCCATCACCATCTCCTGGAGTTTACTCAAACTCATCTCCATTGAGTCAGTTGGATGAGATGCCATCCAACCATCTCATCCTCTGTTGTCCTCTTCTCCTCTTCCTTCAATCTTTCCCAGCATCAGGGTCTTTTCCAATGAGTCAGTTGTTCGCATCCGGTGGCCAAAGTATTGGAGTGTCAGCTTCAACATCAGTCTTTCAGGACTGATCTCCTTTAGGATGGATTGGTTGCATCTCCTTGCAGTCCAAGGGATTCTCAAGAGTATTCTCTAACACCACAGTTCAAAAGCATCAATTCTTTGGTGGCAAAGAATTGGACTTTTTGTTGGCAAAGTAATGTCTCTGCTTTTTATTATACCATCTAGGCTGGCCACAGTTTTTCTTCTAAGGAGCAAGTGTCTTTTAATTTCATGGCTGCAATCACCATGTGCAGTGATTTTGGAGCCCCCCAAAATAAAATCTGTCACTGTTTCCACTGTTTCTCCACCTGTTTGCCATGAAGTGATGGGACCAGATGGCATGACCTTACTTTTCTGAATGTTGAGTTTTAAGCCAACTTTTTCACTCTCCTCTTTCACTTTCATCAAGAGGCTCTCTAGTTCTTCACTTTCTGCCATAAGGGTGGTGTCATCTGCATATCTGAGGTTATTGATATTTCTCCCGGCCTTCTTGAGTCTGGCTTGTGCTTCATCCAGCCCAGCATTTCTCATGATGTACTCTGCATATAAGTTAAATTAGCAGGGTGACAATATACAGCCTTGACGTACTCCTTTCCTGATTTGGAAGTAGTCTGTTGTTCTGTGTCCAATTCTAACGGTTGCTTCCTGACCTGCATACAGATTTTTCAGGAGGCAGGTCAGGTGGTCTGGTGTTCCAATCTCTTTAAGAATTTTCCGCAATTTGTTGTGATCCACACAGTCAAAGGCTTTGTTTTGGCATAGTCAATAAAGCAGAAGTAGAAGTTTTTCTGAAACTCTCTTGCTCTTTTGATGGTGCAACAGATGTTGGCAATTTGATCTCTGGTTCCTCTGCCTTTTCTAAATCCAACTTAAACATCTGGAAGTTCACGGTTCATGTACTGTTGAAGCCTGGCTTGGAGAATCTTGAGCATTACTTTGCAAACGTGTGAGATGAGTGCAATTGTGTGGTAATTTGAACATTCATTGGCTTTGCCTTTCTTTGGGATTGGAATGAAAACTGACCTTTTCCAGTCCTGTGGCCACTGCTGAGTTTTCCAAATTTGCTGGCATATTGAGTACAGCACTTTAACAGCATCACCTTTTAGGATTTGAAATAGCTCAACTGGAATTCCATCACCTCCACTAGCTTTGTTTGTAGTGATGCTTCCTAAGGTCCACTTGACTTCACATTCCAGGATGTCTGGCTCTAGGTGAGTGATCACACCATCGTGATCATTGGGGTCATGAAGATCTTTTTGTATAGTTCTTCTGTGTATTCTTGTCACATCTTCTTAATATATTCTGCTTCGGTTAGGTCCATACCATTTTTGTCCTTAAGTGTGCCCAAAATGTTCCCTTGGTATCTCTAATTTTCTTGAAGAGATCTCTAGTCTTTTCCATTCTGTTGTTTTCCTCTATTTCTTTGCACTGATCACTGAGGAAGGCTTTCTTATCTCTTCTTGCTATTCTTTGGAACTCTGCATTCAAATGGGTATGTCTTTCCTTTTCTTCTTTGCCTTTCACTTCGCTTCTACTCACAGCTATTTTTAAGTCTTCCTCAAACAACCATTTTGCCTTTTTGCATTTCTTTTTCTTAGAAGTGGTCTTGATCACTGCCTCCTGTACAGTGTCACGAACTTCGGTCCATAGTTCTTCAGGTACTCTGTCTGTCATATCTAATCCCTTGAATCTATTTGTCATTTCCACTGTATAATTGTAAGGGATTTGATTTAGGTCATACTGAATCAGTATGTGTATCAGTTTTCCCTACTTTCTTCAATTTAAGTCTGAATTTGGCAATAAGGAGTTCATGACCTGAGCCACAATCAGCTCCTGGTCTTGTTTTTGCTGACTGTATAGAGCTTCTCTATCTTTGGCTGCAAGGAATATAATCAATCTGATTTTGGTATTGACCGTCTGGGGATGTCCATGTGTAGAGTCTTCTCTTGTGTTGTTGGAAGAAGGTGTTTGCTAGAACCAGTGCATTCTCTTGGCAAAACTCTATTAACTTTTGCCCTGCTTCATTCTGTACTCCAAGGCCAAATTTGCCTGTCACTCCAGGCTTCTTGACTTCCTACTTTTGCATTCCAGTCCCCTATAATGAAAAGGACATCTTTTTTGGGTTTGAGCTCTAGAAGGTCTTGTAGATCTTCACAGAACCATTCAGCTTCACCTTCTTCAGCATTACTGGTTGGGGCATAGACCTAGATTACTGTGATATTGAATGGTTTGCCTTGGAAACGAACAGTGATCATTCTGTCATTTTTGAGATTGCATCCAAGTACTGCATTTCAGACTCTTTTGTTGACTATTTTGGTTACTCCATTTCTTCTAAGAGATTCTTGCCCACAGTAGTAGATATAATGGTCACCTGAGTTAAATTCACCCATTCCAGTCCATTTTAGGTCACTGATTCCTAAAATGTCAACGTTCACTCTTGCCATCTCTTTTTTGACCACTTCCAATTTGCCTTGATTCATGAACCTAACATTCCAGGTTCCTATGCAATATTGCTGTTTACAGCATCGGACCTTGCTTCTGTAACTGGTCACATCCACAACTGGGTGGTGTTTTTACTTTGGCTCCAACCCTTCATTCTTTCTGGAGTTACTTCTCCACTGATCTCCAGTAGCATATTGGGCATCTACCGACCTGGGGCGTTCATCTTTCAGTGTCCTGTCTTTTTGCCTTTTCATACTGTTAATGGTGTTCTCAAGGCAGAATACTGAAGTGGTTTGCCATTCCCTTCTCCAGTGGACCACATTCTGTCTCTTGGAATAGATATTTTTAACCTGAAGTTTGAGTTGCCTATAATAAAGTCATAAAAAACCCATGATGTTGGTTGTTGGTGGTTTAGTCGCTCAGTCGTGTCCTACTGTTTGCAACCCCTGGAGTGTAATCCACCAGGCTCCTCTGTCCATGGGATTTCCCAGTCAAGAATACTGGAGTGGGTTGTCATTTCCTTCTGCAAGGAATCTTCCCAACCCAAGGATCAAACCTGGGTCTCCTGCATTGCAGGCAGATTCTTTACCGACTGAGCCACTGGGGAAGCCATAAGTTGGTTGAAATAAGCTATTTTGCTAAAAAGCTTGGAAACGATTGTGCTAGGAGTTTGTTTAAATTATATATACCCTAAGCAAAAAAGGCTATTTTTGTAAATAAATAGCTGTGTCCTTAGTTTTATGAGAGTTGTGTAATAAAAGGTTATTTGTTAGTATTCTTTTGTTAAAAGAGGTGCTAAAAATACTTTGAGGGCTTATTGAATTTGCATTAAGAGCTCAGTTGTCTGGTTTTTTCCCTCTCAGATCAGGTGTGTTTTGTTAATTTCTGAATAGAGGAAATAACACAATTTCCTCTTGTTTTCTGTGTTCTCCCAGCCTCTGTCCTTGCGTATGCCTTGGGGTTTGATGTGACATACCTGTCTTTTGTGACATACTTTTCTCAGTAGGGGACTGATCGTATGTTTCTTACCATCTCCCACACCTTTTTTTTTTTTTTTAAATGAGGAACTCTGTTCAGATCTATTTACAAGTCAATGGAAAACCGGGGAAGACAGGCCAGAATGCTTGCGTCTTGTGCTGTTTATTATTTTATCATATTCATTGAAAGGATATCTTGTGTAGAAGTTAGATACCAAAAATATAGGAAATGTGGAGCTCTGCACAGAACTCAGGATTCTGTGTAGAATGAGCTTTGTATCATTGTGTCATTGTTTTCGACAGAATCTTTTGAGAGTGGGAGTGGATTAGAAGGGAGAAATAAGTGTGGTTTAACTGGAATTCCTCTTGTATGAATAACATTATGCACCTTAATGTTCTTCTACACCTTGTTTTTGGGGGGATTTAGTGTCTTTCATGTTTGATTTTAAGCTGTTAAAAGACAGATTTTCTTCATCTTTATTCCCAGGAGCCCTACAGTGAGTATGATGCCTTTCAGCTTGGGGTGCCTGGGAACCTCACCCTTGTGGATGTTGTTGCTCTAACCTCCGCGTATTCTTCCATATTAGTTGTTAGGGGCCCTCGTTCAAGATAGAAGAAACCAACCACACTTCATTAATTTGCGAGATAAGGCCCTTCAGCAGCAAAGACTGATAAAGTGGAGTCAGCCTCTGTGCTTTTAACTGCTTGCCAAGTCCAAGCAGGATGCTGGCCCTGTGACGGGCTCTCCCCTGTGGCCTCTCATGCTCAGGACACCATTTGCAGAAGGAAATCCTCAACGGCACAAGGGATTACTGCTAAGTTCCAAAGAGCAACTTCTAGGGCCTGAAGGCAGATGTTTCCTCCTCAAGGCCTTCATATCTGAAGTCCAGTCCTTTTCCTTCCTGACATAATTTAGTCTTTTTAAACCTCTTACCTACTTCCTAATGTCTGTCTTCAGTACCTGGCTTTTGCAATTCACCTTTGTAAATGAGTCACCCCTTGGCTCAGTCCACCTTCACATCCCTCTTCAGGAGAAGGAAGGTGTTTGTTCTGTTGAGGGACACTCAGCCAACTGACCCCGGGCTGAGTAGAACTGAGGAACTCCATCATAATTTTGATAATGGATGGGCCCATGGGGTTGGGAAAATGTGAGCATGCCTCAGAGCTTCTTCCATCGAAAGAGGATTGTAAATAAAATTCCTAAAATCTTGAACGACTACCCTTTAAGTGCTCTTTGCAGTTTGTTTTGGATTATATTGCATATCTAGCACGTGAACTGGTGAGTTAAAGAGCTTTGTTTGTAAATTCTATTACTTAAGGAGAAGAATTTCTTGTCTAATTACACAGGGATTTCTGTTAGTCCTTAGAACGTTACAATACATGTGAACCATTTTATTCGCATAAAACATTCTAATGCTATGGTTTTTGTCCCTTTAGTGGTTATGTCTGACTGTCCAGAAACTATTTTTGAGTGACTCATTAAAAAATAATGGGAAGCCTAGTGTACACTGAGGTTGACTCAGTCTATGAAAATTTGCAAAAATACTCTGTAGTCTGTTTTTTGAAAGCCAGTGTAATTCTAGAGAGGAAGAAGAACCTTTTTGTGCCCATTTGTTATGTCTTATTTTAAAACCTTTTGAGCTTTATTTGATGCCTTAACTGTGTCACTTCAGAACAGATGTCATTTTAAAATGATTCATCCCTGATGAGATTTCTGTTTTGTACCTAATAGAAACAAGCCTTTTAGGGTATAAGAATGCATATGAACTTTAAAAAGTAAGTATTGATAAATATTTTTTTAAAAAATGATGGATGTTAATGAAGTTTCACCTTTAATCTGCCATATGTCATGTCATGACATAACAGCCTTCTTTAAGAGAAAAGAAAGTGAAATGTACTTCTCTCTCGCTCTGGTTTTGACCAGTTGTTTTGGCATGGTATATGTATATATATATTTTCTTTTTTTCCATCTTACTTCCTTTTAGCCTATCCATGTCTTCATATTTTAAGTTTGACTTCCATAGGAAGCATCCAATTGGGTTTTGTTTTTATATCCATTTTAACATACTCTGCCTTTTGATTGGAGTATTTTGTCCATTAACATTTAGTGTGATTATTGATGTGCTTGAATTTAGGTTTACCATTTAGTAATATACTTTCTGTCTGTTCCCTGTTTTTCTTCTTGCCTTCTTTTGGATAATTTGAATTTGTTTTTAGAATTCCATTTTAATTCTTTTGTTATTTTATACCTCTTTGTGTTATTATTTTATGATTGTTCATGGTATAATGTGTATCCTAAAGTTTTCAAGATCCATACATAGTTAATGTTGTGCTGCTTTATGTAAAATGCAGAAACCTTGCCATCATTTAGGTCCATTTACCATCCATCTCCCTCCAATTCTGTTCTTTTTTTCTTTCGCATAATCTTGCCTTTTTACTTCATAGTATATATATGTCCCCTTGGAGAAGGGAATGGCAACCCACTCCAGTATTCTTGCCTGGAGAACCTTGGACAGAGGAGCCTGGTGGGCTGCAGTCCATAGGGTCGCAAAGAGTCGGACACGATGGAAACAACTTAGCACGCACACATGCGTTCATATGCCCATTGCTGTTTATTTTGAAGAGAGGCTTACTTTTGTTCTGTCTTCTCTTGGATTGTTAGGAATGCTTACCAATGTTGTGGCTATGTAGGAATAAATGGATTTTTGTAACTATGTTAATTTACTGTGCTTTTTAAGGCACACCTCGGAGATATTGTGGGTTCAGTTCCAGACTACCTGAGTAAAGTGACTATCTCAATAGAGCAAGTCACATAAATTTTTTTGGTTTCTTAGTGTATATGATAGTTACGTATACCCTATACAATAGTCTCATAGTAAAGTATGTAATAGTGTTAAATCTTAAAAAAGTATATGCATTAAATAAACTATATGAAACAAAAAGTTATAATAGTGACATCAAAGATCACAGATCACATGTCACCATAACAAACATGATAATAATGAAAAAGCTTGAGACATTGTGAGAATTACGAAAACATGGCATAGGACAAGAATGGAACAGAGCTTTCCAGGATGAAAAGTTATAGTTACTTGTAACAAGTATAAAAACTTATTTTCCCTAAAGTTTTTCCTTAAGATGTGGGATGAATGTGTCACAGAAGAGCATAACACTAATTTAACTCAGTGTTATTTTTCAAGCAAGTGAATGTTTCTGACTTAAGAATATAAGACAATTATAGGGGTATAGGTATCTGCAATAGTATTTTACAAGAAAGGCCAGCATTGTGTGTCTCCTTTGGAGAAGGCAATGGCACCCCACTCCACCCCACTTCCATTTTCGCCTGGAAAATCCCATGGACGGAGGAGCCTGGAGGGCTGCAGTCCATGGGGTCGCTGAGGGTCGGACATGACTGAGCAAATTCCCTTTCACTTTTCACTTTCATGCATTGGAGAAGGAAATGGCAACCCACTCCAGTGTTCTTGCCTGGAGAATCCTAGGGACGAGAGAGCCTGGTCCTTAAAAGCCAGCAAATAAACAGACCTCAAGGATACTGTACAAAATACACCATACATAATTCCCTTTCTTTCTTTCCTTCTCTTGTGTGTCCTTGCTGTGGACCTTAGTCCTTAATAGGATTTAATTATGAAGTTAGAAATTGGTGGCACAATTAGAGGTTAGGAATTTTTTTAGAAAGCACTTTATATTTTTGTTGTTATTGCTTAATTTTAAAAGCCTATTGCTTTTAGAGGTGAATCAGAGCTAGAAAGTGGAGAAATAGTTAAGTTTCTCAATGTGGTCTCAATGTGGATGAGAATTTTGAGACAGAGCTGTTTTAAGAGGGTTAAATTCAGAAGCAGAATTTCCTTAGTGTGATTTGAAAGTATTCTAGGATTCAGAATTGAATGAAAGGAAGTACCATTTTGAGAGTTCTTGGGAAAAAAGATAGAAACAGAAAGGTAGAAACAGTCATCTAAATCTAGGAAAGTTTCCTAAGACAGAATTTGTTCTGTGTAACACTTTGGCTAGAGGAGATGACAAACTAGAAGTCTTCAGAATGGATTAGACTGCTTTAGAGAATGGTTCCTCAAGCGCCTCATTAGGAGACCCAGAGGGACTGAGAAAAAGGGGTCCACTTGGGAGAACATGGGTGGGCTTCCCTGGTGGCTCAGCTGGTAAAGAATCCACCTGCAATGCAGGAGACCTCGGTTCAATCCCTGGGTGGGGAAGATCTGCTGGAGAAGGAAACAGCTCCCCACTCCTGGAGAATTCCATGGACAGAGGAGCCTGGCAGGCTGCAGTCCATGGGGTCACAAAGAGTCGGACGTGACTGAGCGACCTTCACTTTAGTAGAACATAAGCTTTAGGTGGTGGTGGGTGTATATTTGGTGTCACACCATTTTTTTTACTCCCTGAAGTAGGTAAAGGAAACCTAGAAAGAAAATGATAGGGTGAGGAGCTCGGAGTTTTGGGCAGGGGCGCCCTGATGCCCACGAAAGCAGGACCACGGCAGAGATTCCCATTCTGAACAGAAATAAAACGGTGAAAGAACATAAATACTGGCTAGATAATTTTGAACATGCAGCTCAATCTTCTGCTCAGACAGAACATGATGGATGAGCCCCAAATCTGGCTTCCGAAACCTGTAAATGATAGATAACAACTGTCTGCAAATGTGCAACAAACATGCTCAGTATGGATGGAAGGTTGACTCTCAATGAACAGCTGTTTAGCTAATCTGGAAATGAAGGAGAGACTTGCATTCAAACGTCAGGCTGTCGCTATTCTTAGAGCTCAAGTAGAGGACAGAAGAAGTAGATGAAGCCCTGCTCTTGATGTGGTCCGATGAAGACCATGTTTGCCCCCTAAGTTATCATCATTATAGTGCAGTAAAGCATTCATTTTTGTGTGTGGTAAATCACAATGCTGACATGCTCACAAAATAATGTGAAGCATATGGGTCACAACTGTTTTTAAGTAAAAACTGCTCTAAAGATTTATTTAGATTCCTTAATTATAGAGTGGTTGGAAGACTGGCGTGTGGTTTCAGTTTAGTTACAAATGTTGGCTGTGGTGATGGGTACGTGCTAACGTTGCCAGAGAGAGTAAGATTGAACATTGCCAGAGAGGAAGAGAGTAAGGTTGGGAGGGGAGCTGGTGTCCTGACCCCTGTGTTATTTTTTTAAGTGAAGTCAAGATCTTGTGTTTATACAAAATCAGTAAGAATGCATTATGCTCTGCTTGAGGTGGGTGTGCTAGTATCCCGGGCCAGTTTTCCCAGTGTGTGAGTACTTTAATTGGTAAATTTTAATGACAGCTTGAAATCATTGACTCTTCAGAAACCTGACAGAATAACCATCCCTTTTAGCCTTTATCTTAAAATATACTCCCCACTAGATGTACCAAGCCCAGGTTGGGGAACAGCAGTTAACGATTCTGTCTAGATAGACAAGAGAAAACTAAGTGTTCCATCTGGGTGTTCTGATAGGAAATAAACCCATGTCAGGGTCATTTGGTGATCTTCTGAGCCCGTGTGTGTGTGTGTATGTACACATGTATGTGTGCAGTCATAATCACATGTGGTTAATCATGTTAGAAGTAATTTTGCATCATTTGTGATCTAATGATGTTATAATATATAAAGCTAACTTGCAGTACTAGGAGCCTGGGGAAAGGCCTGCGTTAATCCATGAAGAGGTCAGCAAATACATCAGTATATGATTGGAAGAGTTCATTTGTATTTGGCGTAACATGCTTTCCTGCATTTCTTGCCAGTGGTGAAGATGACATTGGCTCTGCTGAACTATTGTCTGGAGGTGGGAGGTGTGGGAGGGAGGAGGGGGCTAATAAGAAATCCAAGTAAAGCTTTCCTTCCCTGTCTGAAGGCGATAGGAGATATGAGTTTCCTGCTTATGGAGCTCAGTCCATTAGGGGCTTTGTCAAAACTTGGAGAAGGTCCACTCATTCATTCATATTTTGGTATAGACAATGTCTTATGTTTATAGCTCTGTGGAATGCACGAAAATTAATTACACAGAAAGGCTGTGCCCCCAGGAGCTTGCACTCTGGTAAGGGATAAGAAGATGGCTGCATAACTAATTATAATACAGAAAGACATTAGATATTTATTGAGGACTTACTCACTTTTAAGGTGCTTTCATACAGTTTGATTTAATTTTCTGAGCTAAAGTACAGGGCTACATTTCTTTATTTTGTACCTGGAGAAATGAAAGTTCAGCCAAGGTGAGTGACTTGCTCCAGGTCCTGTAGGTGGTAAGTTGTGGTTCTGGGGCCCAGAGAGTCCTGTCCATCTGGGATGCCCTCTGCCTCCAGATTTACTGTTTTTTCCACTGTCCCAGGGTGCAGTGGGGCTTCCCAGGTGGCTCAGTGGTAAAGAATCCACCTGTTAATGCAGGAGATGCGGGTTCCATCCCTGGGTTGGGAAGATCCTCTGGAGAAGGAAATGGCTATTCACTCCAGTATTCTTGCCTGGGAATCCCCTGGACAGAGGAGCCTGGCAGGCTACAGTGCATAGGGTCACAAAGAGTTGGACACGACTTCATAATTAAACAACAACAACAGTATGTAATCACACAGAGGGCCTTACTTGCTTCTCACTTGGAAAATCAGGGAACGCTGGACAACGATGAGGCCACTGAGCATCCTTGGGGGTGAGCAGGGCACTGCTTATTCAGGGGATGGCTGAAGGGGTTTGAGGGTGAGGGAGGGAGGGCTGCTGGATGGAAAGAGATCAGTGTACATTGTTCACATAAGATTCAGCTCCTGGCAGATTGAAGGTGCTCAGTGTATTGTCAATGGCTGCACACACTTTTCTGAAGAAAAGCCCAAGACTGTGATTGAAAGGCTGAATTGACACCCTTCCAAGTGCCCCAGCCTTTCACTGGGCTCCTTGCCTCAGATGGATCTCTCTTAGTATACTCCTGTGGCCCTGTGATCTGTCCAGAACACAGAGGTGGTGTGTGCTAGTGGTCAAGAGCAGGGCTCAGTTTGGGCTCCACTGTGTCATACTGCCAGTGTGACCTTGACACCTTCTGTCTTCACTTTGTGCCATGATTTCATCATCTGAAAATAGGATTAATAATAATATATTCATAGTGGTTTCATTGTGAGACTTAGAATCCTTAAATACGAAGGGCCTGGGGCCCCTGCTGGTGCAGGGTAAACATTGGTGTTTTAGCTCCAATTACTCTCTGGTTACTGTCTGGTCCTGCCCCTCCTTTGCTTACAGTCCCGATGGGTGGATCCATTCCCCTGATTTGGAGTCTGCTTATCTCTCTGGGCTTCCCTGATGGCTCAGATGGGAAAGCATTTGCCTGCAATGCGGGAGACCTGAGTTCAATCCCTGGGTCGGGAAGATTCCCTGGAAAAGGAAATGGCAACCCACTCCAGTATTCTTGCCTGGAAAATTGCATGGATGGAAGAGCCTGGTAGGCTACAGTCCATGAGACATGACTGAGCAACTTTACTTCGTCTCTCTAGTGCGTTTCTCCTCAGGCCTTGCCTTTCAGCAGCATGCAACTGCTCATACCCTTAGCCCACCTCTAGGATATTTTGGCCTTTGTTTTTGCCTCAAAGCCTTTTGTCTTGCTGATTAATTCTTTAGGACTGTTTTTTCTACCTCTTAAGATATTCTAGCTCCAATTCTCACCCTACTGAGGGCCCTGTCTGGTTCCACAATGTTTTGCATATATCTTTCTCCTTGCACTTCAGTTCAGTTCAGTCACTCATTCGTGTCCGACTCTTTGCAACCCCATGGATCGCAGCACACAAGGCCTCCCTGTCCATCACCAACTCCCGGAGTTCACCCAGACTCATGTCCATCGAGTCAGTGATGCTATTCAGCCATCTCATCCTCGGTCGTCCCCTTCTCCTCCTGCCCCCAATCCCTCCCAGCATCAGAGTCTTTTCCAATGAGTCAACTCTTCGCATGAGGTGGCCAAAGTACTGGAGCTTCAGCTTTAGCATCATTCCTTCCAAAGAAATCCCAGGGCTGATCTCCTTCAGAATGGACTGGTTGGATCTCCTTGCAGTCCAAGGGACTCTCAAGAGTCTTCTCCAACACCACAGTTCAAAAGTATCAATTCTTTGGCGCTCAGCCTTCTTCACAGTCCAACTCTCACATCCATACATGACCACAGGAAAAACCATAGCCTTGACTAGACGGACCTTAGTCGGCAAGGTAATGTGTCTGCTTTTGAATATGCTATCTAGGTTGGTCATAACTTTTCTTCCAAGGAGTAAGCGTCTTTTAATTTCATGGCTGAAGTTACCATCTGCAGTGATTTTGGAGCCCCCAAAAAATAAAGTCAGCTACTGTTTCCACTGTTTCCCCATCTATTTGCCATGAAGTGATGGAACCGGATGCCATGATCTTCATTTTCTGAATGTTGAGCTTTAAGCCAACTTTTTCGCTTTCCTCTTTCACTTTCATCAAGAGGCTTTTTAGTTCCTCTTCACTTTCTGCCATAAGGGTGGTGTCATCTGCATATCTGAGGTTATTGATATTTCTCCGGCAATCTTGATTCCAGCTTGTGTTTCTTCCAGTCCAGCGTTTCTCATGATGTACTACTCTGCATATAAGTTAAATAAGCACGGTGACAATATACAGCCTTGACGTATTCCTTTTCCTATTTGGAACCAGTCTGTTGTTCCATGTCCAGTTCTAACTATTGCTTCCTGACCTGCATACAGATTTTTCAAGAGGCAGGTTAGGTGGTCTGGTATTCCCATCTCTTTCAGAATTTTCCATAGTTTATTGTATCTCTCCCCTACTTTCGGCTGAAAACTCATAAAAGAAGGGCTGAATCTTAATTATCTTTGCATTCCTAGCATGTTCTTCACATTAGGTAGACTCAAAATAAATGAATTAGAAAAGCAGCTTTACCTATTTTAAGATAGCATCGTATTGTCAAAATTATTCTTCGGTTAGCTAGAGGGAGTCAAAATTTACCCTGTTAGTTGATTTTGAGGAGGGGAAGGCCAACATGAGCGCTTACTTGATAGGGTCATCATGGAGCCCAAGACTGGACAAGGACCATGGCAAACCTGCAGGACCACCTGCCACTGGTGGGTCTTACAGTTTCAACTGTCTTATTTGTGGAGGTGGTGGTTCTGTTTTAGTTTTGTGATGGTAGTATCAGCTATTTAGTATTTGATAACATTTTCTAACATTTGAAGAACTTTTTTCTCAATGTTTTGAAACTCCAGTGTATCATCCTGGAAATATCAGCATCATCCAGTTGTGGACATGTGTTGTAAATTTTTTTCTTGGTTCTCTTAGTTCCCCAGATTTTAATAAAGTAAGCTGTAAATATAGCATGTGGGTTAAAGAAAGCATATCATTATGGTGTACAGTATATCAATACCATTTTAGTTAATAGGGAATGCATAGGAGAAGATAACTCGGGCCACAAAGAATAAATAACTTTATTTATTTACTTGAAGAATTTGAAGAAAAAC
This sequence comes from Ovis aries, assembly GCF_016772045.2. Taxonomy (NCBI): domain Eukaryota; kingdom Metazoa; phylum Chordata; class Mammalia; order Artiodactyla; family Bovidae; genus Ovis; species Ovis aries. The sequence goes on from NC_056055.1 coordinate 193,588,742, forward strand.
AATGTGATATGTCTGTTTTCTACCTGAAACATATCAGTGGCCCTTAAAGAGCCTGTTATATCTGGTAAACAAATAATAATGAGCTGAATTGTAAGGACTTTCTTTTTTTTTTTTCCATTATCCCCTGCAGCTTTGCCCTGTCAGATGAAGCATACAGATCCCTAAGAGATCAAGATAAAGACCAGTGTATTCTGATTACTGGGGAAAGCGGAGCAGGAAAAACAGGTAAGGTCACCACCGGACAACTTACTTTTTCCTCTAAGAAGGTGAACCATGGACAGGATGATGTCAGCAAAGTGGGCTCATTAGCATGAAGGTTACAGGGCTTCTTTGCAGGAAGACCAGTTGTTAGGATCCTGGAATGTTTTCCAGGAAGAACTTGCCTCATCTTTCATGTGAAGGAACAGGCACATATCAAAAGGGGTTCCAGCCAATGCAGGAGTCAGTTCCTGGATTCTAAACCTCTAGTGTAGTTCCTGAGTACTTCAGGGTCTTTGACCTTTCCTCCAAGATGCCAGAACCTGCAGAGTCTTACCTCTTCCCTAAGGAATAATTGTTTGAGTTTAGGGAGACCACAGCCACAAGCCTACCTCTGCTTAAATGTGAAGGAAGGCCCCAAGAAATGCTGGATTTAGCTCCAGAGAAGTCTTCCTCTGGGTCTTCCCTGGTGTCCCAGTGGCTAAGACTCTAAGCTTCCAATGCCGGAGGCCCAGGTTTGCTCCCTGTTAAGGGAACTTGATCCCACATGCCATAACTAAAGATCCCGTATGGCGCCACTAAGACCCAGTGCAACCAAATAAAAAAAAATAATAGTAAATATTAAAAAACTATTTGAAAAAAAGATAAGTCTTCCTCTGAAGTCTGAAGAACTGAGATTTCTGTATATATTTTTAGACAGGCTGGCAACTTCCCCATAAAACAACCCCTCAAATGGAGGGATTATGCTTTATTTCTCGTGCTTTTAATAAAAATGATTTGTGTGATTGATGGTCTTGAGTGAGAATGTGCTTTTACAGGTGGTGCCCAGCTACCTGGAAAAGGTTCAGAAGAGCTGTGCTGTCTGAGTCAGTCAAACTTGGACAGGTTAGGACTGCTTTTGTCAGTGGGTTTCTTTGATGGAACTGATGAGCCCATGAAAGAGGAGGATGATATTTCCATGACTGTTTCATCTCTAAGATGTTCTTGTTTTATAGATAAGACTCTTTTAATTGGTAATTTTTACTTGTTTGCCAGAGTGGGATTTAAATGTTTCCACTTTGCTGGGCTAATTAGTTGTCAGATTAATAACTTTGATTTCCTGATGATCAAAAGAAGAAAATCCCCTGTGGGTGTTTCAGTTGTCTGACTGCATCCATTCTGTTCATCAGCCCTTAGTTAGATCTGTGCCTTGAAATACCTATTTCTGTTTCTCCCTACCTTCCCTGAAGTATCTATTTCCACTCCACTTTCATGAGGAGCGCCTCTTCCCTGTTCCCTAGGGTAGCTGAAGAAAGAACGGTTAGATCAGTGTGTCCAGCTCCCTTCCTAGAGCCTTTGGACACACGGTGCACGTTTCTTTTGGTTATGCAGGTTCTAGGCGCTGGGTGGACAGAAATGGAGGGGGAAAGTCCAGCATGTGAGAATCTTAGGTAACAGAGAGCATAGTCTCATATAGACCATCTATTGTAGGGTCCTCCCAGGAACAGCAGAATCTGATAGAAGGCTCACCATTCTGAATGGTGGCCTGTGGACTTTGTCACAGAGGTTTGGCTAACAAAGTTCTTCCTTACCTAGAGATGAATTCTGCCTCTGTATATTCCTCTTTACTCAGTAGTCTGGAAGCTTACCAAATAAGTCTAGTTGCTCTTCTGCAGGACAGTTGCTTAATTATTTGAAGTCATCTATATTATCAGTTAAGGGAGGGTCACAACGAGTCTCAGATTATGTAGTTGCCTCCTAAACTGTATACGCCAGTCAGTTCCTCTTACCTGGTCTCCTAGCTTACACGTCCAGTACCTGCTTGTCATGTCTAAGTGAGTCTCTAAGAGACATCTCAGACTGAGCATGCCCCAAACTGAACTCTTGATTTCATCCACCTACCCAAACTTGATCTCAATAAATGGAACCACCTGTCAACCTAGTTTCTCAAGCTAGAGATCTTAGATGTTTTCTTTTCCTGTATTGTCCACATGAATTCCATTTTCTATCAGCCCTACCTCTAAAATATATCTCCTGCCAAGCTCTTTCTTCCTTTTCTTTGTGTCCACCTGGAGACTCTAGTTAGAACAACCCACTGATCCTTTTTTCCTTTGAGGACTGTTTGTAGCAATATCTAACAGGTCTCTTTCCCCCTTATGCTTGCCTGCAGAAAGACACCAGAATGATTTGTAAAATTGAAAACTGGATCAAAGCCTTGGCCTGTTTAGTTTTTTTTTTTTTTTTTTGAGTTACCTTCTTTTGTGTCTATGTGGTGAGAACTTTTAAGATCTACTCTCTTAGCAGCTTGTAAGAATACAATACTGTGTTAATTCTAGACTCTATGCTATACATTAGATTCCTAGCACTTCATCTTGTAGCTGGAAGTGTGTACCTTTTGACCACATGTCTTCATTTCCCCCTTCTCCTCCAAACCAACAATCTACTCTTTGATTCTAGGAGGTGTTTTTTTTTTTTAAAGATTCCATGTATAAGCAAGATCATACAGTATTTGTCTTTCTCTGTCTGACTTACTTCAGTGAGTATAATGCCTTCACAGTTCATCCATGTTCTCACAAGGGGCAGGATTTCCTTCCTTTTTTTTTTTAAGCTGAACAATATTCAATTGTATATATACAACACATTTTCTTTATTCATTCATCCATAGACAGACACTTACTTTGTTTCCATGTCTTGACTATTGTAAATAATGCTTCAAGGAACATGGGAGTGCAGATCTCTCTTCAACCTAGTAATTTTATTTACTTTGGATATGTACCCAGAAGTGGTTTTGCTGAATCATATGGTAGTTCTGTTTTTTTTTTTAAATTTTTCAGGAACCTCCATACTGTTTTCCATAGTGGCTGCACCAATTTACATTCCCACCAATAGTGGCGCAAGGATTCCCTTTTCTCCGCATCCTCTCCAACACTTATGTTTTGTGTGTATGTGTTTGTTTTATACATATGTTAGCCACTCTGATAGGTGTGAGGTGATACCTCATTGTGGTTTTGATTTGAATTTCTCTGGTAATTAATGGTGTTGAACATCTTTTCATATGCCTGTTGACCCTCTGTATGTCTTCTTTGGAAAAATGCCTATTCAGGTCTTCTACTCACTTTTTAATCAAATTTTTGGGTTTTTTGCGGGATTGAGTTATATGAACTGTTTATGTATTTTGGATATTATCCCCTCACTGGTCATATTATTTAGAGACATTTTCTCCCATTTAGTAGGTTGCCTTCCATTTTGTTAATCATTTCTTGTGCTGTGCAGAAGCTTTTCAGTCTGATGTAATCCCATTTGTTTATTTTTGCTTGTATTATTTGTGCTTTGCGTGTCATATCCAAAAAATTGTTGCCAAGACTAGTGTCTAATACGAGTTTTCTCCTTTGTTTCCTTTTAGAAGATTCACAGTTGCAGGTCTTGCGCTTAAGTTTTCAATTCCAGTTTGAGTTAATTTTTGTGAGTGGTAATTAAATTTTGTCAGTTTCATTCTCCTGCATATCACATGCTTTTTCCACATCTGTTGAGATGATCATATGATCTTAACCTTTTATTCTATTCAGATGTGATACATGTATTAACTGTGATGTATTATGTTTATTGATTTGCGTATGTTGGATCATCCTTGCATTCCAAGGACAAAGCCCACTTGATCATTGTGTATGAACCTGTTGAATTCAGTTTGCTAGTATTTTACTGAGAATTTGACATTTATATTCATCAAGGATATTGACCTGTAGTTTTCTTTTCTTGTAGTATCCTTATCTGGCTTTGGTATCAGGGTAATGTTGGCCTGCTAAAATGAGTTTGAAAGTGTTACCTCTTCTTTGTTTTACAAGACTTTGAGACAGTTTTGGTGTTTTTATTTGGAGTTTTGGATTACTGATTCACTCTCCCTAATAGTAATTGGTCTCTTCAGATTTTCTAGTCATAATTCTAGAAACTTATCCATTTCTTCTAGGTTGTCTAATTTGTTGGCATATGACTGTCCAGAGTAGTCTCTTACGATCCTTTATTTTTGTGGTATCTGTTGATTCCTCTTTCACTGATAATTTTATTTACTTGAACTCTCTTTTTTTCCTTGGTTAGTCTAGATAAAAGTTTGCCAGTTTGGTTTATTTTTTTGAAGAACCAACTCAATTTTCTGTTGCTTTCCTGTTCTCTATTTCATTTATTTATGCTCTAATCTTTATTGTTTCCTCAAAAAACTGTATCTTCTGCTAAGGTTGGGCTTAGTTCTTACTTTTCTACTTTTTTGAGGTATAATATTAGGTTATTTATTTGAGATATTTCTTTATTCTTAATGTATGCATTTATAGCTATAAAATTTCCTCTTGGAACTACTTTTGCTGCATCTCATCAGTTTTGGTGTATTTTTCCATTTTTGTTGCCTCAAGGTATTTTTTAAATATAAAGCTTTCATTGCACGAAATGGTTTTTATTGCGCTGAAATATAAGCCTAACCCCAAAGATTCTGCTTGACCTAGCCCCTACCTGCTTCTGTACCTTTCCTTCATGTTTCCCTCATCCCAATGGCAGCTCATGTTACTATTCATTGAAGGGTTTACTTTTCGCTGTGTGTTGTCAGCATATATTGTAAATAGTCATTATATTGAGTTTCCCACCCCTTTTTAGATCATTCATTTGAACTCTGGGTATGGGCTCTTACCTCTGTTCACTCAGAAATTTGTGAAATCTTTCACTATTTAGGATTCCTTCTTCCCAGTAAGAACTTTAGGAGGAAATTGATCTCTTGGGAGAAACTTTTTGCTCTTTCACTGCTACTAACCATTCTTTCTTGTGAAACAGAATTTAATTCTTAAAAGCAGTACCACTTCTTGTTTGTCTCCAGGTTGACCAGTGAAAGTGGTGGCAAGGCCAGGTAAAAACTGCGTCCCTTGACGGAGCCATTTGTGTTGATGATGTCTCATGTCACCTATCCCCACCCCAGTCATTTTGTTGGTATCTACCAGCCTATTCATTTCACATTTGTTTCCTTTTTAAGGCATAAAGGAGGAAGAGATGAAAACATTCCTAAGCCTATTAATTTTCTTTCAGATTTTTACTCATTCTTCATCTTGCTTTTATACTTTTCTGCGTATCAGATTGTTTCACTTTGTTACCAAGTGAGTCATCAGAAGTGGATTGTGGTCACTGGTTTGCTTAGTGTGGGCCAGCTCTTCATCTCCTCTGGAACATGTGTCCCCTCCTGAGCCATGTTAGTATATGATTTCCTCCTTCTCAGAGAGTTGTAAACCACCTGCTTCCTCCTGGTGCAGAATTTCCTGTTTCCTGGTTGGGCTTGTGTCCCTTCCTTATTGAGAGATGGAGTAGAGGTTGCTGTTCCTGTTTCATGGGATGGACATTCATTCTTTCCGTGAAAACCAGAAATACCTTATTCCTCTAGTGGAAATCTAGTGGCACATTGAGTTCATTCTTCTTTTCTGTATTTTTCTCTTCTCTTGATATTTTTCTGCTTGATACCTTGTCCTCTTGGTTTCAGTGTCCCATTCACTGCTTGAAATCCTATCATCTTCCCTAGATTTAATCCTTCTAGCCCCCGTTTACCCTCTCATAAGCTGAAGAATGGACAACTGCTTCACAGGGTCATTGCCACCTGCTCTGGTGGGAAGCTTTGTTTATAGGTGCTGCTTCCTGTGGGAGGTTGGAGGAGGGTACCACCGTTAGTCATCTTGTCAAACCTTCCACTGGGAAGCACCAGCTTCTTCTCTCGCCCAGACTGTTGCTAATCAATACCAGAAGAAATCGAAGAAGACATAGACAAGTTCCCAGCTTACAGTTTTAGTTTCAACAGACAAGGCACCAGATTGCTATAGAAACTTCTCTTTGTCAAAGTCTGTTCTCATGTGTAGGCAGACCAATAGCTGTTCATGGACCGATCAGCTTTTGAGTAGTGCTGGTCCTTGAACCATACTTTGAGTAGAGCTGTCCAAAAGTCACTTGGAACATTTGTGTTGGTTTTGAGCTACTGTGCTTCCTCGATCTGGTGAGGCTTCACTTATCCATTACATTGAATTCCTGGTGCTGGGTGGTGGACACTATACCTAAGAACTCTGTTTGTAAAGACTACTCAGCTATACCCTTTGGTGACTGCTTAGCCCTTCCTTTCATTTATAGATTCCAAAAGCATCTCCTGCCTCTCCATCTCCATAGAGACAGTTAGTGTTTTACTTACTTGTTCCCATCTTTTTCTACTTTTCCTTCCTTTTGAAAGTAGTGACACAGAAATTGTTCAAATTGCATTAAGGTTTTGATTGTCATTAGGTTATAGTTTTGAGTAAAGAGACTTTGTGTCGTTTAATGTCTCTGTTTCATAGAGATTACTTACAGGAAAATGAAATGATGGAAAATAATACAGAGATTATAGCACAGTGTGTGAGGCTTTTCTAGAGGGGGTTTAATCTCAGTTTTGTGGGGAAGAGGAATGCCAGGCCATTTTTTGAATGTCACGTTATCTTATTCACCAAACATTTTTTGAGTACATGCAGTTATTAGCATTTTTGTATCAGCTAATGAATGAAAGAAGAAGAGAGCTAACATTTATTGAGGGCCTGGAATATGCTCTCTACTTATACAGTGTCTCTTTTCAGTGAGAGTTTTTACTTAATAGCATATACAGAACCACCATGCAGTATCAGAGGGCTCATTTTATAAGAAGTAATTAACTTAATGAGGTTGTAAACCTCTCTTGGCAGATGATGATGTTATTGGTCTTAAACATTGGAGACACTCTTACACTGTAGGGTCGTATAATGAGAGCTCCCAGGGAGAGGTGTAAACTCTTTGAATCCTTTGGGGTCCTACTTAATTCATTACTGCTGTGCTAAATAAAAAATTCATCATGCCTCATAAAAGTGCCCAACTATTTCTAGGCAGTGAACTCACAACTCACTATCATGAATACAGATAGTTTGTGGAGAGCCATTCAAGCACTGATGGGGGCAGGGAGGCAGAACATGAGGGAACCATCATAACTGCATTTTTCCAAGGACATCAGAGTAAACTGTGGGCCTGAGAAGATGATCCTGATTTAAGAAAGCTTTATAAATTATTTGGCTTCTAATTTTACAGTTACATCAGTTTCTAGGAACTCTGCAGCCATCTGCTACAAGAGCTGTGAAGCCTGCCCTGCTCGTTAAGACCCGTGGTTCTGAACCCCAAATGACCTTGCACTGCTTTATATCTGTGATAGTTTTCTGACTTGGTCAGCAACAGAGATGTGACTGACTTTTTGTAGCCTAAACATCCATAAGCGTTTTACAATGCTGAATATCTCCACATGGACGCAAAAGAGCTAAGCAAGCTCAAGGCCAAAATGCCGTGAGCTATATTTTCTTTCTTCCTCATGTGAGCGAGGTCTTTCATGACTCGTGTGTTTTATATGAATTATCAGAGATTTTGTGGCCAACTTTCAGAGGCAAAGCAACTTGTTCTTAATTGTGTTTCAATAAAAACATTTCTAGTCACGATTCCTCTCGGAGCAGAGGCAGTTTTTCATTGCAAGACCCTTGCTTTTGATTGGGGCAGTTTACAGCTGCCTGTTTGGTCAGTTTGGATGTGCTGCAGCTGGGTTATTTTGTAGCACTGCAGACTCAGGGCTACTAAAAAGGGTGTTCTTCTATGTTGCAGAGTCCTTGTTTCACTGTATACAAACATGGCTTGCTTGATTTAGGCAGTCATACTCTTTGGGTCACTGAACCACCAGACCTGTTCAGCCCGTAGAAAACCTTGGGTGCTTTAGCTAAGGAAATAGAGAAGTGTGTAAGTTGAGAAATTTATCAGTATTGGGTGTATAAGTGTATGGCTATCTCTATGATATGTGACATATGTAACATGGTTTATGTGATGTGTATGTGACATACGATAATACTTATATTGGGTTCCATAAGATGTTATGGAAAAAAAAAAAAGAATTTTTTTGGCCAACCTAGCTATCTGTTAATGCATGGGTGGGTACTTGTTAACTCCTGGATAAATTGATTAGTTCTGAAAAAAAGATCCTCAGAATAAGCCTTACTTATGTTCATACCTTTCTTCCCTGACATAGTGATTGAATCCATGTGGAGCCTGCTTATTTACATGTATGGGTCTTCCCTTGTAGTTCAGTTCAGTTCAGTTGCTCAGTCATGTCCGACTGTTTGCAACCCCATGAACCGCAGCACGCCAGGCCTCCCTGTCCATCACCAACTCCCGGAGTTCACCCAGACCCATGTCTACTGAGTTGGTGATACCATCCAACCATCTCATCCTCTGTCATTCCCCTTCTCCTCCTGCCCTCAATCTTTCCCAGCATCAAGGTCTTTTCCAATGAGTCAGCTCTTCATATCAGGTGGCCAAAGTATTGGAGTTTTAGCTTCAACATCAGTCCTTCCAATGAACACTCAGGACTCATCTCCTTTAGGATGGACTGGTTGGACCTCCTTGCAGTCCAAGGGACTCTCAAGAGTTTTCTCCAACACCACAGTTCAAAAGCATCAATTCTTCGACACTCAGCTTTCTTTATGGTCCAACTCTCACATCCACACATGACCACTGGAAAAACCATAGCCTTGACTAGAGGGACCTTTGTTGATGAAGTGAAGTCTGCTTTTTAATATGCTATCTAGGTTGGTCATAACTTTTCTTCCAAGGAGTAAGCGTCTTTTAATTTCATGGCTGCAATCACCATCTGCAGTGATTTTGGCACCCAGAAAAATAAAGTCAGCTACTGTTTCCACTGTTTCCCCATCTATTTGCCATGAAGTGATGGGACCAGATGCTATGATCTTAGTTTTCTGAATGTTGAGCTTTAAGCCAGCTTTTTCACTCTCCTCTTTCACTTTTATCAAGAGGCCCTTTAGGTCTTCACTTTCTGCCATAAGGGTGGTGTGATCTCCATATCTGAGGTTATTGATATTTCTCTCGGCTATCTTGATTCCAGCTTGTGTTTCTTCCAGCTCAGCGTTTCTCATGATGTACTCTGCATATAAGTTAAATAAGCAGGGTGACAATATACAGCCTTGATGTACTCCTTTTCTTATTTGGAACCAGTCTGTTGTTCCATGTTCAGTTCTAACTGTTGCTTCCTGATCTACATACAGGTTTCTTAAGAGGCAGGTCAGGTGGTCTTGTATTCCCATCTCTTTCAGAATTTTCCACAGTTTAATGTGATCCACACAGTCAAAGGCTTTGGCATAGTCAATAAAGCACAAATAGATATTTTTCTGGAATTCTCTTGCTTTTCATGATCTGTCGATACTGGCAATTTGATCTCTGGTTCCTCTGCCTTTTCTAAAACCAGCTTGAAGATCTGGAAGTTCACGGTTCACATATTGCTGAAGCCTGGCTTGGAGAATTTTGAGCATTACTTTACTAGCGTGTGAGATGAGTGCAGTTGCGCAGTAGTTTGAACATTCTTTGGCATTGCCTTTCTTTGGAATTGGATTGTAGATCAATTGTACCTGCAGTTCAGGAGACCCAGGTTCAATTCCTGGGTTGGGAAGATCCTCTGGAGAAGGAAATGGCAACCCACTCCAGTATTCTTGCCTGGAGAATCCCATAGACAAAGGAGCCTTGCAGGCTACAGTCCATGGGGTCACAAGAGTTGGACATGACTTAGCAACTAAACTACCACCACCACCAGTATTCTTGCCTGAAGAATCCCATGGACAGAGGAGCCTCATAGGCTACAGTACATGGAGTCGCAAAGAGTTGGACGTGACTGAGTGACTAATACTATAATGAGATTCCCATCCTTTTGTCGTCATGGTTGCAAATCTCATTATTTTCTGTTTCTCAAGCACCTATAGCTGTTTCGCAATGTTTTCTTACATAAAAACATTACCATATATGAATTTATATGATTACATATTGGGCTTCCCAGGTGGCTCAGTGGTAAAGAATGTGCCTGCCATTGCAGCAGCCACAGGAGACACACGTTAGATCCCTGGGTCAGAAAGAGCCTCTGAGGGAGGACTTGGCCAACCCACTCTCAAATGCATAGGATTTGATGAAAGTCCTGTGGACAGAGGACCCTGGCAGGCAACAGTCCACGGGGTTGCAAATGAGTTGGAGACGACTTAGTTTCTAAACAACATGATTACAGATTATGTAATTCTACAATGACATACAATAGATATTATTCACAACACAGTGCAAGTATCAGAGTATACAGAGTTGAATTAGTTATCATTACCTTTAGTTCAGTTTAGTTCAGTCACTCAGTCATGTCCGACTGTTTGCGACCCCATGAATTGCAGCACACAAGGCCTCCCTGTCCATCACCAACTCCCGGAGTTCATTCAGGTTCACGTCCATCAAGTCAGTGATGCCATCCAGCCATCTCATCCTCAGTCATCCCCTTCTCCTCCTGCCCCCAATCCCTCCCAGCATCAGTCTTTTCCAATGAGTCAACTCTTCGCATGAGGTGGCCAAAGTACTGGAGCTTCAGCTTTAGCATCATTCCTTCCAAAGAAATCCCAGGGCTGATCTCCTTCAGAATGGATTGGTTGGATCTCCTTGCAGTCCAAGGGACTCTCAAGAGTCTTCTCCAACACCACAGCTCAAAAGCATCAATTCTTTGGTGCTCAGCCTTCTTCACAGTCCAACTCTCACATCCATACATGACCACAGGAAAAACCATAGCCTTGACTAGATGGACCTTAATCGGCAAAGTAATGTTTCTGCTTTTGAATATGCTATCTAGGTTGGTCATAACTTTTCTTCCAAGGAGTAAGCATCTTTTAATCCCATGGCTGCAATCACCATCTGCAGTGATTTTGGAGCCCCCCAAAATAAAGTCAGCTACTGTTTCCACTGTTTTCCCATCTATTTCCCATGAAGTGATGGGACCAGATGGCATGATCTTAGTTTTCTGAATGTTGAGCTTTAAGCCAACTTTTTCACTCTCTTCTTTCACTTTCATCAAGAGGCTTTTTAGTTCTTCTTCACTTTCTGCCATAAGGGTGGTGTCATCTGCATATCTGAGGTTATTGACATTTCTCCTGGCAATCTTGATTCCAGCTTGTGTTTCTTCCAGTCCAGCGTTTCTCATGATGTACTCTGCATATAAGTTAAATAATCAGGGTGACAGTACAGCCTTGACGTACTCCTTTTCTAAGTAAGAATTTCTAGAATCATAAGCTGTCACCTATAACCCCTGTCCATTCTTTGTAGAAATGAATTCTGATCTAGATATTTTGATCTAGAAATGTTTTGTTATAGGCCATTTGTCCATTAGTGTATATTGTTTGGATAACCTTTGATGTTCTGCTATTCTCTGGTGAGAAGATATTTTGACATCGAAGACTTCATATCTTATTTGTCTGACTTAATACATTTTAAAATTTAAGTTACATTCAAATGTGTATGTGTACATAAATCTACACATGTAAAGTATCTATGAGTTAGAGAAAACAATGAACTAGAATCAGTTGTAAGCAATGCTGTTATGTTTTGCTAATTTTAAATGTCAATGTTCTTATATCTAGAACAGCAGTGCTTTTCAGAACTATGAGTACACATAAGAATATCCTTTTTTTTTTTTTGTCCTAAATAGAACCCTTTTATATTTTTACAGCAAACACGCAAGACATTGTCACTGAGAGTATGATTAGTGGATTAATGCATTCATTTTACTCAAAAGTATTATCTTGGAAAAGGCTTACTGTTTTATGTTGTGGTTGCCAAGGTCATGCGGTTCCTGTGATAGTTAACATGATTCAAAAACTGGGCTTTGTAGTATGGAGAAGGATGATAATTTAATTCTTGATTCTCCTCAGAAATGTAATATTTTTCATTTGTAGAGGTGATTACATAACGTTTTGATTTAGATAAATATTTAAATACTTGAATAAAGATCAAAATTTATTTGAACTTTACAATAGAAGAGCCAAAGGAAATGAAGCAGAAATTCTCATGAGATAGCTACTATTTCTTGTTTCCAGCATGGCGAAATATAATGAAAACAATCTCTAAACTACCTTGGACCTTGCCACTTGTCCTACAGGTTTACTTATTTTCTCTAAAGTAGTCGACTCTCTTGTGAACTACTTGAGTTAAATATCAAGTATTATGTCAAGAAAAAAATAATAAGAGTTGTCTCTTTTAGACAGTGAGGCTTTATTTGGAGAAAATTACCCTTAATCCCAGCTTTGAAAAATGATTTATAAAAATGAGCCCAATAGTAGAATTAGTGAAGATAGTTGAGAATATGAACATAGAAACTTGTTAACAACTTAGAAGGATCTTTGAAGTATATTAAAAATTATATTTGAATTACTTAGATTTTAAAATTAATAAAACTGATTCCTAATTTCAACTTAAGTTAATCTCATCTTGGTATCTCAGTAGATATTGTGAGTTTACATACAGTTTTAACAGCCATATGATGTCAGTCCAATCCAAATTCCAAAAAATCTGCCACTGGTGCCATTTTAAAATAGATCTGACCCCGAGAGAATTTGATACTGTTTCATTCAGGCCATTAAAAGATCTCTGGGAGGTCAAAATCAATTCTCCCAGCTACCAAAGAGTTCTCATTCTTGGTTTATCTCCCTTCCTCCCTCTGCTCCCATATGCACACACACACAGCAGTTTGTCCCTGGTGTCCATCCTGGACTCACACAGGGTTTTCAGAGAACAGGGTGTAGCCATGTATCTGAGGTTTGAGGTTTGGCTGCAGTGAGGTTCATAAGCTGAAATAAGCAAAATAGCCTGGCCTGGACTTTTAATATTTCTTGTTAGTTTACCTAAAAGAAAACCTACCTTTCCATCTGAAATTTTTCTGTGTGTGTGTGTGTGTGTGTGTGTGTGTGTGTGTGTGTGTGTACCACTACCTGGAGCAGCTCTTTTGCCTGTAAATGCTTCTATTCTTTAGTAGTATAATGAGTAGAGGGCCGGAAATTCAAGTCAGGAAGAGTATAGGTAAAACATACATGTGAGATTGTAGGTGGGGATGGGGAGCAAAGAATGCTGCTGAGAAAGCAGGATGATGAGAAAGCAAGCCTGGAGGTGAATGGTTTCAGAGGCCACACCATAGGGTTGGAATGCGTGGGTGATTCAGGAGAGTTGGCCCACAGTTGGGAGACCAGATAGCGCAAGACTTCAGGAGTTTGCTGGGAGGGCTGTCTCACCTGACTTTGAAAGCCAGAGAGCCTAGAAACAAAGTATTTCAAAGTGACAGAAGAAGAGTTCCAGTGTGGACTGGTGAGCATAGGGAAATGTAGCACCCAGAAGTGAAACGAAAGGTAATAGTATAATCTTTTGTCCATGACTGAGGCCAGGTCGCCCTGATGGAGCAACAAAAGTGTGTCCATACGGTTCGCTTGCCTTTACATAGTTGAACCCTGAGCACAATGGGAAATGTGGTCCAGGAACTAGACACGATGGAAGATGTGTTAAGGGACAGTGCCCTCTGGAAGGAGGGTATTACAAAAACGCAAGACTGATATTTCTCAGTTACAGTCTTTAAGAGGAGACAGCAGAAATCAGCCATCACAGACCATCAGAGAACCTGTTAGGACTCATTCTCGTTACCCAGAAAGCAAATTGGAGGCAGCATTAACTCCAACCATTGAAAAAGTACCCCTCGTCCCACCACCGTCCTCAGGGTTCCAATGAGATCGTCTGCTTCCTCAGCACTGTATCTGCTAGCACTCCCTGAGGACTCTGTGGGACCTGCGTGGATTCCTGGTAGTCTGTGGCTCCTGTTACTAGTTGATGCTTTGGGTTTCTGTGTAGGCCCTGAAGCACGTGTTGGGCAATGTACCCAGGGTCATGTTCCAGTCATTCATTTCTTCACATATGGATGTGGGAAATGGGCTGGAAGTTACCTGTATACGTCCTCATGAGAAAGAGCAGTATTGAGTTTGATCCCCTTACACCCATAGGTAGGGGTCCTGCCACTCACACCTGGGGAAGGCTCTCCTGCCCTCCGACAGTGGCACCAGAGCAAAGAACTTTCAAGAAAGTAAGATTTGGGGAGATTGGTTTTTCTTCTTGACTGCCCGAATGTGGGTCCCTGTGTTATTCTGCTGACATTTACTGGTTGAGTGTTTACCAGATCCTGATTGTGGAACATTAGAACTGGGACAGTTCAAAAGAAATTCGATAGCAAATAAGTTTGGGAAATGGTGAATTCTTGATCTTTTTCTGGACTTCTACAATGCACATGCTCCTCTAAGAAGCCATGTAATAAGGAAACCTGTTTCACTTAACCTAACTCACTGTGGCCCCAGATTCATTTGACTTTGGACTTCATTTTCCCTTAATATCTATTACCATTCCTTGGAACAATATTAAAAGGATCAGTTTTTTGGAATTAGATGCTGTGAAGAGACATGTACTGATTGGGGAAGGATAAAACCAGATTTGGCCCACCTTACCAGTTTCAGCTGGGCTTCCCACGTGGCTCAGTGAGAAAGAATCTGCCTGCCATTGTAGGAGATGCAGGAGATGTGGGTTTGATCCATGGATTGGAAAGATCCTCTAGAGGAGGAAATGGCAACCCACTCCAGTATTCTTGCCTGGAGAATTCCATGGACAGAGGAGCCTGGGTGGGCTACAGTCCATGGGGTCACAAAGAGTGGGACACAGTGAGCACTTGTGCAAAGCAAAAGCACCAGTTTGAGCAAAGAGTTCTTTGCATGCTTCTGGTGGCCTGTGTGTTTTAGCAGGGAACTTTCTACTAGTGAAGTCTATGAAAATAACTAAAAGGTTCCCTGGAAAGTCTGTATTTCTTGTATTCGAATCCTTAAGATTAGCTGCTTAGATTTTTAATTGATTTGAAGAGTAATTAATCTGATTGTAAGCAGGCCAGTTTGATTTAGAAAGTAGTTTTGAGGAGAGGCAGTTCTTTTAAACTTTAAAAATACGTTTGGTAAAGACACCCGGGTTATCAAGTTCATTTTGACTTGAATCACCTGTGTATAATATAGTAATTGTATATAAACAATTGCTTTTAAAAATTAATTTTTTATTGAGGTATACTTGATTTACAATCTGTTTCAGGAATATAGCAAAGTGATTTAGTTATATGTATATATTTATATACAAACAGTTATTTTTAAGACTTTTTTCCCATATAGGTTATTATAAAATATCGAATATAGGTCCCTGTGCTATACCGTAGGTCCTTGTTGTTTATCTGTTTTATTCATACTAGTGTGAATTGTGGTTTTTTTCTGGATATATGCCAGGAGTGGAATTGCTGGATTATATGTGGTAGCTCTATTTTTAGTTTTTTAAGAAACAATTGCTTTAAGAAAATAGTCCTGAGATCTTGTTGGCTATGTTTACTCAGCCAATTTTTTTAGCAACTCAGTGATAACCTTTAAGCACAGTTCCTGTTACATCTAAATCAGTGATATGTCTGAATAGAAAGCATGAAATATTTTAAAAGGTTTCCAAAACATTCTTTGCTCCCAGGAAGTGCAGGCTTTTGAAAACACTATTAGTGCATATTCTTGCCCAGATCTCTTCACCCCAAAATTAAAAAAAAATTTTATTGGCTTAATTTATTAATATGGCTTGTTTTCATCCACAGAGGCCAGCAAGCTTGTTATGTCCTACGTGGCAGCTGTTTGTGGAAAAGGAGCAGAAGTTAATCAAGTCAAAGAACAGCTTTTACAGTCCAACCCAGTTCTGGAAGGTAGGATTTTGGGTGTATATTGGTTCAGTGTGACTTGAACAGTAAATCCAGTTTTCAGGGCACTTCAGGCACCTGGAGGTAGCCTACGGGGGCAGAGGGAAGAGGAGAGTCAGGCCCAGACCTGCTGAGCAGGTAGCATGCCATCGAACTCGGGGCTGCATGAACTTGAAGGAGGGAACACTTTCCTTGACTAGAGGAGCTCTCCCACTTGCAGTCACTTTTTTCCCTCCCAGTTTTTGTTTGAATTACTTAAATTTTGCTTAATAATAATCAATTGATATTTGCATATGACTTGACAGCTGGGAGAAACTTAGTGAAAAAGAGCAATGTGAGGGCAGTGCTATTTTATTCAGAATCACACCCATGGCTGGAGATTTCTGTTGTCAAGGAAACCAAGGCTATGTCAGAGAAACATTTAAGGACTAGTTTCTAAGGGTTACAGAAAGCCTAAACTTGACTTTATTCTCTGGTTGGCCATCTGGGTCAGTCAGCTTGGGCTGCCATAACAAAGTACCACAGACTGGGTGGCTTAAACATCAGAAATCTATTTTCTCACACTTGTGGAGGCTCCGAAGTCTAAGATCACCTGCTGCTAAGGTAGGTGTTCTTCTGAAGCCTCTTTGTAAGCAGCTACAGCCTGCTGTGTGCTCACATGACCTCTTCTTTGTGTGTATATGTGGGAGGAGGAGGGGGATGATGGGTGGTTGGGGGCTGGCTCATAACCTCATCTGATTACCTCCTAGAGGCCCATCTCCAAATATCATTACACTGGGGGTTAGGGCTTCCAACATGTGAAGTTGGAGGGAGGGAAGGACATAGGCATTTAGTCCATAATACCATCAGGAAACCAAGCCAGAGATAAGTCCCCTTCTACCATGGAGGTTGGCATAAACCATCAGCATAAGCCATCCATATGTTGAAATCAGTAAATGAAAGCCTGTCTCTGTTGATGGAAGACCTACTGCATTGCTTTATACTGGAAGCATACCTGTATTGTCATTTGACACAGTTGTTAGGATAGAATAGGTTTCTCAGCCGGGGCATTGACAATTTGAACTGGATAAGTCTTTGATGTGGAAGGCTGTCCTGTACCTTGTAGGATGTTTAGCAGCATCTCTGATCTCCACCCATTGGGTGCCAGTTGCACCCCTGCCTCTAGTTGTTACCATTGAAAATGTCTCCGGACATTGCCAGCTGTCCCCTCTGGGGGTCAAGACAACCCCTGGTCAGAAGTTCTGGTCTCAAAAGAGTAGTTTGGTTCAACTGTTTGTTCAGAGTCATGGAAGGTCAAGATTTAACATGGATTAAAGCAGAGTGGCTTTTGGAGGGAGAACCACCCCCGCACGCCGCCCCAACCCAGTATGGAGAAACAGAGCCCTGCCCATTGTCTCTGTTACTCAGGCCGAGTCCCTCCATCCACTTTATTACACAGTATACATCTTTATCCCCTAGATAGTGAAATAAAACTCATGGGAATACTTTGCATGTGAGAAACAAAGGCCAAAACATCTACTATATTGTTACTGATCTTTCTTTCCCTTCAGTACCTTAACAAATAAAGATGCTATGATAGAAAGCAGTATATCTTCTTCTTATTCCAGTATTTGACTTTTTGTTTATTGTCTTTTGCTTTTAAGTCAGGATGCTATACATGTGTTATATTTCTGTAGATGCTTATTTTAAGAATGCTGAGATCTAACAGAAACACTGTGGAATGCTGTAGCTCACATCTGTGATTAGAATTTGACTCTTTATTTGATGGTATTTGAAATGAGGCCTCAGTGCAGGAAATGGGAGAAATGTCCACTGTAGGCATGTATTATATTTTATGGGAATGCTTTACTTTTTAACTGGAATTGCTACTGTAAATGAACACTTAGAACAATGAACTTAAAAAAACAATTGAGGAATGTGTCTCGAGTGTTCTATAATGGAACACTTGTTTTTGCTTCTGAGGCTTACAATAAAAGACTTTAGTGTTTAGAGCTATGTTTAGTAATATGCAACTCAGATTTGTTTGATGAAAAGATGGTCTATGGCTTGCAAATGGCACCCTGAATAAAGTTTCTTGAAGCAATTCCTTCACTTGCCCTTGACCTTCAAACCACAAGAAACTCTCCTTTATGTGTCAGCATCTTGTGCTAGACTTCGGGGCTGTGCATATTAGTTAATTTGGCATCCCTGTGTGTTCACCCCCGCCACAAAGATCTAGCCTATGAAAACACAGAAAAGTTATGGTGTTCATGATGACTAGGTCAACACTCAACCATTAGCAAGGTTACATATATCAAGGCCCTTTAGCTGGTGGTGGACGTGGGATAAGGACCTCTTCAGCAAGCATCCTTTTTTGAGTGTTTTTCACGTGCAGGCTTCTTTACTTAACACAGCATCTCAGCTTATTTACTATCAAAAAGAGAATTTGTTGTCAGGGACCATGAAGCCATACCCATTCCAAGTGGAATCTCTGAATCAAAGGACTTGTCTGGTGTAACTTTGTAACTTTTGTCTTAACTGAGCAGGAACCAACTACTTTTTTTTTTATTTTAAACAATCAAAAACATAAAAATACCAGCTAACATGAAATGTAACACAGTAGGTTTGGTTATTGAATAGCCACAGTGAACTTTCCACATTTTGATCAGACAATTGCTTTCAAAACTTGGACCGTCTTTTGGCCATTTTAATCATGTGAACTTATTGTTCTGATCTTCTTGTCTTTGCTTAACTTAATGAAGTTGTGAAAGCTGGGTTTTGATGCCTGACCTCTCATCTAGAGCCATTTCTATTCACCATATCATCGCATATCACACTGCAGTCCCTACTGGCTGCAGTGTGGCCCATGGATCCCTCAGGGTAGGGTGGGAGGGTATTGGTAGCAAAGCAGAATTTCATGCCCATCCCTGGACTCAATGAACTGAGATGTGCACTTGAACAAGATCCTCAGGTGATTGGTTTACCTATCAAAGTTTGAGGTATGCTTCTGGGCTTCACAGCATCAAACAGGGATCCTCTCTGCTTCTATGACTTACATTTATCCCACTTAATCTTCTGTTACCAAGGCCCAGATTAATCTGCTCCTATCTTATGCACAAGTTTGATGAAACAGTCCTCTTACCTTTTGACACTGAAAGACCTTTGTCAGACAGCAGCGTTCTGCGCCTGGGGCAGTGTCATCCCTGCGGCTCTTCTGTGTTCTCATTGGAAAGAGCGTCCTGTGGAAGATTCTGGCTCCTTTGAAGCAGCTAAGCCTGGAACTAACTTGATTTTGCCTTGGGCTGTTTTTGTTTTGTTTTTCTGGAAAGTTTTGCTTAGGTCTGATGGACATAAACTAATGAAACTGTGGTAGTTTTAGTCTTTTGGAAATGACGTTAGCTTCCAAAGTTCTTACTCTTTCTGTATTTCAGAGTTATATATTTAATTACATTTAAATAGCTTTTATTTCAAAGTTAATTAAACAGTTTAAAGTTTCTTATGTTTTTTTCCACCTGGAAACCTCATCAGTTGAATTTCATAAAACCTTTGGTAATGTTAAGTAGTTATCTCTAAAATAACCTTGTTCGTTGTTAGTCATGGAAGAAGAACACAGAAGCCCTGCTTGCTAGCCATTCAGTTGACTACTATCAAAACAGTTAAAAGGTGTTGAATTAGACAAGATTGTTTACAGTAGTACTTGAAAAACAGTTCCACAAATCATAGGGATGATTCTTTCTATGAACTTATAAGAGGACATGGGAGCTTTGGCAGCTTATTAAAAACTTGTTTAGTTTCTATGGAAATTTTCTGGACAGAAATGTCATTGCTGCAAGCAGCATTTCTAGAAATTTATAGATGTCATATATTTGTTTTAGTATTGGCTTGAAAGTATTTTTCTGTCGCTTGACCACACATCTGTTTCTTTCCTACCAGCGTTTGGAAATGCCAAGACTGTAAGGAATGACAACTCCTCTAGATTTGTAAGTATTTGTATAAGCATAAGTGTTAACACTAATATTTAGCTCATGTGTGTTTAAACAACCAGTAGATGTTTAATATTTCTTAATACCCACATTTAAAAAAATAAGAAACACTGTATTGAGACAGGCTAAAAGTTCTATAAGGACTATTTTCATGCTTTCTGGAGTTTTCCTTTCAAATTCTTCTTGGAGTGACAGGCTGTTTTTTTCCCCATGTTTTCTTATCATCTATCATAACATTCTATGAGCAATTTAAATAGGGCTGTTTAGAATCTTCACTCATGTGAGTTTTGATATTTAGAAATCATAATTAAGACTTAGAAGTTAAGTAGAAAGGAGGATAGACTAGGTGCCAAGTTTGTATACTGTATAGCTCTTACCTTTCTTCATTGGGGCCAGAAAGGATGGACATGTATTCTAAAACCTTATAGAGGTAAAAATCAATTAGTGTGGCAACCAGTAGGGGATGAGAGGCGTACCAAATAGTGACAACTGAAGCTAACTGAATCCTTTCCAGCCTCATCTCCATCTCTCTGCAGTGTGTACTGTGTACTCAGCCCCTGGGATCTCTCCAGCTGGGCTGCCTTCTCTCCCACCTCTGGTCTTTATGGAGACAAACACTGACTGGAGGCAGCTGGGGGAAATATGATGAATGTGATGGTTGCATTTTGAAATTGATGGCTCTTTTCCTATAGTTTAGTTCTATAAATTTGATAAAGCTGTGTTCTCATACACATTGCTTGGGACCATTATTGATGATCTTCTGTGCCTCCCTGAGATTCTTCCTGTACCCACACCTCCTCCCCAAGCCCCACCCCTAGCTTCTTTTAGTCCCCTTTTACTTTTTTCTTATTAGAGTTATCCATGGACTTCCCTGGTGGCTCAGACAGTAAAGCGTCTGTCTACAATGAGGGAGACCTGGGTTTGATCCCTGGGTCGGGAAGATGCGCTCGAGAAGGAAATGGCAATCCACTCCAGTACTATTGCCTGGAAAATTCCATGGACAGAGGAGCCTGGTAGGCTACAGTCCATGGGGTCGCAAAGAGTTGGACACAACTGAGTGACTTTACTTTCACTTAATGACCTCAGGTGGAGAGAGTTTTGATAGCTTGGAAAGTGAAAGACTAAGGTTCCTAATTCCAAGGCAATGATTTTTTTCCATTTTTTCCCCTTAAGTTGTTAAAACTGATTTAAGCCATGCCTTCTCCTGTTGTGGTAACATGGCTAATCTCATTACATAAATAGAATTAGACACAAAGTGTGGGCAGATAGGAGTAATTCCAAAGATCAAGCTTCTATATAGGTTAGAGATTTTGTTTTTGCTGTTGGCAAATGTACATACATTTTATTTTTTTCATACATTTAAAAAATTTGCAAATATATTTAGTCAATAGACCATAAAAATGCAGAGTAGTATATTGCTTAAAGAGTCATTGGTACTTAGAGATATTGGAAAATCTAGCAAAAGGCTCGGCAAGTGATTCAGCTTGTTGAATAACTTCAGAGAAATGCTATCATAACACGGGTATTAGGATATGAGATTAATACTTGATTATAAGCTAAATCATTTCATGCCCAGTTTTTAGTAATTTCTCTGCTTTGTGGCCTGTGATTTTGACCAGTAATATACTCAAGTCTGTGTTATAATACTATAGTAGGACTCTTATATGTTTAAAATTACTGCTGTATATATAACAGGGGTTTATGACTCCAGGGAAATTACCTTTCCTTCAACTATGCTTGACTGATTATCCTGGAATAAATTTCTTGATCTCTTTGCTGAGAAATCTGATAGACCCTTCATCTCACTGTAGCTGACAGTGTCGACCAGTGTTCCCATGATATATCTCATAGTGACCCCCACCCCAGCACTCACTTTAATTTGACATATTGAGCTTCTGTTAAGACTCAGTGGTTTTTTTTTTTTTTTGGAGGGGGTTGGTTTAAGGCTTTGAAAATCACTTCTTGACCAAAGAACTTTGGAAGGGGATTTCATTGAGCATCTGCTGTGTACCCTGAGCTGAGTGAGGCTCTGGAGAGCATGGGAGAGAGCGTTATAGGGTCAGGAAGAGCTCATCACCTCTCATTCAGTAAGAATAGAAACACACAGTTTATTCATTTGTTTGAAAACTCTGTTTTGTTTTGTTTTAAGATAGTTAAGCTTAGGTCTTCCTGCATGTCCTCTTGCAGCCTGCAGTCCTTTCTCCACTAGCAGCCTGAGTGATCTTTGCAAACTGCTGTTCCCCGCCAATGACAGCCTCTGTGGTTCCCTTGCACCTGGAATACAGCCTGGGCTCCTTCAACCCTCCTAGGGCGAGCTAGGCTGCCCAGCCGACCATTACCGGGCTCCCGAGGCCTCAGCCACACAAGGCCTCTGTGACTGCCAGGCGTGTCCGAGTGCTTCCCTGGCCTTGGGCTTTTCTGTTGCTGGTCCTTTTGGCTAATGCGCTCTGTCCCCAGCTCTGTGTATGACTGGCATCTCGTATTGTGTAGGTCTTATCTCAGATGTCACTTCTATGATGCCTTTTGTAGCCTCTGTGACTTCACCCTGTTTTCATTTTTGAAGGCACTCATCGGGCTCTGGAGTTAACTCTGCTCTCTTCCCCCATTTCCATCCTCACTGGCCCTGGATAGTAGGAGCCAAGGAAGCAAGCTGCTCAGCCTCTTGTTCACTAACGTGGCCCTAGGAGCTTGCGTAAGCTGCTGCCATAGTGGACTCTGGAGACATTTATTTGTTGATGAATGGATACCTGTTTTGAAGAAGCTTAGAGGCTAGTCAGGAAAATGGACATGTCTGAAAATAATTACAACACAGAAACTAGCAAGTTCCCCATGACAAGTACAGAATGAAGTGTTAGGGAAGCTCAGACTCAAGAAGCTGGAGGAGTCCGGGGCAGGGACAGTCCTGAGCAGGTCCACAGGATTTAAAGAAGCCAGAATCGAGTGGTGAGCCCAAGGAGCTGGCAGCACAGCATAAGGAACTGAGGGGCAGAAGCCAGTGTGGACCTGCATTTGCCAGAGTTCGTGGCCAGGCCAGAGGTTCTGTGAATGGAGCCGTAGACCAGAGCACTGGGAAGCTGGATCTGGGCCCCAGGTGGAGGGCTTGGAGAAGCACAGTCAAGGTCTCAGACTTGGTTTTGTAGTCTGCGGGAAGCCCCTGGTTATTTGTGAGTGCCCTGGTGACAGGATCAGAACCAAGCCTTGGGGAGGTCATCAGCACGGGCATCCGCTGGGTTCTCAGTGCTGTCCTGGAGTTGAACCCTGGTCCGTTTCCATTTCCCTTCTCCACGGGGTTTACTCACTTCAAACCTCTTATTTTTTATTCTCAGCTGATGGTATTTTATGCCTGCTTCACAGAAATCATCTTCCAAGCTTGCAGACTTACTTAGCCCCACTCCTTGACACCTCCTGGTCCCCATGTCAGTTCACACTCACTCCTGTCTCTCACTCGTCCCTCCTTGGGCGTTCCAGCTCTGTCACTGCCTGTGCCCAGGGACCACTTGCCATCAAAGTCATCCTGTCTCCTCTGGTCAACCTCTGACTCTCTTGTGAGGTTACTCTTCCTTCCCCCTTCGTAGCTGCTTTGGCTCCGGGGTCCCCATGTCTCCTGCAGAGCACTGCTCTTGATTGCCTAGATCTCAACCTGGACTTTGGAATTCTTGACCCCAATGCTCCTTACCTTCTGCATCTAACTGCAGCCTGTCATCATGACTCCCTTCGTAGCTCTCAACTCCCTTTAGTTTCCTCCTTTGCTACTCCAGCTGCAAACTACCATTTCTCCCCATGTGCTGTCACCTCTGCCAGCTAGATCCTTTGCAGTCCATTCTACATAGCCAGAGTGATCTTAGAAAATCTGAGGCAAGTCTGATCACTGCATCCTTGTTGAGGAACCTTGAATGACAAATCTTTTGTGTCAGGAGAAAATGTTGGTGTCATGATGTTGTGGCCTCCCTTAGCATCCTCGTGGGGGCCAGTCCTTAAGCCTGCTCCTCCCTGACCCCTGAGTGCCTGCCTGCCTGACCTCTCCTGATACTTCACCTTTAAGTCAGGGCAGATCTCCCACACTGTCCTCCGTCCCCTCTTCTTTGTGCACAGCACCATGACCCACTGTAGGACGCAACCCTGTACATGGTTATGTCCTGTTTATGTCCCAGTTTCCCCCAGGCTGTAAGTTCCTTGAGGGCAGGAGCTATGCCTTGCTTTCCCATGTGTCTACGTTAGTATCTAGGAGCTGCTTGATAGACATTTTCGTAATAAGTAAGTGAAGACTTAAAGAGGCCAGATGACCCATGACAGTGAAGAAGGCAGGGGAGCGTTCACAATCTAAAAAAAGTCACAAATTGCATCATTGATTGTGTGCCATGTGACCGTGTTTCTTCTCCTTTACCATTATTTTGAAAAATATAATTAAATTAATTCTCTGGGAGAATTACTTATAAACCATAGATCTGACTAAGGTAGAACATGAAATAAAACCAGACAACTTATTAGATCAACACACACTTTTCCAAACAAAAAACAACTGTCGGTTATTCTGATATATTTGTTACTCATTAACCAGATGATTCGAGATTCTTCTCTACAAATCAAAGTATGAGAGACTCTACGTGTATTCCTGTATATTTGAGATTCTATCTATATACATGGGTCCATCCATCTGCAGCATGGGTTATATATTGCTATATAATCTAGATCAAGAGCCAAAAAGAATAATAATGATCAGTCTTTGATTCTGAGGTGGTCACAACACATAATCATTCATTTGATTTGAGTAGATATAAAAACAGAACTTGAAGTGTTCCATTTTATCTACCAACCAGTCTGTCTGAAATGTCTAGTCATGGCTTAAAACATACTTTGCCTATAAAACTGAAATAATTTATATTCCTAGCTAGTGCCTATGCAAGAAATACTTATTTTTTCTGTTTTTCATTTTTTGATTGAATACACACACCATTGAGAGCTTTGAAGCACATATCTGAAATGGAAAAGTCTTATGATGGCTGAAAGATGTATTCTTAAATTAGCAATGAGATATGTTCAGTTTGAGCTAATAGAGTGTTTAGTATGAGTTATTTATGGAGGCATGTTGTTTTGCATCATGGTTACATAAACTATGTCCTTCTTCATTAGATTTAAACCAATGTATAAAGGGCTTATTATGCTGTGTTTTAAAATACAGACTGACTATTTTGAGGTGGACTTAACTCACAAATTCTTTCTTTTGCAGGGCAAATATATGGATATTGAATTTGATTTTAAAGGCGATCCACTGGGAGGAGTGATAAGTAACTGTGAGTATTTTAAAGAAGTTCAGAATAGTAAAATATATATTAATATGTAAATAGAATAGTTTAGATAATGGGTCTTTAAGAAATAGCTATAAGGATACATTTCCTGTTCTTACATTTAGTTTTTTAACCTATGCATTTTAGATTGCTTTGATCACATTTAATTTCCAAATCTTTTTTAAAAGGTCAGAGTCTTTGCCTTTGAGAAACTTTTTAGAAATCTGCTAAAGAAATAAATGTTAGCCCAACTGTATTTTATATTCTGTAGCCAATCCAGTAATAAAAAAGACTCTTCAACAGTTGTTTTCTTTAACAAAATTATGGTTAAAAAACCCATAAATAATAATTGATTTTAATAATTTTTTGAGATAACATTTATCTGATAGGATGAGATAAACCTGTTCTTCAGGTTTTAAGAAATTTTGTCTTTAAGTGTATTTAGATAATTGAAATGTGATACACCTGTTAGGTTGAAACAGATTTATTCAGTTTTCTTTAGTCATGATTCGTGATTGTAGTGAAGCATTCTCTGTCAAAGGTGAAAAAAAGGAACAAAATCAGGTCAGTCTGCTCAGCATCCCAGGTGCAGAGTTTTCTCGGGGGACACAGTGGTCTGTACCTGTTGTCAATGAGGCCCCTTCATCCATGCTTTGGAACTGTCCTGATATCTCTGCTCGTATTGATTTAGTCTGATTCGTTTGGGATGTGTAAGATGACAACTCAGGGTTTGTGCCCATCCAGTGGGAGCCACAGCCTGGCTACCCTCTTGTTTTTCTGAGGGCCACACTGCTGAGCCACCCCACCTCCCCACCTTCCCCTAGCTCTTCTCTGCCCTAAGATGCTATTGGAATCGTTAGAATGAAAGCAGTCTAAGCCTGTACTAGACAAAAGCAAATTTGCTCAGCTATCTGAAGCACTGCTTTTTGTTATAGTAGTGGCATTCTTTCTCCAAATGAAATTTTACTCCAAATATAAAACAAATAAAACAAGGCCTGATCTGGTTAAAGAGGATATGAGTTGCCAGAACCCCTAGACCCCCAGGTGGCCCCTGAGATCTTCCTGAAAAACTCTAGAACCAGAGAAATGCCATTTGATTCCAAAGTGAGTGTTTTTAGAATTTGGGCACACCATGCAGCTGAATTTTTTAAAAACCACAACTCATAGAGTAAACTTCTAGGGCTAGAGTTTCTTCATCTTGGAAACAATAGAGTTGACTTGGATGAATTCCATGGTTCTTCCCATTTCTACCATTTGTAGTTTTAAAATAATTTAATTTTTAAATTTAGTTTGTGTACTATCCATTGGGATTATCCATATTTGCAAAAATGTATTGTTACTGGGGAAACATCCTGAAGATGAAGTTTTAATCTGAAGTGAAATTGGCTACAGTGGTGCTGCTTATGTTAAATGATTTCAAATGTCAAATAAGGACGCAGAAGTACTCATGCAAACCATTTATGATGCCACCAAAAGCAAATGATTATAACCCTGCCAAGTTTGTTAGGCAAGCTTCCTTCAGAGTGTGTGCCAATTGGTGAGAGCTATACAGGAAAAGGTAGCCTCAATTTTAAGACTACCATTTTAAGAAATGATTAACTTTTATTCTGAAAGATAATTTTAACACATTTATGGCACTTGTATTTTATAAGAGAAATTAGCTCTAGTTATTAATTGAATAGCACATTATTTTGAAAATGAGAATAAATGAACTGTATTATAGAACATTCTGAGATGACTGAACCTATGTTACTCCTGAGGACTCTAGGAAAATATTTAAGGATGACTTAGATTAGAAAGTATTAGAAAATCACTTGGGTTTTACATTTTGAAGTTTCAAATTTCAAACACAAATGTCTTCCTGTCCCTAGTTCTTGCAGTATCCATGGAGAATAAATAGTAAACACTCAATTCATTTCCAGTGAAGATTAATATATCATCATGAATGGGTTTCAGATGGACTCTGTTACCATTTGTTCCCACAATGAAATTATATTGAAATTTGTGGTAGTGGGAACACCCTGGTATTTTAGAGTATCCTTTGCTTTGAAAAGGAGAGGGAAACATTAGTGGTGAGGTGAGAACAGGAAATTTCACCCAGTATAGACAGAGGACTGACTCATAGGTGGCCACAGGGAACTGCTGACTGCTGTCTTAAGGGAGTATAAAGCCATGGGTAAACCCATTCTTGTTCTCACCAAGCTGCTAAAAGTTAGCTTCTTGTACCCAGAAAAGAAGACAAGATCTGCTGTTTTGTTCAGTTCAGTTCAGTCGCTCAGTCGTGTCCGACTCTTTGCGACTCCATGGACTGCAGCATGCCAGGCCTCCTTGTCCATCACCAACTCCTGGAGTTTACCCAAACTCATGTCCATTGAGTCGGTGATGCCATCCAACCATCTCATCCTCTGTCGTCCCCTTTTCCTCCTTCCTTCAATCTTTCCCAGCATCAGGGTCTTTTCAAAGGAGTCAGCTCTTCGCATCAGGTGGCCAAAGTATTGGAGTTTCAGCTTCAACATCAGCCCTTCCAGTGGATATTCAGGACTGATCTCCTTGAGGATTGACTGGTTGGATCTCCTTGCAGTCCAAGGGACTCTCAAGAGTCCTCTCCAACACCACAGTTCAAAAGCATAAATTCTTCAGCGCTCAGCTTTCTTTATAGTCCAACTCTCACATTCATACATGACTACTGGAAAAACCATAGCCTTGACTAGTTGGACCTTTGTTGGCAAAGTAATGTCTCTGCATTTTAATATGCTGTCTATGCTGGTCATAGCTTTTCTTCCAAGGAGTAAGCATCTTTTAATTTCATGGCTGTGGTCACCATCTGCAGTGATTTTGGAGCCCAGGAAAGTAAAGTCAGCTACTGTTTCCAGTGTTTCCCCATCTATTTGCCATGAAGTGATGGGACTGGATGCCGTGATCTTAGTTAAAAGAAGACAAGATTTGCCGTTTTGTAGAAAGTCTGTATTGCTTGCTTTGTTAGCAGCCAGCTAGTAAAAGTGTAAGTCGCTTTGGCTTAATTATTACCTTGAAAAAGTCATAGGATCACTTGAGCCCATTGTGTACCTAGGAAGGGGTGGGAGGAAAGCCCAATAACTTACTCTGTCTTTCTAAGAGAGGTGTGCTGTAAAACTTGTCTTCAACTCATTTGAAAGCTATGTGTTTCTGAGATTAGTGTCATTAGGAGAGAGGTGTTACAAAAATAGAAAATGGCAAACATTTACTTCAGTAGAGAAGTTAAAATATGGATGCATATCCAGATTTTTGGCTGATGTGGAATACTGTTTCTCCTGTTTTGTTAATTCTTATTGATCTCATAAAATTTATACATTTACCTTTGAGGATTTTGGACCTAATGTTGTGAACTTAGAATGTTTGGAAACCTGTTGCTTTTATTAATAGCCGTAGATACTTTTTTATAGTTATGGCAGTAAAAGGCAATTCAGACTGTGCAGAAAATATGGTACAAGTCTCAAGGGATTTTATTTCCTAAAAGAAGAATAACATACAGATATTGGGTTGGCTAGAAAGTTCATTTGGGCTTTTCCGTAAGATCTTACAGGAAAACCTGAACAAATTTTTGGTAATCCAATACTAAGAAGCCTCAAGATTTCAAGTGTGCATATATACCAGAGGGAACTGTAAGGATGGGAGACAAGACTGTCCTGTTTACAGTAACTTATCAGGAGCCTAGGGTGATATCTGGCATACAGTAGGTGCTCAGTAAATGCTGGAGACAAGGATGGAATTGGTTAAATATAGGTAGGCTCTGTTTTCCTGCTTTATTATTTGGGGCATATCCATGAGCTTACGTATGCAGCTCTCAGTGATTTATCATGTGGGTGCCAATGTCTAAACAAAAAGACAAGTTACTTAATTCTCTCTGCCTTCATTTCTTTATCTTTGAAATGAGGGTAATAGTGCTGATATCATAGAATTGTGATGAGTTGTGAATAATTTGTTAACATCCAAAGCGCTTGTAACAGGGCCTGGCATGAAGTAAGCACTCAGTAAACGTTAGTTTCTTTTCATTGTACTTATTTGTTGATGGTCTCTAGCTCCCAGACTAATATATACCCTATAATAACAGAGACTTTGTATGGTTGCTGAATGACAGTAACTAAAATAGTGTCTGACGTCTATTATATAATTGTTGAATTAACTACATGTAAGCACCTAGTGTATAACAAGTACAATTTGACATAGAGAAATTTATTGAATAATAAAACTGCTTCATTGGATAATTTTATCCAAAAATTATATGCTAATCATTTAAAAATACTTTTTCTAAATCCCAGAAAGGCTAACAGAGTTGTTGGTAATCAAACTTCCTCTGTTGCCGACATCTCTTCAGCTTGAAAGAAGTAATGCAATCCTGTGATTATGAATGAAAGCAAATGTTGAAGTTGGTGTGTGGTCCAGTTATGATTACTGCCCAGTAAACCACCCCAGGCTTAGTGGAGTAAAACAACACCCTGTCATATGCTCTTGGATTCTGTGGGGCAAGAATTCAGATGGAGTCAGCAGAGCTGGCTTGTCACCACAGCATATGGAGCTTCAGCTGCATGGACGTCCCCAGTATTGGGGAAGACTTACACAAATGGTGGGGTCATAGTCCTCTGAAGCCTTTGTCATTCACATGTCAGGCTCCTGGGCTGGGATCATCCAAGGACTGGGCTCAGCTAGACTGAGAGCCATCTACCTGTGGCCATGGGTGGTGTGGGCTTCTCACAGCAGGCCTGCGAGGTTCTGAGAGGGAGTGCCCCGAAAGGGAACATACTGACAGACCATGTTCTGAAAGAACCAGAAAGAAGCCTGAGGAACCTGGGAAATCGTACAGTGTCACTTTGACACTCTTAAGTCCATGTAGGCACAAGTTTGCTCAGTTTCAGTGCTGGGGGATGTAGATTCCACCTCTCAGTCGGAAGAGTGTGGAAAGAAATGGTGACCATTTTATTTTAAGTAGCCTAAACCCAATAGATCATTTACAGAAATGGCCACAACAATTTTTTAGCTTGGATCCACCCTCTGCAGTAGTCCCTTCTCTCAATGACATAAGGCTTGGCTGGGAGATTTATTTTGGTCACTGGAACAGTTCACAAATATGGTGCATTTACAGACTTGAAAATTGGTTCTGTGCTGGGACTTGTCCTCTCTTGCTTCTCTGGGGAACTCGCTCATCACCTTTATGTGCATGAACCTGGGTGAGTCAGCTGGATGATGAGAGACTCATGGAATGAACCAGCAGACATATGAGTTGAGAGCATCTTAGGTCAGCCAGCTGCCAGCCAATCTGGGTTAGATCAGAAGAACTACAAACTAACTCTCAGATTCATGAGTTAATAAATGATACTGGTCTAAGCTGGTAGGTTTTGGGGCCTTTGCTATGCAGTGGAAAGTAAATAACTAAGACAGAGGTCTAATAGGTAATGTGCTTTCCCCACACAGTTTGGAAACACATGAGAGATAGGCATAGGAATCAAGCTGGAGAGAAGGCAGCTTTATTACTGTAGAGGCAAGGTTGAAGAAAGTGATTTGGTTTATCACCAAGAGGGGTGCTAGTAGTCCTCTGGCAGGTGGGCAGGTATCAACCACACTGAGCAGCCCCTGGGGAGTGGAGCGGAATGTGCACAGTGTGGGGAACCAGAGGACTGAGCTGTACACACATGCCCATTTCTTCTCCAAACTTCGCTGCTCAGAGGTGTATTTCCTCCTGCCAAGCGGAGGAGTGAGTAAGGGTCTACAGGGCTGGGGAGTTAATCACAGAAAATCCTTCCACATGGACTCAGAAAGCAGGAATAAATGCCCACCTTACTCACTGGAAAGATGGGGGGGCTGGGTAGAAGGAATTGCTTTGAATTCCTTTTCTTTTACATTTCTTTTGAATTTTTGATGCAATTAATTTATGTGCTATCTCATGGCATGCTGTTTAATCCATATGTATGGTGCACGCATGCCATTTGTAGCATATGGAATATAATTTTACTCTTTTTAAATTGTTTGAGATTTATAGCTTTTTTTCTTCCTTTTACATTATACCTTTGGCTTAATTGATGATGAGTGGGTGATTAGGAGCAGAACTGCTTGTACAACCCTTCCTAAAGGAAACTTGAATCTGCTTTGGGTTTTGGGGTGTGTGTGTGTGTGTGTTTGTGTGTGTTATGTATTGAGGTGGAATTGGGGACTTTCCTGTACATAAATCAGTTCTCAAGAGGTAGTGACTATTCATCAAGGTCTGTTTTTATAAATAAATAGGGTCTGTTTGTAATCTGTCTTCTTTAGAATCAAAATTCATCAAAAAACTGAGGCAGTACATCACCTAGTTTATAATTCAAGGCTGGGCTTTTTTAGCACTTTGACATCTAATACCCCTACAGAAGACAGAAATAATCCACCATTGGTTGTAAAGTATCTGTAGTAATAAAGCTGAAATTTCAGAGAACAATTCTGTTCCTCTGTAATGGATGGCTGTATATAAAAGTAGATGCTTTGTCTCATCTTTACTTTGGTATTCTTTCTTATATAAAAATATGTTTACCATGAAAAGAAAAGACTGCATGTTTATCATGAAATAAGACTGCATACAATACTATAGAAGAAATGAGATGTCCACATATGTCTAAATTAACCTCAAATTAAGAAATGAATTGGGATTTATTAGAATAATGTGTATAATAATAAGATATTGTGGAATAGATATTTCATTAATTTTATTTCCGGGTTGGGCATCAAATTTTAGATTCAAATACATAGACACATGAGTAATTTTTCAGTTATTAGATAAACTTTAAATTTGTATTAGAAAAAAATCCATGGTGAAAATGCGTAGTGCTATATATATGGAACCAGATTCTAGCAAAAAACCATAGTTAATTAGGTAGATAATACGGTACATTTTCTTAGTATTTCAAACCCCAAGTTGTTTTTTTATGTATAGACAGTGAGAGCCCTTTCACAACTTTTAATGCAACATGTCCAGCTATCGTTGGTACTGATTTATCACTTTAGGATTCTGACGTTTGAGTTAGAACTTTAAGCTGATTTCTTAAAAATGAAAATGCTGCATGGAGGTGGAGATATGGGAAAAACTGTCATGCCAGGTGTTTGAGGGTTCTCAAAGTCTGGGACATGCAGCCACGCAGAGGTCTGTGTGAGACCTGGGCTGAGATAGAGCCCTGGGGTGAGCACCTGTGTCTGCTTTCTTTTAGTATAATACATGGGCACAGGGAGTGATTTGTAAGAAGATATTTGCCCCATCTTTTTTACTTTAAAGCTTGTCTTTAGTGAAACTTCCTAATTGTCAATCTTGAGGATTATGTTCTGTATTTCCAAAAATATACTGTAGAGTTGATTTTAGAATATATATCCCAATGTATGAACAAACATTTGTTCATAATCCAAGTTTTTCATTGAAATTACCATCAGTTATGCCCAGTATCCAGTTGAGCTGTTTCAAATCCTGAAAGATGATGCTGTGAAAGTGCTGTGCTCAATATGCCAACAAATTTGGAAAACTCAGCAGTGGCCACAAGACTGGAAAAGGTCAGTTTTCATTGCAATTCCAAAGAAAGGCAATGCCAAAGAATGCTCAAACTACTGCGCAATTACACTCATCTCACATGCTAGTAAAGTAATGCTCAAAATTCTCCAAGCCAGGCTTCAGCATTACGTGAACTGTGAACTTCCTGATGTTCAAGCTGGTTTTAGAAAAGGCAGAGGAACCAGAGATCAAATTGCCAACATCCCCTGGATCATGGAAAAAGCAAGAGAGTTCCAGAAAAACATCTATTTCTGCTTTATTGACTATGCCAAAGCCTTTGACTGTGTGGCTCACAATAAACTGTGGAAAATTCTGAAAGAGATGGGAATACCAGACCACCTGACCTGCCTCTTGAGAAACCTGTATGCAGATCAGGAAGCAACAGTTAGAACTGAACATGGAACAACAGACTGGTTCCAAATAGGAAAAGGAATACGTCAAGGTTGTATATTGTCACCCTGCTTATTTAACTTATATGCAGAGTACATCATGAGAAATGCTGGACTGGAAGAAACACAAGCTAGAATCAAGATTGCTGGGAGAAATATCAATAACCTCAGATATGCAGATGACACCACCATTATGGCAGAAAGTGAAGAGGAGCTAAAAGCCTCTTGATGAAAGTGAAAGAGTAGAGTGAAAAAGTTGGCTTAAAGCTCAACATTCAGGAAACGAAGATCATGGCATCCAGTCCCATCACTTCATGGGAAATAGATGGGGAAACAGTGGAAACAGTGTCAGACTTTATTTTTTGGGGCCCCAAAATCACTGCAGATGGTGATTGCATCCTGAAATTAAAAGACGCTTACTCCTTGGAAGAAAAGTTATGACCAAACTAGATAGTATATTCAAAAGCAGAGACATTACTTTGCCGACTAAGGTCCATCTAGTCAAGGCTATGGTTTTTCCAGTGGTCATGTATGGATGTGAGAGTTGGACTGTGAAGAAGGCTGAGTGCCAAAGAACTGATGCTTTTGAACTGTGGTGTTGGAGAAGATGCTTGAGAGTCCCTTGGACTGCAAGGAGATCCAACCAGTCAATTCTGAGGGAGGTAAGCCCTGGGATTTCTTTGGAAGGAATGATGCTAAAGCTGAAGCTCCAGTACTTTGGCCATCTCATGCGAAGAGTTGACTTATTGGAAAAAACTCTGATGCTGGGAGGGATTGGGGGCAGGAGGAGAAGGGGATGACCGAGGATGAGATGGCTGGATGGCATCACTGATTCGATGGACGTGAGTCTGGGTGAACTCCGGAAGTTGGTGATGGACAGGGAGGCCTGGCATGCTGCGATTCATGGGGTCACAAAGAGTCGGACACGACTGAGCAACTGAACTGAACTGAACTGATGCCCAGTAAATCACTGGTTATTTGACATTTTTTCTTCAGGGATGGTGATCCAAGGCAGCAGAGTCCATATGGAGATAATGTTGTTTCTTAGGTGGCAGGTCCTTAATTACTGCTAACTGTATCATTTCACATTAGGGAAGGGACATAGATCCGTTGGAAAAGCCGTGTGTTTGTGTGTGTGTGTGTGTTTGTGCGCGCGTGTGCGTGCATGCACTTGCATTTGCTCTATCGTGTCCGACTCTTTGTGACCATATGGTCTATAGCCCACCAGGCTTCTCTGACCATGGAATTTTCCAGGCAAGAATAGTGGAGTGGGTTGCCATTTCCTATTCTGGGGGATCCTCCTGACCCAGGGATTGAACCTGTCTCTTGTGTCTCCTACATTGGCAGGCAGATTCTTTACCGCTGTGCCACCTGTGAAGTCCTCAGCGCCACTCACTTTTTTCTAGTGTGTATCTGTGGAGAGGAGCAGGGCTCATTGTCATTCCTGCCTTACAAGCAAAACAGGCAAAGTTGATTCTTCTAGAAGCTTTAATCAAGATCTTGGACCACTTCTTTTTCTTTTTCGTCCAGGAAAAGAGATTATACATAAAGTAAAGAAACTTTGATCCTGCTATCTAATCCTTTATCTGTTATACTCCAAGTAATGCGAAATTTTTTTCTTCTTCTTTGAAACCACTACTTGTTCTTTTATTCCTTGGCTTATTAAAAGACTTTCTTCTTTAACAGGTGCAAACATGGACATTTTACTTCTTTCATTTCTTGTGCCTTAGGGAGGTTGTCTCAGTGCAAGGCACATGTATCAGCTATGACCTAGCAAGTAATTAGTCAAAACTAAGATAGCCCCTCAGTTGTTCTGGTGCTGTTAATAGTCAGGTGTCAGTATCATGGTGGAGTCGGGGGAAGTTCTGATTTTAGGATTTCTTTGTCCCTTCCCACTGCTTTTCCACTTTAGAATGTCTTCATAGGTTTCTTTCTTCCCTTTAAACTTAAATTTATATCAGATATCAAATGGGCTTCCCTAGTGGCTCAGACAGTAAAGAATCTGCCTGCAGAGCAGGAGATGTGAATTCGATCCCTGAGTTAGGAAGATTCCCTGGAGAAGGGATTGGCTACCCACTCCAGTATTCTTGCCTGGGAAATCCCATGGACAGAAGAGCCTGGTGGGCGATGGTCCATGGGGTTGTAAAGAGTCGGACATGACTGAGTGATGAATGCTTTCACTTAAATAAAATTTAATATGAACTTAGATTTATGTCTTGAGGGAGGAATGTAGCTTCATTGGAATATATGGAATATATGGAGATTATTTTACTGTTTTCTCTATTAAATATCTGGTGTATCCTGTACTCCTTTTTATTAAGTCTTGTTAGCAGAGGTGCAGTCTTGTTAGCAGTGGTGGCAGAAGCATCTAAAACAAAAGAGGAGGCCCTGCCAGTGTTTTGCTTTGCCTTAAGTCAGGGGAACACTTAAATAAATTTAAATGTTCAGGTGGCAAGTCCTTAGAGTGAATTGAATTCATTTGAGTAATTATTTGATATGGCTTCATGCTGTTAGGTTATGTTGGTGCATGCACATTTAAAAAATAGAATAGGGAGTGGCTTTAAGCACTAGTAAATTATTCAGGAGCAAACATTTTCCTGATTACTTTTCTGTCTTGAAGCTTATAACTTAAAGAAAAGTCTTAAAGAAATAAGAGGCTCTGGGGTAATCGACAAAGCATTTTACATGGTAAAACCCTTAACTGCTTCGTAGTAAAAAGCTCCTCACTTTGTGATCAAGTTGCTTAGGTGAAGTCAAACATTTTTTGTGAAGAATAGTCTCGGCCTTTCCAAGTGTTCATAGATTAAGCATTCTGTTTGAAAGAAAATTATAAAGCACATAAGCAGGATACCTTAGTGTCCTAAAGCTTTTCATTCTGGCTCTGTCACTTAGTAACAATGTGTTGCCTCATTTTCTCATCTACAAAATGGGGCTTGTAAAACCAACTTCAGAGGAGGTATGATAATAAATGAAAAGTACTGAATGGGGAGCAAAATGTCAGTGAAAGTTTCCTTGTACTTCCCCTCCTGCACTTTTCCTTTTAAACTCATGTTATATTATGTTTCAGATTTGAGTGTGATCGTGATCACTGATTTTATCAGGATGTGTGGTGAAAGGAGTACACTGGCCAGCATTCCTTTCCATACTGCATAAGCGAATATCATTCATTAACTTGGTGACTGTTATCTGCTGAATCTTAGAGCCATCACTGTTTCTAAGCTCCCCATTGTGTGTGAGCATTTGTTCAAAAAGTGCCAAACATGAGGCTGGCCGTGTTGCTGTTGCACAGTGTGTCCCTGTCATGGGGTCTGAAGTTGATTTCATGTCTTGAAGTAAGTAGTACAGTTTGCTGTGGAGTGTAACTGGGTGAGTGGCACTGGACAGTTCGTCATCATCACTGGGGGCCCCGTGAGGCGAGGGCAGCAGGCCTCCGGTGCTTGTGCAGCGTGGTGGGATTCTTGGTGCTTTGGGGAGAGCCTGGGTTTTGCGGGCTTTTGCAGGTGAAGGACACATGGTCATTCTGCCCTTCTCATCCCCACCTTCTGCTGTCTCTCTCAAGGGTGTTGGCAGCCCAGCTTAGACAGAGCTGCTGCCCTTGGTTTGAGTGGTGAGAGTGATCGAGACAGTTGTAGGTGTGACAGGTGTAGGTCCAGAGGAAGAAGGTCTTCAGGTGTGTAGTCGGTGCTGGGCTTATGCCAGGTAATTCTATCACATGGTGAGTGAGCAGTAAGTGAGCTTCATGAAAGGATGAAGTAAACTGGGGCATTTGTGTTTTTCATGTAGTTACTTTCTTCTAGGCTTGAGGAATTAGGATTAGTTAGTGTCTCAGTGCGGAGAAGGAAATGGCAACCCACTCCAGTGTTCTTGCCTGGAGAATCCCAGGGACGGGGGAGCCTGGGGGCTGCCATCTATGGGGTTGCACAGAGTTGGACACGACTGAAGCGACTTAGCAGTAGCAGCAGTGTCTCAAAGTGTGCTGGTACTCTTAGGACCCCAGAGGAGCTTGGTCCCTGATGAGTGCAATGATATACTTTTATCCTTACCTGCTTTGCTTATTCTGTCTGCTGCCTTGGATGTCAGTATTTATTGATCGATTGAAACGTTCAGTCCTTAGAGATGATGACTATTGCACAATCCTTTTTTGAATTTTATCTCACTTGTGCTTTTCAGTTGCAGTTTTTTTTTTGGCTAAATATGAAGTTTTCATTACTCTCCATCTGTGATTTGAGGGCATTGGCAGTTGTCCAAGTCAAGTGAGAGCTGAAGATGAAATCTCTGCAGCATCTTGTTCTTAATAATTTTTGTGTTTACATGTTTTTGTTCTTTCTGTCAACTTTATGTATCTCCTTAACCCATCTCTTCATTCTTACAAACGGCCTCATGTATTTGGAGCACCCTAGGACATCCCTGTTCACTGAATCTACACTTTTTGACTCTCCCTAAACCCCTCCTCTTGTGCTAGTAAGGTTTCCATAAATACAAGTTAAGAAGTTCAGGGAAAAGTCCCTGTGAAGTTCCACACTGTACTCTCCTTTACTAATTTTTTGGATAATGTTTAGATTTCAGTCTGATGGTAAATTGAATGTGTCTGTTCTCTAGAATTAGTGTTCAATAATGGGATCACTGATGCATAATTTTATAAATAAATTTGGCCTTTGACCACAGAATGCAGACCCTGTTTTATATTGCTGGTCAGTGATAAACAGGACTCTAGGTAGGAATATTCCCTGCAGTTGTACTTTGCCACTCCCTGTTTCTGCCACAGTGGTGCCTTTCTGGTTGGCTTGCTGGTATTCGTCCCTTCCTTTCTCCCTGTCTGCCTCCCTCCCTTCCTGAAAATTTGATAATGTGTCAGTTACAGCATGAAAAAAATCATCCAGCATCAATGAAAGTATACTGTCAGATAACACCAGATTCCATGAGAACCACCTTTCATTCTTTAAGACTTCAAGAGATCAAAGAGGTTTGCTGCTTTTATGCCAGGTAGCGCTGAGGTCAGATGGCTTGATTTCAAGTCCTTCTTAAGCACCTGGACTATCAGTTTTTTCATCTGTGAAGTTATACCTTACAAAATGATGAGGAGGATTCAATGAAATAATGTCTATAAGGCACTTAGCATAAAATATCAAAAATATTTAATTTGTTATCATTATAACTCTTCAGTGAATTCTTAACTGAATGGCTGCATTTCCTTACTT
This sequence comes from Ovis aries, assembly GCF_016772045.2. Taxonomy (NCBI): domain Eukaryota; kingdom Metazoa; phylum Chordata; class Mammalia; order Artiodactyla; family Bovidae; genus Ovis; species Ovis aries. The sequence goes on from NC_056055.1 coordinate 193,626,939, forward strand.
GGACTTGTAATACTACATATGGAAGAACCTAATGTCATCAGGTTGCACTAGTGGTAAAGAACCCTCCTGCCGATGCAGGAGATGCAGGAAACTCGGATTTGATCCCTGGATGGAAAGATTCCCTGGAGGGGATGGCAACCCACTCTGGTATTCATGCCTGGAGAATCCCATGGACAGAGGAGGCTGGCAGGCTACAGTCCATAGGATTGCAAGGACTTGGACATGACTGAAGCCACTTGGCATGCATGCAGTGTCATCATATATAAAATCAAGAGAATATTATTACAAAAGCTATGTTGTCTTTAATCAGCTTGTTGATTATATTGTTAAACTTATTTTGGATATTCACTATTGTACCAGAAGGTGGTTTGTTTAATTTAGTGGTTCTAGTTAGAGTTGTGCTTCTTCCTAAAAGTAGAACTGAAAATGTAGCTTCTGTTGTTACTTTATTAGTACAAAACAGAAAATGAAAAAGAAAGTTGAGGGGGAAGAGAAGGAAGCACAGTGTATTTGAAAGTGAGATTAATACTGTATTACGATTTTGATTCTTTTTCTCTTTAGATCTTTTAGAGAAATCTCGAGTTGTTAAGCAGCCAAGAGGTGAAAGAAACTTCCATGTGTTTTATCAGCTGCTTTCTGGTGCCTCTGAAGAGCTTCTCAGTAAGTCCCTGTTTTTGTGTTTTAATTTAATTTTTACTGTTGCAGCATCCAAAGCAGAAATGTCCCTTATGATTTTCCTCTTTTTGTCTTAAAATTTTTCCATGATTCCACTTGAAGGGAAGAACACGATGGGTTGGCTTCTACCACCTTGCAGTCTTTGGTATCTGTCTCTGTAGTACCTCACCAGGTACTGGAACGTGTCTCAGATGGATTGCTAAAAGAGCTAAAAGTTAGGGGAGGGACTCATTATCAATTTAAAAAAAATAAAATGGAAGACTATAATTTGTGTTTCAGATGGGTTGCTAAAAAAACTAAAAGTTGGGGGAGAGGCTCATTATCTATTAAAAAAAAAAAAACAAAATGGAAGAATATGATTAGTCCACTTGGAGAGAAGTTAGCAGGGAGCAGTAGATGAGTATAATTATATAAAAACATACTACTCAGTGACAATTTAAAAATAGTGGAAAAGACATTTGCAACTGATACAAGAGATAAAAATCTGACCTTTAGATATTTTAGAGAATTATTATAAGTCCATCAGGAGAGTATCCAATAGTCAGTAACTAAGTGATGAAAAGTTTTGAACAAATAGTTTAAACAAAAAGAGCTATGGAAAATCAACACACTTGGGGGAAGAAATTACCCTCATACTCAGTTCAGTTCAGTCGCTTAGTCATGTCCGATGCTTTGCGATCCTGTAGACTGCAGCACGCCAGGCCTCCCTGTCTATCACCAACTCCTGGAGTTTACTCAAACTCACGTCCATTGAGTTGGTGATGCCATCCAACCATCTCATCCTCTGTCATCCCCTTCTCCTCCCACCTTCAATCTTTCCTAGCATCAGGGTCTTTTCCAGTGAGTCAGTTCTTCACATCAGGTGGCCAAAGTATTAAAGTTTCAGCTTCAATATCAGTCCATTCAATGACTATTCAGGACTGATTTCCTTTAGGATGGACTGGTTGGATCTCTTTGCAGTCCAGGGGACTCTCAAGAGTCATCTCCAACATCACAGTTCAAAAGCATCAATTCTTCAGCACTCAGTTTTCTTTATAGTCCAGTTCTCACATCCATACGTGACTACTGGAAAAACAATAGCCTTGACCAGTTGGACCTTTATTGACAAAGTAATGTCTCTGCTTTTCAATATGCTGTCTAGGTTGGTCATAACTTTTCTTCCAAGGAGCAAGCATCTTTTAATTTCATGGCTGTAATCACCATCTGCAGTGATTTTGGAGCCCCCAAAAATGAAGTCTGTCACTGTTTCCATCGTTTCCCCATCTATTTGCCATGAAGTGATGGGATAGGATGTCATGATCTTAGTTTTCTGAATGTTGAGTTTTAAGCCAACTTTTTCACTCTCCTCTTTTACTTTCATCAAGAGTTTCTTTAGTCCTTCTTCGCTTTCTGCTATAAGGATGGTGTCATCTGCATATCTGAAGTTATTGATATTTCTCCTGGCAATCTTGATTCCAGCTTATGCTTCATCCAGCCTGGCATTTCTCATGATGTACTCTTCATATAAGTTAAATAAGCAGGATGACAGTATATAGCCCTGATGTATTCCTTTCCCAATTTGGAACCTGTTTATCCATGTCCAGTTCTAACTTGCTTCCTGACCTGCATACAGATTTCTCAGGAGGCAGGTCAGGTGGTCTGGTATTCCCATTTCTTGAAGAATTTTCTACAGTTTATTGTGATCCCCACAGTCAAAGGCTTTGGCATAGTCAATAAAGCAGAAGTAGATGTTAATTATCAACAAATGTAAATTGAGGCAGCACTGAAGTAGCCCCTGTACACGTATTAGCTAAAGTTATTGAAGAGGATAAAGCTGGCAGAGTTGTCAGGACTGATCTGTCTAGAGCTTCTGAGTATCACTTCAACGTGAGGACTTTTTCCTGGGGGACTAGTTGGCAAAGCAAAAGAAGTCATAAAATGATCAGACCCTGTTGCCCAGGCACACCACTCTTTGGATTACATCCCAATGGAATCATTCAAAAGAATCCAAAAAATATTTTGTGTGAAGACATTTATCACTGGCTTTTATTTATTATAACAAACTGGAGAAAATCCAAGTGTCCAACAGTGGGAGAATCACTAGGCAGACATCATATGTTATAAGGAAATAGCACATTGAAGATAAATAATCCAAATATGGAAAGGGTCTGTAAAAAAAAACAGTTTGAAATATGTACACACGATGAAGGTGATTTTGGTCAAATACTATGACTGATATATTTGAGTTGATACCATTCATTTCTGTTCTTTTGGTTCAATGCATAGTATGAAAGTCTTTTTATCTGAAGGGTTAAAGGAATGAGATGTTAAAGATGATTAGATTTATTGAAGTAACTTATCAACTCGTATGTGTGATTCAATAGATAAGCTTAAACTTGAGCGGGATTTCAGCAGATATAACTACCTGAGTCTGGACTCGGCCAAAGTTAATGGAGTGGATGATGCAGCAAATTTCAGAACCGTTAGGGTAAGATGTAGTGCCTTTGTTACTCTTTAAAATGGGTGATGTTATATTGTTCAATCAGCATTGTTAAAGTTCGGACTTTTCTTTGATTTCTAACTCATGCTCCCAAAGGTTTTAGAATTATAGAATTTATTGTATTTTTATTAGTTTGATATTTTACTAGCTCAATAGTCATATGGTATTGAAAAGGCCAGACTTAATTGGAGCGTGCAATTTTACTTTTTTATATCTATTTTGGGGTTTGACTTTTTATATTGTACTGAAATTCCAAATGTATTTATATGCTCAGTAGTTAATTTCCACATGTGAAAACTGTCCTACAGTCATGTTAAGTCAAATCTATTTTTCAGACAGTCATGTTTATATATAGTTTTTGAAAAATCCTCCATAAAACAGAATAATTAGCATTTGTGTTCATTAGAAAAAAAATTATTTTAAATTAAATTCTGCTATGTTTCTGAGGCACTTGGAAAGTTGCTTCTATTAGGAAATGATCCTGATAACTGTTATTTACTTCCAGATGATACAGCCGCAATAGTGGCAGGGGTGGGAATAGGCTGGATTATAGATAAAATAAGATTGGAATCAGTTCATCTTTAGGGGTGAGTGAATATAACATGTGGTTCTTTTCCTGCTCCCTAGACTTGTATATGTTTGAAATTTTCTAGAATGGTAAATCTTATAGTACTCCCATTGCTGTGTAGCCTAGTCATTATAAATAAATAGGCAGGTAGATTGATTGGGGTGGGGGGAAGTAAATAAGCAAGCAAGCAGACTGGGCTGTTCTTCAGAAAAGAAAATGTTTCTTGAGAGTATCATTTTTTCTAAGTTGTCTGAACAGCCTCGTATGGAAGCCTGTTGATCGATCCCTGGTCATGATTTTAAGTTTGGGACCAGTTCTATGACCACTTTTGCTTGGCAGATCATTGGCACTCAATAAAAATGTATGACTGGACAAATGTTCCTTATTACCCATAGTTCCTGGAATTGAGTACTTCACCTTTGCAAATGACAGTTTTTCTCACATGTAAAATAAATGAGGAGGTTTCTTTGTAGGGGATTATATAAGATTTTTTGCTTGGTTTTGTTTCTAGCAGCAGAACTCCAGTATGAAAACACACACACACACACACAGACACACACACACACACACACAGACACAGATACACACAGAGACACACAGACACACACACAGACACACACACAGATACACACACACACACACACCTGCTGTGATTGGAGTTGGAGTGGGAACCCAGGGCTCAGCTCTCCACCTTCTTCTCTCCCTCTATCTTCCTCTTTGCCACAGCCTATGAAATACCCCAGGGTTCCTTGAATTCGAACTTGAAACCACTGAGCAAGATAGAGCCCAGCATTGGTGCTAATTCAGTTCATTCATTATTAGGTTGGCCACAAAGCTCGTTCAGATTTTTCCATATGATGTTAGTTTTGCCTTTTGGAAAGTTTACTCTGGGACACTTTGTCTTTTTGATTTTTTTTCAGGGGCGAGTCTGTTTTATGATTTTTTTTTTTAAATAATAGAGAACTGCAGACAGAAAACACGTGCTTTTTTTCCCCTAGAATGCCATGCAGATCGTGGGTTTCATGGACCATGAAGCTGAGTCTGTGTTGGAGGTGGTGGCTGCAGTGTTGAAGCTGGGGAACATTGAGTTCAAGCCTGAATCTCGAGTGAATGGCTTAGATGAAAGCAAGATCAAAGATAAAAACGGTAAGTCAGTGGAGGATGGGCCCTGTTGAGCAAAACTGACTTTGAACTTCTGCCCAGTTTTTAATGTAGAAAGTAAAACTTGCTTTGAGTTAAAAAACTTTCTAGTGAACCGAGCAGAAATGTAATTACAGCTCAGTCTGAAGTCTTTTGATTTATATATTTTACATTGATTGGTTTGAAAATGATTTAGAAAGAACACTGTAAGCCTTGAAAGTGATTGATTATTAGCAGCAGATATGCAGTAACTCTTTGTGACCATTCCCCCTACAACAGAGTTAAAAGAAATTTGCGAGCTGACCGGCATTGACCAGTCAGTTCTAGAGCGAGCTTTCAGCTTCCGAACGGTCGAGGCCAAGCAAGAGAAAGTTTCAACTACACTGAATGTGGCTCAGGTGGGTGAAACATAATGTCTGGAAGGGAGTTTTTAAAAGTCTTCAGAATCTTGTATAAGTGGAAACAAAATTTTTAGTTTTCAGGCTACTATCCTGTCATATTATATTCTGGGCATTGTTTTAGGCACTAGGGGTACAGAGTAAACTAAACACACAAAGATCCCTGCCTTTGTGGAGCTTAAAATTTTGGCAGGAGGAGCCAGACAAAGCAGTAGACCTAGAAAATTCATATAGCAAGCTAGCAGGTGCTAAGTGCAATGGACAAAGAGAAGAAAATAGAGCAGAGTAAAGGAGACCCATGGTGTTCAGGGCAGAGGGGCTGAGTGAGCTGAGAAATAGCTGGAGAATTGTGAGCACAGGTGGTATGATCTGCCTTGTAAGGGGTCATCTGGCTGCAGTATAGACAGCATAATATAAGGGACAGAGGGTGTCTTAGTCACTTTGGCTGCTATAACAGAATACTGTATTCTGTTTAAACAAAAACAGTTATTTTTCACAGTTCTTGAGGCTGGAAGGCTGAGATTAGAGTGCCAACACAGTCGAATTCGTGCTGAGGGCCCTCTTCCTTACGTACAACACCTGCCTACCTACTGTGTCCTCGCATGGCAGAGAGGAGGAGTGAGCAAATGAGCTTTGGTGTCTTCACCCCTTTTAAGGGTCATTCAGTCAGTCAGTTCAGTCACTCAGTCTTGTCCGACTCCTTGTGACCCCGTGAATCGCAGCACGCCAGGCCTCCCTGTCCATCACCAACTCCCGGAATCCACTCAAACTCACGTCCATCGAGTCGGTGATGCCATCCAGCCATCTCATCCTTGGTCGTCCCCTTCTCCTCCTGCCCCCAATCCCTCCCAGCATCAGAGTCTTTTCCAATGAGTCAGCTCTTCGCATGAGGTGGCCAAAGTACTGGAGCTTCAGCTTTTAGGGGTACTGGTCCCATTATGGGGACTCCAACCTCACCACCACGTCTAAGTCTAATTGCCTTCTAAAGGCCCCACTTCCAAATGCTATCACACTGGGGCTTCAACATATGGATTTGGGGGAGGGGGATACACATTCATAGCTCAGGGGAGCACACAGTTGTATGCTAACCCAGAGTCGATGGTGGCTTTTGAACCAGATGGCGGCAGTGGAAGGAGAAGTATATTTTGAAAGGGGATGGAATGAGATTTGCTGATGCGTTGGTATATGTGAGATGAAAGACACAGAAGAGTCAAGGATGACTCCCAACACTTTTGGCCCAAGCACCATTATTGATTTGGAGAAGATAGTGGGGGAGCTGGCTGTGGTTTAATGACCAGATTGGCTTCCCTGCCTTTCTTACTGTTCCCCCTCCACCCTCCACACTTAGGCCAGTGGAGTCCTTCTAAGACACAAGTCTGAGTTGCTTATGTCTTCTCTCCTTTGGTTCAAGGATGGATGAACAGATGTATTCCGGCATGCTTGTATATGTAGGAACTTGTATAGACCTTTTCAGTATAAATCCTTTGTTCTATGGCTTAGACACTCTCCCACCAGTCAGTGTTGATATGGGCTAGAATTAAATGGTTAACTTAGGATTTTTCCCATTCAAGCCTGTTCTGTCTAGCTGTATTTTCATCCTCCTTATAAGTAGCCTTAAGCATCGGCAAAACATTGAGTGGGCTTAGTCTTTCTCTCTACTGCTCTGAGCTAGCCTTTCTTACTAACCCAAAACACACACATGCTTTTAGCTTTCTTTCAACGTTGATTTCTTATTTTAGGTGAGCAGTTTTGACTATGAAAATACTATACATTTATAATTATGTAAATTTGAGGTGTAACAATCCTTTTCTAGCTATAACTGCTACGTGTCCTTCTTCCTAAGTTACTACTACTGCTATGATGTCTGTCCTTGTCCACCTCACTCATTCAAAGTCAGATGGTGAGTCACTTGCCTCATCAAGAAAAATTGGTTGAGCCCACACAGCAGAAGCCTCCGTGTAGACCATTAGTAGGGACATAAGGGATTAAAGAGGATTTTTGGAGAACATGGTTTCTGAGCCAGTCTTTGAAGGATTTAGATGTATAAAGAATAGACGAAATGATATTTTGAAAAGAAAAGTGTGAGAGGAGCCAGGTTTGGAGTACATAGCAAAAAAGAGTTGATCAGGCTTGGTTAAAGTGAAGTGAAAGTGAAGTCGCTCAGTCGTGTCCGACTCTTTGCAACCCCGTGGACTGTAGCCCACCAGGCTTCTCTGTCCATGGGATTCTCCAGGCAAGAATACTGGAGTGGCTTGCCATTTCCTTCTCTAGGGGATCTTCCCAACACAGGGATCGAATCCGGATCTCACGCATTGCAGGCAGATGCTTTAACCTAAGGCTATAAATATGTAAAGAGGATTCAGAGCTACATGGCTAGAAATGATGTCAGAGTGGATTGTGTGCAGCAGTGGTTCTCGAACTTGAGGGTGCATGAGAATCACCTGGAGGGTTTCTTAGACATGGTTTGCAGGTCATACCCCCTGGCGTGTTTGGTTCAGTATGTCTGAGGTAGGATGGGAGAGTTTGCATTTCTAACAAATTCCCAGTTGCTGCTGCTGCTGCTGCTGCTGCTGCCACTGTCCATCCCAAGGTCCCATTTTGAGAATATTTCAATAGATTGGGGATGGTGAAGGATATAGTGATGCGATGAGAAAACATCTGTTTAAGAGGCCCTTTAGGAATATTTCATATATGGATGTATTTTTGTCTTTTTAGTGTGTGTTTTATTCTTGCTTTTTAATCATCCTGTAGAGAAATCAGACCCAGGTGCCTCTTACATGTATAATCTTGAGTCACCTTGCATCACTGGGTAAAACTTTCCCCCATTCTTCTAACTATTGACATAAAAGAATTGGCTTGAGATCTCAGATTATTCAGCTTCTTATTCTAGTTTTGTTGCTGTTGTTGCAGGATTCAGAGAGTTTGTTTCTACCAGTCTTATGGCCTAAAAGATTTTTATTCCTACAAGATGTGATTTGTTTTATTACCTTTTCCTCATAACTTCAATTCTTGGGCCCCATTATCATCTTTACTGCCCTATGCCTCATTTTCCCCAAGGCATTTAGATCTTTCCCCAGATGGAATGACTAATATTGAAATAACAGGAACTCAAAACAGAGTTATTGTTCAGCTTCTACCACATACTTGTGCCTTGGCTCCCAGAGTCCCTGTCATCTGATCCTAAATGACTTCTCCCAGTTTATTCCCTGATAGTTCTCTAAATGCCGTACTTATTTCTACCGGAGGCCTTTGCTCCTGCTTATCCATGTCATTGCTAATTCCTTCTTCTGTCTAGCTGGTCCTTGAATTGTACCTCATCTAGGAAGCCTTCCTTGATCATAAGGCCTTGATTCTTTCTTCTCTGAGCTCATTTTTCTCCTGCAAACTCCTTTGGAACTTGCCCTTTGATTGTTTGACCTCCCATATTCCTCTCTAAGCTCCCGGAAGGTGAGCCCCGTGCCCATGCATCTCTGTGTCTCCACTTACCCTACTGTCCTGGGTCACGCCTGATACTGGACATCATCATGGAAGCAGATTCCTCCTGGGGTTTTTCTCTAAGAGCTTCATCAGCTGCAGAAACAGTCCTGTCATTTGTGCTTAGAATCTGAGATGGCGAGTCTGTGCACTTGGTGTCTTCCCTCATTTCTGCACACCTTACTCATGATCCTTATATGGGAATAAACCTTCCTTTAGAGGATGTTACTGTGGAGATGAGGTGGCAGCAATCAGACCCAAAAAACTACAGGTAGCAAACTGACATCTGTGAGGCCAGGTACAGCTCAGTAGGTGTACTGTATTTGATGAATATTTGAGGAAATCGTAGTTTTGGCTTATTTGTTTTCTTATGTTAGCTTGCTTTTAAAATTTTGACGTTGAGTGCCTTTAACCTGGAATGCAGTCTCTAGCTCACTTGGACCCCACTATTTCCCATTGATTTCTATTGTGCAGTCCCTGAAAACATCTGAGTTTGAGACTTCTAAATAAGTATTTGAACGAAACAAGGATGATTAAGATTGTCAGTGGTTACACTTTAAAAAATATAAAGCAGTTTACCAGAATAAGTTGTCACTATTCATTCAGTTGCATACTGAAACAGTGGTTTGCTTATAGCAAATTGCATACGGTTAGGAGAGCTGGATGATGTGATGATGAAATAGGGTCTGTTTATAAATAAGTAGTGTTTGGAAATGACTTGATCTTATAAGAAGAAAGGGGAAAGGATTAAGAAAGAATTATCTAGGTTTATGAGGCTGTAGAAGAGGATGAGGACACTTCAAAATACACCTGCAGACTATGTGCCAAGCATTGTTCTAGGCACTTAAAATATCTATTTAAAAACAAAAACAGAACAAAACCTAGAAGAAAGGGTATTGGAGAAAGACTGTTCTTCTAAATTAAACATTCTGTCTTTGTGCCAGCATTTTATATATACATTTTCTTCTGTGGAATTATTCCCTCTGCCCTCCAGCCCCCACCTCCCGTATAGTATTGGACAGTCAGGTTTTATTTTTTTACCAACGTCTAGGTGGATTTTCTACCCTTATTGGAGTAGCTGCCTGAGACTTAGGGAGACAGGTTTGGGATTAGCGTGGAAGTATCAGATAACGGGAAAAGGTACTCTCTTCCCAGCTGTAGTATATTATCATGGAGTGAGTCTGTTATTAAAGTTGTCACACTTCATTTCAGAAGAATTGTAGAGAAAGAATTTTCACATAATCTAGTGTTTTGTGTTCTTTATAAAATAAAAATATAATGATTTACTTTAACTGTAATGCCCAACTTTCTGTTTATAAACAATGAAGTACACACATATGTCTAGTCTTAAAAACAGCAACAGAACCTCTTCTTTCCTGAGGCCAGTTTCTTCTTGGGCTGCTGCTGCCCATTTCCAGGCCTGTCCCCAGAGCAACGGTATCAGATGTATCACTAGTACTTACTTCCTGCATACCCTTGGCACCCAGTATGTTTGTTTAGGGTCTGTTAGGCCTCCTGACCAAACCCAGCTTTCTCCAACCTTTGTATTCTAAATCAAGGTCAGAGAAACATCCACGTCTTCTACCTATTCTTTGTTAAGTAGCTGTGAACAGCTTTCAAACAGATAAGAAATGAAAGCACTTTATTTTTATTATACAAAGTATTATCCAACAACATGTTGTTATACTGCTTATTACAAAAGTTCTTTTAGATGCTCAAAAGACTGATTGATGAAAAATAACTACAGATCTCATCAGTCAAAACCATTTTCAGTGTATTTCCTTTGAGTTTCCTACATCTAGTAGTTTAAAAAATAGTTGTTATTATAATAAATGTGTATGTTTTATTATCACAAAGCATAATAGGAATTTTTCATTTCATTATCTGATTTTTATAACAATCATTCTGTGATGACTGTGTAACTTCCCTTCTACCAGGCACTTATTTATTTATTTTACTGTGGTTCTGTTGTTGGATATCTAAATTACCTGTGATTTTTCTCTGTTCTATAACACTGAGATGAATATCCGTGTGGAGAAAGCCTTTGCAGTGTTTAAAGTTAATTTCCTGGGATGCAAAAAAGTATAACAACTGGGTATAAGCAATTTCCCCGGTTTTTTAATGGCTTGACTGTTCATCCAGAGTACAATAAAAATGCTCTGAAAAGAAATTTGAAATAAAAGAGTTTTCAATATCTTTTAAAAATATCTTCATTATTTTATTGAAATTAAGCATTGTGGTAATTGTGGGTATTGAGTTTTTCGTTTTCTTTTTAATAGGCTTATTATGCCCGTGATGCTCTGGCTAAAAACCTCTACAGCAGGTTGTTTTCATGGCTGGTAAATCGAATCAATGAAAGCATTAAGGTACTGAATCTCTATATACAGATAAATAAATAATTGTAATAAGTGGTATGCAGAGTATAAACATTAAGGATATTTTAATTTTATAATCAGGTAATTGATTAGCACTTACCGAGATTGTTCCTTGAAAAGCATTTCCCTGTTTAGGATTGGAATTTGTCAGCAGTTCTGTCTTTGTTTTGCATGCATGTTATAAGAAATCTCACCAGTGAGTAGTCTCATGGTATTTGCAGAGTTACTGCAAAAGAGAGCATCCTAGGTCCTGGTTGTGACTCATCTGGTGACTAGTTATGCACACTTGGCTGAAGAGGTCACTGGGTCAGTCTAGCTATAATATATTCTTCAAGAAAATGAGAGTATTGGACTAGATGGTTTTGAAAGACCCTATGATCTCTTTTTTTTATAATTAAGCATCTAATATAGCACTGATAAAGAAAGCATAATGATACCTTCTTTAAATCATCTATTATTAAAATTTTGGGGAGATTCCATACAAATGGAATCTTTATATAAATATAAGAAAAAGAAATTAGGAAAAACTTTAAATACTAAATTTGTTTAGAGTTTTCAAATAAACACTTTTCAAATATAAACTGGTTTTCCTCTTTCATGTGTTTAAAAAAACCTAACTTCTGTTCTTCTAGACCTGAGACACAACTAACTTGTAATCTACGTCTATAGTCCTTGTTATGCTTTTAGTGTTATATGTAATGCTTAAATTAACCCTTCAATTTGAAACTATTTTTAAGGCACAAACAAAAGTGAGAAAGAAAGTCATGGGTGTTTTGGACATTTATGGCTTCGAAATTTTTGAGGTGAGCTGCTTATTATTATTATTGTTATTATTATCTTAATTTTGTGAAACAGTTGGAGATTAAATCTTGTGTTCTATAGAAAACATTTAATATAATTAATATGACTCTTAATCTACAAGTAACTCTTGTAAAGATGTAACAGTTGTGTGTGTGTATGTGTGTTAAGAGCTGAGATCCAGCATTTTGGAGACTGTGCTATTTAAAAAAACTTTCTTGTATTAGTACTTGACTTTTGAAATTGCAAATTCAAAATTCTTACTGTGAAATTCCTAACAAAGTATATAGACGTTATGTCTGTAGTTATTAATATTTGTTCATTTGTAGGTTGCTTGAAAATCAGATAGGATGGTGCCGTAAAAAAAGCCAGAAATGGGAGAGCCAGAGGCTGGCTGTGGCCTGGCCAGAGCTGGTTACTTCATCTCTGTAGGACTCAGGCAGAGAGTGTCTGCATTATGTGCTTTGTTGGATCTTAGCTAGGTCTCATCCAACTGTAGTCTTATGAGTTCTGCTGCACAGGTTGAAAGAAATTTTCAGCTAAAAGTTCACAATGAAACTTTTTTTAAAAGACTCCATGTTCATTGCAAGTTAAATATTTAAACATGATAGACTCATGTTGGAATTTCTTATTTACCCCCTTGCTAACTTTGGCATTAAGAAGCTGTTTTAAGGACCTGTTAGGAGAAGGCAATGGCACCCCATTCCAGTACTCTTGCCTGGAAAATCCCATGGGCGGAGGAGCCTGGTAGGCTGCAGTCCATGGGGTCGCGAAGAGTTGGACACGACTAAACGACTTCCCTTTCACTTTCATGCACTGGAGAAGGAAATGGCAACCCACTCCAGTGTTCTTGCCTGGAGAATCCCAGGGACAGGGGAGGCTACCGTCTATGGGGTCGCACAGAGTCGGACACGACTGAAGCGACTTAGCAGCAGCAGGCATCCTTAAAGGACTCTTGCTTAAAGTGAGACCTAAAGGAGTCTTACTTTTAGGACTGGTATTTTGGTTTGGTTCAGGAAAAATAACAAGTAGATCTTAACTCTCCCCACCAGTAATTTGTGAATTCCTTTAAACAACGAGGCCCTACCCAGAGTGACCACACAAAGAATTTACATGTTCTAAGTATCAGTGTCACAGAGTCACAAAAAAGACATCAGCTCGCTTCCTGCAGCTCAACCAGTCCTTTCTAGTAAACGCCTTTTTCTTACAACATTTACTTTGGGGATCATGCCTTCTCCTTGCTTTATCATGTTCCATATTTAACAGCTAGAGGGAAATGATCATCAAGAACTGCCTATATGCAAGAATTGTAGTGCTATATACATTGTCTGATTTAATTGCCACAATAGTCTCATGGAGTGGCTGCTGTTATTTCTCCTTTTATAAAAGAAGCAGCAGCAGCAGGGCTTTGAAGGTCAAATAACTATCCCAAGGTTATGTGGCTACTATATGTCAGACTCAGGACCTAAATCTTAGGCCTCTTTGATAAATAATTTAAAAAGGCCTTCTACTGGGCTTTTCTTTACTTTTCTCCCCAAACTCACATGGTTCCCAGTATCTGGAGACAAAGAAAAAACCCAAATGCTTTAAGTGTCCGAAATGCTCCCTATATCTGCATGTTTGTCATTATTCTAAGCCCCTGGGCATTGTGGGGCGCCTTCCCAGGGTTCATCTGTGTGCTGGTAGAAGAGTGCAAGGGACTTTTGTGCTTCCTGCTGCCCTCGAAGACCGCGCTTCAGCACAGTGTCTGCTTATATTGGTGTCCCTTTAGCAGACTCTGAAAAGGAGAGCTCCCCGTCCCTTGGTAAGAGGAAGAATTTGGGATTTGTGCATGAGAAGGATTGCCTGAGTAGACTCAGAAGTCATGGTGCTAAAATTAGTTTCTTTCCAGCAAAACCTCACATTACTGTCACTTGATGGGCACTAAATGTCAAGTCATTCTTTACCCTTGGCAGGTAAAGAGGTTTCTTACCCAGCACATTGCTTATCTTCATTTAGATGGTTTCATGTGCAGGGCAAAAGTGGAGATCTCACTAGAAAATTAAGGGAAAAAAATCCATTCATTGATATTTCTCAGATCAAATTAATTTTATTTTTGCTTTGGCAGAAAAAAATCATTGATCCTTGCCAATGGGCGAGTGTTTGGTGTCATGTCACAGTACATGGAACATTTGTTTAAAGAGGATAGTGGAGTCATGATAGAACATTGGGTTGGCTTCATCTTCCAGTGAGCTCTAATTAGCCATGGGAAAAGAGACCTGCCATGCCCTGCCCCTCTGAGTTAAACCTCATGAGCAGTTTGACCATGTGTAAGTGAGCGAGTCATTTCCCCAGGGTTTATTCTGTACCTCCAATGAGCCAGAATGCTGGTGGTAAGCAAGGCAAAGATGTTCCTTGCCTGAATGGAGCTTATGGTCTTGGTCCTAAGATGGAGAGTCTGTTGCTGGCTGAGGACACATCCTCTCTCTGGTAGGAAGCTCTAATCAGGAAATTAGATTTCTTCTTTAAAGTGTTTATTATAGACCTAATTCGGCTTCCCTGATGGCACAGTGGTAAAGAATCCACCTACCAATGCAGGAGACACAGATTTGATCCCTTGGTTGGGAAGATCCTCTGCAAAAGGAAATGGCAACCCACTCCAGTATTCTTGCCTGGAAAATTACTTGGACAGAGGAGGCTGGTGGGCTACAATCCATGCGGACACAAAGAGTCTGACACAATATAGTGACTAAACCAGCGAACAGCAAGCAAGCAGACCTAATCATAACAGAATTTAGACGTTCCAAGTGGAAACTTGCTGTAACTTAGCACTGAGTGAGACACCCTTTAGCAATCCAGGAATATTTTTCATTTATGGTTAATTCAGGTTTTTCTACAAGCCTTCCTTTCCGAACATGCTTTCCTTCTACAAGTTTTATCACCATTTTCCTCAACATTGTTATAGTTATAGACTTTCTGAAAATGCCTGCATTATGTTTCTAAATGGTCTTCCTTCCTTCAGAAGAAAGTTCTGAAGTTCTCACAGCTAATTAGAGCTTACTGGAAGGTGAACCCAACCCAATGTTCTATCATGACTCCAGTTCAATAGTTCTCAAACTTAGCTACACGTTGGACTCACCTGGGGAACTTTGGAAAATTTAACTATTCGGGCTGCACCCCAGACCAATAGATCAGAACTTCTGGATATGGAGTCCAAGCAGCAGTATTTTCAAGCTCCCAGGTAATTCCAATGTGCCATCAAGGTTGCTCTTATAAACAGGAATCTTCAGTGTGAACTGTAAATTCCAAGCTTATATGGTGTCCTTGCCATTTGACCTCTGCACTAGATGTCCTGCCTCACACACAATTCATCTTAACCTAAACCTAATCTGTGTGTATATAATGTTCCTAAAACCAAATCGGTTATACTTTTACTCTTTTTAAACAGACCAGATCCAACCAGTCGTATGTCTACAGCAAATCTTATGATGGCCATAAAATCTTTAGAAGTTAATTTTCCTTCTCCATGCCGTAAATCAGTAAATAGGGTTCCCGCCCACCATTTCTTAAGAGAATTAAGATTTGTTTTTCATTATAGTTAATTGTTCTCTCCATTTTCCTGTCTAAACCTTCTCAGTTAATCTTTCAAGCATCTTGATTTTTAATAATCTATTTATGCATTATTTCTTTTATAAATAAACTTATTTGGGGCAAAGGCAGAGGAGGGATTTGGTTGGGCTCTTTTAAGATACGTTTACCTGCTTTTTGATTCAGAATTAGAAAGTTTTTTTTTTTTTTCTTTTAATGTATTCACACAAATACCCCAGATCCTATTATACATTTTTCTGGATTCTCAGCAACACTGGAACATGTGGAAATGTCAGAGCTCATCAGGTTGAACACTAGGAACCTAGATAATTGAGGATGTAAAAGTACCATACGCTCGTGTGCAAGGGCTCAGAGTATGACCTAAGAGGAGGTATTCAGAATCCACATCAGTGCAAAAATGAAAATTTCAGTGATACTGTACACTCAAGTGAAAATAAACTCATAGAATATAGAAAAAATTCTTTCTTTTTTCTTCAGTGAAAAATGGTTGCAGGAATTAAGGTCCTGCCTTTTGGAAAGCCCTGGGCATCACTTTAAAAATTGTACAGGACTAGAAGGAATTTTTTTAAATGTTTCTAATTCTGCCTCTTGACCCTACTGACAGTTCCCATGAGAATGTTTTTCAGCTGAGCTGGTGGAAACCTTTCATTTACTTTGGTCTGTCTCTAAACGGAAGAGGGAAACTGATGCATTAAACCATGGGATGATGACGCGTGCGTTTGACTGCAAAACATTCCAGTCCCAGCTGGGTGAATGGCTGTGCCTTGCTGGCCACACGTGATCTAATGTCAGTTTGGAAAACAGATTAGTGGAACATTGATATCAAAAATAAGGTGAAATGAATTAAAGTTCATTGAGGAGAAAAATCTAGCTATACATCCTGGTAGAACGTATTCAGTTTTGCAAAGGAAGAGAATTATAATCCAGACACTCCAAATCTTCACAATTAAGCTTGGATATTCTTATAACTGAAAACATGCGTTTAGATTTCTGAGGAATATTTATAGCATCTCCATAAAGTAGCAAATGCTATTCTTTAAAAAAAGTGAAACTGAATTCAGAACAATGCTAGGCAATCTAAATTGATTCAACTCTTTTCTAAGTACTTATCTAATAGAGTAGACAGGTGGTTTACTGGGGAACTCTTGTTAGTGTCCTATAGACCAAAGCAGGACAGCAGTGACTGAATATTTTACCTCTCACGTGGCTGAGCTAGTTTTGCACAGGCCAAATGCTATTATTTGCAATCAGGCATTCTTACTCATCTTGCTCTCAGAACCTCATTGAAAGTGGCCATATGTAGTAAGGCTGTGATCGGCGAGGTGCCATGATTGTTTCAAATTAAAGAATCTAATACTTGGGGAAATGTCAGTGTGAGACCAACTGGTAAGTTCATCTAATGATTATAGGATTTGTTTTCTAAAATATTTTTTAAAAGAAGATTGATTCTACTTGCAGGGAACATCTTTTGTTCCAGCTTTTTGTATTTAATTTTGTCCTTTATATGCTGGAGAACTTATAGTTGAAGAGGAAGGAGATGATTGAAAGTGGATTTTAGAATGAAAATTAATTTTCATTAATTAATTTTGAGAATTAATATAGTTCATAACATGTATATGCTTGTTTGTCAGTGTTGTTGCTATAACTTTTTAAGTCAAAACGTATTTAAAAAGTATTTCAGAGAACCAGAATGCTGTTTTTCTAATATTGACCATATTTGAGTAGGTACTGGAAAGAAAAATGTTACATATTTAAAGGGAAGTTTTCTATAACTTCAATTAGTCAGTTTTGTGAGTGTCTTTTGAAAAGGAGAATCTTTAATGTTAAATGTTTCTCTCCTACTCTGAGGATTGTTTTTTTTTTTACAAAGTTAATTTTCTGGGGGGAAAAAAGTGCCTCTTGATCTGGGGCCCACTTATTGACATTGTGATTTTTGAAAATGGATTGTTAAGTGCATTGTATTTTCCTGTAGGAAGAGCATTATAAATGGGGACTGCCCAAGTGTTTTCCGCTGAGTAAACCTTTGCTAAGACCAGCAACACACTTTAAAGCAATAATACAGCCCAATGTCTAAAACAGTGTTGTAACAAAGTTTTAGAACTTTTAGATAAACGTACTATTTCATTTGTTATGCAAAAGACTCCATTGTATGTAAAATAGGGAACCCCCACCCAACCTGTTACATCCAAACTTTGACCTCAGATGAAAGTGTTGAGCTATGGGAAATATCGATTAAATATGTAATTAATAGTGCTTTTTGCTGAAGTAAGTTATGATCTTTGAGTTTGAACTGCCCCCCCTGTTTTGTACATTATCTGCATGCTAAGTTGCTTCAGTCGTGTCCGACTCTGCAACTCTATGGACTATAGCCCCCCTAGGCTCCTTTGTCTGTGGGATTCTCCAGGCAAGAATACTGGAGTGGGTTGCCATGCCCTCCTCCAGAGGACCTTCCTGACTCAGGGATCGAACCCACATCTCTTGTGTCTCCTGCATTGGTAGGCAGGTTAGTTCATCTGCAGACTTCTTCCCACCCACCATCCTAATGATGGAGTTGAAGGAGCTACCTCATTTATTTTACATCTTCCTTTCAATGTTTATTATTTATAAAGAGTATAAGACATCATTAGCCTTCTTTATTGCTGAGAATATACAAATATGATAATAGGCCAATATTTTTGATTCATCTTTCAAAATCACTACAAGTGGAAAGCTCATGGTTGACATGAGTATAAACTGGCTATGAATTTTGGGAATATGAATTTATGGGTTTTTTTGATGTTGAAAGGCTGGACTCAAACTCTAGAATTCTTAATAAAAGGCCTAGATTTTAAAATGTTGGTGTATTTTATATCTCTAAATCCAATGAGTACTTACTACCCCAGTCTGCACTTTGTAAACAGTGTAGAAGGGTATAGAACTCAGACACTTTGCTGTTTACTTGTGTTTTCTAGAGCAGTCCAACAAGAGTAAGGGTGGTTCTGAGCTTCATTTAAGGGGATTGTCTAGTGGAAAATTCAGTATGTTCTTGTGCCAAGAGTGTTAGTGTTATCCTTCAGTCTTTAGGGATGAATTTACTTTAGACAATGGAGAAAAATTCCATGAGCGGAGCATGGATAGAAAACTGGAAGGAGAGGAGGTGAGTCATTCATGAGAACGTGCTCCTGCCTACTTCCTCCTTTGGAGAATTTGATTCACAGGACTGTCGAGTACAAGAGAGAACCGGCTCAGGGATTGCTGGCCACCCGCAGTTCTGGACAAGCCAAAAAACATCCAAATTCCAAGCTGCTTTGGCACCTACATATTCGTGTGATAGTTCCTTGACCCAGTTTAAACTTTTATAAAGGGGAGCAGAAGAACCTGGTGATATTTAATGCTTATATAAATGAAGAAACTGAGTGTGTGCAAGTTGCACCTGTATGAGCTAGTAACAGACTGTTCTTTAATTTTCTGCAAATTGTAATGTTTTGCAACTTACATGTAATGATTTGGGACACTGTCAACAACTGAAACATTAATCACGGGAAATATGATTGCCTTCATTTTCAGCAGTAATGAATCACTCTTTGACAGTTCATGGCATGTTTGGGGTCAGTGAGGTAGGTTTGCAACAAATGCAAGGTGTTTATCTTGGAAGTAAGCTGGCTTCTGCCTTATTGACTGTGCTGTTGATTTTGAGTTTTGTTCTGTAAGCAGCAGGTTGAGGTCAGAGTCGTTTTTGTTCTTAGGCTATTTACAGAATACTCTGCTGTCCCTTTTGTTTGTATTTGAAAAGACACAACACGTGCACCACAGGAAGGGGTCGCTGTGGTGGGAAAGGGGAGGGGTGCCCTGGATCTCTATGAACCTCTCCTCTTGGTGACTTGCTGACTTTGTCCCCAAGTCTTTGAGTGAATATGTCAGACACATTTTATTTTTGCTGATAATTTAGTATTAGAAGTACTACATTCTGAAGCCTTAGGACTTCAAGCAGGATATATGACATATTATTTCAGGCAAACGGTTTTTATCCTGAGTAGCTCTCACCTAGCAGAACTCCAATTCAGAATACCACATGTAGGGTAGGTATTGTGATCCTGTTGATGGGACACGTGTTTTGATCTCAAGTTTTGTGCCAATCAGAAATATACCCTGGATGAAAAAATCTTTCATATGTACCAATAAATAATATCCATCAGTGTTTACTTTTAGAAGTTCATTGCAGATTGAGAACTGACTGCATTTTGTGTAATCTGTCCCTTTGTGCACCAGAATGCAGTAAGTATGACCTGTGTGCAGTGCTGGGGTGTTGCATGTGCCTGTGTTAATAGCTTCTCCAACTGTGTGAAGTTTTTGCAGTAAATGGCCATTGATTAACTGTGTGTGGATATGAAGTGTATTGTAGAAGAACTTACAAAAAGTTCATACAAGAATTTATAAAAATTGAGAGGAAGTTTACTTTAGCTCAGATTTACACCTTAGGTTGTATTGTGATTGTGAAGCTTTGCCTTGGTTCCTAATTCGCTTGTGTGTATTTATTTCGTAGTCCTGTTCTAGAAGCATACCTCCAGCTGCCCACATACTGTATCAAGGACACCAGTTGTTCTCCCCTCCCTTCTTCTCATTAGTTACCATCTGAAAGTTTAGCATAATTTTGTTTAAATAGCTCCATGGGTACAAACCTGTTAAATAACAGAAAGGATTCATTCCGTGAATTAAAAAAACAAAAACAAAAGCAAAGATCTGCTCCTATAAATCTCTAAAATTTTAATTTTATGTACAAGTGTTAATTTGGGGTAGTAGCACTGTATACAGATATATTTTACCAAACTAGGAAAGCCAGGCTTTCTCGTAAATGGCTTTATACTGATTATAATAAGGCATCTATTGATATATCAGACCAACATCAGCTGCTAGTCAAACTGATTAAGCTCTGAGAATTGGAGCACTTGGTTTTTAAAACTTTTCATGAAAATGAGTGCTGGGGAATGACCTTCATGTCCAGGACTATATTGATTGAATGTTCTGGTGGTAATTGTGTGCCTTTTAAATCAGAAACTTCAGGATTTAAAAAAAAAAAACACACAACTTTTATCTTCAACATTTAACACTAAAAGATTAATCAGTGATAATATATTTTATGTGTAGTTTATGGTTTAGAGTTTAAAATTTCCCTGGATTAATTAGTTTACTAGTGATTAGAGATCCTTAGCCAACCTCGAGGACAGTATGTGGTTAGGTGCTCCCTCCCAGGTATCGTTTTACAATTTGTCCTGGTTGAACTAAATTTCATTTTGAAAGATCAACTTTCAAAAACCTATGACTTTTGATTTCATCATTTCTGGAGAGATCTGAAGGCAGCTGCTCAATATTCACAGAGTGTTGAGCTTCAGTTCTGTCGTCACAGGCGGCCCCTCTTAGCCTCAAGGCCAGGACTGTCTACCACAGTGGGAGAAGAGTCAGTGGTGTGGTCACCATCTCTCACTCACTGCCACTGTGTCCTCTCTGTGCAAAGAGGGGGAGAGAGTGAAAATCACAAGTTTTATTTCCCAGAGATGCTTCTTTCTGAATGGTGTGGTTCTTGGTGTTTTCATCCAACAGACATGCATTTTGTGCCCTCTGTATGTACAGCAATACATTAAGAGCTGCAGATTGTTCAGAAATGGTTTAAGGATGGATCTTTCTAGGCAATAACTCTGCTGTGAAGAAGAAACTGCTGAGAATCATAAAAGTGATACACTTGTGACCCTTCTGAGAATCATAAAAGTGATACACTTGTGACCCTTCTGAGAGGAGACTGTTTCTAGCTAGGAGATGATTTTGATGTACTGATTCCCTTAAGTATTTTGTGAGCCCTCCATTCATTCATTCACTCATCCAGTACATGATGAGTGCTTGCTCAGGTGCAAGTTGCTGCAGGCATGGGCTTCCATTGGTGAGTAAGAGATGTATAGTCAACCCTTTTGAAATGTAAAATCTAATGAGACCAATTAGTATGAAACTAATCAAAGGTGTGAATACACATGTACATGCTTATATACACATAACATGATTTTTCACAAGTACTGGTATGTAAGAGTCAGAATAAGGGATATGACCCTGGGTGGGGGAGTAAGAGCTCTTTCAGAAAGAAAGAATTTCTTGAGCTCCAGAGTTTCACCTGAGAATGGAAGACTGAGAACTTGGATGACCAAGATGAAGAGTCTCACTGTTTCTTTGATGATCTTCTGTGGGGAATGTATTTACTTTTCATTTTTACCATGTGTGGGCTGCTTATTTGTCAACTAAAATTCTTCATTCTCTATAAACTGCATAACTTGTGTATCCTTCATTCATTCACTTGACTCGTGTGCCTACAGTGTGCCAGCATCTGTCCGGGAGTTGTGTGCTGGGCCGCGGTTAGGTCCGCAGGACAGTGTGTGACGTTTCTCATGGAGTGAGATGTTAAGAGTTGCATTGTCGTCGGAGCGCTGCTGGCATGCTTTATAAGGCTGTCTTCATTTTTCTCCACACAGGACAACAGCTTTGAGCAGTTCATTATCAACTACTGTAATGAAAAGCTGCAACAAATCTTCATTGAGCTGACTCTTAAAGAAGAGCAAGAGGAGTATATACGGGAGGTAATGTTGAAAAAAGTTTTCAAGTATTCCTTTTTTTAATTCATAATACAAATTCTGGTTTCAGAAGACTATTCAGACATGACCTTACATTCAGATGTATCAAGTACCTTTTTAAAGCCTATTTGTTATGACATCTAAGCTGACTGGGAACTTCTTTGCTGTGGGTGCAGGACAGTGCTCAGCACATAGTAGGTGCTCAGTGGACATCAGTTGATGGACTTGAGTCTTACAGGATTCCAGTGCAATGAAATAAAATAGTACCCTGTTAAGAAACTAGTCTGAGATGATTGAACAGAAAAACAGTGGTACATCTGTACACGGCCCTAGTATTCAGCAATAAGAAGGAACAAACTTGATACACAACAGCATGAAGGAGCCTCAGATGCATTTTGCTAAATGAAAAATGCCAGATTCAAAGGCTACATATGTATGAGCCTGTTTGTATGTCATTCTAGAGAAGTCAGAGCTGTCGAGGCACCAGTGATAGAGACATAATAGTCAGTAGTGGCCAGGGGATAGGTGTGTGACTACAGAGGGGCAGCTTGGGGGAAATTTGGAGGCTGGTTGTGGTGGTGGTGGTTACCTGACGCTACGCATTTGCCCAAATTTAAGAGAATAGTACACCAAAAAAGTCTTGTATATAAATTTGAAAATATTTTAAGACTTTGTTCACTCTTTAAAAGCATTGATTTTCTAAAATTTTTAATAAAAAGCAGGTATTAATGCTAGTGCTGTGGATGTTATTATCTCATTTAGATGTAGTTGGAAAATAATCAAGTAATATTTACAGAGTACATTCATCCTTAATTTTAAAACACATACTTGGTTTTCACCCTTTGATTTTTTAAAAAATAGCCAACAGTTTTCTATGTATAAATGTATTTATTTTAGACAAAAAGAGAAATTTTATTGTATCTGTATTGCATTATATTTTGTTTCCCTTTCATTTATTGCTTTAATATTTTAGTAATGTTACCTATTTTTCTTCATTTTTCTGTAGTGTCATTTTAAGTCATTAAAGACACAGAATCCTCTTTTTATGGCCTCTCAGTATAGATTTTTCTAATGTGAATATTATCCCCAGAGACTTAGTAAAATAACTCATCTACTGAAAAACTAAATCGTAAATATTTTATTTACCATTTGGAATTAATATCATGCTTTAGAAACATTTTATACTTGAATGACACCTTTTTTAACATAAACATCCTAAAAGCCAGATTCATTCTCTTCCTGTCTTCTCATCCTAAAATGAATACCCAAACTTTGATCTGTAACTTAAAACAGTTTGTACAGATTGTCTAAGCCAGTTCTAAGAGTATATAGGAAGATCCTTTCCTTGCAGTATGAATTAGCTCTCTTCCCCTTAGAGGAAAAATAAATGTTTACACTTATGGACAAAGTGTACGCAGATACAGAATGTTTACATTTGGCCTCCCAGCTTTGGCTTTGTAGCTAGCATTAGAACCAGTGCCTAGGTTTTCATTTTTTCTTTCTGTTGAAAATACTTTTCTCAGCAGTGTTCTATTTTTACATTTGAAATAGTTAATGGCCCTAAACATGGGGTTGACTCTAAAATGAATTTCTTCCTTGTGATTACAAATTAAGAACAGAAAAATCTAGGCCTTAGATTCTTGGATTCAAGATCTGACTTATTTTCTTATAAACACTGTAAATATATACAAAGTAATATTGACCCGAGGGCCTGGTGAGTAAATGGCCCAGAGCCAGCAAAGTGCATGGGAAATTGCCACAGATGGGAGTCTGGAAGGGGAGGCCGTCTCAGCCCAGGTCAAGGGCATTTATTTCAATCGAATTGTATCTCTGCGGCTGCTGCTAAGTCGCTTCAGTCGTGTCCGACTCTGTGCGACCCCAGAGACGGCAGCCCACCAGGCTCCCCCGTTCCTGGGATTCTCCAGGCAAGAACACGGGAGTGGGTTGCCATTTGCTTCTCCAGTGCATGAAAGTGAAAAGTGAAAGTGAAGTCGCTCAGTCGTGTCCAACTCTTTGCGACCCATGGACTGCAGCCTACCAGGCTCCTCTGTCCAAGGGATTTTCCAGGCAAGAGTACTGGAGTGGGGTGCCATTGTGTCTGTGCTAGACTGCTGCATTACCAGAGTTTTGGAAACCAGAAGATGACATTTGCCACACTGACTTTTATAAAGGAAATTTTCAGAGAGGAAGTGGAAGATAGTAAGATGGGCAAAGTCTTGTATTATAGATAGTAGTGTTGTAGCATCATTATATGGGATTTGATTATGTTCTGTTTTTTCTTTTTCAGGGCATAGAATGGACTCACATTGAGTACTTCAATAATGCTATCATTTGTGACCTAATAGAAAATGTGAGTATTAAGGACAGTTTTCTAACAAATTCTTGGTAGTATAATTTACTAGTTACGAATGATCTGACTGCCTTCAATGTTAAGCTTTGGTATTTCCAGTATTTGAACATGTTAGAGAAATACAGAGTTCTGTGGAGACTTTTATCACAAGCTTAAGAAATTACACACAGTTCTTAAACACATACATAGACTGCTAGACATTTTGATACTTAGCCAGTACTCCCCCATGCTCGTCCTATTGCTGATAGATGATTCTGATGTCCTGATTCCCTTAAGTCTGTATTTTGAGAGCCCTGCATTCATTCATTCGCTCATCTAGTACAGGATGAGTGCTTGTTCAGGTGCAAGTCCTGCAGGCATGGTCTTCCATTGGTGAGCAAGAGATGTATAGTCAACCTTTTGAAATGTGAAATCTGAGCGTTCTTGACACTCAGATGCTATGCCTTTACATAATACTGTTCTACCTTATGTGCTGGGATCCCAGGTCCAATCCACAGCTCCTGGAAATAAGAGTCCTGATCATAGGAAACTCAATAAAAAAGATGTTTGCCCAATTAAATTATGCCGTTCCTAAAATTCTAGTGACCTCTTAACATACTATTCAGTGGTTATTATCAAAAAGATAATTGTTGGTGAGGATGTGGTGAAATAGTAATCCTTGTGTACTGATGGTGGGAATGTAAATTGATGCAACCGCTATAGAAAACAGTGTAGAGAGAGGGAAAAAAAGATAAGAAAACAATATAGAAGTTCCTCAAGAAATTAAAAATAGCACTACTATGTGACCCAGCAATCTCACTTCTGGGTGTATATATCCAAAAAAAACCCCAGAATCAGGATCTCAAAGAAGTATCTTCCTCCCGTATTCACTGCAGCTTTATTCACAATAGCCAAGATTCGGGAAACCACCTAAGGGTCCGTCCACAGATGAATGGGTAAAGAAGATGTGGTGCACATATACAATGGAATATTGTTCAGTCTTGAGAAAGAAGGAAATCCTGCCATTTGTGACAGTAAGGATGGACTTTGAGGGCATTATGTTAAGTGAATGAAGTCAGAGAAAGACAAGTACTGTATGATATCACTTGTACGTAGACTCTAAGTTAAAAACAAAAAACTCAGAAACAGAATAAAATGAATAGTGATTGCCAAGGGCTAACGTTTAGGGGAAATAGGGAGATGTAGGCCAAAGTGTACAGACTTCTAGTTGTAAGATGAATGAGTTCTGGGCTCTGATGTACAGCATGGTGATAGAGTTAACAACGCTGTATTATATATACCTGTGGTTAAGGAAGTAGATCTTAAATGTTCTCACCACAGAAAAAGAAATGGTAATTATATGATGTGAAGGAGGTAACTAGCAATATTGTTGTGGATCAATGAACATGTTGTACACCTTGAACTTTCATAGTATTATGTCAGTTATATCTCATTAAAACTGGAAAAAAGTTTACAAAAACAACAACAAAACCCCATGCAGTTCAAGTTAAAGTAAAGGAAGATAAAGGCACCATCTCGGGAGCTGAATTATGTAGGATCCCAGGGGTGGCTGGTATGGATCACGGCCTTGCTTTAGGATGTGACGGACAGTGTATATGACTTCACAGGTGGCCGAAGGCCATGGGATTTTTCAGGTGACAAATTATGCATGTGAAAGGCTTAAGCTGTGAAAAGTTCCTGCATCATTTTTAGTAACCTTTCCAAATCCAAGATTTTTGTGTTTACATCATATTCTGTAGTTTATTGTGAATGAATTGATTGCGGGAAGGTGTGTAAAAGCTTAGGATCCTGACCTTGATAACAAAGTAATCGGAAGCAGTGCATAAATTTAGCTGTCATCATAGATGAGTGCTGTGTTTCAGCAATAGAATCACAGGCTCTAAATGTCCAATAAGTCGTTTGCTATTCATCTTTAACAAGATGTTTTTGAATATTATATAGTTCGCCAGTATCTTTTCCTTCAGTATTAACAATATTCTTGAAAGCTGCACCTCTGATTATTGAATTAAAAAAAGATTCTGAGCCATTATTATTTTTCAATTAAAAAGTAAACCTTGTTTTGAAAAATTTGGACAGTTTTGGATTGTGAACAGTGCTATTCCGCCTAAGCAATTTAAAACTGTAGCCTAAAATTTAGAAAATCAATCGATTTCCTGAAAAGTTTTTCTGGTAAGTTTTGTGACCGAAGAAATTTGCTGAGGGAATTTTAACTTTCAGAAGTTGTGACTAATACTTTTTTCTTCATAAATATAACATTGCACTTAATTGTTTCCCTTCAGAAGGGAGGGGGGTAAAAAAGGAACAATGGTAATACACCTAATATAGCTAAATTATCTCAGCCCCAAATCCCCTTGCATATGTGATTAAAGAAACTCATGTCCTCGTAGGAGCCTGGATACATAAAGGAAATGTTTCCTTTCAGCAACAGCTAACAATAATGTTTATTCTGGGGATGTTATGAACACATTTGATTCCTGAGAGTCCACACTTCCCACAGATTTTGTGTGTGGAATGTTTAAGTGCTGGTCAGAGGATGTCACGGCCTTGTAAAGAGAAAAGGAGAACCATGAGACTTTGCCCTAGTGGAAGTGGGTGGGGCTGATGGTCAGATTGTTCTCCGTGGAATGGAGATGTGTGGGCCCGTAGGGGCAATCGAAGGAACAACAGCCTTTATTTAGCAAAGTAGAAGTTTCCTGATTTTTTATTGGGTTTAGTTGGGCTGACAGCTCTTGGGATAAATATGATCACAGGGTCTGAATACTCAGCAAGCAAATTCTCAGCTCATGTTTAACATCCATTTCGAAATTTAATATGAAAGGAGAATTTTATTCTAAACAGATGATTCTTAAAATATAGCTTGATTGCATTGATCATTAAAAACAGCATCCCAATCACATCACTTTTTTTCCCAGAGAAAATAAACTATTTTGAACACGTGAGCAATTTGGAAACATCTGAAACCAATTTCCTTCTCAAGCTACGAATTAAATAATGGCCTTAGAAGACAGTGCTCTATGATTTATGACTGCATGTTATACAGATAGTAGTGTCACACTAGTTCCTGACTTTCAGATTTGTTTTTTGGTCTTTGCGGTATAAGTTGCCTTTTTCTAAAGTACATAAGTTTCAGTCATCAGCCTGCTGAGGTGGCTGAGGTGACTCCTACGTCCTGTTCTGTGGGGGAGGCACCATGGACGGGGTAAGTGGGGGGAGCCTCATTAAGACACTCCTGCCCCCTCCTCCAGCACACCTGGGACACCCTGGAAGGGGTTGATTCCTGTGTTTTTCTTTGTTATTTGTTTTGATTCTCCACTTTTTGTTGTAACAAAACAGAATTTTTCTTGTGACTAAGTTGATTGTGTTTAACAGCATAATTAGGAATAATTATGAAAACAATACAGTGAGGAAGGAAGGAAACCTTTTTATTTCCTTTCTCCTAGAACACAAACGGGATCCTGGCCATGCTGGATGAAGAGTGCCTTAGGCCGGGCACGGTCACGGATGAGACCTTCTTGGAAAAGCTGAACCAAGTCTGCGCTACCCACCAGCATTTTGAGAGCAGGATGAGCAAGTGCTCCCGGTTCCTCAATGACACTTCCCTTCCTCACAGCTGCTTCAGGATCCAGCACTATGCTGGCAAGGTGTGGGAGCCCGGGACCCCAGGGAGGTCACAGTTACTCCCTGGAGAGCAGACACCTTGCCTCAGAGATGGCATTCTGACCAGCATCAGCTCTGGAGGATAAATGGAGTTGCTGAGGGGGCATGGAATCCATGAATGTTCCGTGGGCATAGAATCTGGACCATACTGAGAAAAATCTTACTAGTACTGAGATCTGAAGGAAAGCCAGAGGACCTAATCAAAGAGTTCAAGTATATATTAAAAAATAAATTTTATTATTTTCAGGCTCAGAGCTAGCCTATAAAAAAGATCTATTTGACACGTATAAAAAATTTGCCAGTAAAAATGAGCAGTCACTAAAGACATACAGTAAGGTTTTAATTTTTTAAATTTTATTTATTTTTTTGATGTGGACCATTTTATAGTACTGCTTCTGCTTCATGTTCTGGGGTTTTGGCTGCAAGGCATAGCTCCCTAACAGGGGAACTAACCCACACCCCCAGCATCGGAAGGCAGAGTCTTAACCATTAGACTGCTAGGGAAGTCCCTACAGTAATTATAAATAAGCTTGCAGACATCAAAGGGGAAACAAAATCTGATTTTGTATTTTGTACGAAGTTGTTTTGTTGTTGTTTAGTTACTAAGTCATGGTCTGACTCTTTCGTGACCTCATGGATTGTAGCCCACCAGCCTCCTCTGTCCATGGAATTTTCCAGGCAAGAATACTGGAGTGGGTTGCCATTTCTTTCTCCAGGAGATCTTCCTGACCCAGGGCTTGAACTAGAGTCTCCTGCATTGGCAGGCAGATTCTCTACCAGTGAGCCACCAGGGAATCCCAAATATGAAGTATATTGTATCTAAATTACCTTTAATTTCAAAATGTTGGAACTTGTTACTTCACTTTTTTTTTTACTAGCCCATGTTATTAAAAAATACTTTTCTGGTCAATTTCCCTGCCAGTGTAGGATGTCTATAAAAATATCAGTGTTATCTGTGTTTTCCCCTGTCTCCTTTTAAACATACTCGAATTGGCACATGTAAACTAAAAAATATAAGTAAAACCTCAAAAATATGATTGAATACCAAAAAAATCCCTAAAATCCTTTGAAAATGTTATGATAACATTTTTGAAGTTTATTCTTGCAAATCCTGAAGGGTAATAGAATTTATTTTGAACTCCTCTGTGATTTAGACAGATGGAATTTAAACTTGGAGGCTAATTTGGTATTAGAGTGTGACTAACGTGTTGAGGGTTTTTTGATGGAGAAAGAAGAGGCTGCAGTATAGATAGTCTCAGGATATTTTTAACAGCTGTTTGATGTTCTGGTGTGCAGTGTATCAGCTACTGAGTCCCATGTGCTGCTCATAGGTGCTGTACCAAGTGGAAGGATTTGTGGACAAGAACAATGACCTTCTCTATCGGGACCTGTCCCAAGCCATGTGGAAGGCCGGACACGCCCTCATCAAATCTTTGTTTCCCGAAGGAAACCCTGCCAAGATCAACCTGAAAAGGCCTCCTACAGCCGGCTCACAGTTCAAAGCATCCGTAGCCACTCTGATGAAAAATCTACAGACCAAGAATCCAAACTACATTAGGTATTTCTGGCACATAAAATTCTTTGGCCATTCAACTATGAAGGCATTCACTAGGAAGATCATTTTCCTGTGTGCTTAAATCTGAGTGTGGCCCAAGCAGAGGAGTAACTAAAGTACTTACAGTTCGAATCATATGGTGTCTTGGGTGTGCTTGAAAAATACTCTAGTGCCCCCAAAATAAGGAATTCAAGAAGGAAAGAAGTGTGGCAGGCGATGGGAATAGATACTTAAATGGGTTGTTGGCACACAGGAGTTCTCAACTTTGTGTTTTTTTTTTTTTTTTAAAGACAAGAAACAAAATATAAATTTATTTCTGATAAGGTTTTGCATAAACTCTTCTGTTGGATTCATTTTGGATTCTTGTAACATTGACTTGGCCCATTGACAACCTGAGTTGCAGGGCTTGTGTGAGGAAGCATGTGCCTCAAGTAATGATTTCTGAAACAATCGGAACTTTTTCAAAACAAGACAAGAACCCCTTTTAAAAAATCTGGTTTCTTTTTTTGCTTCTAAGTCATCATAGATTTCAACATTCAGTAAAGGCCGATTAGTATTAGAGTTTGCGATGTGTGTATTTGATGAACTAGGTAATAGAGGGTGTGTGTCTAGCAGGTCAGGTTTCATGTGGCACATGCGTGCCCACACATACTTTCTCCTGTTGTCTTTGAAAATTCAGTTATGAGGAAGTGAGCATGAAGAATATTTTCGTTGTTTGGCTTGTTGCCCTAATATTTGTGTTCATAGCAAATGTACATAGCATCCCCTGGTTTGGTTGCAAACAAGTTAGAACATATATTAGGTAAGGATCCTAGTTTCAAAAAACATGAACCAAGAAGCTTTGTGCAATCAGTCTTTTGTTATTCTCATCCGAGTCAACTTTTTTTTAAACCTTAAGATTCTATTAATTGAGGTATAATTTGTATAGAGTGATATGTACAGATCTTAGGTGAATGGCTCCATTGTTTTTTCACCACTGAATACACTTTGGTAACAACTACTCAGATCAAGAAAATTCCTTTCTTCTCCTTTTCTTTCAGTGGTTTTAATTGGTCTCTAAGAATTCTTAATTAATAAACTCCAGTGTTGTGAATATATCATTTTAAGTGTATATATATATCTTTATTTTCAGACTCAGTTTCAGATTCATTTTAAGGTCTATTTTTCCCAGATAGGTATCTTGTTTTGGCACTGTGTATTGAAAAGAAAAACAAACCTCTATTTTTCACTCATTTGCCATGATGCCTTTGTTGAAAATCAGTTGAATATATGTGTAGACATGTAGATCTAAACTCACTAGTTTGTTCCATTGATCTGTTTGTTCTTAAACCAAAAAGTAAGCATTATTTTTATAAATGTAAAAAGGAAAATCATAGAAAACACTAGGGTCAAACTATGTAAGATTTAGTTGTCCATATATTATATATGCATGTGGATTTTATTTGACAGTTATGGTGAGGCAGATATAACTGTAACTGTTTAACAGTATATTAATTAAGATATAGAGATTGCTCCAGCAAGATCCAGAAATAATAGGGGCCTAAACAAGATTAACACTTATTTCTTATGTAACTTCTAAGTGTACGGACTTAAAGGCTAACAGAGCAATGTCTTCTGTGTTGAGGCTCTGCCATTTCCAGGATATCTCCTTTTATGTATATAGTCAGAGATAGCTCTCTACCATGTCAACATGCCAACCAGCAGTTAACAGAAGAGCAAAGGAAGAACCAAGTTCCTTTTAACAATACATCAAAAGTAGCAAACATCATTTCTGCTCTGGCTAGAATTTTGGTCACATGGCCACACTTACGTACAAAGGAAGCTGGGAAATCTCGTCTTTCCTTGGGCAGCAAAGTTCTCTGTTTAAAAGGAGGGAGATAATAGGGATTTAGTGAGACAGCAGTGTTTTTAACTGTTTCATTGAGGTATGTAATATACATATAAACAGTCTAATATATGCAGCTTAACTGTGCAGGCTGTCGAATTTTTACATATTTCTGTGCCCATGTAGCCCCATCCTGACCAAGATATAAAACATTTCCATCAACCCAGAAGATTCCCCTGTGCCCCTTCCCTGTCCATCTTCACGCCTTCCTCTCCCCAGAGGTAAAACACTGCCGAATTCTCACTAGGAATAGTTTCTCTGAACTTAGTATAAATGAAATCATAGACTATGTACTCTTACACATCAGACTTCTTACATTCAACAGAATGTCAGTGATATTTATCCATGTTATTATACATAAGAGGTTATTCTTTTTTATTGCTGAGTCTGCAGTGTATTCATCTTAATGTTTTTATAAAATGATCTAGAATAATTTCAAAGGAAATGATGAGGTTTCCAAGAATAATAAGTAATAAGTCACTGTGAAATAATTATATGTAATACTTTGTAAAACATGGACAGATCAATCTGTAAGAGACAGAGTTTAAAACCTAAAATTTGTGTAATCTTTCAGGTGTATCAAACCGAACGATAAAAAAGCAGCGCACATCTTCAACGAGGGTCTAGTGTGTCATCAGGTCAGGTATCTGGGTCTTTTGGAGAACGTCCGTGTGAGAAGGGCAGGCTATGCCTTCAGGCAGGCCTATGAACCTTGCCTAGAAAGATACAAAATGCTTTGTAAACAAACATGGCCTCACTGGAAAGGACCAGCAAGGTAAGACGTTCATTAATCACATTTAATGATGGAAGTTTTAAAACATACAAATACCATGTTGTTTTCTTCACATGCTGTTCAGGCAAAACAGAATCCTATGAAAAGTTGGATGTAACTTCTGTTTTGGACCATCTTTTGTCAGGATACCATTTGTGCCAATTTTTATTGATTATAGAGCACTTGTCTTCAAGGTTAAAACAGGGCTTATCAAATCTACCTTTGGAATTTGTATGTCAATAGAACTTCTAAAATATGCTGTGGTGAGTTAGCAGGAGGGAAATTTGTGATTGATAAGTGTATTTGTGTAGAATCATAGCAGGGAAGAGTTAGAGGCATCCTGTATCACTGCTCTCAGCTTTTCATTTTTTTTTTGCTGGAGAATTAACCCCAGAGAGAGTGAGAAGGAAATGGGGGTTGCATTCTTTGCCCAAGTCTGTACCAATTAAGAAATAGATATAGGAGCAGTTATATCTTGTTCCCTTGTAACTTCCCTTGTGGCTCAGCTGGTAAAGAATCTACCTGCAGTGTGGAAGATCTGGGTTCAATCCCTGGGTTGGGAAGATCCCCTGGAGAAAGGAAAAGCTAGCTACCCACTCCAGTATTCTGGCCTGGAGAATTCCATGGACTGTATAGCCCATGGGTTCATAAAGAGTTGGACATGACTGAGTAAGCAACTTTCACTTCACTTTATATCTATCTATGCTGTGTTCTGTATCTGAACACAGGAGGGTTCACAGTGTCAGTGTTATTGCAAGTAAAACTGGATTGGAGAATATGGCAGAACTCAGGGCCATGTGGCTTTTCAGCTCATCCGCCCTACATTGCACTCAGCCATCTAGTCCCAGCAGAGCACTGGACCACTGCAGACCCAAGCAGAGAGTTTGTGTGCTGGTGGGGGGCTGCTGCAGGAGAGAATCCAGGCCTTGTCTGTTCAGGGGCCTTTCTTCTGCTCTCACCAGAGTCAGAAGTTACTCTTCTGCAGGCCACAGGAGCTTTCCCAACTGCTATAGCAGGGCCAATGTGCTGTTTGATGGGGATTTTCTTTCACTGCACTGGTTGTGTCTCCCCATTGTCAGTGCACCTGACCTTTCACAGGAGCATCAGTAGAATTACATACTCATCTCTTGCAAGAAATTCCAGGCTTACGGTGTGGTCCCTGATGCATAATTCAATGCCCAAGTAATTAGGGTGTGGGTGCTATGTCATTTCCCACTGCTAATTTCCAGGGTATTATGGTCATTGTCTACTATAATACACAGAACAAGTATTCACTCCCTGCCTGGTATCCAGTCCACAAGTTGTTGGGGCAGAGTTTAGGGCAAAAGCCTGACTTTAAATCCAGGGTCTAGGATGAAGGGGTTAGAGCCTTGCTTCTGTCCTGTAAAGCCTGTGTTCTTTTGCATTCCATTGCCTGGCGCTTAGCACTCTTGGTCCCTGTCTATAATCTGAGTAGTAGGAGAGTCCTTAAAAATGTTTACAGGGATTAACTAAGAGGATTCCAAATAGATGTGAATTTCTTGTATACTCTTTTGGCCCTGGTTGATCCATTGTTATGAGTGTTATTTGAGCACCTCTGCTAATGAAATCAAGAAATTGGCTTGAATAGTATATTTTCTTAGAATATGCAGTTTGAACCCAAAATGCTTTTTTAGTATTTACCCCTGGATTTGGTTAAATTTGTGGAATTCAATCTGGGAATTCTGTGATGAAAGGATGCTTACTGAAAGAACAATTATACTTGGAAATGAAACTTTTTTTTTTTTATATTGCTGAGAACCTAATATCATGGTTTAAGATAAGATAACCTATTTTTGTAACTTAGAAAATGTGTTGCTTTTATTTATCTTTATAGAGCTGGTGTGGAAGTTTTGTTTAATGAATTGGAGATTCCTGTGGAAGAATACTCTTTTGGTAGATCAAAGATATTCATTAGAAACCCAAGAACAGTATGTAATTTTGCATTTGTGTTATAATCATGTAAGCAAGTTCTTAAAGGATGTTTAACTTTATAGTGTTACCCAAGATGCTACCAAGAATGTCACATTTTTGTTTTTCTACAAATGTCCAAGTGGGTGGCTTAATAAGGGGTAGTGGAAGAGCACATGTTTTATAAAACATCTAAATTTTTGAGTTGATAGATGGTGTAATATTTAAAAAATCATAAAGAAACTGATATTACAGTAAAACCTCCCTCATTCATAAAAATTGGAGGCTAATTCAGTCTGTATGTGTAATGTCTGAATTATACAGTAATTTTAGGAAAGACAACTCTACCATTTAGAGGTACATGAAGTCACCCAAATTAAAAAAAAATTTTAAGTTAAGAACAGTTAAAATTCTACTTATTAAAGAAATCCAATTGAGCATTTTTAACTGAAGAGACTAGCATGAAATATAATGAACATAGAAGTTTATTGGAAATATGGTGAAATATGAAAGTATTTAAATCGTTTGAGAGAAACCTCGGCAATCATTTGAAAGCACCTCCCTTCTGTTAACAATTTCATCCTCATTGATAATGTGAAGGCACATCTAGAGCTCAGTCCAGCCCTTATGTGATTTGTCATAAACACTTTGTAAAACATTTGTAAAACACTGTACCCTAAATTGTGTATCTTGCATGAATTCATCCAAATAGTTTTTTCCATCTCTTGTTTTATTAGTTATTCAAATTAGAAGACCTGAGGAAGCAACGGCTTGAGGACCTGGCCACTCTCATTCAGAAGATTTATCGGGGGTGGAAATGTCGTACACATTTCCTGCTGATGAGAAAAAGTCAAATCGTGATTGCTGCCTGGTTCAGGAGATACGCGGTAAGAGCTCATGACGTTTTTGAGGTGTAATCATGGTACTGTTTTGCGAATGTTTGTTCTGTACTTAACTATGAAAGTAACTTTTTACATAATCTTCCCAATGACCTGGTGAAATTGGTCCTCTTCTGGTCCCCTTTTTTAAAGATGGGAAAACTAAGTAACAGCTATTAGATGGCTGAGATGGGGTTTGAGTCCAGGACAAGTCAGAGCTCCAGTTGAGTTCATCCCACTGTTTTCCACTGAAAAATACATGTAGTGGAGGTCTAACATCTTGAATTTGGTTTTCAGATTGGAAGAGATATTGTTATTTAACCATTTGAGTAGGGTAGGGTCAGTTTTCCCAAATAATTGGCTGTCCTGCATTTATTATAGGAGCTCTGAAAATGGTTTTAATTCCAGAAAGCTAGTGCCACATTTTAGTAGAATTCTGTGTTTGGGTAAAGGTTTGGATTTCCTTTAGTCCTCAGATATCAGGCCCTTTGGGAAAAGATTCGGAAATAAAGTATGTTTATTTAATTGATATGGAATTTCTTTGGGGAATTTTCTTTCTCACTCAATTATAGATGTTTCATTGGCGGCATAACTGGTTTGAGGGAAACCTGAAGGTTTGCCTCTAGGCTAGGTTGAACTTGGCATTGTGTCCTCACAAAATGAATTTTAGTGATAAGAGCGCTGCTGCCAAGTGTATTTTCATTCTCTGCTTTTTCACTAGAGAGTGGGTTGGAGAGTGAATTAAAATTGCAATCAAATCTCCTTGAGTGTGTTCTTCTTTTTCAGCTGTAGAGTAGTTTTACTTTGAAGGAGTGTATAATTAGAACGTAACTTATGCTGCCCTATTCTCATGTAATACATTTTAGTGTAAATTTCTGACTTTTAGAAATCAATGTTACTTAAATGAGTAAAGAGAAATTACATTTAAAAGAACATCTTCAAAATTGCTTCCTGGAGTTAAAAGAGTATAACCAACAGTACAAGTGTTAAAGTCTGAGCCTAGCCAGCCACATTAATGATAAATTTATTCACATGTATTTTGCAAAGGCCCAGAGGGCTGTTGACACCAGCCTGGCTGCACATAGTAGTGGTACTTTGCCCTTTGGCAGTTTTATAACACTCTGTTTTCTGTTTGCCTTAGAGTGGGAGGACTAACAAATAACCAGTCCTCAAGGAACCCGTTTTTATTATTTCTTTATTTTGAGATCATTAAGAAAAAAGAACAACAAGTTTTGAAGCATCCTAAATTCATCTGTCTTCAATTCTACAAATAGTCTTGAAACTCCTCCTCTGCCAGACTCTGAGGGGATAACAACGTGAACCAAATAGCCTGGTTGCTGACCTCATACAGTTTATGTCTAGTGAGTGACAATGTGCATTTAAGCAAATAAATAATCAGAACAATGGCAGATTGTAGTAAGTGCTAGGAAGGAAATAGAGAACCGAGATCTAGAATAATGGTGAGACAGATATTACTCTAGATGCGGTGGTCAAGGAAGACCTTCTGGAAGGGGCCGTTTTGTCAGAAGAATGAGAAGAAACAGGAAAGGAACCGATAAAGCTTTGGTATCTCCAGATTTTAAAAAAGTCTTCATATGTATTATTAATTCTTGATGCTGAGAGTTAGAATGAAAACAAATAATAGCCCAAGCTTTAGACGGCTCTAATATTAGTTCTGTTTCAGAATTTTAACTATGGGCAAAACTCAGAAACTTTTGTGGGTTTGTTTCCAGACTGTTCCAATAAAGCTAGTCACACGAATCTTTTGTTCCCCAGTGCATATAAAAGTTATGTGTGTGCTACACTATAATCCATTAGGTGTGTGGTGTCATTATATCTTTAAAAGTACATACCTTAATTTAAAACTATTGTTAAAAAATGCTATCATTTGATAACACAGAGTTGCCACAAACCTTCAATTTGTTAAAAAAAATTTTTCTTAAACTCCAGTATCTATGTAATACCTCTATCAGTTATCTATAATTACCTAAGCCAGTGATTTTCCCTTGACCAAGTAACTCAGATTTTCTGAACGTCCATTTTCAGATACTGATTACCTTAAAACCATATTCTGTGATATTTCATGGCTCCTTAAGGTGAATTTTAAAGAGAGAGTTATTTTCAAGCCATGTAGGAATTTTAAAAGACAACATGGAGGTACTAAATGGATGTGAGAAGCAGTAGTCAGGTATTACAGGTACAGTTTGTTCCCTACAGACATGGAGTGTCCTTCTGTGTGGAATCTTACAGGTTTTCCAGCTCCTCATTTGACTGATGGGGAAACTGAGACTAACAAGGGCAGTGACTTGTCCAAGGTCCCAGAAACAAGGTCCTCTGGCTGGGTCCAGAGGGGCTACTTCAGGGTAGTTCTCAGGCCTGGAATCCTTTCCTCGGCTGGGGGATGAAGGGGGGGGCCTTGGACTGGGAGTCCCATGGCTTCCATTGCCCTTTGTCGGGATCTCTGCCTTTCTCTCTGCCATCATCTTTTGTTCTGCTGCTCATACATTGATAACATCACCCTCCATCTCTTCTGAGCTTCCAGAGCGTAGCCTAGAGCCCTTGGAGCATCTGTCCTTCCTTAGAGAAAGGGAGCTGGGAAGTCTGCCACTTCCAGGATCAGAGTCACAGCCTGGCTTCAGCAATTTGTTTGAAAAACTGTGGAACTTCATCCCAAGGGCCCACGTTGTAGTGAATATTCCCCACTAAACACAGTCAACACTCAGTTTTTCTAGAGTTAGTGTTCTAGCAGCCTCCGCTTTCCAAGACTTCAGCTGGGAATTAAGAAGGGCCTCCAGCCATTGACCTTGTCTCACTGACCCTTGGGAAGACTCTGACTGGGTCTTCCTTAACCTTGCCCATCTCTGGATAATCTCTGCTGCACCTGAACCTGCCTGTTGGGCTCGCATTTCTATGGGCAGACCCTGTTTCTCTTTTCCACTGCTGGCTGGTGTCCCCTCTGAGTCCTTGAGTGCAGGGAGGCAGTCAGGGTAACATCTGCATCTTCACAGTTCTATTCAAGGGCTGGATGTAGAGCAGCAGCTCAATAAATAAAGTTTAGTCAGTTGATAAACGTTTACTTCAATTTGTGAGCTGATTTCCCAGCTTGAGTAAAAGCAGCAAACCTAAAAGAAGCGTGGGATGTCAGAGGTTGACCCAGTCAGTGGCATGGTGAGAAATGGCGCCAAGAAGAGAGCACGCTCGGAAGCAGTGCAGAACTCAGTGTGTGTTCATTCCGTGTGTGTTCATCGGTATCTGTTGTGCATTTGACCGTGTGTTATAACAACATGATGCAGAGAACAGATGTTAATAATGCTGGGTCCTAAGTCATTTAGACATTAGTTAATTGTATTTACCAGCCTTGAAGCAAACTTTGGATTAACTGTAATAAATTTGGATTCTTGGATATTTTGATTTCTATACTTAATTGGTGGCCAGAAGGAATATGGGTGATCAAGAGTTCATGGCACTAAGTGAGCCGACTCTTTCTTGGTATGTGTGTTGTGGATAATATAAATAGAACTGCTGATATCTTCCCCTTTCATCCTATAGCAACAGAAGAGGTATCAACAGATAAAGAGCTCTGCCTTGGTAATTCAGTCTTACATCCGGGGTTGGAAGGTGAGTTTGAAAGAAGTGACCCTTACTTACGTGGTGTTTTCACGTTCTTTACAAAGGATGATGTCTTCATGCTCACTCTGCAGGGGAGGGCTCCTTGTCTCCTGCCCACCTTGTAAACAGTCAGATGGAAAGAACAAATATTATGGGCCAAGCTGGGGCCCTACAGCACCATGTCTTGGCTGCTTCCTGCTTTCAAGATTTGTTCTCTGAGCAGGAAGTCCTTGAAATAATACTGTGCATGATGGCAATCTCCTCTCACCCCCTATTTGCAAGGGAAGCTGTAGTTCATGAGGCTGAGCACATGTGAGTTCTGCCAGACCTCAGCAACCCCAGCCCCGTGCCTTCCATACCCTCCCTGTGACAGTCTTACAGGCTGTCCCGTCGTGATTGAAAGATCCTAAGCTCTGGTTGTCCTAGTGCACCCGCTGCACCTGATTCTAGGTCCTTCCTGCCAAAGCTTGGTTCAGAGTCAGCAAACTGTAGCCCACAAGCCAAATGTAGTCTACTGACTCTTTTCACACGGCCTGAGAGCTAAGAATGGTTTTTATATTTATATATTATTATTAAATTTAAAAAAAGAGAAGAAGACTATTTCATGACATGTGAAACGATAGGAAATACAAGTTGCATAGAAATATACGCATACCTGAAGTGCAAAGTTCATGTAGAGCTTTATTAGTATACTACGTCCTATACACGCTGGGCAACTGGACAACATCAGGACATTACTGTGCTCACTTGTTTGACATCTTGTGTGTGGCTGCTCTAGTGCTACAACAGCAGAGTTGGCAGTTGTGATAGAGAGCATATGATCTGCAAAACCCAAAACATACTATCTGTCCTTCTACAGATAAAGCTTGCTGTTCCCTGCTTGGGTCAAAGGTACTTCAGGGCCTGTTGTTGCCACATTCCTGTTGGGTGATTTTGTGGAGGGAGCTGGATCCAGAGGGACTACTTCAGGGTAGTTCTCAGGCCCAGAGAACTTTCCGGAGGTGGAGCCTTGGACTGGGAGTCCCATGGCTTCCATTGCCCTTTGTCTAGGCCAACCCAGGGACTTAGTATTAATAGTTGTCCACAGCAATGGCCAAATACAAGTCTGAGCATACAGAGTATGTGAGAGTGCTGCCTGCAGGTTTTTCTTCTGATGTACTACTTTTTGAGTCCTGGGGTTCAGGTGTCCAGTCCAGAAACCAGAGGTGGGACACAGGATTCACCTCCAAACCAGCTGTCCTCCTAGCCCCCCACACTAAATCACTTTCCAGCAATGACTGGAAGGAAGCCACTAGTATTGAACCAGTGAGATAATTTTATTTTATAACAAGTTTTTAGCTATCTCTTTTGAGTAAAAAGTACAGCTACACTTTCCATTCCAGACAGTAATAGGAAAAGTGATCAAGTGGCTCTTGATGGATCATGGGAGATAGACCTACCATATACACCCACCATGTTCAGAGAACTCTTCTTTCCATCTGACGCATCCAATTTATATTGCTGTGGTCAGATTTATGGTAAAGAATCTGCCTGCAGTGCAGGAGACCTGGGTTCAGTCCCTGGGTGGGGAAGATCCTCTGGAGAAGGGAATGGTTATCCACTCCAGTTCCCCATGGACAGAGGAGCCTGGAGGGCTACAGTCCATGGGATTGCAATGAGTTGGACACGACTGAGTGACTGACACTTTCACTTTCATCAGAGTGTGGGAGGATGCTGTCTGTCTGAGTGGGGCTACACTGTCATGATGGACAGTGTCTTCATTTACCTCCTCCTCATGGTCCATTTTGGGCTAATGAGCAACTTTCCCTTTTCCTTTCTTTAAGCTCTTAATTTTTCACTTGAGAATAGAAATTATGACTGTATTTTCAGGTATTTTCTATCAAGTCACTATGGATACATGGGGTTTGTTTTTTGGTTGATTTTCACTCTTTCTGGGTCATTCTGTGTGCTTTAGGCCCGGAAAATCCTGCGTGAACTGAAGCATCAGAAGCGCTGTGAGGAAGCCGTCACCACCATTGCAGCATATTGGCACGGCACCCAGGTAGGCCAGAGACCCCCCAGGATGGCAGTGGGTCAAGAGTGACGTGTGGAACAAGGGACCCCCCTCATTCGGGTTTCACTGGCTTAAGCTCCTGAGCACGCGTTTGCCTCTCGCTCTTTCCAACGTTTTGGTGTGGGGTGGTGGCTCACGCTTTTGTTTACTGTTTGATGGTGACGGTGTCTGTCTTCCTCTTTCTCCACTGGGAACCAGCAGTAACCTTCCTTGCCTTAAACTTCTCTGTAAATCCTTTTCAAATGCATCACAGGCGCGAAGGGAACTGAGCCGGCTGAAGGCGGAGGCTAGGAATAGACATGCTATTGCAGTTATTTGGGCTTACTGGCTTGGATCTAAGGTACTTGAAATGCATATCCCATCACTCCCATCCTGGAATCCGCAATAATCAACCCATGTCTCTAGCGTCTCAGGGGATGGAGTCCCACGGTTAACACTGGCGCATGTCCTAGCAGTGAGATTTAATAACCCTGGACATGTTCATGCCAACAGAGGAAGCTAACTCTTAGCACGTATAGGCAAAAAAAAAGACTAATTGCTTACTAATGAGGTACTAGCATAGCTGCTCTTTTTTTAAAACTCTCAAATAATGTGCATGTTTAGTTTGGGAGGAGTTTTTTATTTGTTTGTTTTTACCCCCTTGATGTGTCCTGTCAGTTTTCTAAAGGTGTTTTTAGTACACGGCGGGGGCATGATGGGAATGTTTAATTAAAATTTGGATTTTGATTGGTCCTTGTAACACTGATAATAGAAATGCCTTTAATGCATGCTTGGCAAAAATATTAATCCATGAATGAAATTGGTTTTTAGGCTCACTGTAGCTGCTATTGATTATTATAAGCAAAATACTATATGTGAAAAGAATGATCATCTGTGATTTAGTAGAAAGCTATGTTCATGCAAAACTAGCTGTAATTGCCCTTGAAGAATCCCAGGAATTTCGGCATCAGCTGTTTGTGTTCAGAAACAAAGGCCTCCTGAAATACTCTCACTAATCCCCAGGCAGAGTCGTGGGCTCTGTGAACATTTCACATACCCCAAGGGACGAGCATTTTAGATGTTTTCGTTACTTAGAAAATCAAAGGTCATCTCTGCTAAAAATGTGAATCCCAGTTACAAAATCAAATAGCAACATAGTCCTATGTTTTTAAGTCTACCTTGTCAGCGTTATAAACCCATATTGTGAGAAAAATGAGAAAAGTCAACATTTGCCTGCATAAAGATTATAACTTGCCACAAGCTAACCAAAGTTGTTCGTTTGTGTTTGCCCCTGAACATCTGTGTGGAACTAGCTAGTTCCTTTTATGAGCTGAGGGAACCGAATCAGAGGCAAAGGGTCTCTGGACAGTGGGATTTCTCCACTGAGTGAACTCATTTCCTGGTCTCAGTACTATGATGTCATGAAACATGAGTGCCTGTCTGTTTTCATAAAATAACACGCCTCAGATCAATTTTTTCTTCAGGTTGATTTTTAAACCTATGAGTTGTTTTCACTTTTTATCTTGCTTCTGTATATGTCACTGTTTGGGGCCCTAGCTAATATTGAATTTTGATACATGCTACTTCTAATTTTCCAACTGCAGAGTTTGGATGGTTTTTGTTTTTGTTTTTGTTTTTTTTGGAAGTTCAGAGAAGCAACCTTTATTCCTTCCAGTTTTCTAAATGGTTTTTCACAAGAGTTATCTTTTTGTATGTTCAAGTGAATGGACTCAGAAATTCACTGTGTCTTTAGCCCCATGGACTGTCAGCAAAGAGGAGTCCACAGAAATTATTAGGTGCCACTTACAGTTCTGAGGCTTTGATGAGGGAGGGAGTGAGAGAGTGTGGATGAGGATGTGAGAGGGAAAAAGAACAGGGGAGAGAAAAGGAATGGAATGGAAGGAAGGGGACAGGCGGGGAGTGTTTCCCTCGGGTCACACACGGATTGTCCTCCTTGGAGATAGAGTCTCAGTGCCCTGAAAGTACACCAGCCTGACACCGATGCTTTGGATTTAAATGATTGTGCACCATTTCTCTTTCATTCTGAAATCCTGATACATAAATTGGCTCTCCTGTTTGGTGGGGTGTCTTTTTCTGGTCATTTGTGCTATCTGCATTGGGCTGTCTCTTTTATTTACCATCTAAAACATTCTAGGCTCGAAGGGAATTGAAACGCTTGAAGGAGGAGGCTAGGCGTAAGCATGCAGTTGCTGTCATTTGGGCTTACTGGCTTGGACTGAAGGTACTTCCTCAACCTCTTCTTTCTGTCCACGGTGACTCGATGTAGCCCTTCTAGCACCTACTAACCCTGACCAAATGATCAATTATGCTTGCTGATGGTCTGCACAATCTTTTACAGTGGCATCTTGCCTAATTTGGTTTCTTTTAGAGAGCAAACCTATACACTAAAATTTTCTGATTTTATTGCAGTGTCTTTCTTTAAGTAATAGGTTTAAAGTAATATAGCATATTATTTAAATATAGTAATGTAGCATATTTTATTCTTTGTTATGCAAATTCTATGTAATATCCTCTCCATGAGGATGAAGTGTTTTTTTTTCCCCCATTTGTGATACAGAGTTATAGCAGTTGAGCTAAAAGCTGACCCACTGTCTGCAGTGACCAGCCTGGGGATATTGGGCTTTTGTTTCCCTTTATCCTTCTATTCTGTCCCATTGATGGCTCCTGGAGCAGAGCTTTCTTCAAACTGGCCATCATTCTAATTGTTGAGCATAGAAACTAAAGAGTGTTGCATAAATGTACACATTTTGACAAGTAAGACCAGCAGTGGATCATTCAGGTTAAAGAGAACTTTAGATTCAAATGCCTTCTCATTTAAGGCAGGGTTTATTTCAAAGAGGTTCTTACTGCTTGAGGTAAGGATGCAGGTACCTAAATATGATTAAGCTCTGGAAAACCTTTAGAATGACCTTTAGGCAATACAAGGATTTTGTCTTCCTAAGAGTCAATAACTCATCACTATAGGGAGCTATTCATATTGTCATTGGGAGGATAATTAGGCCCCTTTTTGGTATTTGCTCTTCATTCTTTTTACTTTAATACTGTAATAATTCACTTTTTTCTAAATATTTGAATATTATCCAGGAAACCATTAACTCTGAATCTGAACTGAGTTAGCAGTATCCATAAAACTCTGCTTTTAAGAGTCTGCATTTTTCCCTGAAAGTTTAGCCTATAACTTTGAGTAAATTAATTTTTTGATTATAATGAATATTCATCAAATTTTGAAGTAATTAAGAAGTAACTTAAATATGAATTTAAGATGTTCTATTTCAAAAATTGAACAAGTTTGAAATGACTTTTTTAAAGTCAAAATTGAGGATTTTATTTCCCGTTTTATTCGCATTCTAATTTGCATCTAATTTTTATAAAAGGAAAGAACAAACAGCATTGAGTCAGGAGTTTCACTCTCTATAATGCTCTGTACCAGCAACATCACATTTATCTTCAGTTTTCTGGATTTAACTAACTGCACATATGATTTTATATTTATTATAATACTTTCATATTAAGAGTGTGTGCTCACATCTTATAAACCAAATTCAGTTTGTAGGTGAATGCTATTTTAGTTAGTTAACTGGCCTTACTATAGACATAACTGTCTTTTCCCCCCTAGTTTCCACAAAACAGGAGTATTTTAATGTGGTACCATAAAATTGTTAAACGATTAAACTTCTTTGAAGTCTAAGAATGTAATAATTTTGTATTTTTGTATATTTTTTAAAAAAGAATTTTGTTGATATGAACAGTAGTTTTGCCCTTTTAAAGGATTTGATTCTTGTGGAATTATTACAAAGTGGACCCTTTTTAAGACCCCTGGGGCCCATGAAGGGAACCCATTCTGTGTACCATCTTGCCACCAGGCATCTTCTGTGTGTAGCTGTATTTCAGGAGAAAGGGCCTGTCCTGTATCACAAAGCATGTTGCATTAAGCTCAGTTACAATGACATTCAAGTGTATATAAATGTACATTCAAGTACATTTCTAAAGATATGTTTTCATGAAACCTCACTTTAACTTCTCTGCTTTTGTACATTTTTAT
Source organism: Ovis aries (assembly GCF_016772045.2). Classification (NCBI taxonomy): domain Eukaryota; kingdom Metazoa; phylum Chordata; class Mammalia; order Artiodactyla; family Bovidae; genus Ovis; species Ovis aries. The sequence continues at coordinate 193,671,754 of NC_056055.1, forward strand.
AATTTTAGGAGCCAGTTAATGAGTATCATTTTTTTTTCCTGTTCCTTTTATCCTTGTAAGCTTAAGATTGAAGGCAATCCCCTAGTGGTCTAAATGTTAGGACTTCACACACTCACTGCTGAGGCCCTGGGTTCAATCCCTGGTTGGGGAACTAATATCCCATAAGCCACGTGATAAGCCTCCCCCACAGAAAAATTTTAATTTTTTAAAAATAAAATAATGAAACATAAACTTAAAAAAAATTTTTTGAAATAGTTATAAACAACATGCTGCATACTAAGCCACTTCAGTAATGTCCTACTCTGTGTGACTCAGTGGACTGTCGCCCGCCACACTCCTCTGTCCATGGGATTCTCCAGGCAAGAATACTGGAGTGGATTGTCATTTCCTTCTCCAAGGGAATCTTCCTGACCCAGAGGTTGAACCATGTCCCTTATGTTTCCTGCATTGGCAGGCGAGTTCTTTACCGCCAGCACCACCTGAGAAGCCCCTATAACCAACCAACTCCATGACTACAAGAGAAATGATCATCAGTAACATGAGTACATGGTATATAAGAGAATTTTTAAACTTTAAAAGTGCATAGGTGTAGAGAATAAGTCTGGTACTCAAAAGCCCAGAGGCACCAGGTGGGTCACATGGATAAGGGAAGTAACGGATGAGAGGTGGGGAGGGAACACAGGCCTCCAGCTGTTTGGAGCAAGCAGCTCTCTTCCAAAGGCTGCTCTGGCTCACTCAGTTCTTGCTATGTGAGAATGGGGCTTCCTGTTGCTAGATCTTAGAGAATTGTAAGAGAAATCTGCAGTCTGAACTATGTGAAAGTCTTAAGTTAAAGTGCATGTAAAATATTTTTCAACAAATTGAATTTGGTTACTTGGTTGCTAGTTTATAGCCCCTAGTACAGAAATATTTTGAACGTGTGCTGTTAAACCCAGAAAGCTAAGATATAAGAAAAACATAATATCTAAATTATTCAAATAGGCAAATATTTTGCCAGATACTAACTCTCCTAATTATAGCTGGATGATAAACATTTTAAATATTTTCCCCTCAATTATGAAACTTAACTACCATTCATTCATTTGACAGACACCTCAGTTATTTTATTTGTTAGACACTAGCATACAAAGTAAATATGACAATATAGCAGAGAAGAAATAGTAAACTAAAACTAATACAGTGTCTTAAGTGTTGTGATTAGTATTAGTAGAAAGTTTGGTGGGAGTAGGAGTGAGAGAAAAATTAATGTGATTAAGTGGAAGATAATGATCACTCAAAAGCTTCCTTTTACATTCTTATTTTTAGTCATATGCCCTTCTCAGTATGTAGTAATAAAGTCCTGTCTTCATATGCAAGGCTTTTGGAAACTGCCATATATTTCCTCAGGCATTTCTTGCCTTTTAAGAACAGTTTGAAGTGAAAATTACCTTATGTAATTTTTTCTGAAATGTATTTTGATTTTTGATGGATTTGCAGCTATGCCTATACTGTGTTTCTCATCAGATCTTCAGGCTCTTTAAAAGCTAGTTAAGAGGATTTTAAACATCAAAACATTCTGGTATTATCTTGCATCTCTTAATTTCTTTTTCTCTGACTTAAAACCCACTGTCTCAATATGCTTCAATTACTTTCCTGTATCCAGAAAGACACTTGTGAATTTACTTCTTCCACTTAATTTTTGGTTTTAATAGAGGTGTGTTGTCTTTATGGGCATCTGTTGGCCACACACTAATCTCTGTATTCTGCTGCTTCTTTTTAAAGGTACGCAGGGAGTACAGGAAATTCTTCAGAGCCAATGCCGGCAAGAAAATTTATGAATTTACACTTCAGAGAATTGTAAGTTTATACTTTATATGTGGCTAATTAGTATTATTGGGTTAACTAGTTCATAGCACCAACTCAGTAGTATGTGACTTATCTGGTAACAGTTAAATCCTAATTGTGACATTGAGAGTTTAATATGACCCTTTTTTATCATTACTCCTAAAGTTCAGGTAAATTGTGTCAGAAAGAGGCCCATTAAAGAATATTAATCAAATATTCTTTTTTTGACAGAGAGAACATACTTTGGGAAAAGTGAACCCAAGAAAGCCAGGTGTCTCAATTCAGGCTGCTATGACAAAAGTGCCATAGACTGTGTGGCTTAAACAGTAAACGTTCATTTCTCTGAACAGAAACGTTTATTTCTGCGTAGCCTCCAGGGTGCTAGTGCAATCTAGGTCTGATGAGGGCCTCTTCCTGGTTCCTCACGTGATAGAAAGAGAAGCAAACTCTTTCCTGTCTCTTCTTATAAGGACACTAATCCCATCTTGGAAGCTCTGCCCTCATGACCTCATCTCAACCTCATTACCTCCCCAAGGCTCCATCTCCTAATACCGTCGCATTGAGGGTTAGGGTTTCACCATAGGAATTTGAGGGGAATGCCAAGATCTTGCCCTGCTAAACTGCCATGGACCACTGCCGAGCAAGGCTGGCAAACAGACTAGTGGGTGGAGGGGTGTGGGAGAGCGAGGCTGTGCTCCTCTCCCAGGATGGATTCAAAAGTTCTCCGTTTTTCTGAGAATAGGTGTAGTGCTGAAGAGTGTGAACTCTGAAGCCGGCTTGCTCCACCACTCACAGATTTGAAAGCCTGATTTTGTCATCTGTAAAGTGGGGATAGTAATAGCACTTAACTCGTAGAGTTAGGGTAAGGGTTCCGATGAAGTCACACTGTAAAGCCCCCACAGTGCCTGACCCATGGCAAGTGCTCGAGAGCAGTGTTGTCCAGTAGAGCTTTATGTAGTGGCAAAAACGTCCTGTATCTTTGTGGTTCAGTAGAGTAGTCATGAGCCATGTGTGGCTGCCTGTTAGACATTGCAGCTCTTCGTATTGGTGATAATAATAAAATTAGTATTCACGTTGGTTATTTTTCTTTTTCCTTAACCATTTGGTGGAGCTCAGATTTCTCCAGCCAGTGAGAATAGTAGAGTAGAGACTTTTCGGAGGAGTTACAAAGTTTTATGGACCAGAACTTGCTAAATTCCACTAAAGACTGGTTTCTTTGAGTCCGGTTTGTATTAGACAGTGTTTTCTTTTTCTGGTGTGTTTGACTCACCTGATATTTTCTGTCAAACCCAACACAGGTGCAAAAATACTTCTTGGAAATGAAAAATAAGGTGCCTTCCTTATCTCCGATAGATAAGAATTGGCCATCGAGACCCTACATGTTCTTGGATTCTACTCACAAGGAGCTAAAAAGGATTTTCCACTTGTGGAGGGTAAAAATCATCTTTTTATGTTTTTTCGAAGACGTCTTGCCATCTATTTTGAGTGTTTGCAAAGGGTAACATAAAAGCAGGATTTTGAAGTTAGAAGCATGCTTGGCTATCTGTGAGAATTCGCAGCACCCTCGTTGCTCCTGTGATGTCTCCAGGACTGCATTGTCTTTTCTGTCCAGATTCTAGTTGCTTTCAAGTAGTTCGATTTCTTGTCTTCATGTTTATCTGAAGAAATACTACTGGAGGTAGAAATAATAAAGTTTGAACATCTCCATGTGAATAGTAGAGTCTCACAAATTATATGAGTTTACTTTCTACATAGATCTACATAGACATATATGAGAACATACACATTCTGATGGACTGGGGAGAAAAGCTCTAAAGTCACCCAAAGGACATATAATTTCCCTCTCTCTGAATGAAAGGGAAGCTGAAAATCTATTTGATTTGGCCTTATATTTTAGCTCACTTAATTTTACATGAGCACGTAACATGTAATTTAGGTCGTGCTCAGCGTGGACTACGTGGGGTACTTGTATAGAGGTTGACTTTATTTCAGTAACTTAGTTGGTACATGGAATGGTACAATTATTTGTCATTTGGATAGAATGAAGTCTTAGGTTGAAGCGCTTGTATTTAGTGAGTGAGCAAATGATGGATACATCTTCCAGGAAACTTTCCTGCTCAGTGCTGGGACTTGTTCTTAGCTGAATCATATGTATATACAGAGAGACATTATCACTAATCACTGTAATGATTGTTCCCAGCACAGCCTGTGGAATGGAATACTAAGTCCTGTTCTCCTACTTAGTGAGTCAGTTTGGCAAGATTTGCCATTATCTCAACGTTCACTTCCCCCTTTGAGTCTGATACAGAAACTATTTCAGAAATAATGATGGGAGGTTGTGAATACTAGGCATCTGCTCCGCCTCCCCTTCCCCCTGGCTCCTGAATTTTGCCCTTACCTCCCTTGGTTTGGGGCGTGGAGAGAAGAGAAGGATGCATTTATTCCAAGGGTGGGCAGTAATGCTGATGATCTGATCATGTGGGTGATTCTCACCCATCCGTGAACTGGATTTCCTAGAAAGTTCATCTAAAGAAACTGGTCCTGCTCCTCATGCCATCCCCTGTCTCCTTTCAGTACAATCTCAGAGTCAGTGTGAAGGGGAGATTTCTCAGGTCCTATTTCCACATTCCAGCTTCCCTGGTGGCTCAGTGGTAAAGAATCTACCTGTCAATGCAGGAGACTCAGGTTCAATCCCTGCGTTGGGAAGATCCCCTGGAGAAGAAAATGGCAGCCCACTCCAGTATCCTTGCCTGGGAAATTCCATGGACAGAAAAGTGTGCCAGGTTATAGTCCATGGGGTCACAAAAGAGTCTGACATGACTGAGCGACAGACAACAAGAAACAGCAATGTCCATGTCATGAAATGGTAATGGAGGGTTTGGAGCATTGCTTTTCAAACTATAGATCGTAACATATTTGTGAGTCATGAAATCAATTTAGTAGTATTACTACCAGCATTTTGAAATGAAAATAACAGGATATATGACATGTAGACAGGATAAGCACTGTTTTTTGAAGCTTTTGTATCAATTGTATATATGTGTGTGTATAAATATGCATGCTGGGCTGTGATGGACCATGTTTTTCTTCCTGTGAGTCTCCGAAAAAGTGTGGATGTCCAAGGGCTGACGTAGTGGGAGGAAACGGTACTCTCAGGAGGGCTCAGGCCAGAGAAGTTCTTGTATGTTTTGAAGAAGCATCACAAGTTCTGCAACACAAATAGTTTTTATGATATTTTCCAAGACCAGCCTTTTAAAACTCAAGAAGGAAAAATTCTCTTGACCTTTTAATGAATATCTCATACACGTTTACTCTTATTTTTAACTGCTGTTAAATTGGTTTAGCATATTTAAGGATGAGTAATGATTTACTTATATAAGTGATGTCTTTTTTTCTTCTTCTTTTCATATCTCACAGTGTAAAAAATACAGGGACCAATTCACAGACCAACAGAAACTTATCTATGAAGAGAAGCTAGAAGCCAGTGAACTCTTCAAAGACAAGAAGGCTTTATATCCATCTAGGTATTATGGTTTGACTTTACCTGTAAAAATCAATATTTTAAAAAAGTTTCTCAAATGTATTGTAGGCATTTCCTAGTGGGATTTGATTTTAGTGACACACCGACTTTTAATTTCATGAAGTATTTTGAGATTGGCTGGATATGTTGTTCAGTGGCTCAGTTGTGTCTGACTCTTTGTGACCCCATGGACTGCAGCACATCAGGCTTCCCAGTCCTTCACCATCTCCCAGAGCTTGCTCAAACTCAAGTCCATTGAGTTGGGGATGCCATCCAACCGTCTCATCCTCTGTCATCCCCTTCTCCTTCCACCTGCAATCTTTCCTGGCATCAGGGTCTTTTCCAATGAGTCAGCTCATCGCACCAGGTGGCCAAAGTATTGGAGCTTCAGATTTAGCATCAGTTCTTCCAGTGAATATTCAGGGTTGATTTCTTTTAAGATTGACTCGTTTAATTTCCTTGCAGTCCAAGATACTCTGAAAAGTCTGAATATGAATGTAACACATTTGAGCAAGAGCTTTCATACTTAGCATACTTAGAGAAACAAGATCACATGTGATGGTTTTACTCCCTTAGCATTATCCTGAACACTTCCTAAATAATTAGAAGTTGTCATTTAAAATAAAAATTGTCTAGGCTAATAAGAGATTTACTCAGTAAATTCCTATTCGTTTTCCATTGGTTTCAGAGACTAGCTGGTTTCTGTTGACAATCTCCTGTAATCACCATTCCAATCTTCCCACTTTAACAAGCTGGGTCAGAATCTCCTTTGTAAGATAAATGAAGAATGAGCCAGTCTGTCACTTTCTGGCGTTGCCTAGACTGTGGCCTGTAGTGACTTTTGGTCAGCTAACTCATTGCCTCTGACTTCACTGGCCTCTGCAGTAATTTCAGTTCCTTTATTGTAGACATCAAGTACTCAGTAAAAGAAGGAAAACCAATTGCAAGTTTGCCAAGTGCAGTTTGTGGTAAAAACTGCTTTATCTGAATATTCTTACTTCTCCCAAGGTCATCATTCCCGCCCCCTCACCCCACCCCAGAATTCCTATCCCTTTTGTATCTGGTATTTATAAAACAGTAGATTGTACAACTTCAAGCCAAATCTATAACAACTTCTAGCTTTTTCCAAAGAATGTCCTAGAAATAAAAATGCATTATATGCTAAGTATATTCACTTGGACTGCATGTTGTATGTGTGCACGTGTGTTCTCTATGTCTACAGCTGTTCTTCTTAAAGGAGGAAATGCACGTAAGTTGCCAAACTCATTTGCTTTAGATATTTTAGTAGCACAGCTTACTTGGTTAGCTGATTTGGCTGCTTGAGGGGGCATATACTCCCCTCAGTCAAACATAGTGCCTAAAACCAATGGTATTGAAAGTGCCTGCTGTATAAAGCCTATTCAAACGGGTAAACTGTCTGTATGCTTTCCTCACCAACTTAATTCATTCAGCATTTTTTTTATGTATCTTTAAATTGTAAAGTAACCTTCTTAATTAACATTCCCTGTGGATGACTTCTTAGAAACTGGAAAGAGGGGGAAAAAAATAAAACGTTTTTGAAGAAACAAATTTCCAATACTATTAGCACTTTGTATTATTAAAAACATGTTAGAATATGAACAATCATCCAAAAATGTTAATATCAAGCCAAGGCCTTTCGGGTAGTTTTACTAGTTTTCAGGAACGGTGGCGTGCTGAGTCTCCGGCATTAATTGAAGTGGAATCGTGTACGCGCCCACTCCTATGTGAAGCGGCAGCTCTTAGGGGTGCCGACCTTTCCTATCCTGGAGCTGTGAAACCCTGACCGCCTACGTGGATTTTCAGCCCTTATCCTCCACCCACAATGCAAGCATTTTAAGTTGCATTTGCAAATTGCTAGAACTTTATAGCTCAAAGTGAAGCCGTGGTTTTTTCTTGGCGTCTTTGAAGTCACCCCACATGTCTTTAGGAAAAGAAATCTTGGTGCTGGGTGCACGATCGTGCCTCTTGCAAGAAGTGGTTTGTTTGGAAGAAAACTGCTCCTATTCTGAATGTTTACCTTGGCCACTTCTGTCCATTTAGGGGCATATCCTAAGAGGAGAGGCCGATTTTCCTTTTACACATGGCCGGCTTAGAGCCAGAGTTATATGGTAATATTAAGTGCTCCAAAGTTTTCTTCTAAAGTGGTTGTTCTGGATCTGTTCTACCCCCTAGAAGACCTGTCAATTTTCTTACTCTTTGTGAGAAAATGAAAATTTTCTTTGGAGCAGAAGAAAATGATCTGTGCCCTCTTTATCGTTGCTCTGTACTGTTTAAAGGTGTTAATGAATCCTGTGTAGGCAGCTGTTAACTTTATATTAACAGATTGGAAGAAATTGCCTCTTCCTTCCCATGAGACTATGCACATGGGTCTTGACTGTCTTTCTTGGGACAGATTTCTGTCTTGGTTGTTCCATGTGATGAGATTTGTATCAAAGTCTTACCAACCAAATGCCATGGTCACATCAAAAATATAATGAAGTTTGAATTTCAGAATTAACCAACCTGTTACCTTTTTCTAGTAGTACTTCCATCTGAAACCATTTCTAATGTTAGGAACTTTTTCCCTTCAGTGTTGGGCAGCCATTCCAAGGACCTTACCTGGAAATCAATAAGAATCCCAAGTATAAGAAACTCAAAGATGCCATTGAAGAAAAGATTATCATTGCTGAGATTGTGAACAAAATTAACCGTGCTAACGGGAAGGTAAGAATGCTAACCCTGGAGACCTTTAATGACAGTGTTTCAATTGGGACAGTTTTCTGAATGTTAAAATCTGCATTGCAGAAAGACTCAGATGTAGAAAACAAGCACTGTTATCAAAAGGGAAAGGGGAGGGGAGGGATAAATTAGGAATATGGGGTTAACAGATACACGCTACTTTATATAACATAGATAAACAGAAAATTCCTACTGTAAGGAACTATATTCAATGTCTTGTAATAATCTATAATGGGAAAGAATCTGAGAAGAAATATGTACACAGAGTATATGTATAACTGGATCACTTTGCTGTACATTTGAAACTAACACATTATAAATCAACTATACAGCAAAAAAAATTTTGCATTTCATATTCTCTGCAGAGTTACTGTGAAGGAAGCTATTTTCTCTTGCCTTTAAGCTTAGGTGGAATTTTGCTCATTCTCTGAAATTTTTGCAAATTGAAATAGATTGGCTGTATTCTTTAGTGTGTTTTCAGTTTACATAGGTGTTCAGGCTGAAAAATACTATTATAAGATATGCGTTTCTATAATAACTAATGCCTTAAACACATGGACAGTTTGGAGGTGTTTTTGATCTTTGGTTTTATATCTTTTTTTGTTTTGTTTTCTCATAGAGTACATCCCGTATTTTCCTCTTAACAAATAATAATCTCCTTCTTGCTGATCAAAAGTCTGGACAGATAAAGTCAGAGGTTCCCCTGGTGGATGTAACCAAAGTATCTATGAGCTCACAAAATGATGGCTTCTTTGCCATCCACCTCAAAGAGGTAAAGCTTCAACTATTGATTTGACTGAAAGATTTCTGCATTGGTCTGATCTCTCAGCCATTGATTTGAGATTTTCCACATGTGGATAATCCTGTTACTTGAAGTTTATATATCCTTCTTACTGATCTGCAAAATCGGGCTATATTCACTCTTACATAAAATCTCAGGCTTCATTTTTCAGTAACTAAATAAGATTAATGACTTTTATTGACTTGTTCACTTGAATTCTCATTTCATTGAGTAGCTTTTTGTTTATACCCAGTGTTATGTGCATTATTTTGAGACTAATGCCTAGAAATATCAAGACATTTAAAATTATGCTTCCTTCTATTATTTCTTGTATCTCCTAAATTGGTAAATGTCTTTTTGTCCGTACTCAATTTGGGGATTTTCTAATTAAAGGATGCAACTATAGTAAAACAACTGCATAATAATTTTGACCTGAAGATTTTTTGATGTCAGCTTAACCAGGACCGCCTGGCTTGAATTGGGCAGTTAAAGTGTAGACTCTGGCATTGGTACCGTTAACTTTATAGTGACTTTGGCCAAGGTATTTAAACTTTAATATGCCTACCTAATTTTTCTTCTCTTACGAAAAATATTAGTACCTACTTAATAGTGTTGTTATAAGGGTTGAATGGAACTATGTAAAGTGCTTAGCATAGTACATGTCACATAATAGTCACTGAATAAACAGATGTCAGTAAATATTAACATATATAGAGACATATACTTAACTAATAGATAGTAGTCTATCTAACTGATTTTGAACTTTAAAAAAATCCCATACGTTTTGTTTAGCCTGTTTTCCCCACTGTGGATTTTAACCTAAGGGAGCATATTATTTCATTGCTGATTATGAGCCTCGATTATATATTAAAATATGCTGGTGCATAGGCCATTTCCCCAGTCCAACCAAATTAGAGTTTCTTGGAATGGGGCACAAGCACTCTATTTTCTGAAAACTCCCCAGGTGAGTCCCTTGTGCAGCTGAGGTTGGGACACTGCCCTAGAATATTTGTTGCAAGCGTTGTTGCTGCTATTCTTATTTTTTTAACCAAATCATGGAGGAGCTTTTAGAACAGCGCTTTCAGGATAAGTTGTAGGTTAGGCCAGTGAGTGCTTCTCCAACCTGCAAGCAAGCAGATCACACATGGGCCTCGCTGTGGAAGCATCTGCCGTAAGCCTGTGGTCAGGCCTGACTCAGCATATGCTTTTCCAACAAGCTCCTAGGTGGTGCTGGTGGTACTTCTGGTCCATCGACCAGCTCGGGGGGACAAGGGCTTAGGTGACCTTACTAAAGTGCTCTGAGCAAGTTGGAAGAAATGATGACTGCTCTTGTCATCACTGTTGATTCGGAAGACTTGACACCAGTAGCTGATGTTTTAAAGAGATTGTGAATGTGGTTTCAGCCAAACCTGTAAACACATAACCTCCCGAGCTGTCTTTAATTACAATTAGCCTGATTCTTGGTTTGTTCTTTCAGGGCTGCGAAGCAGCTAGTAAGGGAGACTTTCTCTTCAGCAGTGATCACCTGATTGAAATGGCCACCAAGCTCTATCGGACGACTCTCAGCCAAACCAAACAGAAGCTCAATATTGAAATTTCTGATGAGTATGTTTATGAATTTTTTGAATATGTCTTTTCCGTGTCAGCTTTATTGCTTTAGTTGAGGGACCTGGTCTCATTCATTTTGACAGCTACTACTTATTGAGGACCGAGTATGTGTTCGACATGTGATCTAGGTGATGGATGGGCAGTGAGTGACCCTGACCAAGTATCCACGGTCACATGCCTGACATCCTAATAGAGGACACAGGTATACACAGATGAAATAATAAATAGGTGGCATGACTTTGGTTAGTCGTAAATGCTGGCATAGGAAAGAAAAAGCAGAGTAAAGGTCAGAAAGTGTTATTTTTGATAGTAGACCAAGGAGGCCGCTTTGATGCGGTGACACTTGAATTGAAACTGGAATCCAGGGAGATGCCTTCCAGGAGAGGCAGCAGGTGCAGAGGCCCTGAAGTGGGAGTGGACATTGTTAGAGCAAAATAGGGAGTGGGGGAGGACCGTGGAGCAAGAGGCAGGGTCTGTGTGGAGCCTAGAGTTGAGATTTTACTGAGGATGATGGAAAGCCACTATAGATTTTGAGCAAGAATATGACATGATTAGATTTATGATTCTCAAAGATCTTTCTGCCTATGGTGTGGAGAATAACTGTAGGGAGGCAAGAGCGAAAGCAGAGGAAATAGGAGCTTCTCCGAGCTGTCGGGTAAGGATGACGAGGCTTAGGCAGGGGTGTGAGTGGGAGGCTGTGAGAAGTAGTCAGGTTCTGAATGTAATTTGAAGGAAAACAAGAGAACTTATTAACAGATTGGGTGTTAGGTTTCGGGCATGAGCCCAAATGGTACCATTTACTGCAGTAGTGACATTGAAGAATGAGGGGTTTGGGGGTGGGGGGAAGTCAAGAGTGCCATTTGGGAATATGTTAGGTATTTTTGATATACCTTTTTTTTTACATACAAAGTAGAGTTATGGAATAAGCATTCTGGGTTGACTGGGGTTCACTAGTGTTAAGACTGCTGTGAATCTGAAATCTGCTTTTTTTGCTTCGCAGTAGGACTCTAATTCTAGAGACCTATTATTTGCATACAGGTTGGAGCATCCCTCTGTTTATTAAATCTGTCAGTATGAGATCACTGGAATGAATTTTAGTTACTATGTGGATTGATACTTAATTGATTACTTTTCAATAGATTGTTTACTGTCTGTATATATACTTTCTTGGACATGGAGTAAAATTTGCATCACCATATTGCATAGGAAATGATTTTATTTTCTAATTAAGATTTTCCCTGCCTATTTTATTTCAACGCTTTTTAAAAGTTTCTCTAAAATAAGTTCATATCCATTCCTGTCCCTTTGTAAGCCACACCAGCTCTCCTTGATATACTAGGTTTGACAGAACCTCAAGTTCACCGTCTGTTCTCGTCGTACACTAGGAATGGTGTTTAGATGGGAATAGAGGGTGAGGGGTGGTAATTGACTTTCATGTATACCCTATATTGGAAATTGCAATTTAAACAAAATAACTTCCATTGTTATCAAGTCCTTTCTCATAAAACAAAGACTTAGGAGAAAAGATATGGACCAGTTGGGTTCTCATCAATTAAAATGTTCACCTGTTAGGGTTGTTAGATCTTTAAGCTCTTAGTTGAAATATTTCATAACTCAGGAAGCTGGGCTCCTGTTCTAGTGGGACTGGTCTTCCCACACCTCCTGGAAAGATTCTTTGTGTTCAGATGCAGACGCTTCTTGGTATATGGATGAAGCAGCTTCACATGTGGTTTACTATGTTAATAGGGCCATCTTTACAGAGAAAACTACACCAACATCCAGGCCACCAAGGATTGCTGCTTTTAGCACTTCCCAGACTGGCATTCTGAGAACACTGCCTTGGCAGGATGTTAGTAGTGATGTGCTGTGAAGAGAGGAACTGTCCCTCAGTACAGCACTTCCTAGAGCTTTTGCAGTCTTCTTGTACATGGTGACTCTCCTGAGGCGCCCTGTGGGGGTGCAGGGTGCTGTGTCAACCACAGAACCCTGTCAGCAGCTCTCACAGTTTGTCTTTGAGGCATTCGATCTCAAAACACGACTTCCAGGTGAAAGGGACCCTGCTTGTCACAGAAGGGGTGGGAGTGATGTTCTAAGTGTGTAAGTTTTCAATAAACATGCTTATCTGAGCGAAGATTCAGTGTGTCCATGTGAAGAAAACAAACATTAGTAGCATTATAAACTAGACCAGAACACCTTTCCTTCTCCTATTCCTAATTATTGGTTGGTCTCATACAAAGAAAATAGCTGATGGCGCCTTGCATGGCCCCACAGTCCCTCCCTAGGCAGCACAGGAGTCCACGTGGCAGAACAAGGCTCCCATGTAGCCTCTGCTTCATAACCTCTGGGAGCCCTTAAGCAGGGATTCTATACTTTTTTGGTGAGCATTTTAAATTTAAACAAAATTTTACAGAGTCATGGACAAGCATGCCCATGATGTCTTTTTGTGGACTATACAGACATACATTTCAATGACCAAAACCTCCCTCAGTGCATCCTTTTTAGAAATAGACGTAGGTATTCTAACAAACCCAATCTCCATAATCATTGTAGATAAACTGGATGTCAGCTTACAGGAGGAAAGCCAAAGGCCTGCTTCCTCCTCAGAGCAGTTTTAACCAGCACATGTCGACATGAGAATTGAATTCATTGAGAGACTCGACTGCCTTGTGATGCCCAGTCCTTAAATTCCCAAACTATTCAATCTGTAAATAGATTGCATTTTAAGGATAACATTAAACAAGATCTATAGTTCTTCTAAAAATGGATCTGTAGTATTGAAAACTAAAGTGAAGTTTTTCTATCAAATACTTTAAATATATGTATATAGGCATACATACATGGAATACATACACGTGTATCCTTTAAGTTATACAGTTGTTTTTCTGAATATTTTAAATGCAAACAACTAACCTGTACTCAGTTTGCTGTGACATTCTAAGTGGTTTGGATGCTGTGAAATCATGCATCTGACATGATTATTTGCTGGAGGATGGTATGTCCTCACTGTGGGCTAGGCTTCAGTTTTCTCTTCTGTGAAAGAGAGATAATAGTATACTTACCTCATAGGACTGTTTTAAAGTTGAGTTAATATGTGTAACGTACTGAGAACAGTGTGGTGCGTGGTAAACACTCAGTAAGGTTTAGCTGCTGTTATTTCTGGCGTGAATCATGGGCATGAATTGAGGACATGGAGACAGTTGGTATATGCTTAAGTTATTGGGAAAAGAACTTCCCTCTACGTTTATTACACTACAGATTGTCTTTAAAAATTAAAATGTAAATATATTTGATCTTTTAAATGTATGTATTTGTGTTAAACTTGAAAGATTTTGCTTTTCCTCTGAGGCACATAGATTTAAATATGCGTGCTAGAGAGAGATCGCAGCCGAATTTGGAACTAGAGCTGCTTTTTAGTGCTTTCAAGTTGAAAAGAAACAGCCCATCTAAAGCTCAGATGTACCACCGATGAGTACAAGCTTATGTGTCACGTTTCACTCCAGGGCATAATGTTTGCGAAACATGGGCTCTTTAGACCTTGAAGCAGAGACTGACATGTACAGAGCAGAGCTATCGTGGGTGCCAGTGAACATGTGACCCTGCCACATGCTTTTTAGACTGACTCATTTAATTATACACCAGTAACTCAGAAACAGTTCCCTGAGAAACACACTGAGCACGTGGCAATGCTATACTGATTCTGATGGTAGAGAGAAAAGAGCTGGGAAAGCCGGGGTTCCAGTACAGCCGTGCTGCCCGTATGCCTCCCCAGTGATGCCTCAGAGACCTCCGTTCATACATGCAGTGCCTGTTCTTCACAGCACCCAGCCCAGGGGAGGCCAGTCACATGTCTGTTGTAGGAAGCTGTGACAGATAGTCTTGTGGGCAAACGCTTGACTGCTCTTGGTCTGTGAAAGGAAAGATTTGAACTAAAATACCGTTTCCCACAGTGTACTGCTTGTACCACTTGTACCATAAGAGATGTCTTTAGGTGTACATGATAGATTTTTAAATTTTTATGATGATATACCTGTGTGTGTATACATATGTTTAAATGGATATTAAAAATATAACTGGCAGATAAGACTTATGATTTCATCATTTTTATTCTGTAGGTCATAGCTATTTTAAAACAGTTATTTAGTGTATAGATATAAAAAAAGTAGTGTAGGAAGTGTATAAATATCCAATATTTAGAAACCATAGTCTGGAATGTCTCTGGACCTGTTCTCTGTATTTCTGTATTTCATTTTCTCAATTTGTTGATAATTTTACTTTTTTTGCTATGCAGAAGTGGAGAAAAATGGAGAAAATAGCATGTTTGTCTATTAATATCTCAAATGTGGAAATAATTATTCATAGTCCTTCTTACTGTATAGGAATAGGATGAGCTAATGAGCTTGAGTTTACTTAGGGCTAAATGGTGGCCGTTGGAAGCAAAAGGCAATGTAATACCTGGTGGTATAATCCTCTGGCTAGAAGGGCTGATGGAAAGGGGAATACTTGTCAAGGTAAATATCCATTAAAAAACAAAGGCTAGTGTTCATGTGATCATCAGCTGTTCTGTGTGTACTTTTCTTTAGTTTGTCTTATTCTTTCCTCCTAGGTTCCTGGTGCAGTTCAGGCAAGACAAAGTGTGCGTGAAGTTTATTCAGGGCAACCAGAAAAACGGGAGTGTCCCAACGTGCAAGCGAAAAAACAACCGCCTCCTTGAAGTTGCTGTCCCTTAACTGGCGCCTCCTCTCTGCTTCCATGGACTCGTTTCTTTGTAACAGTGCAATTTGGTTTTGTTTTGTTTGGAGTTCATTCTATGTTGGGGAATTGCCAAAGGTTAATACTGTTAGAGTCCCTTGGCAAAATAAAAATATTTGACTAATCAATTTTTATTATTGGAGTAGTTTAACCCTTAAAGTACACATTCTGCCCTGGGACAGAATTGTAGAAGCTAACAGTATCTATGCCATGTCATGTGTGTTCTTTGTTTAGTCATCATGTTAGATTTGTGTGCCCTAATGCAGCATATTACTCATAAATCATTAATACATCGAAGTGTAGGAAACGGTCTCAAAAGATAGTGCATCCATTCGTCACCTATTTATTGAATG
This sequence comes from Ovis aries, assembly GCF_016772045.2. Lineage (NCBI taxonomy): Eukaryota > Metazoa > Chordata > Mammalia > Artiodactyla > Bovidae > Ovis > Ovis aries. The sequence goes on from NC_056055.1 coordinate 193,687,328, forward strand.
CCTACTCTGTGCTAGGCACTGTACTAGGCGATACAAAAACTTATTAGTAGGGCCCCCCCCCCTTTTTTTTTCCCTTAAGGCCATTGTGTTCTGGCTGGTTTGTGCTGGCTTTACCAGAGCTAAGAGAGTTTGAAAATGCTGAGACCAGAACAGTTACTGGTGATAATGGACAGCATTCATTAGGAACCTTGTAGGATGGTCTTTAACAATATATACTTCAAGAAGGGCTGGTCCTAGGAAGTAGAAATATATGACTGGGTAAAAATGCCTCTACATGTGGTTTCTGTTTGAAAAGAGAAAACTGACATTTGAACAGGACTTTTAATTTGTTCACATCTCTTATCATTGCTTTTAAAACAGTAGGAAAGAGTAATTCTTACTTTAGAAAAAGTAACAGAAGCAGTCCAGCAAGGTTATATATTCCTGTTTCTGACAAGCATCATATATGATCCTAGATATGCTAATACCTGCAGAGTGTTGTTTTCATCCAGATTTGAGTATCTGTTTTAAACATCCAATAAAGGCAAGGGCTTAAAGCCTTTCAGATGGTGATAAGCATTCTCTATGATGTGCAGTAAACATCTGAGATCTTTTTTGAAAGTTTTATTTATAATATACATTTTGTATGGAGAGGTGATTAGTACAGGGTGCATATTTTAGTCAAGGATCAAAATGATATGTGTTAATTTGCAGGACTATTTTTACCCCAAAATTTATGGTTAGGATTCATTTTGGAAATCACATTTTAAACTTTGGAATCAAAATTGTTTTTTATTTGGGAGGATAATGTATATACATTGGTATGTTAAATAATAAAACTGTTCTAATTTGGTGCCATTTCCTGGATCACAACTGTATTTTTGTATTTCAAGCTATTTTCTTAAGTTATGTGTCAATGTATTATCGCACGGAAAGGCTTTACAATCCAAACATTACATGTTCTCTGTGTAATTGAATTTCACTTACCTTTTATAAACCAGAAACAGTCATTTAAACTATTTTTCTGGGGATTTTCTTTTAACTTTTGTACTTAAAAAAGTTGTTCCTGTAAAAAAATCCTCAAAAGCCTTTGTGCTTATTGGTTCAAATAGAAGATATAATTGCTTTCTTTTAGTCTTTTCCAACATGTATCTAAAGTGGTAGATTGATGATTCCTGAAATAGGTGAGTAGAAATTTGGAACTGAGAGGTGGGGTTTTTTTAATACTTTAAAAAATATGTAATGCATTCCCGTTGTTTGACATAAAAAGAAGTATGAAAAGACATATAACACAGATTTTCCATCCCATCAGTCGCCCATTTGCTCAATTCCTTTGCCTTCCTGAAAAATGAACTATTGTTTTCAGTTGGTTTTGCTTTACTTTGTTGTTAAGTTGCTAAGTCGTGTCCAGCTCTTTGCAACCCCATGGGCTGCTGCACACCAGGCTCCCCTGTCCCTCACTCTCTCCCGGAGTTTGCTCAGATTGATGTCCATTGAGTCGGTAATGCTATCTGTCTCTCATCCTTTGCTCCCCCCATCTCCTTTTGCCTTCAGTCTTTCCCAGTCTTTCTTTTTCTTTACTTTATGCATATGCTTACAAGAGGAAATAAAAATAGAGATTCTTACCTTCCTCCTGCTTTAGTAGACAAAAGCTAATATGTGATAGATATTGTTCTTTACTTTGCCTTTTTCATTCTTCATTCTTTGTACCATATCGTCTTCAGTTGTATGGATGCACTATACTTTATTTATCCAGTCCCCTGCTGATCATCATTAGGTTGTTTCCTGAATGGAAGCTTTCAGGGCACAACATTGTTGGCCAGACCAACCTGTGCTGCTCACCCACGTCCCACCTAACTAGAGATTATGATAAACTGTACTGTTACCTACTGTAGCAGGTGAGCATCCACTGTTTGTGTGTCTTTGCATTTCTGTCACTGTCCTGCAATGGAGAATTAAAGTACTGGTGGCACTCCAGATTTCCTGTGTACACTAGTAACACAGCCCTAACTTATTCCCAACCACCACTTGGTTGCCTGGCCCATGGAGTGTCTTGTAGATGTTGTGCTTGAAAAAAGTAACCAGGCAGTGAGGACCAAACATCAGACCATGATATTGCCAAGTTCCCTCATTGTTGACGCAGTTACCCTTGACTTTGACATCCATCTACCACAAGGCAAGAAAGGAACTTGGGGAAGTTACCAACTTAAAGGCTGGATACAGCTTTGTGATTTCATACTTGGAATAACAACTTGGACCCAATACTCAAATGGAGGACCTTCAGCTGCAGTTTGAGTGCCTTTGCTTGTACTCCAGGCGATACGGGGCCTGTCTGTAATGGCAATGTACCAGGGCCAAGGGTTCTGAGAACTGGGCACATCCTTAGAATTGACGGTTTGGCTGAAATCTAAGAGAATAAATGGTTTTATTATCATGGCATTTCAAGTAATATGCTGAGTGAGAACTCTCAAGTTCATGTAATTGAGTATAATTATGATAATTACAGCATGGTTTAAAATTCTTTGAAGCTACATATAATAGAAAACAGCATTTGGGTTTTGTTTTTTTTTTTTTTTTCCTCTCTATATGCTGTTAACATTTCATGTATTAGGTAAGGTAGTTTAGGCCCTAAGATGTTCAAATAGCAAGCACTTTTTGAAATGGTGTAAGTTGCTGGTAAATTCCATAATGGTCTATTCTTTTGCCAAAAGGCATTGTAGTAGGATTTGTTTTTAAACTGGGCATTGTTTTTCCATTAATACAGCAGCACTCAAATTCATGAAAAGGAAGGGCAGTAGTCTGCTCTTCTTTCCACCTGGTGAGAAAAGCAGCTGTGAGTTTTCATTTTCCATTTGAAGATTTAACATTGAGGAGTTATATTATTATTGGAGGGGCTCTTTCTTTGGATCTCACGTTAACAATTCCATTCTGTGTGCTTTCGTTCTCAGGGTTTGCCTAGCTGAACCATAGGAAGCCTCAGTCTTGATGAGCTGACACTAGAGTCTCATCAGCTTGTATTCCAATAGCCACTTGGTAGAAAATTCATTCTTTTTCAGTTGTTTTCTTCCAAATCTTGAAGTTGTTTGCTTTGTTCTCTTAGGTTTGAAGATCATTTTCAAAATCTGTAGTTAATCACAGTAGAGCATAAACCACAATCTCTTCCTCATTAACTTTTTTTTTTTTTTTTTGGCTGGCGTGGTGGCCAGATCCTACTGCTCAATTTCATAAAATTCAACAAAATTCTAACTTTGTAAGGAAAACAGTTTCAGCTTCTCAGTGTTTAAGGAGAAAACTGGGAACAGAATTTAATTCCATATTCACCAAAAGGCCTGGCAGTACTGAGAAAAGAAATAGATCAGCCAGTTACCTTTTCATTGCACTTAGTTTTTTAATTTTTTTTTTTTTAAACTAACACACACTTAGTTTTAGGTGTGTGTTCATGCTCAGTCGCATCTGACTCTTTGCAACCCCGTGGACTATAGAGCCCGCCAGGCTCCTCTGTCCATGGGGTTCTCCAGGCAAGGATACGGGAGTGAGTTGCCAGTTCCTCCTCCAGGTAGTTTTAGGTATACAACATAATGATTTGCTATATGTGTTATTGTGAAATTACAACAATAAATTTAGTTGACATTTATCACCTCTCAATTCTTGTGGTGAGGACTTTTAAGAATATTCTCTTAAGTCATTTCACTCCAACTTTTTTTTTTTTTAACTTCCTTACTTTTTCACACCAATTAATGGATCTGGCATATTCTCTTTAAAAAATTTTTTTAATGATATGCACATCAGAAATATATACAAACCAGAAATGGACCTTTCCAAGAATTTTTTACCAAGTGAACATGTCCATATAACTAGCACCCAAGAAAAAAGCACCCCAAAGATAACACCCAGAAACTTCCTGCATCCCAGTCATGATCCCATGTAAAAGTAACTTTGTTTTTGTTGCCTAGTATTATGTTTTAATTTAGACCTTTTTTTTTTTTTGCTTCCTATAAGTAGAATCATCCAGTATATTCTCTTCTTTCTGGCCTCTTTCATTCAAACGACTTTGAATTTTGGATTTTGATCTTTTCCTGGGCCTGAGATGCTCCTGTGATTCTGGGCAGTGGCAGCAGCTCCTGGTCAACACCGAGATCACAAGGGGAAACAGCTGATACACCTACGACCATTCTGTGCCCAGACAACTTTCTGTTTTTCACTTTCCGTGTAGTAGTCAGTAAATCACATGGGACGTTCAGCACTTTATTATAAAACAGGCTTTGTTTTAAATGACTTTGCCCAACTGTAGGTTAATGTACATGTTCTGAGCATGTTTCAGGCAGGCTAGGCTAAGCTACCCTGTTTGGTGTTTAGGTGTATTAAATGTATCTTTGGTTTATGGAATTTTCAGCTTATAATAGGGTTTATCAGGAATGTAATCCTGTCGTAAGTTGGGGAAGGTATAATTGTGGGATTCATTTATATTATTGAATATAGCTAAAGTTTGTTCTCCTGGCTGTATGATACTTCATCATGTGGGTGGACAGCACTTTTGTAATCCATGCTGCTGTGATGGGCATTTGGCTGTTACGCACAGTGCTGCTGCAAACATTCCTATGAACATCTTTTGGTGAATATCTGTATACATTTCTGCTGGTTATATACCTGGGAATAGAGCTGCTGGTTCATAGGTAAGCATGTGTCCAGCTTTAGTAGATTCTGTCAAACTGTCTTACAAGTATCGGCACCAGTTTACACTCTCCCCAGTAGCACACGAGGTCATGGTTGCACCACATCCTTGCCATACCGGGTGTTGGCCGTCATTTTCACTTTGATCCTTCTGATGGATCTTTAATTCAAATTTTCCTGGTGACTAATGAACCCAAACACCTTTTCAATATTGTCCATTTGCTTATCATCTTTTGTGAAGTGCCTATTCAAGTATTTTGACATTTTTTTCTGTTCAAATTCTCTGTCTTTGACTTGCAGTTGTTTTGTATATGAGACCTTTATAGGGTGTGTATGTGGTCTGTATTGTCTCACAGTCTGGTCTCCTTTTTCCTTGCTTACCAGTGCCTTTTGATGACTAGATATTCCCTTTTAGCATAGTATAGTTCGCGGATTCTTTCCTTTATGGTTAATACTTTTAGTTTTCTATTTATGAAATGCTTGTTTACCCAAGTCTATGATTATATTTGCCTATGATTTCCATTAAAACCTTTATTTTTGTCTTTCCCATTTAGCTCTTTAGTCTATAGGAGTTTTTGTTTGTTTGCTTTTGTTTTTGAATGGTGTAAGGTAGGGAGTTAAGATTCATTTTTTTCCGCATTGATCTGCAGTGAACCTGGCACCTTTTATTGAAAAGGCCATCCTTGCCCCACTGTACTGTTTGATTCTTTATTACATTGATTATGTATCTTTATGTTAGTACTAACTAATATTAGTTTGTAGCTTTGCAACATGTTGACATAGTCATTTAGAAGTGAAATTCATGACTCTTAGAGGTCATACACTCTTGTGGTAGAAGGGGGAAAGCATTAAGACTAATAAATTTTCAGGTACTTTAAGTAGTGACAGTTGGATTTCTAAAAATGTGAACTTAAATAGCCTTTCTCTAGCCACAAGGATCAGGCATGGGAGTTTCTAATGGGATCATATGGAGAAAAGATTCAAGGTTTCCTTGAAGTAAATTAGCAGCTTCTAATTTTATATGATATTTTGGTTTTCCATTAACTCAGTGGCTCCTATCCATATCCCTGATTATCTCCATTTACAGTTTTCCATGCAGTCTTCATAAAAAGTGTGTTTGAATATTTTTAGGTGTTTCCTTCTTCAATCCAGTTCTTTCCTGTGCTGTGCTTAGTCGCTCAATCATGTCCAACTCTTTGCAACTCCATGGACTGTAGCCCCCAGGCTCTTCTGTTCGTGGGATTTCCAGGCAAAAATACTGGAGTGGATTGCCATGCCTTCCTCCAGGAAATCTTCCAGATCCAGGAATCAAACCCATGTCTCCTGTATTACAGGCATATTCTTTACCCATTGAGCCATCATTGTGCTCAGTTCTTTTGTGGTAAATCATGAGAGACCTCTGAGGTGGTTCTTTAATAGTCGTCTACAATTACGATGACTTACCTTGTGCAGTGATAATAATTTGTAGGTGAGGCTGTGAGGTACTGCAAGTGGAATTCACATCATTGCGTACCACAGAATGTGGTACTCAAACACTTTTTTTAATTAAAATTTTTTTTGTGAATCATTTCCTAGTAATCAGCCATTCCATTCTCTTGTGTGCAGTTCTATGCTAGTTAAATTCAGAATTGCCTTCTCTAAAATGATTTCTGCAAACTCAGCTTTCCTGACAGAGATTTTAATTGACAGAGAGGAACAGTAAAGGCATATGCATTCACCACCCCCTTCTTTTTTTATGAGGGGCAAATTATAAACATAGAAAAACATGTTTATTGTTAATTTTATATGCAGTAGTAATAATCATTTCCCAGAAAGGTATGCATGTCTATAAATCAAATAAGTTTACATGGGTCTTAGCTCATACACAGAAAGGAGAGGGGTGGATTTGTTGAGGCACTCACTGCACAGCAGAAAATAAAACTTTGATTTAGAAACCTGAAAGTAGTCCTTCAGCTACAAGATCATCTTCATTGTTTATTCAGTAACATAATGTGTATGATAATATTGCCATTCTGTTGTCTCATAGAATGTATTCTAACTTATACTGAAGCAGAGTAATCATAAAGACTCATTCTCCTTGTTATAGCCCCTAAAAATGACCTGAAATGAATTTCCTAAAGTTTGAAAACAGCTTTTAGAATAGAAGCTCATAGAAGATAGAGCTGTATCTATTAGATAGGAAACAGCACCATTTTATTCCATTGAAACTACCTAATAACTTTATCCTGGTGGCTCAGACAGTAAAGAATCCACCTGCAATGCTGGAAATGGGTTCAATCCCTGGGTTGGGAAGATCCCTTGGAGAGGGGAATGGCTACCCACTCCAGTATTCTTACCTGGAGAATTCCATGGACAGAGGAGCCCATGAGGTCAGAGAGTCAGAGATGACTGAGTGATTTACACATACTTCCTCATGGGGGAAAATCAGTAAGTTTCTATTCAGATGTCTAAGCTGGCATTTTGAGATTCAAGTTCAAAAAGGGCTTGACAAGTTTAACGCTGCTCAGGTATAACATTTACTCAGAAGGAGAGAAAACTCATTTCTATCTTGAATATTTGTAGGATTTCAGTACAGTTCAGTTGCTCAGTCGTGTCCAATTCTTTGCAACCCCATGCACTATAGCACACCAGGCCTCCCTGTCCATCACCAACTCCCAGAGTTTACTCAACCTCATGTCCATTGAGTTGGTGATGCCATCCAACCATCTCATCCTCTGTTGTACCCTTCTCCTGCCCTCAATCTTTCCCAGCATCAGGGTCTTTTCAAATGAGTCAGTTCTTCGCATCAGGTGGCCAAAGTATTGGAGTTTCAGCTTCAGCATCAGTCCTTCCAATGAATTAGAATCTTTTTCCTGGCAATCTTGATTCCAGCTTGTGCTTCATCCAGGCCTGCATTTCTCATGATATACTCTGCATATAAGTTCTATAAGCAGGGCAACAATATATAGCCTTGACGTACTCCTTTCCTGATTTGGAACCAGTCTGTTGTTCCATGTCCAGTTCTAACTGTTGCTTCCTGACCTGCATACAGGTTTCTCAAGAGGCAGGTCAGGTGGTCTGGTATTCCCATCTCTCAGAATTTTCCACAGTGTATTGTCAAAGGCTTTGGCATAGTCAATAAAGCAGAAATAGATGTTTTTCTGGAACTCTCTTGCTTTTTCTGATGATCCTGTGGATGTTGGCAATTTGATCTCTGGTTCCTCTGCCTTTTCTAAAACCAGCTTGAATATCTGGAAGTTCATGGTTCACATATTGCTGAAGCCTGGCTTGGAGAATTTTGAGCTTTACTTTACTAGCATGTGAGATGAGTGCAATTGTGTGGTAGTTTGAGCGTTCTTTGGCATTGCCTTTCTTAGGGATTGAATGAAAACTGACCTTTTCCAGTCCTGTGGCCACTGCTAGTTTTCCAAATTTTTGGCATATTGAGCAACAGCACTTTCACAGCATCATCTTTTAGGGTTTGAAATAGCTCAACTGGAATTCCGTCACCTCCACTAGCTTTGTTCTTGGTGATGCTTCCTAAAGCCCACTTGACTTCACATTCCAGGGTGTCTGGCTCTAGGTGAGTGATCACACCATCGTGATTATCTGGGTCATGAAGATGTTTTTCGTATAGTTCTGTGTATTCTTGCCACCTCTTCTTAGTATCTTCCACTTATGTTAGGTCCATAATATTTCTACCCGTTATTGTGCCCATCTTTGCATGAAATGTTCCCGTGGTATCTCTAATTTTCTTAAAAGATCTCTAGTCTTTCCCATTCTATTGTTTTCCTCTATTTCTTTACATTGATTACTGAGAAAGGCTTTCTTATCTCTCCTTGCTATTCTTTGGAACTCTGCATTCAGATGCTTGTATCTTTCCTTTTCTCCTTTGCCTTTCACTTCTTCTCACAGCTATTTGTAAGACCTCCTCAGACAAGCATTTTGCCTTTTTGCATTTCTTTTTCTTAGGGATGGTCTTGATCACTGCCTCCTGCCTCCTTTGTCCATAGTTCTTCAGGCACTCTGTCTATTAGATCTAATCCCTTGAATCTATTTCTCACTTTCACTGTATAATCATAAGGTCATTGATTATACATTGATTGATCTAAATCATTTGATTTAGGTCATACCTGAATGGTGTTAAGATTTGGGTGACTATAAACAAAAATAAGAAAGATTTTCATAGGCATCTTTTTGTTGGAAAACACATTCACTTTACCATAGTATTACTTTGTAGGTTTTGGGTGACTATAAACAAAAATAAAAAGAAAGATGTTCATACGCACCTTTTTGTTGGAAAGCACATTCACTTTACCATAGCTTTGTGTCTGTGTATTACGGACAAATTAAGGTAGAGATCCAGGAAATGTCAGAAGTTGGAATCTAGTCTTTCTGATTGTCTCCAAGGCAGTTTGGTAACAGCTGTCTTTACTTCCTTGCACAAATTGGACTTGGATCTGAAAAAGAAACGGGATCTGGTAATATTAAATGAAAAGCAGTTGGGAGCTGGCGCAGAAACATTATAAAAAGGGAAGGAAATACACCCACCGATTTGTTCCTTCCACTAGAAAGAAACCCCACAGATGAGGATACCATGTGGTGTCTTGAACTGCCCCCAAACCACAGCAGACACACAGAGTTTGTTTGAAACCACTTATTTCACAAGTGTACATGCAGATATGTGTACATGCAGACACACCATCATATCTCTTTCTAAAGATGCCATTTCTAATGGGCACTTGGGTGTACAGGTTGGCTGTCCTCATCCTGGATTGCTCAGAAGTCATCGTTAGTCACATGGTTGTCAACGTACCTGCCAAACAAACCCATCTGTGAATACTTTTTCTTTGGGGCAGCGATTTCAGGATTTCGTTCTACAGTTGACCCTTGAACAACATATGTGTAAATTTTCAGGTCCACTTACATGCAGTTTTTTTTTCAATAGTAAATACTGTAGTACTACAAAACCCACAGTTGGTTGAGTCCCTGGGTGCTAAAACCACAGATATGGAGAAGCAATATATATGGAGAGCTAACTATATGATACGTGAATTTTTACTGGGTAGAGGGTCAGTGATGCTAATCCCTGCATTGTTCAAGGGCCAGTTATATTTTCTGCTAAGACATGCTACATTCTAGGAATGGGAGCTACTTTATATTGGGTGCAAAGATTTAAATTCTTACAATTTTGCCATCAAGTCCTATTCTGATGCAACCAAGCCACTTATCATTTAATAATTACATCACTGTTCTTTTCATGAAGAAAATAAAATGTCTTTAAACCAAAATCAGATCCCTGAATGGGCCATTTTGCTTTATCTTAGACTTCACCTCAACAAGTCTTGCCAAATGTACATCATTAGACAAAAATGCCATTTGATTGCTTGGTAGAAACCTGATACTGCTTTTCAAATGTAGGTACATTGAGAGTGTCTCACAGGTTGCCATTCTGACTTACAATGTGGATGCTGAGGATTAAAAGTGTTAGTGAAGAGAAAACACTTTCAACTCTTGCCTGAAACGAGAATCTCTCCTTTCACAGCGGAGTTTCAAGAATAGCAGTGAAACAATATTGAGATCTCTGTCATGTAATTGGGTGGATCCCAACGTTGTCTAGTATGAGGACCTCTTCTTAATTTATTCCTGAATACCTGCATGACCTCACACTTTTAACATTTTCTGACTGGGAAGATACATAATTTTTGAATTCATTCAGTAAGTTTGCATTTTCTTAATCATAGAACATCTCAACACATTTGCAAAGAGGAAATACTTATTTTTGCTCTCATCGGTACGATAAATAGAAGTTCACGTAGACTCATGGACCCCTTGCCAAAACTCCATAGTTTGAGAATTGCAGTCTATAACTTACAGTTCCCTTACATTACAGGTAAGAAAAATTAGGGCCCAGAGTAATTTGGTCCAAGGTTTTATGGTCTTTGGCAAAACCAGACTGTAATCCGTGTCTCCTGGTTTTCTCACTCCCTATCCCAGGCTCCCTTAGTTGGATTAGGAAAGGATGCTCAAACTCCTGAATTTTCATTTATGAATTTACAGTGGTGGATATTAGTGGAAGGGGCCTCTCAGGTGGCGCTAGAGGTAAAGAATATGCCTGTCAATGCAGGAGCCACAAGAGATGTGGGTTCAATCTCTGGGTCAGGAAGATCCCCTGGAGTAGGAAATGGCAACCCACTCCAGTATCCTTGCCTGGAAAATTCCATGGAGAGAAGAGTCTGGCCTCAAAGAGTCAGACATGACTGAGCATATATTAATGGAAGATGCCACAGTACAAAAAAAACATGCAGGAGAGATGGACCCCATGTAGAAACCCAAGCTGTAATGCCTAGCACGTAGTAATTGTTCAATAAATAGACCAGATAGAAACAAAACTTCTCCACTTCTAACCCTCTGTCCCTTCACCTCCCTCTACCCCCTGCTGTTGCTGCTGCTAAGTCACTTCAGTCGTGTCTGACTCTGTACGACCCTATAGATGGCAGCCCACCAGGCTCCCCTGTCCCTGGGATTCTCCAGGCAAGAACACTGAAGTGGGTTGCCATTTCCTTCTTCTGAGTGTTCGCTTAAATGAAGATTTCTCTTTGTTCATTCAAGTTATACAGTTGAATGCTCAACCCCACTTTTCTGAAAGATATTTATTTATAATAATTCCTACATCTCTCCACTCTCCCCACCACCAATAACTTTATATAATAACTTTGAGACCATCCCTCTGGCAAGAAGTAGGCACAAGCAGATGGATCGTTCTCAGTTCCCAGGCAAATATTTCAGAAAGAAATTTTCTCTCTTGCAATCTTAAGGAAAGTAACATTTATATGAACAATTAAGTAAGTCTTTCTCTGGTCTTCATTCTTTGGAGTTACCTCTAAGCTAATTAAGATGGTGTATATTCCTTGTGGCTGATTCATGTTGATGCTTGACAAGAAAACAAAATTCTGTAAAGCAATTACCCTTCAGTTAAGAAATAAATTTTTAAAAGATGATGTATGTTCCAAAAAATCTTATCTTTAATATCAGAAGTATCAACTATCTGGTATCATGAACACCGTTTCAGAACTATATTTGCATCTTCCCCATGTCCATTGTTATTTGAGTCCCACTGGGCTTACCTTTTGTAGAAGAGCTTACTAGCTGTCCAGGGAAGAGTGTTTCATGTCAGGCAAGCTCAGATGTTAACTCAGACATTCAGATGAGCCATTCCTGGATTCAAGGCTGTTTCAGACAAGTCAAGAATAGACCCTTCTGATTTTCCCCAAAGGGAGGAGGAGAAAACAGAGATCTTCAGCTGTCTGAGAAGATATAGACCCTTTAGGTATTTTATCTCAGGGAGAAATTGTCACTTTATCTGATAGTGACTGTTTAAATTAGTAATATTAAGTCTGTATGAGACTTGGCAGGCTTTCCTGGTGGCTCAGTGGTAAAGAATCCTCCTGCCAAAGCAGGAGACCCGGGTTCAATCCCTAGGGTTGGCAGATCGCTTGGAGAAGAAAGTGGCAACTCACTCCAGCATTCTTGCCTGGGAAATTCCATGGATAGAGCAGCCTGGTGGGCTACAGTGCATGGGGGTCACAAAGAGTCGGAGATGACTAAGTGACTGAAGAACAGCAACATGAGACTTGGTACTTCAATTTTTGTTGTTGTCTAGAACAGTGTGACTGCTTGCAACACACCATTGATTTAATAGGAAGGATCAGGGAAACTGATTGAGTTTCATGAGGCTGCAGTAAGCCAATGTTTGTAGCCTCTGATGAACTAATGATGGGTGTTCATACAGATTTATACTGCTTAGAACCAGGGGCCCTGACATCTTTTATCTTTGAGAAAGAGCTTTTTAGAGCAGATTGGAAGCTTCTTCTAGAGTCTGTCAGCTCCATTAGTTTTTAATCCTACTTTACAAACACACAGCCCAGGGCTTCTATTGCACACACTGGGCTCATGTTTATTCTTTTTTAAGGACAAACCTTCACTAGTGGTCACTTGGCCCTGTTATTCTCCTCGCTTATCTCAATCTCTCCAATTACTCCATCTCTAAGCCTCCTCAGGATAAATGGAAAGCAGGAGCCCAAATTATTGGCATTGGAGAGTGACCCTAAAAGTATCTGGAGATTACTTACAATTTTCTATTAACAAATTAGTAACCCAAATGAGTACTTTTATTTGGTATTAAATTGATGAAGATTAAAATGCCCCACAGTAAACTATGTGACCGGTGAAAATATGATTAGAGAATCCTGTATAGAAACTGTGACCGTACTCTCTACCTTGGTTCTCCTCTGAAGCAGCTCTGAAGAAGTCTCCTCTGTCATGACAGCAGCATTGGGTCTTCACTTAAAAAGCAGAGATTTGGCACCCTCCTTTTCTTCACCTACTTATGGTGTTCACCTGGGTACCCTGCCTGCAGGGCAGTTAGTCAGCAACCCCAGAGCTACCCACACTGTTCAATGTGGCAGCCTGGCACTTCTCTGCTTGTAAAGGAACTGACTTGTTACACTTCCAGTTAGAGAAAAATCAAAACCAAGTGATCAGAAATTTGTAAAGTAAAGTGATTACAGATAAAACTTATAAAAATACTGAACTTTTCAGAATACGCCGAAGAAAGCCATATTTGTATTATCCCTCTAGAGACAGATTTTGTTTTGTTGATAGAGTATCTGCTATATAGCACTTGGGTTTTTTTTTTTTGTTGTTGCTTTCTGTTTTAAAAAGTAAGATATTATTCTGTTGCCTGTCTTATTTTCTAAGCTGCTGAATAGAATAATTCTGTTACTGAAAAAAAAATTAGAATAATGTGATCAGGTATGTTTTCCACAAGCAAAAATGGCAATAGGTTTTAAAGTATTTTTTCAGCTACTGAAGTAAGGAGGATGAGGGTGGTGGTTTCAGCATCTTAACCATGTCCTTCAGCGCTTGGTGTGAGTGGCAGCAAACAGAGAAGAGACAGCCGGGCAGACTGCCCCCTGAGCAACAAATGGCTCTTGAGCCTACCCAGCTGGTGCTTTGGACCATAAAGAGAAATAATTGCATCTGCAGAGTTTAATTTATGCTTCATTTGAGTTTTGTAGGGAATAGCTTTCTACCGTTCCCCTTGAAAACCTTGGGGGCCCAGATGCTAAGAAGCTAACTGTATCAACTCTCTCTCCATCTTTTTCTGGTACTTATTCAACACAGGAAGACTTATTTGCATTTAAATTTTAGATAGGGGGCCTCTCTTGACTTAGCAGTCATAAGATTTCCATGGGCTTGTGGCTGACAGATGGATATTTAAAATAAACGTGTTTTAAATGTAACATCAAACATATGTTATTCTTTGAAACCATATGATCCAGTCTCTCTTGTGGCTAAATTGTTTCCCCAAACAAAAGGTGTCCAGAGTCCTCCCCTCTGAAGAAAGCGTGCGTGCATACATGTACACGTGTGTGTCGCTCAGTCGTGTTCAACTCTGTGTGACCCCATGGACTGTAGCCTTCCACGCTTCTGTCCATGGGATTCTCCAAGCAAGAATACTGGAGTGGGTTGCCATTCCCTTCTCCACGAGATCTTCCTAACCCAGGGATCAAACCCTGGTCTCCTGCATTGCAGGTAAACTCTTTACCATCTGAGCCACCAGGGAAGCCCCCACTCCCACCCTACCATATACACATGGGTATACATCAAAAAAGAAAGAAAGAAAAAGTAACTCCATTATGCACTTGCTTCTTTGAATTTTAACCTCATCTTGCAAATAGGCAGACCTCCTTATCTGTGATACATCTAATCAGGAAGTGCTGGAGATAGTTTTGTAACTATTTTGCAACACAATCCTGAATCTTTCTGTCTCCCTTGAAAGCACCATGTCCTATCCCTCAAAGTTCATAATATTTGGGTTAAAATTTTGAAAAAGCAAAAGAACAAAATAGAAATCCATGAACCGTATCTACCACATTCCACCAAGCAAAGACCCTGATCCCAGAACCTCTAAAAGCCACTGTTAATTCCTTCTCTACTGGAAAAATGTAGTCCCCTTCACGCCATCAGGAAGATGCTCCATCCCTCATGCAGCAGGGGACTAGTGTGTCGGCTCTGGGTCATTCTGACAAACTCATGGGGACAACGGATGAGAGACATAAGAGAGCTGATGATGACACCATGGAGAGAGGGACATGGCCGAGCTATCTGAACAGAAGAGCAGGCAAGACACAGTGACCAGGGCTGGATAATAAGTGGGAAGAAACATTGCTGTGTATAGAGGCAGTTCACGTTGAATGCCTTACCACACTCTCTAATAATAAAGTGTCAATTACACCCTTACATCTCTCCTTCCAGTTAGTCTTCTAGAACTCAATTATAAAGATAATTTTATTAAATTGAGACATATTTGTCTAAATCATAAAATTAATTTTTCAGAGAGACAACAGAGGAACTTCCTGAGGATGAAACATCTTGTGTTTGAATGATGTGGCATTTCTGCTCCCTCATCCCCCCACCATTCTGCGCCCATTGACCCACTCTGGATTGAATCGCTTTGTGCTCTGGGGAGGATATCTCCTCCTCACATTCTCTCCTTTCACCTCATTTTCTCTGAGGGGTGCTGCGTTTCATCTCTGTCTTTCCATTCTCAGCTTGGTTCACTGCATCTCTGGAAAGTTTATTCTTTTCTGCTTGCACATACTCTTTATAATCTCCTTTCTTATTGCCCTTTAGCCTTTCAGTTTTCCTCAGGAGAACTGGATTTCTTCTTCATCTTCATAGCAGTTTTGAACCAAAAAAAAAAAAAAAAAAGTGTGCTAATCATGACAAAGTAACTCTTGCCTTTAGAGCACTTGGCTAACTTTGGATGTTTACATTCGCTGTGCTTAGCCGCTCCGTCATGTCTGACTGTTTGCAATCCTGTGGACTATGTCCCCCAGGCTCCTCGGTCCATAGGATTCTCCAGGCAAGAGTACCGGAGTGGATTGCCATGCCCTCCTCCACAGAATCTTACCAACGCAGGGATTGAACTCGGGTTTACATTCATTAGTGAGATTCATTAGTAAGATTCGTTAGTGAGTTTCTCTTTTCCCAATAGGAGAATAACATCATGAAGGTGGAGACTGGTTTTTCCTGACTTCTTTTTGTTATATTCCTAGTTTCTATATAGTGGCAGGCAATAGCAGATGTTCAATAAATATTTGCTGAATTAATGAGAGAATGCAGTGTTTAGTGAGCATCTGCTGCTGCTGCTGCTGCTGCTAAGTCACTTCAGTCGTGTCCGACTCTGTGCAACCCCATAGATGGCAGCCCACTAGGCTCCTCTGTCCCTGGGATTCTCCAGGCAAGAACACTGGAGTGGGTTGCCATTTCCTTCTCCAGTGCATCAAACTGAAAAGTGAAAGTGAAGTTGCTCAGTCGTCCCTACTCTTAACGACCCCATGGACTTCATCCTACCAGGCTCCTCCATCCATGGAATTTTCCAGGCAACAGTACTGGAGTGGGTTGCCATTGCCTTCTCCAGTGAGCATCTACTATATGTCGGATACTGTCCTAGGTGCTCAGATATAATGACAAAATTGACAAGTCCCTAGACTCCTCAAGCTTACATTAAATTAACAAATTCATCAAATTATTAAGCAACTGAAAGTAGACATTATAAAAAAAAATATGATCAAGCTCTAAAATCCTGGAAGTAAACATAAAATTCTATCTCCTTATCTTTTTCTAGTTAAAACTTAAGTGCTGCTTTTCAGTGAAAATATTTCTTATTTTACCTCATTATTTTTCTCTCTTAATGATTAATATTATATAGTATTATTTTCAACTAGGTATCATTGCAAACATAATGTTTCAACCACTTTATAGTATAAATAGCCTTTGGGTATGTGAGTGTGGGATCCCAACTATTTCTTAGAACTATGTTTATAAGGAAAGATATTTGTGTATCTAACAATGAACCTGACTTTAAGAATATAGCTATCTGCCTGGTTAGAGGGGATTTCAACATGGGCAAAACCCAGTGAAGTCTTGAAAGAAGCATTTCAATGTTAAGGACCTGGCTTTTAAAAAATAGATGTAAATATTTTATCTAGTCATTGCTCCAACAACATCATTGTTAAGAGGAAGAACGTGATCATGGCCCTGCAATGTAGGCATTGGTGCTGGGTGTCCTTCCCAGGTTGTGGCCTATCTGTCACTTAGACTTTTCTTCCTCCAAAGGGAAAAACCAAACAACAGAAACTGTCCTTCTGTTGATGTGGAAGACCATTCACTAACTACATAAGGTGGCACACCTTTCCCACAAGATGCATGAATTATCGTTAGGTATTGAAATTAAAAGGCATATTGTGAGAACATTCTTCCAATGGAAATACTATGTTGACTTTGCAGAATTTCTTTTCTTTATTTTCCAACATTATTGCTTCCTTTTAATTCATTGATTTGTTCATCCATTAAACATTCTTCATAGAGAGAAATACTGTGAAGACTATGTAATGACATAAAAATTACGTAATACTCCTTGTAAAAGTCCAGAAATAGAAATCGTGCCCTATGTACAAAATATATACATATACTACATGTAACATTGTCATTACAGTTAAAAGACTGAATTGAAAAGTTATGATAGCAGTGATTTTAAGTTGAGTCTAACTCAAGTTGAAACTTTCACTATCTCTCTGTCATAATTGTCATATTACAAGCATGGCAAAAGGAACAGTATATTAATATTTAATATTAATAACATGTAAAATAATAAAGGAATGGCATATATTCATTTAAATGTATTTACTCTTACAGTGGATTTTTATTCCTATCAATTCTGCTTGAATATTTTCAGCTACTTTCATAATAATCTTCTTAAAAATGAGATCTGTTTCCTATTAAGGCAAATGCTTTCTTGTGAGTCTTGTTATCATTGCTGAAAACACCTAAGTATATATTTTCTCACGTGAACCACACAGTAGTGACAGGTGTAATGTGTCTCCTTGTTCCACTGGGATGAGCTGAAGTGTCAAACAAGCATTTATTTGCATGCGTGCTATTCTGAAGACTCGACCTCTTACATGAACTAGAATTTTCTGTGTATGCCCTGATTTAAAGAAAAATTGTTAGGGAGATCTGCACTTGGGAAGCATAATATTGGGATAGTTTTGCTTCACTAAAGATTTTTTTCTTTTAGGAAAGTACCTAGCGTGGAAGTTATTTAGATAGCCAACATCATCAATGAATTGTTTAGTGAGTGTCTAACTTCAAAAAGACTGATATTGTTTAAAGGGGAGTTAAGACTCCTGGGTTCCTTTTACATAATTCTCTTCATCCCACTAGGTCACCCTCTTTTGGTGTCTTTGATGGCCTCAGTGCCCTTGAATGAATGAGCATATATTCTTTTTTTATTTTTCCAGTCATGAGCCTTTTCTTCATTATGTGAAGATGTAGTCTCCTGAGAGTCTGTACCTCTTGTTTGAAGCATTCTGCTCGGGGCAGATATGATGAACTCTTCAGCTAGGAGGTGCCTGGTTGGATTTTTCTTCTAGATCAAAGCTTGCATCTGGAATCAGTAGGGGAAATGCCACATAAATCACTGAGTCAGTGATATCCCTGGAATTCAGCACTTGCCTCCATCCGAAAGGGTGTCAGTCTTCAGTGAGGGGAAGCCAAGGACTTAGACTTGCTGAAGGCTGGCCTTAGAAGATGGTTTTCACCCTACCTCATGTTCAGTGTGGGAAGTAGGACAAAGGATTTTAGGAGAGTAAGAATCAAAAGCAGACCAGCCCTCGCCTGATGTGGACAGGACTCGAACAGGACAGATGTTCCAAGTCACATGTGGAGAAGTGTTTGTGGTTGGATTCTGTTTGAAACTGATTGTTGATACTCTCATGAGACAGCCTGTGACAAATTGTATAATAAAAATGTTAAAAATAGCATATTTATTCCCTGGAAAAGCTGAGTTCCCACAATTCAGTGAGCTGGGAAAATTGCTAAACTTTTTGGACACAAAGTGCTGATTCTCTGTTCTTATAACCCTTTCATTACACATATGATTTTTCACTATAATTTTTGTTTTTCTGAACTCTGAACAGTGTTCTGACTAGCCTTTTAAAAAAATAATAAAACAAGTCAACATATTTCTGAATAAAAATTTTAAATCCAAGTAAAATATACATGCAATATTGATAAATTATCAAGTGACTGTAATTTTGTAAAGAAAATTCTATATATATACCCATTTGAAAGATAATGTGAGCCACAAGTGCAATTCGTATGTGTAATTTGAAATTTTCTAGTAGTCACATTAAAAAAGTAAAAAGATCAAAATTAATTTTAATAATTAGTATATTTTATTTGACCCCCTATAGATCCAAAATCTTATCATTTCAACATGCAATAAATGTAAAAAACATTATTGAGATATCTTACATTTTTTAGTTAAGTAAAAATTCAATGCGTATTAATGTTTTATACTTATCACACATCTCAGTTCAAACCATCCACATTTCAAATGCTCATTTGTCACATGTAGCTAGTGGCTACTGTATTAGAGATCACAGGACTATACCATAACAAACATGTGAATAAAAATTTGAAAAAATAATTCTCTGTTGAAAAGCACATAGATATCAGTATTTCCTAGGACCTTTGATATACAATGGAATGCTAGGATTCTCAGAGGCATAAATCTTGGTTGAGAATATAAGAGATAAAGGGTAAATATAGACAGTAGAAAAATACTTTGTGTGGTTATGACTGAGGTGAACTAGAATGAGAAATGCTTGGACTATCTAAGTTGTTTTCATAGATTTCAAATAGCACTATGTATCAGAAATGCTTTTGGCTGCAAGTAACACAAACTGAATTATAGTGACAGTGGTGGTTAATTTTATGTGTTAACTAGGCTGGGACTTGGTACTCAGGTATTTGGTCAAATATCATTCTAGATGTTCCTGTGTTTTTGGATGAGGTTAACATTTAAATTGGTAGACTTTGAGTAAAACACATTGCCCTTCATAATACGGGTGAGCTTCATCCAGTCAGTTGAAGGCTTTAATAAAAGCAAGCCTGACCTCACCCAAGCATCTGTCAGCAGATGTCCTTTAGACCTGAACTATAGCATCAACTTTTCCTTGGGTCTTCAGTCTGCTGACACATCCTACAGTTTTGGGCTTGCCAGTCTCTATAATCATATGAACTGATTCCTTAAATCTCTTTTTATCAGATAAACCCACACTAGGGGACAGTCTACGAATAACTCACCAATACTGTTCAAAAATACAAAAGATAAGGAGAGAATGGAGGAACTGTTCAAAGTTAAAGGAGACTAAAGAGACAGACGTCTGTGATGCTAGACTGAATAGTGAATGAGAAAAAGGACACTGGTGAAACAACTGAAAAAGTTTAAGGCCTATAGATTAGACAATAGAGTTATACTGGTGTTAGTTTCCTGATTTTGATCATTGTGCTTTGGATATGTAAATATGTTAACATTTAGGGAAATCAAGGCAAACGGTAGACAGGAATTTTTTGTACATTTATTATATATTTTTATTGACAGTCTAAAATTATCTCAAAGTGAACATTAAAAAAATACTTAAAAATAAAAGAGAATAAAGAAATGAAGA
The DNA here is from genome assembly GCF_016772045.2 of Ovis aries. Taxonomy (NCBI): domain Eukaryota; kingdom Metazoa; phylum Chordata; class Mammalia; order Artiodactyla; family Bovidae; genus Ovis; species Ovis aries. The sequence goes on from NC_056055.1 coordinate 193,707,541, forward strand.
TAAACAGAAAATTATTTGAAAGAACACAATAAATACAAAAGATAGGCAAAGAAAATAGAATGTATGGATAATATGAGAATCTTTCTGAAATTAAAGACTTGAAACTAAATATTTAAAGCACATATCATCTACACTTAGAATACTGACCTGTGATAGTCAACACCAAGACATGTCACTCGCTCTAAAGAAAATGAAAATATCCTCTGAGTATCCAGAAAAGAAAAAGTATATAATTTATAAGGAAAAAAATTAGATTATTATACATCTCGACACTAATGCTCTATGTGAGAAAACTATGAAGCAACAAATTTAAGATCTTCAAGGAAACAAGTGTGAATCAAAGATTTCTTAAAATTCAGCATAACTTTCAAGTATAATGGGCACAGATCTCAGGGAATATTGTTTCCATGATTCCTCCTGTGAAATCTTCCAGAAAATGTGCTTCAGACAACAAAATAACTAGACAGATATTGACTGACATAAGGATTGTTGGTGAACATTAAGTAGAGACATGAAAGTGTAGTCGCTCAGTCATGTCCAGCTCTTCGCGACCCTATGGACTGTAGCCTGCCAGGTTCCTCTGTCCATAGAATTCTCCAGGCAAGAATAGTGGCATGGGGAGCCTTTCCCTTCTCCAGGGGATCTTTCTGACCCAGGGATTGAACCAAGGTCTCCCACATTGCATGCAGATTCTTTATCATCTGAGCCACCAGAGAAGCCCCATTATGTTCAACAGTCCCCTAGGACTAAGACGGCTAAATACTAACAGAGAATGCTTAGAGCTATATCCTCTGATAGTATAGATATTGTACAGCTGTTTAAAAGTGGAGATGAGAGTATTTTCAGTTATCATATTGCTGTTCATCTTATCTTCATCTATCCTGAGACGATGAGGTGTATAAGACAAATAACTAATCATTAAGATATTTAGGTCATCTTTTTCGTCCCTGAGAACAATTCTATCATCTCCTTTATCTCTGGTTCCTTGAGAATCAGGATTTTTGATATGGAAGAAAAAAGATACTAAAGTAATAGAGAAGAGGTTAAGTAAAAGCTTGGTGTTTTCATAACTGAATTGGAACTTTCATTATAAACACATGAGGTACTTGATCTTATTTTATCCTTGGATATGTCCACGCAAAATTCTTTGCAATGACCTACAATCTAACACCCTCCACAATCTAACACCCAGATTGTGGTCTTGCAGTACCATGTTTCACTACAAGAGACTCTGTCTCCTTGGAGAAATGACTGGTTCTGGATATAAGGCAGAAAATGAATAAGATGACTCTTGGAACCCCTTGTCACACCAGATGGCAAGGAAGCTATCAGACACTACTTGGGACGTGTCTAAAAGAGTTGGAGTCAACCTGAAGAGGTAGAAACTTTTGAGTGCATAATGATAACTATACGGATTGAAGTATATTAAATACATTTATATCCATGGTTTCACAAAAATATGAAAAGTAATTACTCCTTTTGGAGGATGATAGAAAGTCAAATCATTATCTTGAAAACTGGCAAGTATAGCTGAAGAACTAAATATTTATCCCTCTTTTCCTGTATGAATTATATCACAGTACAACCAAATAGTGGGTGTGGGGAAGTGTCTCTTTATGGAAGTATTCTAATGAATAAATCAAATATTTATAGAACTAGAATGTCACAATTTGCTATAGGTATTAAATGTTAACAGTTTCTAAAATGAGGAAAAGAATGACAATCATATGCTATGTGCCTCCATAGTCTTCAAAAATACCACCTATATATATTTGCCAAGGGGATGGAACCAGAATCTGACCTTGTCTCTGGATTTATCATTTAATTTTCAGGAAATATAGAGACCAGAAGAATAAATCAGGATAGTGGTTACTTATGGGGAGGAGAGTGTTTGTGATTGGGTTGGGACACACTAAAGGGCTTCCTGGGGTGACTGGTAAAGTTCTTTTCAGAACCTTGGAGACCTTTGTTTTATAATAATTCAGTAAGCCATACATTTAAATTGTGTGGTTTTCTACATTAGTGTTTTATTTTATAGTAAAATTAAAGAGGAGATGAAGAAAAAGAAAAAATATAAAACCACCCCAAAATTAAGTGAATTTTTCCATTGCTGTTAGTTTGGGAAGGCTGTGTCTCACAGAGGTCACGGGTTGATTAGACATAGCAAACTTACTTCTAGGGGACTTTGGGTTAAGTGTCCTCCAATTTATTGTAACCTTTCATGAACAGTAGGTTTATTTTTTTTTAAATCAGTAAACAGAACAGTAATAAGCTTTGTCCCTATTCACCCAGAAGTGATGAGAAAATAGAGTTATATGTTTTCTCTAGCAAAAGCATAGCTTGATGTTACCTAAAACATCTTTGTACTTTATCAGGGCAATAAATTTCTATGAATCAGTTAGGCAGCATGACAAGATATATGACTCTGAATTGTTTATTTATGCTACCTACTAAGTCCTATTATTTAGGTAGAATCTTTTAGACATGTTGATGCTTGCATTTACAGGCACTTCAAGACATTTTCTTGCATACTGAAGATGATAAATGTTTGGTTTGTAAAATGTAAGTGAATAAATTACAGTAACATTAAATTGCACTATGAGTATTCAAACAGCTAAATCTAGACTGTGAACTTATATGCTGTTTATAGATTTAAAGCAGGAAGACCTTCATCAGGAATATCCTAGACTTCTGCTTTCTCTGTTAATTTCCTACATCCTCTCATGCCTTTAAATAAACTGATGACTCCAAAATGTATATCTGTAGCCTATACCTCTCCCTGAACTCCAGGTATATATTCCAATAGCCTACGGAAAAGCTTTACTTGATAAATAGGCATCTCAAACTTATGTCCCAGAACAAATTCCTGATTTCCACATCCACAGAATTTTTCTACCCACAGTTTTCCTGTCTCAATAAATGTCTACTTCTCTCTTCTACTTGCCATAGTCCCAGATCTTGGGGTCATCCTTGGTACCCGTCTTTTGCATCCCACGGCCAATCCATTATCAAATCCTTCCAACTCTACTTTCAAAATATATTCAGAAATTTGTTTCTTATGACATGCACCACTACCACTGTGGATCAAGCTGCCATTTTCTTTATTTCAATATGAATTCAAACATGTAAAAATTGCCAAAATGGTTATAAAGAGCTACTGCACACTGATTATCCAGATTTACCAATGTTACACATTTTTCTTCAATTCCTTTATATTTCACTCATTTCCCTTTTCTTGCCTCTCCCAAACACATAAACATAACACAGACACACACACTATATACATGTAATTTATTCTGAAATGTAATCATTTGATTAAGGTGGTTTCTACCTGGTTTTTCTGTGTTAATTCAGTTCAGTTCAGTTCAGTCACAAAGTCGTGTCCAACTCTTTGTGACCCCATGAATTGCAGCACGCCAGGCCTCCCTGTCCATCACCAACTCCCGGAGTTCACTCAGACTCACGTCCATCGAGTCAGTGATGCCATCCAGCCATCTCATCCTCTATTGTCCCCTTTTCCTCCCTCCTTCAGTTTTTCCCAGCATCAGGGTCTTTTCAAGTGAGTCATTTCTTTGCATCAGGTGGCCAAAGTACTGGAGTTTCAGCTTCAGTATCAGTCCTTCCAATGAATATTCAGGACTGATTTCCTTTAGGATGGACTGGTTGGATCTGCTTGTAGTCCAAGGGACTCTCAAGAGTCTTCTCCAACACCACAGTTCAAAAGCATCAATTCTTCAGTGCTCAGCTTTCTTTAAAGTCCAGCTCTCATGTCCATACATGACCACTGGAAAAACCATAGCCTTGACTAGACAGAACTTTGTTGGCAAAGTAATGTCTCTACTTTTTAATATGCTGTCTCAGTTGGTCATTAACTTTCCCTCCAAGGAGTAAGCGACTTTTAATTTCAAGGCTGCAGTCACCATCTGCAGTGATTTTGGAGCCCCCCAAAATAAAATCTGTCAGTGTTTCATCATCTATTTGCCATGAAGTGATGGGACCAGATGGTATGATCTTAGTTTTCTGAATGTTGAGTTTTAAGCCAACTTTTTCACTCTCCTCTTTCACTTTCATCAAGAGGCTCTTTAGTTCTTCCTTTCTTCACTTTCTTTGCTTACTGCCATAAGGGTGGTGTTATCTGCATATCTGAGGTTATTGATATTTCTCCTGGCAGTCTTGATTCCAGCTTGTGCTTCATCTAATCCAGTGTTTCTCATGATATACTCTGCCTATAACTTAATTAAGGAGGGTGACACTATACAGCTTCGACATACTCCTTTCCCTGTTTAGAACCAGTCTGTGGTTCCATGTCCAGTTCTAATTGTTACTTCCTGACCTGCATACAGATTTCTTAAGAGGCAGGTCAGGTGGTCTAGTATTCCCATCCCTTGAAGAATTTTCCACAGTTTGTGGTGATCCACACAGTCAAAGGCTTTGGCATATTCAATAAAGAAGAAATAGATGTTTTTCTGGAAATCTCTTGCTTTTTCAATAATCCAGTGGATATTGGCAATTTAATCTCTGGTTCCTGTGCCTTTTCTAAAACCAGCTTGAACATCTGGAAGTTCACGGTTCACGTATTGCTGAAGCTTGGCTTGGAGAATTTTGAGCATGACTTTACTAGCGTGTGAGATGAATGCAATTGTGTAGTAGTTTGAGCATTCTCTGGCATTGCCTTTCTTTGGAATTAGAATGAAAACTGACCTTTTCCAGTCCTGTGGGCACTGCTGAGTTTTCCAACTTTGCTGACATATTGAGTGCAGCACTTTCACAGCATCATCTTTTAGGATTTTGAAATAGGATCTTGAAGGTCACAGACTCTTTTTTTCTGCTATTCCAGTCTATAGGTAAGCCTATCTAGTGACCATCTGTGATAGTCACAGATTTCATTTGTGATATTATGCTTTTCAGTGTAGAACTTTATAATCTTTTTCATAGTTCTCATTTTTACTGTTGAGATTCACCAAGAGTAATGGCTACTTTTGCTTTAAATCACTGAATACACTTATAATAGCTGCTTTAGAGGTCTTGTTCATTAATTCCACTATCGGATCATCTTGGGCATCTATTGATTGTTTTTATTCTTGACCTTGTGTCACATTTTTCTCTTCCTTTACATGTCTAGTAATTAGGATTTCAAGCTGAACATTGTGGATTATATATCTTGGAGAATCTTGGATTTTGTTATCCAGTTATTTTATGATAATTTACTTGGCTAAACTTAAACTCCAAACTCTGCCTCCCCTTCTGTGAGCAATAGTTAAAATTTCTGATCAGTTCTTATAGTCTTCTTCCTATTGTTTTCCTCTGAACTTTTTTACCCCATATGTTTGTAGTCCAGGATTCCACCAAGAAGTTGAATGGAATTTATATGCAGAATTTTGGGATCCCCGTGCCGTGGCATCTTTTTTTTTCCTGAGATTTCTTTGCTCAATTTCCAGCTGCTCTCATAGCCTCTATATTCTGTCTGATTCTTCAAACCAGTAAGACTGCTTTCTGAGTGAATTCTAGCTGCCCTGTGTTACATGGACTGGAGCTTGCTGTCCAGTGAAAACCCACAATCTACTTAGTGTGATTCCTTTCTTAAAAGGGTTGTATTCTCTCCAATTTCCCCCTGCTTCTGATCAATTGACAGTGCCCTAAAATTCTTTGAAAATCTTTTGTTCAGAGTTTATAACTATTATCTGTGAAAGGTTTAATCGATACATGTTCCTCTGCCATTCTCAGAACCAGAACCTGCCATCATTTCTTACCTAGAGTATAGCAATGGCCATCTCATGGGCCTCCTTGCCCCAGCTATTACCCTTTCAGCCTGTTTTCTTTTGAGAAGTCTAAAGTATCCTTTTAACATTGAAGTCATCTCATTTCACTTTCATGGTCAGAACCCTCTATTTATTTCTCACCTCATTCAAGTAAAAGCAAAATTCTCTGCAATGACCTACAAAGCCCTCTACCATCTGGCCTCTCATTGTCTCTCTATCTCATGTTCTGCTCCAGGAACACTTGCCTCCTTGCTGTGCTCAGTTCAGTTCAGTTGCTCAGTCGTGTCCAACTATTTGCAACCCCATGAATCGCAACATGCCAGGCCTACCTGTCCATCACCGACTCCCAGAGTTCACTTAGACTCACGTCCATCGAGTCAGTGATGCCATCCAGCCATCTTATCCTCTGTCGTCCCCTCCTCCTGTCCCCAACCCCTCCCAGCATCAGAGTCTTTTCCAATGAGTCAACTCTTCGCATGAGGTGGCCAAAGTACTGGAGTTTCAGCTTCAACATCAGTCCTTCCAAAGAATACCCAGGGCTGATCTCCTTTAGAATGGACAGATTGGATCTCCTTGCAGTCCAAGGGACTCTCAAGAGTCTTCTCCAACACCACAGTTCAAAAGCATCAATTCTTCAGGGCTCAGCTTTCTTTATAGTCCAACTCTCACATCCATACATGACCACTGGAAAAACCATAGCCTTGACTAGGTGGACCCTTGTTGGCAAAGTAATGTCTCTGCTTTTGAATATGCTATCTAGGTTGGTCATAACTTTTCTTCCAAGGAGTAAGCGTCTTTTAATTCATGGCTGCAGTCACCATCTGTAGTGATTTTGGAGCCCCCCAAAATAAAGTCTGACACTGTTTCCACTGTTTTCCCATCCATTTCCCATGAAGTGATGGGACCAGATGCCATAATCTTCGTTTTCTGAATGTTGAGCTTTAAGCCAACTTTTTCACTCTCTCTTTCACTTTCATCAAGAGGCTTTTTAGTTCCTCTTCACTTTCTGCCATAAGGGTGGTGTCATCTGCATATCTGAGGTTATTGATATTTCTCCCAGCAATCTTGATTCCAGCTTGGGCTTCTTCCAGCCCAGCGTTTCTCATGATGTACTCTGCATAGAAGTTAAATAAGCAGGTGACAATATACAGTGTATATTGTATATGTACAATATGGAAGTGCGTACAATAAAGGAGTATGTATATTGATGTACTCCTTTTCCTATTTGGAACCAGTCTGTTGTTTCATGTGCTAGTACACAGTAAATACACTCCTATCTCAGGGCATTAGTCCTGGCTATACCCTCTGCCTCAAAGGCTGTTCCTTCAGGTATCCACCTTGCATATTCCTTCATTTCTTCTTTCAGGTCTGGTTCAAACATCACCTTCTCAGTGAGGCCCTGACCACTGACGTAAGCATGCAGTCCCTTCTCTTCCCCTCTTTCCATTTCTTATCTGTTTTCCTTAGTATATTTTCTTCATAATACTTATCACCATCTAAAATATTTTCATTTGACCCTTTTGTTTATTTTCTACTTCTACTGGAAAAAATGAGCTCCTCAAAGGCAAGAGTTTTTGTCTCTTCTGTTCATTGCTGCCTCCACAATGTCAGAACAGTACCTAGTAGTTAAGAACTGCTCATTGGACATTGTTAAAAGGAGACCGAATAAGTTTGGATCATCCTCCTTTGCAGGTAGGTCTTTACTTAAACAGATTTACTGATGAAGTTTGATTTCTCCTAACTAGGGATCAGGTGATATGGTAGGTCTACCAACCTCTTACTGTAAGATAAACCTATGTTCTTTCAGTTCTGGATATGAAGAACAGCAGTAATGCATAGCATTTTACCTAAAGACCTGTCTAAACTTTTAATTTGTATGGTAGTTTAGACTCAGTGTAATACAAAACTCAAAGGCTTTGGTGTTGGACAAAAGCACTCTGGGCTACTTAGCACCTCTGAGCCTCAGTTTTCTTACCTGGAAGTGGGATAATGACCTTTGCCTAGATTTATTAGTTGAGATTAGGTGAGTTTGAGTGACAGAAAAATCCAAAATAATGAAGAATCGAACAAGGTAAAAGTTCATTTCTCTCTCATATATAGTCTGGAGGTTGGTCCAGAGCAGGTATAGCACTCCATGCCATTAAGGACTCATTTCATCATGTGACTCCGTCCATAGCAGCCTGAAGTTCCAGGGTGGCTGCTCCTGCTCCAGCTTCTGTATCTACTCTCCAGCTAACTGCAAGAAGAGAAGAAGCAGAGTCTCAAAGTCTACCACAACACATTTATCCCAATAATCAGAATGTAGATAAATACACATATAATGTAGTGTTTATTTTGGAGGCTATCAGGCCACTTGAAAATGCTATTAACCGTGGCAAAAGGGAAGAATGAATGCTACAGGGCAAATGGTAGCCTGCCATTCTAGCTAACTGTAAAGATTAAATGATTGCCAAGAATCATGATATCCTGAAAGCACTTAAACTATTAACTATCTTCTCCCTTTCCTGCACTAAGTCATCTCTTGGCCTTTCCCTTTTAAGAAAATGAACATTCTTTAATCCTTTTCTTCTGGTTCTTGTTTATTACACATTAATTTTTTGTAATCAGTAGTTGCTTTATTTTTGAAGTATAGTTGATTTACAACATCATATTAGTTTCAGTTATATGATTTCTTGCACAATTCTGCTGTAGTTTTCTAAGCCTCCTCCAACTCTCACAGGCAGAGATGAAATCTAATCAAACCAATCTAAATAGAGTTATTCCAGGTCACATTAAGCCACTGTTGCCCATTCTTGGTCAGATCTGTCGTCCCTATGCGTGCATGCTAAATTGTTTCAGTCATGTTCAACTCTTCGCGACCCTATAGACTGTAGCCCACCAGGCTCCTTTGTCCATGGGATTCTCCAGCAAGAATACTGGAATGGGTTGCAGGCCCTCCCTCCTGGAGATCTTCCCCACCGAGGGATCGAACCCATGTCTCTTATGTCTCCAGCATTGGCAGATGTGTTCTTTAACACTAGCACCACCTCATCCTGATAGCAGTTCCTTGATTGCTGTCTTGATTGCTGGTTTTCAAGAGGTATCCTTCAGATCCTCAGAATTCCTTGGAATCAGATGTAGTAAGACAGAGTTACAGTATTTTATTTGTATTTGTTCTTATGCCGTTAGCTCTTTTCTCAGTACTCTATGTAAATTGAAGTTCTAAGGGGTAACTCTCCACCTCTAAATGATCAATGCTTTTATTTCAAGTAAAGGAAATCTTCGTTCAAATAAAATCTTATAAATACACCCCGAAAAGACTGAAGCACAACTGTACTGATTGAAGCAAGACTGGGGCCATAGGCAAGTAACTGGTCAAGATCATCTCTTAACTCATTGAAAATCAGTTAGTAGAGGATGAATGGTACTGATTATGAAAAGGAGTTTGGAAGGAAGTGAATATTCTTGTTCACCTTGGTAACTCTGGCTATAAACTGAGGCCTGGTTGCCTACCATCTCAACCTAATCCATGATAGGCCATGCCAATACTTCCCTTGGACTCTGTCACAAGAAGAAGCAGAAGAAGCAGATTTAAAATGTCCCCACTTGGTCATGGTGTATGATCTTTTTAATGTGTTTTTGGATTCTGATTGCTAGAATTTTGTTGAGGATTTTTGCATCTATGTTCATCAGTAATATTGGCCCATAGTGAGAAGACTCTTGAGAGTCCCTTGGACTGCAAGGAGATCCAACCAGTCCATTCTGAAAGAGATCAACCCTGGGATTTCTTTGGAAGGAATGATGCTAAAGCTGAAACTCCAGTACTTTGGCCACCTCATGAGAAGAGCTGACTCATTGGAAAAGACTCTGATGCTGGGAGAGACTGGGGGCAGGAAGAGAAGGGGATGACGGAGGATGAGATGGCTGGATGGCATCATGGACTCGAAGGATGTGAGTCTGAGTGAACTCCAGGTGTTGGTGATGGACAGGGAGGCCTGGCGTGCTGCGATTTATGGGGTTGCAAAGAGTTGGACACGACTGAGCGACTGAACTGAACTGAACTGAACTTTCTTTTTTTGTGGCATCTTTGTCAGGTTTTGGTATTAGGGCGATGGTGGCCTCAGAGAATGAGTTGGGAAGTTTACCTTCCTCCACAATTTTCTGGAAGAGTTTGAGTAAGATAGGTGTTAGCTCTTCTCTAAATTTTTGGTAGAATTCAGCTGTGAAGCCGTCTGGACCTGGGCTTTTGTTTGCTGGGAGATTTCTGATTACAGTTTCAATTTCCGTGCTTGTGATGGGTCTGTTAAGATTTTCTATTTTTTCCTGGTTCAGATTTGGAGAGTTGTACTTTTCTAAGAATTTGTCCATTTCTTCCACTTTGTCCATTTTATTGGCATATAATTGCTGATAGTAAGTAGTCTCTTATGATCCTTTGTATTTCTGTGTTGTCTGTTGTGATCTCTTCATTTTCATTTCTAATTTTATTGATTTGATTTATCTCCCTTTGTTTCTTGATGAGTCTGGCTAATGGTTTGTCAATTTTATTTATCCTTTCAAAGAACCAGCTTTTGGCTTTGTTGATTTTTGCTATGGTCTCTTTTGTTTCTTTTGCATTTATTTCTGCCCTAATTTTTAAGATTTCTTCCCTTCTACTAACTCTGGGGTTCTCCATTTCTTCCTTTTCTAGTTGCTTTAGGTATCCAGTTGGGTTATTTATTTGACTTTTTTCTTGTTTCTTGAGGTATGCCTGTATTGCTATGAACTTTACCCTTAGCACTGCTTTTACAGTGTCCCACAAGTTTTGGGTTGCTGTGTTTTCATTTTCATTCGTTTCTATGCATATTTTGATTTCTTTTTTGATTTCTTCTGTGATTTGTTGGTTATTCAGCAGTGTGTTGTTCAGCCTCCATATGTTGGCATTTTTAATAGTTTTTCTCCTGTAATTGAGATCTATCTTACTGCATTGTGGTCAGAAAAGATGCTTGGAGTGATTTCAATTTTTTGAATTTACCAAGGCTAGATTTATGGTCCAGGATGTGATCTATCCTGGAGAAGGTTCTGTGTGCACTTGAGAAAAAGGTGAAATTCATTGTTTTGGGGTGAAATGTCCTATACATATCAATTCAGTCTAACTGGTCTATTGTATCATTTAAAGTTTGTGTTTCCTTGTTAATTTTCTGTTTAGTTGATCTATCCATAGGTGTGAGTGGGGTATTAAAGTCTCCCACTATTGTTTTGTTATTGTTAATTTCCCCTTTCATACTTGTTAGCATTTGTCTTACATATTGTGGTGCTCCTATGTTGGGTGCATAATTGTTATATCTTCTTCTTGGATTGATCCTTTAATCATTATGTAGTGGGCTTTATCCCAGGGATGCAAGGATTCTTCAATATCTATAAATCAGCAATGTAATACACCACATTAACAAATTGAAAAATAAAAGCCATATGATTATCTCAATAGATGCAGAGAAAGCCTTTGACAAAATTCAACACCCATTTATGATAAAAACTCTCCAGAAAGCAGGAATAGAAGGAACATACCTCAACATAATAAAAGCTATATATGACAAACCCACAGCAAAAATTATCCTCAATGGTGAAAAATTGAAAGTATTTCCCCTAAAATCAGGAACAAGACAAGGGTGCCCACTTTCACCATTACTATTCAACATAGTTCTGGAAGTTTTGGCCACAGCAATCAGAGCAGAAAAAGAAATAAAAGGAATCCAAATTGGAAAAGAAGAAGTAAAACTCTCACTGTTTGCAGATGACATGATCCTCTACATAGAAAACCCTAAAGACTCCACCAGAAAATTACTAGAGCTAATCAAAGAGTATAGTCAAGTTGCAGGATATAAAATCAACAGAAATCTCTTGCATTCCTATACACTAATAATGAGAAAATAGAGAAATTAAGGAAACAATTCCATTCACCATTGCAATGAAAAGAATAAAATACTTAGGAATATATCTACCTAAATAAACTAAAGACCTATATATAGAAAACTATAAAACACTGATGAAAGAAATCAAAGAGGACACTAATAGATGGAGAAATATACCATGTTCGTGGATCAGAAGAATCAATATAGTGAAAATGAGTATACTACCCAAAGCAATCTATAGATTCAATGCAATCCCTATCAAGCTACCAATGGTATTTTTCAAAGAGCTAGAACAAATAATTTCACAATTTGTATGGAAATACAAAAAACCTCAAATAGCCAAAGCAATCTTGAGAAAGAAGAATGGAACTGGAGGAATCAACCTGCCTGACTTCAGGTAGGTTCAGGTACCATACTTGAAGACAGTATGGTACCGGCACAAAGACAGAAATATAGATCAATGGAACAAAATAGAAAGCCCAGAGATAAATCCACATGCCCATGGACACCTTATCTTTGACAAAGGAGGCAAGAATATACAATGGATTAAAGACAATCTCTCTAACAAGTGGTGCTGGGAAAACTAGACAACCACTTGTAAAAGAATGAAACTAGAACACTTTCTAACACCATACACAAAAATAAACTCAAAATGGATTAAAGATCTAAATGTAAGACCAGAAACTATAAAACTCCTAGAGGAGAACATAGACAAAACACTCTCCGACATACATCACAGCAGGATCCTCTATGACCCACCTCCCAGAATATTAGAAATAAAAGCAAAAATAAACAGATGGGACCTAATTAAACTTAAAAGCTTCTGCACAACAAAGGAAACTATAAGCAAGGTGAAAAGACAGCCTTCACAATGGGAGAAAAAAATAGCAAATGAAACAACTGACAAACAACTAATCTCAAAAATATACAAGCAACTCCTGCAGCTCAATTCTAGAAAGATAAACGACCCAATCAAAAAATGGGCCAAAGAACTAAATAGACATTTCTCCAAAGAAGACATACAGATGGCTAACAAACACATGAAAAGATGCTCAACATCACTCATTATCAGAGAAATGCAAATCAAAACCACAATGAGGTACCATTCAAGCCAGTCAGAATGGCTGTGATCCGAAAGTCTACAAGCAACAAATGCTGGAGAAGTTGTGGAGAAAAGGGAACCCTCCTACACTGTTGGTGGGAATGCAAACTAGTACAGTCACTATGGAGAATAGTGTGGAGATTCCTTGAAAAACTGGAAATAGAACTGCCTTATGACCCAGCAATCCCACTGCTGGGCACACACACTAAGGAAACCAGAATGGAAAGAGACATGTGTACCCCAATGTTCATTGGAGCACTGTTTGTAATAGCCAGGACATGGAAGCAACCTAGATGTCCATCAGCAGATGAATGGATAAGAAAGCTGTGGTACATATACACAATGGAGTATTAGCCATTAAAATGAATACATTTGAATCAGTTCTAATGAGATGGATGAAACTGGAGTCTATTATACAGAGTGAAATAAGTCAGAAAGAAAAACACCAATACAGTATACTAATGTATAGACACAGATGTATAGAATAGTCTTTTGGACTCTGTGGGAGAGGGCGAGGGTGGGATGATTTGGGAGAATGACATTGAAACATGTATAATATCATATATGAAATGAATAGCCAGTCCAGGTTCGATGCATGATACTGGATGCTTGGGGCTGGTGCACTGAGATGACCCAGAGGGATGGTATGTGGAGGGAGGAGGGAGGGGGGTTCAGGATGGGGAACACGTGTATACCTGTGGCAGATTCATGTTGATGTATGGCAAAACCAATACAATATTGTAAAGTAATTAACCTCCAATTAAAATAAATAAATTTATTTATTTTTTAAAAAAAGTCCCCAAACTGATCCACAAATTATAAATAAAAGATAAACATACAAACTCTCATCAGGCTTTCAGTGTGCTGGGAGCCCAAGGGCAGAGTGGGGTGAGGAGAGTGAGATCAGTGAGCTCCCCACCCCAGAACAAATAATAAATCAATCTGATTTCCCAATCATTTCCTTTCCTGCACCCCAACATAGCACTGCCTTTTGCTCTTCATTTTTCTCACTACCATCTTCTGCATTAGACCTTCTAGTTCCTAGACTCTCCCTGAGTTCTCAAAAGCTGTCTTTCCTGTGTTTTGTCAAAAATGTTGTTCTGACTTTTGCTTGACATGCCTCCTTCTTGTTTATATGCTGAGAGCAGTGGTTCTCACATGAGGGCAGTTTTCTCCCTCAGGGGACATTGGGCAAGGTCTGGAGATATTTTTGGTGGTGTCACTGGGGCAAGGGAGTGGGGTACCACTGGCATCTATTGGGTCAAGTTACAAATGCTCTAAACATCCTACTATAAACATCTTACTATGTGTGGTGAGCCCCCACAACAAGGATTGGTCTGGCCCCAGATGTCAGCAGCGTCAAAGCTAAGAAGCCCTAGCTAATGCATATATTCTCTACAGGACAGTAAACTCAATTTTACAATGGCTCAAACCTACCTGACAAAATCTTATTCCTTAGTTACTTAGTGTTTAATTTCCTAGGAAGAGGGGTAGCAATTAATGTCTTCAAAGGATCCTTATGAGAAAAACAATGGAAGAGAGTTGAGAAACACTTAGCCTAATGTTGGGAATCTTTCAAGGTGAAGAATCAGTGCATCAAGCCTTTACACAAAGCACAGAGTTGCAATTCAGCAGAAGCTGGTTCCTGGCATTGATACATAGCAACCTCCTAGAATTAAACATGAGTCTAAGATAGATGGGTCCTGATTTTCCTGGCAAGAAGGGCAGGCAGGCCAACCATCAGTGATCCAATCCTTCTTTGAGAAAAGCACATATTCTTTCAGATGCCCCAAAGGCATCTTAAAATGTTTTAGGCCAGTAATTTACTTAATGACACCCAGTGACCTAGAAGAATTAATGTGCCTTTAAATGATGAGTTTTTATGGCTTCCTTGAAGGCCCTAATTTATTCGGTAGTTGAACTCTGTAATGTAGGAAACACAGGCAAGAGTTTTAAGAGCATCCCATTCCTACCACTGAAAAAACACTGCTCATTTGAGTTAGCATATTTCTTTATGCTTAAAGGTATTGCAACTATTAAAAAGGCTTGAAATCACATTCCTTCTCTGAAGGTCAAAAGCAAGCATATCTTGCTGAGACATTTTTTTTTTCCTTGCCCAGAATATTAGAAATGCTATAAAAATGACTCATATATATAATTCCAGACTCTGGGCCAATAAATTCTGTTTCCTCTAACCAGTTACTATTTTTTTATTATTAATACAAATTTTTATCAGACCTGTTGAAACCCTTGCGATATTACACTTTTACTAAGAGAAAAATAGAAGATATGTGAAATTCAGCAGACTGTCACTCTGATACTCTTTCTTTCAAGGCTGTCTGTTTTCTCCAAGCTCTTGTACCTTGTACTTGGGAGCAGTTCCAGAAGATGGTTTGCTCAAGAAGAGGAGACTCCAAGGAACTTCCAAGGGTGGAGCCCACAGCAGCGGCTGGCCTAGGATAGGTGAGGAGGCAAAACTACTTTTCATATCAGAAAATACTCTCTCCACTTTTGAGGACAAAGTCTGGGGCTTTGTTGATCAGAGTAATTAAGTGGAGGTCAGTCCAGGAATGTGGCCTTCTTGGTGGACACAGCTGCAGAAGACTCTGGGAAGAAAGGCTTCTTGCTTCCTGTAACTGTGGGTTGTTCCGCTGGGACTTCCTGTCACAGGCAGTCCTGAGGGCGCCAACCATTCCCCCCACCCCCCAAGTTTTTCCGCCTACCAGTTTCTCTCATCTTTAAACAAAAGAATAAGGGGGAGAATGAGCTCATTGAAATTGATGCCAAAAAGATATTTTACAGCAGAACTACTTTATAAATGAATTCACATGTCTCAAAACATTTTTTTACTAAGTAATTTTAGTTATAGCTTAAAAAATAAAATTAGGAATAGGAAAGAGAGGAAGGCCTTTATGAAGCCAAAATAGAAGTCTTATTGGATTCAGTTTCTAAATTAGAGTCCCTGGGTTCAACACTTACTGTGACAATATAGGACAGAACCATTGAGTTTACGCGCACTCAGTATTTTCATTTTAAACCTGGTCTGGCGTACCAACAGAGGAAATTATCTTGGCACCATGAAAGCTTGCATTTTAGAGTCCTTTGAGAATGATTTAATTGAGTTTATGGTACTTTATATTTTTAATTTTAGTGTCACAATCATCAATGTTTATTTAATAGTACATAGAATGTGTATTGTTTTTGTTAAGCAAACAAATGATATAAGGACCTAGAATAACCATTCCACAAGCCAAATGCAGTGGCTTGAATAAAATGAACATACAATTTTGTAGGCTCAGCCCTCTCACTTCCCAGTCAAGTGCAATGATGAGAAATTTAAGTTTTATATGGATCATACATAAAAAGAACTGTTCTGGCACCAAGTCTTGAAGCTGCTGATAATAATACCTGAAGGATGTGTGCATGTCACCAGTTTTCAAATACTTTCTTCACATATATTACCTCATTTGATTTTCTCAGCCATCCGTCAGGTGGGCCTGGCACACATGTAGTAGATATGGATCCCACTGTCTAGAAACCTATTAATTTCTGACTCTGGGTTAGTGGAAGCCAACTTTTGTGGCTCTGCTAGCACTCAATTTCCAAAATGCACCCCTTCCAGGTAGTAGAATCACAAGCACACCTTCACTGAGCAAGTCACAAAAAGCCTCTTCATTCAGGTAAAGAGCTTGGGGCTCAGAGAACACATAGATTTCAGCCAGCCTGCACCCCCACCCCTCAGCTCAAGCACTTTTCTGTAAGCAACCAATACATGTGTGTGCAGTAGTCCTGATAGCTTTCGCCTTTCCTGGGCCTCTCCCCCATCCCATGTGGATAGGTGGATGCTTTGAATTTCTAAGACCTCAGGAAGGAGAGATGGGAGAGCAGGGGAGCAGCTCTGGTTGCCACTGTGCTTTCCATTGCTTTTATATGCATCTCACCTGCAGGGCTGGAGGCTCGCTGCTGTTTCTATTACATATTGGGAGCATGGGAACCCTTGCTCAGAAGCCTGTGATCCCTTCCCAGGATTCACCATGCAGCCATTTCCCCACAGAACTTCTGCAGAGAGCAGCCTCAGCTTGTGGTTCTCTCTCAGAGCTCACCTCTCTCTCCATTGCTCATTCTCTTTTGTCTTCTCTCTCACTTTGTCTTCTTCCTCTCCATAAGCTGGCTAAGAGGTCCTCTCTGAGTCTGGCGAAAGAGAGGAAGAGGAGAGAAGGGTTTTTGTAAGATAAAGTCAGATCTTTCTCTAAGCTACTTCTGATCTGGCGATATAATTAACATCAAGATAACCCTGTATGTCAGCCCCGCACTCAGGCCCCATCCCAGGGGCCCCTGCTCCTTAGTGAGAGGAAATGCTGGCATCTAGTCGAGGTCACATGCAGAATCTCACCCAAGGTGTTGGAAGACAACACACTGTCTGTCTCCCAGAAATGCTGCTCTGGCTTGACAGCCAGCAGGGCTTCCCTGGACCCATGCAGGTAGTAAGGGAACCCCTTCCCCTCCTGCAGGGGAACCAGGCTGTGGGAGGTTTGGGACATCCGGACAGCATGGTGCAGGGTCACCTTCTCCTGTCCTACCCCTAGCACCTTGGCCAGACAAAGGTACTTACGGATCCCCGTGTTCAGCTACTTGGTCTTTTTATTATCTGCTCTGGAGAAGGAAATGGCAACCCACTCCAGTACTCTTGCCTGGAAAATCCCATGGACTGAGAAGCCTGGTAGGCTACAGTCCATAGGGTCACAAAGAGTCAGACACGACTGAGTGACTTCACTTTCTCTCCTTCTACAAGCCTACCCAGAGACCATGAGAACAGGGCTGACTTCCGGACCGCCTTGAAAAGAAGGAAGGAAAAAGGAAAGGATACAAAGTGGGGAAAATTATCTACCCACAATTACTATTTTTGTTTTAATGGAAAATAAACTACTGTGAAGGATAGAACCTTCACAGACTGAGGCCAGACTCTTTTACATCATAGTATGATAAATTGAGTCAGGTATCAAAATAATTCCAAAGGCAAAGAATGAGCCAAGGTTGCCTATGTTTTGAATTAACTATTAGATCCATGTGGTAGAGGATAAGAATTGAGTTGCTCCATTTTTTTGTTTTGTGCTCCACTGGGTAAAAGATCCCTTGGGAGTAAAGGAGTCCAGCCCTTGATGAGATCTCAGACAGGCTGTCAGGCAGAGAGATTCTCTGGGAAGACCAAAACTAACCAGCTAACCTGGATGTGTAAACGTGCTCCCTCACTGTGCTTTCCCATATGTTGAACACATTGAAAAGTATGATATTCTTGAAAGAGCCGCTTTGATGTTCTATTTTTCTTAATGGAGAGAGTGATGTATGCATTGGATTTCTTAGGAAAGCTTAGAATCTGGGTAGGGATTGGGGGAGTAGTGGTGGTGATGGTGGTGGGAGGGGACAGGAAAGTGACATCTTCAAGGAAAAAGCACCACTATGGAGGCAGGGTGGGGGTGGAGGTGGGTGAAGGTTGAATAGAATTAACCAGGACAAGAGTTTAAGGGAGAGAGAAAAAAATAAAAGAATAAGCATATGAAAGGCCTGTAGGTGAGAAGACATGGCTTGTTGAAAGAACTGAAAGTATTTTGTTTTTCCTGGAGCAGAAAATGCATGGTCAGGATAAGGAAAATGGCATGGGGGAAAATTTGTTGTTGTTGTTGTTGAGTTGCTCAGTTGTGTCCAACTCTTCATGACCCCATGGACTGCAGCATGCCAGGCTTCCCTGTTCTTCACCATCTCCCAGAGTTTGCTCAGACTCCTGTGCATTGAGTTGGTGATGCCATCCAACCATCTCGTCCTCTTAAAATTGGAAAATTAAGGAGGAAAAGTTACCAGAGGTGAAACTGACTGTATATAGCAAAAAAAACCAAAACAAAACAAAAAAAAAAACAAACAAATAACAGTGGCTAAAATAAGATAAGCAGTTGTTTTTCTCATGGAACAAGTAAGAAGTGGGTGATGTTCTTTGAGTGATGTTCTTTGGGTGATGTTCTTTGGGTGACTTGTAATCATCAAGGCCAAGATCTCAATATGCCTCTTGTCCCTTTTTCATGGCTCTAGCCCATGCTTCCACTTTTCAGGAAAAAAGGCAAAAATAGTTCATATTTATTGAATCTGACCTTTAAAAGTTTTTCTGGAAGCCCAGAAAACTCTCCAAAACTTCAACTTAGTCTAATTATCTAGAACTATCCAGACATCATAGAAGAAGACATCACAGAAAAATGTTGGGATTCACTTTCAGTGGATATATTTGATTCATATTTTCAATTTTCTGAACTAATCACTGTGGCCAGTGCACTGATTGGCCAAATCCAAGTCCTTATTTTGTTATTCCTGAACTACAGCAGGAATTTCTTTTGAATTACATCCTGCCAGGCCCCTGTTCAAGAGACTTCAAAGACTTTCCATGACCTGGAGGCCAGCATTCAAGACTCTACTCCAGTGTGCCATCAATTAAATTCAACAAAAATATTTTGGGTAGCTACCCCAGGTAGATAGCCTAGACTAGTCCATGCTGTTAAATGAGCACAATGATTTCCATGTCCATGCCTAATCCCCCGCTTCCCTCAGTCATCCTGTGCATCTCATTTCCTTGAATCCACTGTGTCTTTCAGAACTTTGCTCAAGTCCATCCTGCACATTAACTTATGAGGGTTCCCTCCTCCTTTTAATTCACAAAACTCATTGTCCAACGTCAATGACAATTAGAAATGGACTACCTTGTTGCTACTTGGTTTTTATAATGTTATTGAGCACTTGTCCTAAGTTTCCATATAACCATGTACTATCCCATGTTTACATTTTCTGCATATAATAAAACCTTCAGATATGCTGAATGTTGAAGGAAGAAAACCAGAGAACGAATGAAAGGTTACAACTTGACTGCTCCAAAAGCATGCATTGCAGTTTTAAGATCATTATGAAGCTTTCTAGAGTAGAATTTGTCCCTTGACCTCAGAACTATGTGAATCAGATTTCCATTGAGAATGAATCCAGATACCCTGTGGGGACTTAATCTGTTACATCTCCAGATTCTTCCACATATTTATTATGAATAATTTCTTCTGTAGATAGAGAAATTGATTTCACAGAGCCTCAAAATAAATTTTAGCCAGGTGCTGATAACATAGGAGACTCATCAAGTTAGTATCTGTCCAAACAAAAGAAGCATATGTAATTGCTGGAATTGTTTGAAATAAAAGAAATTCAGATTGTACAGTTACTGTTCAATTCTGATGCACAATAAGATATGTTCAGAAAAGTAACACTTGATTGCTAAGTATAACTATACCTAAATAGTAGTCAAATTTTCTAAGAAAGCCTCATAAAACTCTGGAGAGTTAATCTGGAACATAGCAAAAAATTCAAGTTAGACTTATGTTGTGTCAGTAATCAATCCAGCTTTGCAGTGTGATTTTCAAAATACATAAAGGGGTCTTTGACTTTTCAGTAAAAGTGATGAACACTTAAAACTTGTGACTGTATTTGATTTATCTATGGAAACAATGATTAAGTGCAAGGTGGGTGCATGAGGTTTGCTCTTTTGATAAGGCATTTGAAGAGGAATTAAAATTCTTTCCTAGGTCTGCTGGCACTGAGTATACATATGAACGTGACTTTAAGTACAAAAAAAATCACAGTCATGAATAATGCCTGGAATAATCTTTTCAAAATAGAAAGTATTTTGCCTTCCTACTTCAGATAACTTTTGTTCAATAAGACTAGCCTACACACTAAAAATTAATGTCAAAATCTTTCATAATGTGAATTAATCTCAGCATCTGTAGCTTTTTCTCAAATTAGCTCTTTCTCAAATGAGACTCTTTTCCATCCTTTCTGCCTCTCGATAGCAGTTTGAGGCCCAGGATTACCAGGTCCTGTTAGCAGCATAAAGTAGTGCAGACAACCTTAGGCCTCTCCCCTAGGGTCAGTGCTCACTTCTACTCCTGCTCTTTGCTTGCACAACTTGTGAATCCTGACTCTAGACTGATCACCTGTCTCATCACCACACCCCATGTCTACACATGTGCCAGGAAACACTTATCCTCCTGCTTTAGCTAAATTCCCATTGATCTAACTTGGGGACATCAAGGAACACCCCCAAACACAAATTTTTAGCTAGACTCCTGATCAGAATTTGACCCAAGTCCCACTTCCCGATTCAACATCAAGTGGCTCTTGCATGCCACTTATCTAATGAAACCTTTCACTGTCTCTATTTTGCCTCCTAGTAAATTTGAAACAGAGTTGTCAAAAGCTTCTATGGAATTATTCTTATCCTATGAGATCAGGTCTAGGAATTGTTAGGTAAATTTTGAAATATTATTACAGTATAAAGTTTAAAGAATGATATGCATTTACCTTAGTCTATTTTAACCTAAAATATTTTAATGTACATTTACTCACCAACTTTTTGATGAAGTGCCAAGTTCTCTCTGGTTACTATTCTGAGTGGCCTTTCTTACATGAACCATTCCATTGTGTATTATCTATCATTTCTATTTCTGCTTTGTTTATTGTGGCAGGAGAGCTTAAAGATACTTTTAGATCTAAATTTTTATGATTCTTTCAATCATTTAAAGTTTTCTTGCCCATGCTTAAATTGATAGAAACTTTATTTTGTGTAGTGCTTTGCTTTTATCAAGTCTTTCCAAAGCCTTTGGCTTTGTTTTCACAGACACAACTCTCTTTACATACTCATATATCATTGATTTATACATATATATGATGTTATGTAGTTATATTCAAGAACAGGTTTTATAAGTGGGTTTAGGAACAAATGCAACCAGCTCTCGGTAAGTATGCATCTCAACCAATAGGAGCAAAAATGAGAAAACAAGAGAGTCCTCTAGAAGCAGTGCATGAGTATTCAAAGTGCTGTGGGCATCATTCAGTGTGTGCTAAAGAAGGAATGAAGATACACCAGCAATCAGATGAAAGCATCAGTTGGACAATGGTGTAGAGCATCTCCCACTTTAGGCAACCTGAGAGAAAGAAGATTTTCTTTCTCTCTTAGCTCTATATAGTCAGTCAGTCAGTCAGTTCAGTCACTCAGTCGTGTCCGACTCTTTGAGATGCCATAGACTGCAGCATGCCAGGCTTCCCTGCCCTTCACCAATTCCTGGAGCTATATAGTAATATAGGGAAAGAATCTGACTGGGTCATATGTCTACCATGCGATGGATTACTGCTACCAGAGACATAGGGTTCTATGACAGCTCAACTTGTATCACATTTGGGAGTGAATGATTCTCCTGGAGTTGCCAGCATAACTGTCACAGCAGCCTGGAGTAAGTAACTAAATGGTAGACAAAGTGTGATCTAGTTAAAAGCAAGGCCTTGTGGTGGGAAGTGGTAATGGAAAATTCTTGTAAGGAGGCTACATTAAATGTTCAATATAAAACCCCTCTTCCTTCCTTTTACGATTGCTTAAAATTTCTTAAGAGTAAAGATTATGAGATGATGTTGACGATAATAATAATAACAAATGGCTGACAAAGATTGAATTACAATGATGTGCCAGGCACTGTTCCAAACACTATATGATTAGTACTTAATTTATCATCTCATGATCCCTAATCTCCACTGGGCCATCCCTAGTTTATTCCTACCTTCCAGAAAACTGTTTATAGCCTCATAGCTTTCCTCAATCTCTCCTCCTCTACATCTTTATTCAGCTGATGAATTTGCTTCTCATTTCACTGAGGAAAAAGAAGCTGTGACAAGAGCTCCTACCACTTCACGTACATACCTACCTACCATGTACCATATTCTCTGCTTTCCCGCTTATTTCCACGTGTCAACCATCCACAACCCCATCTGCAGCCAGCCCTTCCACGTGGGCACTGAATTCCATCCATCTTTTCTCTCACATGGAATGTCTTATCTCCTTTAATTATTTCTTCCCCCAGGGCCTCACTAATTGTCCCCTTTCCTCTCCCTATTTCTATTATCATACAAGACGGTCATTCCTCCCACGTTGAAAAAAATCTCTAAAGTCTCTTTTGACCTCATATTTCATACTGGTTATGGCAAAATTCTCTACTCTCCTCCCAGAGCACACCTCTTGGTAGAGTTATCTATACTTGTCTCCAATTTGTCTTTCTCTCCTGAACCCTCTGCAATGAAGCTTTTACTCCTACCATTCCATCAGTTATTATCTTGTTTATCAGTAGAATTGAGCAAAGTTGATCATTCTCTTCTCCTTGGAATTCTCTTTGTTTCTAGAACAATCTTTAGTTTTATTCCTTCATCACAGACTACTCTTGCTTAGGCTCCTTTCCTAGTTGCTCCGCGTCTTTCTAACCCCTAAATGTTGGAATACCTTGGTCTGAATCTCCTCATTATCTATACTCAAACTCTGAAAGATTTTGTGGATTTAATATCTATATAAACTGATGGCTTTTCAGTGTATATATTCAACTTTGGTCTTTTCTCTAAATTATAGATAGATGCCTGTTTAACAGCTCCACTTGCCTGACAGTAGACATCTCAAACTCAATACAGTCGGTTCTGCTATAACACTTATTTTGAAATTGTGAATTTGTTCTAACATGATTGATACATTAGGGAATAATTTGAGCATAACACTAATTTTGCCTTTGCTTATGCGCAGTTTTGTCTGTGAGAAACAGTAGGTGAATGAAGAAAAGGGCATCCAGTTGAGCGCACAGGAACACACAATATCTACCAGCTACCTCCATTCACATTGTGTGCTATTCCACAAGTTTGTATTTGACTGTTCTTCCACCTTCATGAACTTTTCTCTTCTAGAAAACACTCAGTCAACAAACACTTAAGTATCCTAGATCAAAAATCCCAAGCCGTGTACACAAAGGAGAGGTAGTTAAGTACTGAGGAGAGGCTTGAAATAATAAAGTAGGGTTTTTTAAACTAGTTAATACAGGCAGTCTTTGCACAGTGCCATGTTAACTGAAACTTATGCAAATAGGAAGGGGCTGTGTGTTCCCTTTCTTGGTTCCTTAGTAACTGACACCTCTTACCAAGGACACAGTTTTGAAATGCCTGCATTTTTATTGACATGGTGTCATGCAGTCAAGAATGCTTGTATGTGACTTCTGCTGACCCATAGGTTGAGGGAATCCACACTGCAGACCCTGATAGACAATGCCATAAAAATGAGAGTTTAAAAGTCCATGGTTGGAACAACTTTGAGTACAGTGGAGTCAGTAAGAATAAGGCCTAAAGACACAGAAGGAATGGAAAGACATGGATTGAAGATCAAATAGTGAAAGGTGTTTGCTCAAATGCCATATTGTCAGTGAGGCCTTATCTGACCACATTATCTAGAATTTCACCTTAAGTCCTCAAATAATAGTGTTGTCTATCTGCCCTTTAAAATTCTTCTTTGTCAAAGTTAGTCACCACTAGACATAGTATCTAGTATTTCACATATTTATTAGTTTATTTTCTGTCAGCAGGTGATAGTTTTAAAACACGACTGCAAATTCTTTGACATTTCTCTCATAGAGAGGTGAGGTTTCTGTCCCTCTCCCCAGAATCTTGGCAGGCATGGTGGGAATGATGTTATGCAACTTCTGAAGCAAGGTCATAAAAGGTCGTGCAGTCTGCTGTGTTCACTGGAACACTTGCTCTTGGAGCCTGACTACCCCAAGGCAGTCGAACTGTGTGGAAGCTCTGGCCAAAAGGAGAAGTCACTTGTCGTGCTGGGAACAGTGTCAGCCAGGCTGAGTTGGAGTCATTTAGCCCACATGGCCAGAGTCTAGTGGGAAGATGAACATACATGTAATCTCATTACATAGTTAATATTCAGTGTGAAAGATGCTACAGTGAGATATTAGCAGAGAGCTGTGGGAACTAAAAGGAGAGAGCACCTAATGGGTGAGGGCTTAGCCAAGAGGTCCATCTGAGTTGTCTTGAAGGATGGAAGAGGAATTAGACTCTAGGTCTTTTTTCTATTACTTTCAGGGCAAGAAGGTCCATCCTTCTGACCATAGGAATCAGCCAGCTGACAGGAAGCATAACCTGGGTTATACAGTGAGTATTGAGATTATGTAACCTGATGCTATGGAATAAAACTAGCAGGTTTAGGCATGACTGTAGATGGAGGTGAGCAAGGGATTCCCTTTGCTGGGCCTGATTTCTAATCTGTAAGAGACAGAGATTAAAAGATGTAGAGAAGGTCACTCTTACTCAATTCTGTGATTGTTATTCTTTCCTAAACTAGATCTTTTCAAGGTTAAACAGTCTCCATTCTGTCAAATGCAGAGATATCACTTTGCCCACCAATGTCCATTTAGTCAGAGCTATGGTTTTCCAGTAGTCATGTATGGATGTGAGAGTTGGACCATATTTATAAATGGAGTATAACCTTAAAAATTTGTGAATCACTGTATTGTAACCTGTAGCTTATATAATATTGTATATCAACTATACTTCAATTTTTTTCAAACAGTATTGTATCCCAGCTAGAGCAACCCAAGGCTTCATCAGCCATCTTCCAGGCATATCAGAAGTTCAAGGCCTTTCTCACATGACCTCCTAACTGATTCATCCGTGTACCATGTATTGTGAGTTTATGCAATTGATCCAACCTAAATGTTGGACTTGACATTCGTTCATGTTGAATTTATCTTTTAGTCCCAGAAGCATCTAGCATAGTCAATAAATATTTGTTGAATTGATTTTCATTTTGCTTTAGACTATCAACACAATTTAACAGAAGCTTTTTGAATTTTTATTAATTTTATATTCTATAACCCCAAGCCTTTCTACTTTAAAGATGTAGGTTTGAGGTCTGAGATGTGTTAAAAAACAAAACAAAACAAACAAACAAACAAAAAAACAAGACCACAGGCCCAATTAATTACAGACTGGGCTCACCCAGAAATATAATCTTAAACCAGTCATTCAGGAATCACCTGATCAGCACTAGTGAGATAATCTGCCTGATAGACCCCTGCCAACTCCTAAAGGAAAGTGACCTTACAGTAACCAACCAACCTACGTTTTTGCCTATAGTATAACTTCCTTGTTTCTGCTCCCGCCTGTCTATAGTCCTCTTTCCTTCTGTACAGCTCCCTAGAGCTCCTTTCTTTCTGCTAAATTGGATGCTGTCTGTTTTGAACTGATTTTTGCTCAAACTCTTAAAATGTTTAATATGCCTCAGTTTATCTTTTAACACATGAGAGCATTGATCCTGTATTTCCTCTCATCTGTGTTTCTTCTCTAAATCAGACAAAGATCCGATCTCTGCATCCATTATGAATATGACCTGGAAAAGACTTAAATCTGGTGTTTTCTACCAGCCCTCTCCATTAATGAGTAAGATGTATCCGGCTAACAACTGTGCTAAATAAACTAACTCTGTGAAGATCACAAAGCACAAGGTTCTCAATGTGCAGATTTTTCCAACATGACAAATCATAACATAGCCCTTTAAATGAAGAACTCAAATGTGACAATTCTCTAAGGAGGAGGAGACGTAAAATTCTTAAAGCTCTCTGTCAGTTACTCTCTGGCCCAGGACTATTGATTTAAAGCACAAGGTTGAATCTGAAACTTCATATCAAGCCATCTGCTTTTTGTAAAGAATTGTAGAAGTTGTTCTGAATCAGATTGTTCAAGAGAGCTTCTATGAGCGCCAGAGGAAAAGACCCTGAGACATAGCAGAAGCAGAATGGAAAAATGGTAAAGCCTCACAATCTTCATTGGTCCTGACTGTCCTTTTCACCCCAGAAACCATGCCCACCCTCCCAAAGTCAATCCCTAGAAGTGCCTTGTTGCCTTCCCTTCCCCTCCCCTACATCAGGTAAGGGGTATAAAGAGGAGGAGCCTGGAGGGACAAAGGACTCTAATGATTGTATTTTCCAGCAATTTTTTCTCTTAATTTTGTGCTTTTCAAAAACTCCAGGAGTGACTGCATGTAAATAGCCCTCTCTAATGGATGTCTGTTACCACTGACTCTTTTCAGATTTAATCCATTAAGTGCCTTCCCTAGAAAAAGTATGCAATACCCTACAATGCACAGGGTCAACCACAGAAAATAAAACACACCCTGAATGGGGCAATGTGAGAGGAGAAATCCAAACAGCCTCAGATGGCAAAAGCTCTTTGTAAAAAAATTTTTTCAGAAGGGAAGCTAAATCACGAGCCTGATGCTTGTGCTAATCTTTTTTGCTCCTTTTTTTTTCCTCCTCCCTCAGGAAGGAAGCCATTCAGGACACAAGCAGGCTCTTATCCCAGGCTCCTTATCATTAACCAGAGGAGCCTGTGCTAAAAATGAGATTCAGAGCCACGGCCAGGAAAGGCTGTTTCCTTAATTGAGAGCCTCCTGTTTGAAGTCTTGTCTCCCTGATGGAGCCTGGAGCTGGCTGGGTCCCTCTGGCCGAGATCAAGCATGTATAATCTCTTGCACACCACAAGCAGATGCTCTAAGACATGGAGCCTTTTTGAAAGGTCTTTAATAAGATTTCTCAGCCCTGCACGTGTCGGGCAGGCGGCGGGAGAAATAGTTTTCAGAAAAGCCACTGATCAAAGGCTCAAGATTTTAGGCATTTCAGGGCTTTCCTGCCAGATTTACCTCAGTTAAAACTGCAGTTCTGGGGGATTCTCGGCACCTTGAGGATATTCTCCATCATCCTTCCCCTGCCCTGTCCCCTCTGCCAGCCTTAAGGACCCCTTCTCTTCCAGTTCCTACAGTTTATGGAACTTAAAATGAGTATTCTTTGATATGTCATCTTCTTTGGGTTATTTGGAGATGCACAAGGCTGTCAGGAATCCTAGGAGAATGTTCAATAGATGAAGCTAACAACACATTTGGAGTTGATTTGGGGGAAGGGGTATTTTCAAAAATCAGCCAAGCTCATATGTTGTTGGAGTTGATTAGACTCTGAATCCAAATGTCCTCTGTAAGTGAGGGTAAGAGCAGACATAAGGACAGGATTGGCATGGAATTAGATGATGTAAACCATGAGAAGCCACTAGCACAAATGTTCTGAAGGGCTCAGAAATGTTTATTATTAGCTGATTATTAGTTTATTATTACCCCTGTGGTTGGGAGAGCCTTTAGCTAGAGACTAGACTGTCTAAGCCTAACACAGAGGTACTAAAGCACAAGAGTCAAGCCTTTGTCATCTATGGTCTCCTGGGTGGAGAAACTAGGTTATTTTAAACACACAGTGCTGTGCTCCTGCTGTCCCACCTTGGCCCTGGCCCCTCCTCCTCCTCTCCCACTTCCTAATCCATCTTCTCTATGCCTATTACCCCTTCATTTTTGCCATTCTGTCCCCTACATTCAGCAAAACCCCGAAACCAGACCAGTCTAATCATATGCATTCTTTTTCTTCAGCCAGGGCTGCTGAGTTTTACAGAGAAGTCCTTGCTGCTCAGACAGAGGTCTCCACAGCATCACAGATTCTGATGTCAGCAGGAAATGTCTCTTATGTCTCCAGTTCACATGGCATAGAGTTCACACTCGGCTTCCCTGGTGGCTCAGGTGGTGAAGAATCGCCTGCAGTGTGGGAGACCTGGGTTTGATCCCTGGGTTGGGAAGATCCCCTGGAGGAGGGCATGGCAACACATTCTAGTATTCTTGCCTGGAGAATCCCCATGGACAGAGGAGCCTGGTGGGTTACAGTCCATGGGGTGGCAAAGAGTTGAACATGACTGAGCAACTAAGCACAGCACACATAGAGTTCATACTCCTCAAACCCTAGCTTACCTTCTCCCACCTCATCAGCAGATGACCTGGTCTCTGGTTACTGAGAAAAGGAAGGCCACCAGGCAGAGATCCCTCAACCCACTGCTTATAGGTCTGCACACCAACCACCACCCAGACTCACCCCTCCCCATCCTCTAAGGCACTGGTCCATCTTTTTCGCTTGTGCTCAGGATCCCATCTTCTGCATCTTATTCTTTATTAAACTTCCTAAATGCACTTAGCCACATTCCCCTCTCCCTTTCTCTCCTCTTTCTCTTACACACACACACACACACACACACACACACACACACACACACACACACCACACACTCTTTCTCTCTCATCTGTCCATATTTGTTTTATTCTGGCTTCTGCCTTATCCTGTCTTCTTCCCTTAATGGCCAGACTTCCTGAAAGGCCTCCCACATCATCTCTGTTCTCACAGTGTGTTCACTTCCACAAGCGGGCTTCGCTTTCCGCCCCTCCCCACACTGAGTCTACCTTGCTGCTGGGTTGAAAAGGTTCTCTCCAGGATCTGTGTCATTGGATCTGCCTGCAGCATTTCCTGTCAACTTTCCTGACAATAGTCTCTGCTGATTTCCATGACAGCACTCCATGCTAGTTCTCTCAGCTCTTTGATCACACCTTTTCAGACTCCTAATTGACTGCCCCTTATCCATTAGTAGCCCTCCCTGGGTTCTGGCTTCTCACTCTGCACATTCTCCTTGATTATCTTATCCTCACTCCCAGCTGGAACCACCACCTCACTCCAACCCAGATCACTCTTTTAAGCTCTAACTGCTCACAACTGCCCATGGGACATATCTGCTTAGTTGTTCCACAGGCACCTCAAAATCACCATCTTGTTAACCAGTTTTCCTGTCCTCTTACCTAAACCCAGTCTCATCTCCCCCATCAAATCAGTCACCAAAGGTAGTTGGTTCTCCCTCCTAATTTTTTCTTCTTCAGCTCTCCATCCAATAGTCACTACTTAGTACAGAAGCCTATTTTTTTGCCTAGGTGCACAGCCCCAAATTCATCTTTCTCTGGTCCTGCTAGATGCCCCCCATTCCCCAACAACACTGCCTTCAGGAAGAGTTTTCCACAACCAAATTTCATTGCCTCTTGGGTCCTTCATGATCTTCTTCTCTAAAAATCCAAAGGGGTGGGTCTCTGCAAATCTGATATCACTATATGATCCTAACCTTCCTGGCTACAGGTGAATGGCTCGAGGAACAAAATAAGATCCAAGCTGAACCAATCAGATTCTACTAAGAATTTACAGTGAGGACCCAGAAGATTCTAAACAGGTATGTCAGCACTTAAACTGAATGAGTATTCACTAAGTGATTTTTGTTTTCTTCTATTTTCTGTGTTTTCTAAACTAAACAAACCAACCTATAACAGTATTGTAAGAAGACAACAAAAACCTTGCTATTGGTTTTAAAATAAAAACTGTAGGATTTTATTTTCTACTCCCAAGTCAATTCTCATTCAAATGCTTACTTATATGAAATAAAAAGAACAGATTGACCATAAACAATAATATTTCCTTGTGTGGTCAAAATGTTCTCAGGTCAATAATATTTACTTGTGTGGTCAAAATATTCTCAGGTCATAGAAATTAAGGATTTCTTCTTATTAAATTCCTTCACTGCTTTCCTCCTTTTCCTACTGTTTTTCTGGTTTTCCTACTGTTTTCCTACTGTTTTTCTCCTATAAAACCTTTGAGCTTCTACACAGAAGCGATAGTGGTTGCTTAAAAGTCTGGGCTTTTGACCAAACAAATGTAGATTAAAATCCTAGCTTTACCCTCAACAGGGTAATTGTGGACAAACTACTAATATCTTGTGTCTCAGATTCTTTCTGTGTGAAACAGGAAGATAAAGCCTGTGTCTCAAGATTGCAGTGAAGTTTATATGGCATTGTGTATATAAAGGTCTTGACACAGATTAAACTTACAGTTCGTAACATTACAAAATATCTATCTGTTGACTTACTGGGGCCCTACCATCCTTAGTGATTGTCGCTGATCTCTAACCCTCAGTGCCCCTGGTCCTGTTCTGCAGTCAATCTGGCCCTCACCTTTGGCTCTTAACAGTTCTCCTTTTCAAGATCAGAGACTCTGAGGTCTACATATAAAAAAATTGCCCTTCTTCCACTGGACAGATGGGGCCTGGGTAGAGGATGAGGGAGAACATAGGTATTTCAAGAAGTACTCCCAGCCAGACTTCCCAAGGAGAGACAGGGCACACCAATATGGCCCTATACAATGGAGCCCCCTCCCCCACCCTTTTCCTCCAACTTCAGCTCCTACTCTTTTCCTGCTGATGTAATGATCTTCTATCACACTGGTTTTTTTGTTCTTCTTCAGAAGAACAAATGAATGTTCCTGCCTTGAGGCCTTCACCTCTGCTGTCTCCCCTGCCTCTTTCCTTGCACTTACTTGGCTGGCTCCTGGTCTTCATTCAGTTCTCTTTTCAAATATCAGCCATGCCCTCTCTGCACACTATCTAAGACAGCTCTCTACCCCCAGGTAACCTCTGTCACCCTGCTTTATATTCACAGAGCACCTATTGCTGTCTAAAAGTATGCTGTTTATTTGCCTACTTGTGTGCAGCCTAATGAAGGTGACGTCTTTGTCTTTTTGTTTGCTACTGCTAAGTATGATATCTGAAACATAATAAGCATTCAATAAATATTTGTCAGGCAACTAAATAAAATGTTAGAACAATCAGAAAGCATGTCAGCAATATATATAGTCAGATAAAAATACGTGGGCTTGGGAACTTGGTAGAAATGATAGGTTTGTAACTAATAAAAAGAAACCAGAAGGGTAAGCCAAGAATAGGAGTTGACAAGGGTAAAGATACGTGCTAGAATGACTTAAGACAAGTTCAGATGATAATTTAGACTGACCTGAATAGAGCAGAGTTGTTATTTTGGAGGAAAAAAAAAGGGGGGGAATGCAGAGATGGTAATGGTGGTGGTGACTGTGGTGGTAAATTCAGACTGCCATGTACAGCTGCACAGGCTGTGCACCACACGAAAAGCATCACATCTAAATTGTTGTCATTCACAATGGGAAGCTTTCAGCCCTTATCTCTTCTGCTCTTTTCGTTTCCTCTCTTCCTGGTACTCCAGTTATGCACATGTTGCTGTACTTAAAGGTGTGTCACATTTTGCTAAGGCTCTATCGATTGTTTTGCATGTTCTTTCCTTCTTCAGACGGAACCATCTCCATCTATCTTCAGGTTTTCTGATTCATTATTCTGCCAGCTCACATTTACTGTTGAGCCCCTCTAGTGCATTTTTCATTTCAGTTATTGTATTTTCAACTTGAGAATTTCCATTTGGTTTTTTAAAATAATTTCGATCCTTTTATTAATGTTTTCTGTTTGATGAGACATTATCACCATATCTTTCTTTTTAAAGCATGGTTTCCTTTAGTTCTTTGAATATCTTTATAATGATTGCTTTGAAGTCTTTGTATAATCCAACATCTGGGCCCTATCAAGGCAGATCTTATTGTCTGCTCTTTCATTCCCTATGTATGGGTCACATTTTCCTCTTTCTATGCCTGTGTTATAATTTTTTTTTGTTGTTGTTGAAAACTGTATGTTTTAGGTAACAGCAATTGTAGCAACTCTGGATTCCAATTTCCCTCTCTTGTCTCTGGAGCTTGTTTTTATAGTTTGTTTGTTTAGTAACTTGGTTAGACTATTTTGGTGAAGTCTGTTTCCCCCTCTGTCTCACCCTCTGGTAGTGTTGCTCCTCAGAGGGTGAAAACTTAGGTGTGTACAGAACCACCCTGGAATGACAGTGGGTTTAGCAAGCTGAATGAGGCCTATATCCTACAAACAAGAAATGGGAGACTTGTACCCAGGAGGGTCCCACTGTCCTACTCCATTTTATACTTTGTTTTAAATAAAGTTGATTTCTTAAAGAAGTGCATGGGGGCTCCCTTTTCTTATGGGCTTTGTCTTCCCCAGGTCAAAACCTCTAAGCCATCTGGGCGCTGGGAAGGGTGAGAATCTCTCCTCTTCTCAGCTTGTCTCTTCCAGGGTAGAGCCTCAACCCCATCAGTGAGTTGGGATGAAGGTGATCCCATTCCAGGGTTCTTGTTCCACGCCTGGCTTAGAGCCCTATCTTCTAAGTGGTAGCTGTGTTTCAGAAGAGATCCCAGCCTCTCAGCCACACTCACAAGGAATCTAGCCTCTTTAACTCAGAACTGGAGGGGATAAGAAATGCTCTCCTGGTGAGATATAGTAACTTTTGATAGGGAGCTGAGGGGAGAAGAAGCTCAATCTTTTTGGCTACACCTGCCTATAGTAGAATTTCCATTCAGCTGAGATGCAGGGGAAGTGGTGGGGTGGCGGGGGGTGGGGGTGAGGGGGAGGGAAGAAATTGGTTGTTGATTCAGATGCCTCAGGATCTCTCTGATTTTGAAATAAAATTTTAGTAAATTTTCTTGTGTAAAGAAAGGTTTCCTCATTTAGGACAATTTCCAGAGACTTTAAATGTGGTTTCTGTTGTTTTAATAGTTTTCACTAGTTTTGCTTATTCCTCTGGGGAGTGGGTCTGCAGAGCTCCTCATGGTGCTGTCCTTGTGTATGCGTCCTTGCAGGCTTGTATCTTTATGATAATGAACACTTTCTGGCAGATGGCTGTAAGACCTCTTATTCTAACAAACTCAGCATGTTCCAAAACTTTCCATGAAATAAAAGTCGTGTCTTGGGGAGGGTATACATTTTCTTGATTTGTACCTTTAGGTCAAGCCTTGGCCTTGGTGGTGAAGGCTAGGGGGTGGAAGTACAATGTGATTGGAGGTGGAGGTGGTCCTAACCATATTATGGTGTCAGGACTATTGCATTTGACTGCGCATGTTATTTACTGTGCAGCTGTAGGGTCATCATAGATTTATATTTGTTATTATGATTCTGCAGGAGTGTTTCTCATTTGCTCCTCCTGGTCTGCTCTTCCCACTTTATCACCTTGCTCTGTGTCCAAGACATTGATCTGTATGAGCTGTCTCAATGGGCCGCCCCACTCTCTGGCTTCTGGTTGAATTCAGAGAAAATCAGAGGGTAAACAGAATGTGAGAGCATTTCTTCTTCCCATTCTGTTTGCTAGGTTACCATGTCTTGCCCACATCCCTCTACTAAAGGTCCCAATTTGGTAACTACATTCTGCCCTTAAACCTCCAGGCCTAGTGGGTGATAACAGCTCCTGAATGTTGCAGCCCCTGGGGTACTACACTCCTCATTATTTGTTTCCCTAAATCCTACCCAAAGCTTTGTAAATAGTCCTTTTATTAACCATACCTAAAGTATTCAATTTGAATGTACCATCTGTTTCCTGATGAGACCCTAGCTTATAACAAGGGCAGTCAAATATCTAGAGGGCAAAGTACCTTTTCTGTCTTGCACCTGAGCTAGCCATCCTAGAGGGGGTAGGGGAATTATAGGAAAGTGGTAGTGGTGGTTGGGGTGGCAGGGCTTATGAAATTATTCTGAATGGCAGGATAAGACTAATATGTGCAGTAGACATTATAGATTCTTAAACATGTGCACGTTGCTCTCTAAGATAATTCTGGCAGCTTTGTAAAAACATCCTGGGATAAAGGATAACTTCAGAAAAAGAAGCCAACTAGAAAATTGCTGCTCTATTATTGGAACAAGGCAGTGAGGGCCTAGAGTAGAAAAGAAAACCTAGGGGGAAAAGAAAGCATCCCAGAGACCTAGTAAAGGGTAAAGGCAGAACATCCTGATGAGTTGTGTAGGAGATAGAAGGAAAAAAACAAAACAGGAAGAATGACTGTAGAACCTATGGGTAAACTAGAGAGTTGAGGAAGATGATAGAAATAAAAATGATAAGAATGACTAATTGAAGCTTAGATATTTTAAATGCTCCCTGAGTTGTGACCACAGGTTTTAAGAGCTAACAAGTATTAACCCTCTTAATCCCCTACAAACTTTGTGAAATAGATCTCATTACTACAACTTATGGGAAACAGAAGCACAGAGAGCTCCAGTTACTTATCCAAAGTCACACAGTAAGCAAGTTACTGAATAACTGAGCTGAGATGTAAACTCTAGAGCCTGAAGCCTGCTGCCTCTGAAGATGTGTAGGAAGTGCTAAGGGCTCAGGGAGCTGGGGTCCTAAATCAACTCTCCAACTTTATCTTTATCCCTGGTGTGCATCAAAGCGGCCACCATTAACTCCTTGCTGTTTTCATATTCACCACATCCTTCCTACCTCTGACTGGAATGCCCTTGCCTTCTTGCCCACCTAACAATTAAAATAATAATAACATTGTTGAACATCTGTTATATATGCTGTGACTGTCTTGTGTGGTTGATATGCATTTGCTCCTTAATCTTCAATGACCACTCCTTGAGTTGGGTATTATTCTTATCCATTAAAAAGTAAGCTACAGGGAGCAGGGATTTCTGTCTGTTTTATTTATCAGAATGCTGCCTAGCTCAGCAAAGATGTGTTGACTGAATAAACTTTACAGATGAGGAAACCAAGGCATAGCTTGGGCTAAGATGACACAATAGTATGCCGTGGGGACTGGCTGGCGCCCAGCTGTCTGGCTTCCTAGTCAGTGTGGTATCACTAACTCCCTCCAACCCAGTTGTTAAGATCAGCACAGACATCACCTCCCCTGGAAGCTGGAAGGGATCTTTTGGGGAAAGTTTCCCACTCCTCTCCCCTTCCCATGGGAGGTCTTAGAAACAGCTCATCTTGGGCTTTGAGCAAGATCACCAATCGTGAATCATCTTGCTTGATCTTCAAATCCTGCACTGCTTCTTTGTGGTCTTTCTTGCTTCTCCTTGGCCTCTTCCCTTGTTTTCTATGCTTCTCTCCTCTCATGTACTCATTTTAGATTCCCAGGATCACACTCCCACCCTCAGCCTTGCCCTTTATCTCCCTTGGCCAAATTCTGGCAGTAACACTGTCCATACAGCCACTCCCCGCTGTTCCCTGGGGCCCAGTGTACTAGCTTTGCAGAAGATACTTGGGTTTCCATTTCTATCCAAACTTTGATCCTCTCCAAGGCTCTTTTTATAGTCTGCAAATTGCATTTCCTGTTTCCTCTCAAACTTTGAAATTAGGCAGTGGAGGCTGCCCTGGGTGTGGTACTCTAAAAGTAGGACTGGCTCCACCTCCTTCTTATTTCTCATAATGAGGCAGGAGAGAGAGGATGGCCAGTGAGTGTTTATTAGTAGAATCCCAGCAAAGGCTCAGGTGAGCACACCTGTGGGGAGCGAGGATGGGTAGGTTGGCCTTAGAAGGACACTGCTACTGCAAAGCCTTGGTTTAATTCATGTCCTAAAATTAAGCAAAAGGAAAATTCCAAAAGGACAAGTAAGCAGCCTCATCACATTTCCCAGACAGGAGCAGATTGTGTTAATGATTGTGTTCTGTTAAGCATTGCATTTGCTGTGACCTAATGTCCCACGAAGGAGCTCTGGTTCCAACAACTGACAGCGATAACTAAAACCAAAATCTTGGTTTTTCCAATTGGAGATTTAAACTTATATCTGGAGCCATGCGTTTAGGGGGAATACAACTTGGTATTTCATAAGCCACAAATACTATTCTTTTCTTTCGGGAAGGAACCCATTCTTAGGAAACCAGTTTGGGAAGGCAAATTGCCTTTCGTGGTCTCGTTTCGATTCCTGGCCCTAAGAGTTTGTGACTCATGACCACAGACTTCAGCCTGAGCCTGGGCAGCGGCCTGGAGCTGGGAGTGGAGGTTATTACTGGAGATGACTAACCAGCATCCAGCTGAGGTAGCGGAATCTGGTGTTGCTAATGAGAAAAGATGACTACTGCTTTTTCTTTTCCATAAGTTGGAGGTTTTCTTTGGCAGATTTTCATCCTGTGCATGAAAATGGCAGACTTGCCACTCCAGACATTAAGCTTCCACAGATGTAGAATTATAGAATGTCAGAACTAGAACATTCCTTAGGGATCATCTCTTTCACCATCTCAAGTTATATAGAGAGAACTAAAGTAGAGAAACCAGGCAACTTCCTTTGCTAATAAAAGCTTTCACTGATGCTAGGGTCTAAGGTTTTTCCTGTGGAAGCCAGAAGGATGTCTCCATGAGCCATCTCCGGGGTGGAGTAGACTAATTTGGAGAGAGCAGAATATTCTTCTGTGGATGACATTTTGTTGGCACTCCTTTTGAGGTTTAGCAATGTTCTGATTATCAGTGACATAAGCAAAGTCAAGAGATGTGGGTTTGATTCCTGGCTCAGGAAGATCCCCTGGAGTAGGAAGTGGTAACCCACTCCAGTAGTCTTGCCTGGAAGGTCCATGGGACCATAGAAAGTCAGGCACGACTGAGCCACTGAGCACACACAAGTAAAGACAGTGTCTTCAGTGCTATCCTGGAGAAAATCGGAGCACAAAGGCCAATGAACAGAGGAGCTCGTGGAGCATTGCAGAAGTTGGCCTTGAATTCTGCATGTTGCCCAGAGGGGCCTCTTGCATATTTCACATTTTCAGCCTCCCAGTTATGCAGACTGTATGTGGTGGGTTGCACTATGCCAAGTTACCCTGGGTGGGAACTTTGTTTCTGTAGGTCCTCTTCCTGCCCTGAGCCAGGTTAGAGTTGACCAGAAGTGGAAACTGCACAAGATTTGAAAGGCAGAAGAGAGGCCATGGCTGTCACTTTCTGAGGGTCTTTTTGGAGTCCCGTGTGGTGAAGGATGGGCAAAGCTTATCCTCACTCTGCTGTGCATCCAGACCGCTGGCCATGCTGACCAGCAGCCCTGAGCCCCTTGCCAGATACCAGGCTACAGACCCACAGCAGAAACAAAGGCCAGAGCTCCCTGAAAACCTCATCACAATCCCACTCCACAATTCCGCTTCAGTCCTTGAAACATGATTAACTCCTCTGCTTGACTAGTTTGTGACACTTCATCCCCCAACTTGCCCTTTCACACCTTCACTTCCCCAGCTGCCTCCACACTTGCATGAGGTCTAGTTCCTCTAAAAAATACTTTATCCTGAAACACAGAGTGACTCTGCCCCTCTGACAGAACCCTGAGTCATTTATGCTGGATCTCTAGGCAACGTGAGCCTGGAACATCCAGGGCTCCTCCCTTTCCCTGCATTTGGAAATCCACTACGAAACCCAGATGGTAAAGGAGGAAGCGGGAAGTGCTTTTACTGCATGCAGGCAAGGGTATGTTGTCAGCGCCTCCCTGTAAGCCTCCTCAGGTAAAGAGAGAAGGGCCCTGACTGTTAGCAAAGTCAAGGAGGATGCAGGAAGCTGAGGGCCGTACATCCTGGTGGGCCCATCCGAGGGAATAGTGTTTCCATCAGACTCTGATGCTGGGAGGGATTGGGGGCAGGAGGAGAAGGGGACGACCGAGGATGAGATGGCTGGATGGCATCATGGACTTGATGGACTGAGTCTGAGTGAACTCCGGGAGATGGTGATGGACAGGGAGGCCTGGCGTGCTGCGATTCATGGGGTCGCAAAGAGTCAGACACGACTGAGCAACTGAACTGAACTGAACTGAACTGAAAGCCTTTCCTAAGCCTTTGCAACCTCTAACCCTCTCTTGTTCCTTGCTTCCCCCTAAAGAACTGAGCTGTTTTACAAGATTTTTGATACCCTCATTATCTAATGGATCTACAGAGCTGAAGCCTGGCTTCCTTAATCTATTTTGACAGTTCCTATTTCCAGACCCTTCTGGAATGAGATAAGTTGTGAAAATCAATCTTAAAAGGACTATGATTAACTGAACTTTTCCAACCCCTATAAAATGCATAATTTGTAGCTCTTCACATTATTGTTTTCACCCTGTCATTTAAAAACATGACATGATAGTGGTAAAAAAAAAAGTCAGAATATCATTTGAATTAACTTCCTGAGGCCTAAGGAAAAAAGCCCCAAATTAGAAAACTGCTAAACTCACCAGATTTTAGCTGAACTCTAAATGGCAGAGGAAGGACGTGACTATATCTGACAGAAGGAGATCAGGTGAACTTTTTAGTAAATTTTTTTTCTCTTTTCTTCTTTGTTGAGCAATGTAAATTTTCCTTTTAAATTTCCACATTGATTAAAAAGAAAAAAAAACAGCTGACTCAGAAGTTCCTGAAAACACTGATAGCAGGTTGTTAAAACAGATATTCTAGAAGAAAGGATTCTCTGGTTAAAGCCTGGGAAATACTGACTTCATTCAAAACAAGAGACAGAGTGCCTCGTTGTCTTAGGAGCTGTGCTGGACACCTGGCAAAATGTACGTGGTCCCAGTACAGTTAAACCAGCTTGCTTCCTGGAAGGTTCTTTAGCACCAATGTGCATCATGAATTCCAAGGGGAAACACTGTGCCACATTTTCCAACTGATCTGACCACCCTTCTTCCTCTTCTCTCTTTTCTAAAGCTTACACAGTAGAAATAGTTTTCCTTAAGATACTTGTTTGTGAATAGCTGACCTAAATCAAATAAAATCCTGAGCCTAACTCATTTGTAAAAAGAGTATTTTTAAAGAACACCATTGAACTCTTATCCAAGTCGAACCCTGCATCATTAAAAAAAAAAAAAGAGAAGATGCTATCCATTTTTTTATACTATGAACTAACAGTATTGTCATCATATTTGTTAGCAATGCAAAGATGGATCTTAATTTTTTTGCAGCTTTAAGTGGAGCAAATGTTTAATGTATCTGCTAGAGTGGTGATAATTCACAAAGCAGAAAAACAAGCAAGCAAATTCTTGACTTTGGGCTGTGTTTATACTTCTGTTGTAAAAGATGAATTCAGTATAACTTGATATATAGTAGAAGAAAAAATCTGAGACGGAATTGTTTTTTGAGCTATAGTCCAAGTGTCTGCTTGTGTCCATTCAAGGACTATCTTCTCTGGTAACTTTTAGAGGAAAGGGGAGCTTGTCTCACTTCTCCTCCAGGGCTAGTCCAAACCAGCCCAGTTCTCTGTTATGTCCTGGCTGCAGCTCCTGTTTGGACCTCCATTCACCTGAATCCTGGTCCCCTGGATTCTGTTGCCTCCCTTGGTATGATCCTTTTGTGATACATGCTGCTGGCCTCGCAGGCTGAGCCATCCTGCAGGCTCATTTGCCTACATCATTCTGTTCCTGAACTTCCTACCATGATATTGGTGGTAAAAGACTTCTTTTTTTCAAATAAAAGGAATGAGATTTTAGCCATTTCATCCTGGTGAATTTCTAACCTCCTTGGAGCCCTGGATTATGTCTCTTTTGTTTGCTTTCACAGTCTCTCTTTCTCCCTCTCTCATTCTTTTAAGAGTTGAGCATATGGAGGTATAATTTACATATGATCAATACCATGTAAAGTTCACCCTGTTTAAATGGACAGCAGTTATCTGACTTCTGACAAGTGGGACAGTTGTATCTGTGTGTGTGTGTGTGTGTGTGTGTATGCTCGGTCGTGTCTGTTTCTTTGTGACTCCATGGTCAATAGCCCACCAGTCTCCTCTGTTCATGGAGTTTTCCAGGCAAGAATACTGAAGTGGGTTGCCATTTTCTTCTCCAGGGGAGCTTCCCAAACCAGGGATCAAACCTGCAGGTGGATTCTTTACCACTGTGCCGCCCGGGAAGCCCACAGTTGTATGACCACCACCTTAATCAAGATATAGAACATGTGCATCACCCCCTGAAGTTCCCTTGTTCTTTCTAGTCACCCTCCCCTTACCACTAGCCCTTGCCCCCACCAATCGGTTTTCTCTCAATATCTTTGCCTTTTCAAGTTGAATTTGGTGATTGGGATTGACATATAGACTCTCCTATGTGTGAAATAGATAACTAATGAGATAACCTACTGTATAGCACAGGAAACCCTTCTCAATGTTCTCTGGTGACCTAAATGGGAAGGAAATCTTAAAAACAAGGTATATATGTGTATGTATGGCTGATACACATTTATATTCAGCAGAAACTAATACAACATTGTAAAGCAACTCTACTTCAATAAAATTTAACTTTAAAAAAGGAATTAAAGAGGAATCACACCATATATAGCTTTATTTACTTAGCATTAACACATTTGATAGTTTTTCCGTGAATCATCGGTTTGTTTGTTCTTACTGGTGAGTTGTACCCCATTGTATGGGTATACTTTTCTTTTTTTTAACCAATTTGCCAGTTGAAAGACATTTAAGTTGTTTCCCATTTTTTGGTATTTATTAATAAAATCACTCTAAACATATACTTGTAGGTTTTCATGTGAATATAAGTCTTCACTTCTCCTGGGAAATGAGATAGCTGAATCATGGGGTAAATGTGTGTTTAACTTAATAGGAAACTGACAGCTTTCAAAGGTGGCTGTTACGTCATATTGTATTCCCACCAGCAGTGCATAAATTTCCAGTTGATCCACATCTTCATCAGCACTTGGTGTTTTTTTTCTTTTAGCAGTTCTAATAGATACTTGTATAGTGATATCTCATTGTGGTTTTAATTTGCTTGGTGACTAACAGTGGTGCATATCTTTTCATGTCCTTGTGTGCCACCCATATACCATTTTTGGTAAAGTGTCTATTCAAAACTTGGGCCCATCTTAAAAAATCAGATAGTTTGTTTTCTTAATATTGCATTTTGAAGGTTCTTTATACATTTTTGTTATAAGTGCTTCATTAGACATATTTTACAAATATTTTTCCCAGTCAGTGATTTATGTCTGTAAAGTTTCTTAATTGTCCCTCAAAGAGCAAAAGTTTCAAATTTTGATTAATTCTACCAATTTTTTCTTTTATGGATAATACTTTTAGTGTGGTATATAAAGATGTTTTGCCTAACTCAAAGTCAAAAAGATTTTCTCTTATGTTTTCTTCTAAGAAATTTATTGTTTTAAAATTAAAATTAGATTTAATTCATTTTTGTATATGGTATAAGACATGGGTCAAAGTTTTTTTATATAAATGTCCAATTGTCCACCACAATTTGTTGAAAATATTATTCTTTCTAAACAAATGACTATATTAAGTTTCTCCAGAGACGCAAGGGACTTTCCTGGTGAGTCTGTTGGTAAAGAATCCCTCTGCAATGTGGGAGGCCTAGGTTCGATCCCTGGATTGGGAAGATCCCCTGGAGGAGGCATGGCAACCCTCTCCAGTATTCTTGCCTGGAGAATCCACATGGACAGAGGAGCCTGGTGGACTGCAGTCCATGGGGTTGCAAAGAGTCAGACACAACTGAGTGACTAAGCACAGCACAGAGACACAAAACCAATAGGATATATATTTATATTTCTGTTATATGTACTTTATATTATGTTTATATTATATACAAAATATATACGATTATTTATTATGAGGAATTGACTAATTTAATTATGTAGGCTAAAAAGTACTACCGTCTGCAAGCTGGGAAGCTTTGGTATAATTCCAGTCCAAATTCAAAGGTCTGAGAACCAGGAGCACAGATGTTTTAAGCTCCAGTCCAAGTGCAAAAGATCATTATTTTCATTCAAGCAGTCAGGCAAAAGGAGAGAAAGTTCTCTATTCCTCTGCCTTTTGTTTTATTCAGGCCTTCAATGGACTTGAAGATACTTGCCTACACTGGGGACAGCCATCTGCCCTACTCAGTCTGCTGATACAAATGCTGATCTCTCCCAGAAATACTCTCACAGACACACCTAGAAATAATGTTTATCCAGATTTCTGGACATTCTGTAACCTCTAAAGTAACACAAAACATTCATCATACCAATTACCTTGGAACCTTTGTCAGTAATCAATTGACCATGTATGTGTGGCTCCATTTCTGAACTCTCTATTCTGTTCCATTGATCTCTCCTTTCATTAATACCACATAGTCTGGATCCATGTTGCTTTATAATGATTCTTAAAGCTAGAGAGAATAAAGTCTTATGTACTTCCCAGGTGGCTCAATGGTAAAGAATCTGCCTGCAATGCAAGAGACAGGGGTTTCATCCTTGGGTTGGGAAGATCTTCTGGAGAAGGAAATGGCAACCCACTGTAGTATTCTTGCCTGGGAAATGCCATGGAGAGAGGAGCCTGGCAGGTTACAGCCTACAGGGTTGGAAAGAGTCAGACATGACTTAGTGACTGAGCACGCACACAGCACATAAGATCTTACAATCTTGTTCTTTTGCAAAGCTGTTTTGGCTTTTCCACATAAACTTTAATATCAGCTTGTCTATTTCTCCATAATATCATGCTATTACTTTTGTTTAGGTTGTAGGTTGAATCTTCAGATAAATTTGGGGAGAGTATCAAGTACAATATAACAATATCAAGTCTCTGAATCTATGAGCACAATAATCTCTCCATTTATTTAGGTCTTCTTTGGTTTCTTTCATCAATGTTCTATAGTTTTCACTCTACAAATAAATATTCCACAAATTTTGTTAATACTTAAGTATTTGTTTTTCAATGCTATTATAAATGGAGCATTAAAAAAACCTCAGTTTTCAATTGCTCATTCTTAGTATATACAAACACATTAATTTTTTTTTATATTGACTTTTTATAAAATGTGACCTTGCTAAACTCATCCAATACTTCTAGTTCATATTTGGAAACTAGGGTGTTTTCTATGTAGACAATCATATCTGCTAATAGAGATAGTCTTATTTCCTCCTTTCCAGTCTGCATGCCACTTTTTCCCTTGTCTTATTACAGTGGCTGGAATCTTCAGAAGGATGTTGGTAGGAGTGTTGAGAGTAAATATCCTTGCCTTATTTCCAATCTTAGGGGGAAAGTAATCAGTCTGATACCATTAAGTATTATGTTAGCTGTAGGTTTTTAAATGATGTCTTTCATCATATTTAAAAAATTCCCCTCTACTCCTGGCTTGCTGAGAATTCTAGCATGAATAGTAATTTTGTCAGAGGTTTTATTCTGAATCTATTGAAACAATCATATGGTTTTTCTCCCTCAGTCTTTTGATACAGTGAATAATATGATTGGTTTTCAAATATTGAGCCAAGATTGTATTTCTGGGATTAACTCCATTTGGTATGATGTATTATTTTTATTACTGGAATCAATTTTTTTATTTGTATTTATTGCTATGGGTGTTTGAGACTTGAGAGTTCCTTGGACTGCAAGGAGATCAAACCAGTCAGTCCTAAAGGAATTTTGAATATACATTGGATGGACTGATACTGAAGCTGAAACTCCAATACTTTAGCCACCTGAGAAGAGCTGACTCATTAGAAAAGACCCTGATGCTGGAAAAGATTGAAGGCAGAGGAGAAGGGGATGACAGAGGATGAGATGGTTGGATGGCATCAGCGACTCAGTAGACATGAGTTTGAGCAAGCTCCATGGGAAGCCTGGTGTGCTGCAATCCATGGGGTCACAAAGAGTCAGACACAACTGAACGACTGAACAATTGTTATGAGGATTTTTTT
The DNA here is from genome assembly GCF_016772045.2 of Ovis aries. Taxonomy (NCBI): domain Eukaryota; kingdom Metazoa; phylum Chordata; class Mammalia; order Artiodactyla; family Bovidae; genus Ovis; species Ovis aries. Next base: position 193,751,359 of record NC_056055.1, read on the forward strand.
ACATCCATGTTCCATATCTATGTGAGATGTTGGGCACTCACTACTGGATATGCTGACACTGTTCTAGCTATGTAGCTGTCTCAGTGAACAAGACAGAAAGTATCCCTGACTTTGAGGAGCTTACGTTCTAGTTGAGGGGAGATGAGCATTATTTATTAAGTACATAGTATTAATATATGTCATGCTAGAATGTGATAAATGACATGGAAAGGAGAGAAATTAGACCAGGGGACTAGGAATATAGGAGTTTGAGGTGGAGCAGAACTTAAATTTCTTGAAAAGGTGAGATTTCAGCAAAGACCTCGAGGAGGAGAGGAAGTGAGTCTTGTGACTATGGGGAGCAGCTCTTCAGATGCAGGGAAGGACAAGTGCAAAGGCCCTGAGGCAAGGGGTGCCTCTCGCCTGTGCAAGGGGACCAGAGAGTGGGCAGTGGAGGAGATGAGCTTGGAGAAGGAATGGGGAAATAAATCATGTGGGGCCTATGGCCATTTTGAGGACTGATTTCTAGACCAAGTGAAAAAGAGAGCCATTGAGTAGAAGAGGAACATGATCTGAGCTGTCAGAGCATCACTGACTGCTGTGTGGAGAACAGACTGTTGGAGGCCAGGAAGAAGGAGGAGGACCTATTAGATTAATGCAGAGATGGGGCGATAGGACCAGGGTGTTATGCTGAGGGTCGTAGCAGTGATGCAGCCTGACATGTATGAAAGGCCCAGTCAGTGTGATTTGATGAGAAGAGCAATGTGAAGTGGGAAAGAAGGAGCACATTAAAAATGACTCCAAGGTTTTTGTTCTGAGCTTCTGGAAGGATGGGGCTATCGTCAACTGGGGTGGGAAGGCTGTGGGTGGAATGGATTGGGGGCCAGAGCATGAGGATCAGAAGTTCATCTTTGGAGAGGAAAGTCTGAGATGTCTTTTAGACATCAGGAAGTGTTATCTCCTAGGCAGTTGGGTGTGTAAGCCTACAATTTGCGTGAAAATTATGAGCAACAGATATAAATGGTCTCTAGCCTGGAGAATCCCAGGGACGGAGGAGCCTAGTGGGGTGCCATCTATGGGGTTGCACAGAGTCAGATGCGACTGAAGTGACTTAGCAGCAGCAGCAGCAGAGGAAAACAGCAGCTGGCAACAACTTTTGTTTTAAATAGGGGATTTTTCCCTCCTACTGGTGTAAGGGTTCCAAATTAATAAAATCCTTTGATGATTTCAAAGTCTAATGTACTTTCACACATTAAACCACATTTTGTGGAGGGATTTAATCAAGGTAAAGTAGCTTAATTAAAACAAAGGATTGTTAACAGAATTAAAGATCCCTAATCCATTAATTCATTATTCTTCTGTTTTCCTGGCTGAATTTTGAAGGGAAGCAGGATGTTGAAATATGAAGGCTGTGGACTCTCTTGATATGAGATCAAGGTTTGTGTCTAGGTTCCACAGTTTATTAGCTATGTGAAGTGGCAAATTATTTAGCCTCCATGAAGTTGAAATCACTCCATCAGGAGTAATTACAGCACTAACTGTCATTGAAATTAGAAAAAAAATTTTTTACCAGCATCTATCAGAGTGCTTAGTCATTTATTCATTCAGCAAATAATTATGACCTATTTTGTGCTAGGTGATGAATATTCTGCTATAAATAATAGACTGTCTTCACCCTTATGAGATGTTCAGTATTGGAAGCAAGCAGTTTATTAAAGAAGAAACTAGAATGTTAAGAAACTTGTGAAAACCTGCTCAAACTCACTGATGGGGAAAGGCAAATTAAACTCAATGAAATATCACTTCATACTCATTAGATTAAGAGGGAAAAAAGTAAGAGTATCCAAATTTGGTGAGGCAGTTGGGGAAACAGAAATTCTCTTTTTTTGATGAAGGTGGGAGTTCAATTGTACCGCCACCTTGAAGATGAACTTGACAGTATCTAATAAAGTGGAAATGCACATCCCCTCCAACCCCAGAGCTCCACTGCTGGGAATGGGCACCTGGGAAACTCGTATATGTGTGCTCAAGGCAACATGCTCAGGATATTCACTGCAGCACTTGTGACAGCAAAAAGTGGAAGCAACCTAAATGTCTATCAGTGGGATTCAAACAATGTGATATTATTCAGGATTTTCAATGAAATCCATAGGTCAATGTGCATAAAGCTCCCCCCAAAAGATGGGTAAAAATGCAAGCTGCAAAAGACACTACCCTTTGCCCTATTTAAACACCACACAAAACAATATCATATGTTCTTATGTAGTAAAATGTTAAAGTATAGATAGGAAGATACACGCAAGGGTGGTTACCTCTGTGGAGGAGAAAGAGGAATGAAATGGATGGGATGAGAAGGAGAGACTTAGCTGCTTCTGTGATGATTTCTTGCTTAGAAATAAAAAAGAAGTGAACAAGGCAAAATTATTAAATCTGGGAACTTATAAATGGGCTGTTGTTATATATACTTTTCTGTTTGAAATATTTCATAAGCATTTAAAAATGTTATTGTGGTGAAATATACATAACATGAAAGTTACCATTTTAACCATTTTTGCATGTACAGTCAATGGTAGTAAGCACCTTCTCATTGTTGTACAGCCATCACTACCATCCATCTCCAGAACTTTTCTCATCTTCCCAACCCACACTCTGTGGGCATTAAACACTAACTTCTCATTCATCCTCCCCTCAGCTCCTGGCAGTCACCGTTCTGCTTTTTGTCTCTATGAATTTGACTACTCTAGGTACCTCATAGAGGTAGAATCATATGCTATCTATACTTCTGTATAGACTGGCTTAAAGTAATATCCTCAAGGTTCATTCACACTGTAGTGTGTGTCAGAATACCCTTCGTTTTTAGGACTGAATACTATTCCACTCTGGGTATATTCCACATTTTGTTTCTCCAGTCATCCCTCGATAGATGCTTGGGTTGCTTTCACCTTTTGATTGTGATATAATTAAACCATTCAAATAAAAATAGATAACAGGAAAGTTATAGTTAGATAAAGTAAAAATAGAACAGTTTTTTACTCAATAAGAATAGCCAGAGATAAGCTTTTATCACACTAAGTCTGTACCCACTGATCTAGGTATGCTCATGGGAACAGGGGGCACATGTGAATGTGTGTGTGTGTGTGTGTGTGTGTGTGTGTGTGTGGTGTTTTAAGCTGATGAGGAATCTTTTTCCTTCATGCGGCACCATGGCACAGACAATCCACACTAGCAGGCCATCCACTCTGTTGGAGGTGGCGCTGGCTGTGAGGGGCAGCTGTGCTCTGCAATCCCAGCTTCTGCATCTGCCCTCCAGGAGCCACTTCTCCCACCACAGATGGTGCCCTGGCTCAAGCCAAAGTTTCCTTCTCGGTAAAGCTGGTACAAGTCAAGAAAGAAAACAATCCCGGTCAGTTGGCACGTGGTAAGTGTTTGGGCTGAGAAGTATTCTGAGCCCCTGGTGCCAGCACGACAATTGCAGCTGAGGCAGACCGGGACGCACCCAATTCTGGCTCACAGCAGCATGCATCACACCCCATCACTACTGCTCATCTGAGTGGTTCCAGACGCCTGCCACCAGGGGTTCTCAGACTGAGAGCACTGGACCAGGTTCTCCTCACTAGGGTTCTTCAGAATTGCTGTAAATGACACAGGGCAGATGAAAATGGAGCTGCTCTGGTTAAGGGGTGGGAGTGGGGTGGGTGTGAACTTTGAGGATCCAAACCCCAGTGGAACTGCAAGGAAGCCATGCTCAAGGCTACTGACCACTAGTCTGAAAGTCCACTGGTATATGGGGACACAGGAAGGAAGAAGATTCTAATCCAGAGAGGGGCAAACTCTTGTATGTAAGCAGATATTCTGGTTGAAGTGTGTGTGTGTGTGTGTGTGTGTGTGTGTGTGTGTGTGTGTGATTGCCAGAGCCCCCTCCATATTGCCAGTGTGGTCTCTTAAATATGCCTTCCAGACACTTAGGGTTCCTCAGGGAGTGATTTGAAAATCTCTGACTCGTCTAACCTCACTTAACCCTTATGATGCTCTGCAGACCATGTGTCATCATCCCCACCTAACAGGGTGAAAACCCCACAGGCTGGAAGTGATGGAGCCAGGGAAGCTCCTTCTGAGGCCTGAACTGCCTGTCTTTCAGTGGAGGCACACACACACTGCAGCAGCTTCAAGAGAGAAGGCTTCTGGGAACTGAGGGTTCTGCCTCCAAATGAACCATCCCTCATTTAGGGGAAGCCCACTCTGGCATGCAGAATCAAGCAAATTCTAGCTGGGCAGGGTGGGGTTGAGGGGACAAGGGCCAAGCTCAGTGAGGTGAAACCAGGACTGGGATTGCTGCTCATCTCCTGGGGAAGTCCCCTGCATTCAGGTCTCTCTTCCTCTAGCTCCTGATTCCCAGGCTGCTCACCCCCTTCCAGAAAGGGACCCAAGCTGCCAGGTGTCTGGTAGAAAACATATGACACATGGCAAAGCAGCAGTGGCTTCCTTCCTCCCAGACGGCCTGGCCCTCCAGGTGCCCAAGTCTGCTCTTGTCTAAGGGGAAGGGGAGGGGCCGGCAAGGGACAGGGGAGAGATCCGGAGAGCTCTGGAGAGCAGATGTGGGAGCTGTCTATGGGGGTGGGGTGGTGGGATAAGGGTACCTTATCCCCAGTTGGAGGAGCAAAGGCCACATTGGGAGATGGTTGTGGCCTTTGTTAAAAGCTCTGCTTAGGAACTGGGTTTCAGTTTAAGTCTCTCTGTTACCAAATGCAAGTCCACATGCCTGATGGACAGTAAGGCCAAACAAACCGAAATGTCAGAGTTTGGAACAGAGAAAGGTTTATTGCAGTGCCCAGCGAGAAGAAAGGGTAGCTTGTATCCCCAGAACCCCTAAACTCCCTAAAGGGTTTCAGCAAAGCATTCTTTCTGGGGGTGCTGCACCATACAGCTTGCAGAATCCCTGACCAGGGGTTGAGCTAGGCCATGGCAGTGAAAGCAGCAAGTCCTAACCACTAGGAATCAGGAAACTCCCTCAGCAAAGCATTTTAAAAGGCAGGGTGAGGGAGGGGCATCCCAGGATAAGGGATCAGCTCATGCACAATACTGTGATTGGCTGATGTTGAGATAACAGGGTGGTTAACATTATCAATCCTTAGGCACCAGTAGGTCTGGGGGTTCTGCACTCATAATCATCAAATAGTTAATTCTTCCATTTAGTGATGGGTTTTGGCATCTGAAAAACTCAGGAAATACGCAAGAGATATTATTATCTGGGACTTCAGAGAGGAGCTACAGCAGAGGATGTGGAGAAGGCCCCATAAGCTCCTGCTCCATCCCTAGACAAGACCTTTTTCTCTAAGGGCCGGTTGAAAGGTGAGCTATATAAGGAAAAGCCCACAAAGGGCTCTCAAGGGTAGGATCAGAAAGAAAAATGGGAGCTATCTATCTCAGACCCTGAGAAACTGTCTCCACCTTTGGTGAGTAGACAGAGATGGTGGCAGGCCACTCACAGAGACGGTTCTGGAGGCAGAAGAGACCCTGCAGAGCAGCCCAGGGAAATGTGGTGGAGGAAGGGAAGACTCGAGGGTGCTAGACCTCCTGAGTGCTAAGCCAGTTAAACGGAGGCACTTGCATAGCTCACTGCCAGATGGGGCCAGGAATGGGCCCAATGCCCGAGTTGACAGGGCAGTGAGTGGAGGCACCCTCAGACTGCAGCTCTTCAACCCTGTAGGCTGAGTGTGTTAAAGTACTTTTACCTTCTCCTTCTTAACAGCCCCCCGACACCTCCAGCCCCCCTTTCTTTTTTTCTTTTTTTTTTTCCTCCTTTCACCCTCTTTTCTTTTGTAAATGAATCACCCAGCAGACATTTTAGCGTGTAGGCAAGTACATACATTCAAAGGTTTGCCAACTTGTTTTAAGATACTACTTTACTTTTAGACTTTAAAAGTACACTCATTAAAAAATGGCTAAACCTAAAATGTTTTTGGAAATTTCAAAAAGTCCTTGAACACAATTAGAGCTGTACTTTTTTTTCTCTAACTTTCCCTGAGGAAATTTAGCATGAACCTGTCTCCCTCTTGTGGATTTAATCTTATCTCTTGGTTGTACTATGTGTCTAAAATCAGAGCAAAATTTATTGCAAACTTCTGCTGCCTTGCCTTTCTTTGCAAAAAAAAAAAGGAAGCATTATAATTATCAAAGAAAAAGTTTACTTTTCTGAATATAATTAGTATTTTGAAATACTTATTCTAACACGTTATAATGCCAAAATTCTGCCTGTAAAATCTAATGCTTATAGATTTAACATTAGATTAAAACTATTTAATCCTTAAATATTAGACTGACTTTATTTTCCATTTTATAGTTGAGAAAAACCATGACAAAACTAACTTTGTGCCTCTCAATTCCTTGCAGAATTGTTAGCAATGATGACACAGTACGACAGTACTTGATATTTTATTGATCATTTGTTTCTTGCCAAGCATTGGGCGAAGCACTTCACCTAAATTATATTACTTACTCTTGGCAATGAAATTATTAGTCTAATTTTGCTGAGAAACTGAGGCGTAAAGTGGTTAAATACGTGCTTAAAATCACACAGCCCTTGCTGGGGTTTAAGTTGGATTAATATCAGTAATCCTAAATGGAGACAGAGGACTGAAGAATAACAGAAGTGCCCATTAAATCCTCTCCCACATTTTGGCCTTTGGGAGATGAGCGGAAAGATATATGAATAATCGATAGGGATTTTTTCCCCCCTCTGAAATATTTTCAAGGATAATGGTTTGTAAATAGTGTAGTTTGATCATATTTTATAATGTTTGCAAAGTTAAACTTTAAAACATGAAATACTTATGATTAATAATAGACATCACTCCTGCCACAAAGAGGGGTTGAGACCCAGATGTCTGGAGATGGAGATGGCTGCGTCCTGTTGTTATTGCTCCATTAACACTTTCAGCCACACCCACCCCATTGATTTGGTGAGACAGAGATTACAAACTAGCAAGAACGTGACAGGACAAGACTGCCCTGCTGATCCGGAAACCGTGGGGCTGGATGGCAAGAAAGGGTAGGGTAACAGAGGCTCTTTCGAAACAAGTCAGTCTTTTAAATATTCACTATGGTGTCTTTGTCTATGAAATGTCATTCTGCTATCTTTGAACCACATTTAGGTCTACATACAAGAGACAGGACGAATGGATGCTATTAGCGACCTCTTATCAAATTATGGAAACTCGATGGCCTTGGTGATTCCTTTTCTCATAAATTTGGCTGTGAGTCAAAAGGAGCCATTCTTGTAATGCGGCTAACCTATCACCATGTCAGCACCCTTCTTCTTCCTGAGACCATATGGCATAAGGGGGGAAAAAAAAGAAGCCCAGGGAGTCTAATAGTCATGTTTCTGAGCAGAAACAGCTGGTATTAATTGCCAAGAAAGCAACATAAACACAGAGCAATTCTAGAATGGCTGGTGAATGAGATCAAGCATCTTTAAACATGAAGATGAAAGCGGCAGCCCTTCAGATAGCAGCTCCAACTGACTTAGAGAAAATATTGTGTTCAAAGGGGTTTGATTTTAGTCATGCCTGTGTGCTAAGTTGCTTCAGTCATGTCCAACTCTTTGTGACCCTATGAACTGTATCCCACAAGGTTCCTCTGTCCATGGGATTCTCCAAGCAGGAATACTGGAGTGGATTGCCATGCCCTTCTCCAGGGGATCTTCCCAACCCATTGATTTTAGTCAATGGACTTGAATATAAGGTACTGAGATGCTCTCCACACTAGAAGCCAGAAAACCCAAAATCAACTGGCTAAATAAGGGGCAATTTTTTTTCCCCTCAGGAAAAAAATAAATGTTGAGGCAGCTGCAGGGTTGATTAATTCAAAAGTAAAATGATATCATCAAGGATTTAGGTTCTTTCCATATTTTCACTCTGCCATCTCATCTTGTCAGACTCATCCTCTAGCTTACTGTAATAGTCACAAGACTGCGACTACAGCTCCATGTGTTTATGAAAACATTCAGTAGAAGAAGAGATTATCCCCTCCTTGGGATTTTTTTTTCTTTTAAGAACAAAGAGGATGCTTCCCAACATTCCCCAGTTGGTATTTGCTCATTATTATATGTTGTCCAGGACTAGATCACATGTCCATGTTTAAAACAGTCACTGGCAAGAGAATTATATCATCAGAATTAGCTTAGACCAATTATGATTCATCCTTGAGTCACATGGGAGAGGAATCACCTCAGGAGTGAAATAGGGGCTCTGCCTTGTGGCACTAGTGGTAAAAAAAATCTCCCCTGTGAATGCAGGAGACACAAGAGATGTGGGTTGGATCCCTGGGTCAAGAAGATCCCCTGGCGGAGGGCATGACAACCCACTCCAGTATTCTTGCCTGGAGAATCCCATGAACAGAGGAGCCTGGCAGACTACAGTCCATAGTGTTGCAGAGTCAGACACGACTGAAGTGACTTAGCAGGTTATTATAAAGAAAAGGAAAGGAAAATGGTTGTTGTGTTAGCAACAAATGTTGGCTACATATGGTTTAGAATATGTGAGTATGTATACATGTGTTTTCTTTTTTGAACATTATTTAAAGATCCTACTTATAGTCCAGACCCCATCTCAACTACTTGGAATGTAACTTGGCAGAAATAACCACAGCCAACACCTGTAGGAACTGTGAATAAAAACACCTCTTAGTTATAAAAGAAAAAAGGAAGGAACAAAGGGATAGAAAGAGAAAGAGGGAAAGAAAGACAGAAAGAAAGCTTCTGAGTTCAATTCTCTTGGCAGGAGGGGATTATAAAGAAAAAACAGTGCCGAGTACTGTCACTTTATATTTCAGTCTGACAATGGGCAATCCTCAAGTACCTCTGCAGGCAGTTTCCATACCAACACAGAGAAGAAAACCCATGAAGTCATTATTTCATGTTTTGTAACTATAAAAGTAATTTTATATGATAACCATTCTTAGTATTTATCATGCTACCTGTGTATGAATGTGTGTGTGTATGTGTGTGTGTGTGTTGGAAGGGGAGAGAGAGGGGGGTAGAATGAAACTGTAGTTGTAGTTGTTTAGGATAAGTGCTTTAATAAGTCTCTTGTATACAGAAAATGAGGCTCCAGGGCATGTTTAGAAGGAAATAGCAAAGAGACAGTGAAATTGCCTTGCATGTGCAACAATCAGAAGTGTAGTTATGAGAAAAGGAGAGAGAGGAGGAAAGAGGAAACAAGAAGTGAGCTGTGCAGCAAGTTGGGAGCTATGGCTGAATTAAAAACGAGAAATTTCTATACCAGCATGATCAAGGGACTTTTATGAACAAAGGATATCTGAGACTTCATTTGAACTTGTGTGATATATGATCCTCTTTGGTCACCCTAATCTATGTCATCTTGCTTCATGTCCTGATGCAAGTGTGAGTGGTTTAGGGGAAATCAAAATGGCTGCATCCCATATCCATATCAGTGCAGGGCAAGGCAGAGAAACATCATGATGTTTGCATGAGATCCAGAGTTTCATAGAAGCCTGGCACCACAGTGACTCAGAAAGTAAACCCCGAAATGCACAGAGATTTTGGAGATGGTCACAAACTCCAACTGGGATTTAGAAAGGAAGCAAAATTTTGTTTAAATATTTAAGGAAGGATAGTGTCAACTGACACTTGGCTTGCATCAATATAATCAAAAAAATTTGCAAAGACACAGGGCATAATTTTACGTCCTCCCCCCAACCCACATTTCATAGGCATTCTGTGTTTTTTAAAAAAATATTCTATCTAAATCAGGATTCTTAAAAATTTTATTACAAGTTATAGCCTATTCCAATTCAAAAATAGAGAAAAATTTATAGGCCTGCCATTACAGATGATAGTGGAAGATATTTGTACAGTCCTTGTAAATACCTTTTTATAGATTTGGACAAGAATTTTAAAATTGTTGTTGTGTACCTACAAATAACTAAATGCTGAAATAGCAAATGACTTGCCCCCTTGAATTTTAAATAGTGAAATTGCATCAAATGTGCTGAAACATCAAAATAGATGTATTGAGCTGACTTTAATTAGTGTGAACTCTTAAAACAGATTTATTGTGGTTGTTCTTGCCTCAATATCTATTTTTCTCTCACTTCTACATTATTCTTTACCTTTTGGCTGTAAGAGTTAGGAAATGTGTTAAAAGTCTGTCTCACGCAGGAAAACTAGTTTACCCTTTTATTTCCTTACGGCTGCTGCCACTAAGCCGCTTCAGTCATGTCCGACTCTGCGACCCCATAGACGGCAGCCCACCAGGCCCCTCCGTCCCTGGGATTCTCCAGGCAAGAATACTGGAGTGGGTTGCCATTTCATTCTCCTTACTGGATATAGACAAATTTTCCTGGTAGATAGAAACTCTTTAGTTTTTTTTAAAGCAAAATACTGATCTTGAATATTAGCTGCTGACACAAACACATGAGTGGACCTGTAATAATGTGCATGAAAGCTATGTTATGATTTCTAACCGTGCTGTTTAAGAAGTTTCCTTAACTATTATATAAAACAGATACAGATCACTGACAGCAAATTAGTGCCTACTTTTCATTTTAAGGGGCCTTAATAACACTGGAGTTTTACAATCTGAGGAAATATTAATGCCACTTTTCTGTGCCTATTTCTGGAGCATCCTTCCTACATCTGTGCTATAATCAATTCTTTCCCACCTGTGCACAAGAGACCCCCACTGCACTTGTGTAATTTTATAGAATATTAGGAACTCATACAGGAGTTGAATAGTTTTTTAACCTGTGTATGTGTATGACTCCTTGTAAAATGTGCATAGACACTACTGTGATTAAGAAAATACAAACTCACTGAAAAGTACTCCTCGATTAATAGTTGCCTTTTGTGGAAATTCCCTGACAGTCCATTAGTTAGGATTCTGCTCTTCCACTACAGGTGGCATGAGTTCAATCTCTGGTCAGGGAACTAAGATCCTGCAACCCATATGGTGCAACAAATAGTTGCCTTTTGTTTCTGGAAATTTCTTCAGGAAATACTATGACTATTTCATGTGTCTATCTGATAATTTCTCTTTATGTTTGAAAAAGTGTTTGTAAAGGGGCAACAACAACAAAAAAGTAAACAACCTAAATGCCCAACATTTTTGTTGTTTAGTCACAGAGTTGTGGCCAACTTAGGGGGAGGGTTAAATAACAATGGTGGATTCTTGTAATTGAACTATTAGGCTGTCATTAAAAATCATGTTGTAGAATAAAATATTGAGTGATAAGGAAGAGATGTTAGCAGAATATTATTATATGGAAAAAAGAAAGTTATAAATCAATATAATGGTATAACATTACTATTTAACAAGTTACAGACAGATAAAATATAGAAGAAAGAAGACATCACTATAAGCTTATTATTTTTTATCTCTGGATAATGAAATTATAGCTTTTTCCCAAAAATGTTCTATAACTTCAGTTATAAGGGAAAATTTACATTTATTTTTAAGTTTCCTTTTTTAAAAGAGCTTGCTATTGTCCCTCAAAGAAATAGTATTGGTGACCATTGGCTTTTCAATACATTAGAAATACTAAAGCTGTTTAATTTGGGGGTGTGTGAGATAGTGTTGACTAGCTTTTGCTGGCAGCCCTCTCCCTCACCCCATCTGTGGCAGTCCTGCTAATGATGTGACTTGATGCCTGTCGCCATTACTTGGGGAGGAAGCACAGCTGGGCACTTCTTCCTCAGAGAACAGGAGAGGTCAGAGGCCTTCCCTGACGACCATGAGAAGAAGAGTCATTTTAGGTTGTGTTGAGAAGATTAAAAAATCCTCTTTATTCTAAACAAATGTGTGTGTGTATATTGGTGTATATAACATATATGTATATAGTATTTTGCAATAAGGGAAAATGTAATTAAAACCAAGTGTTGCTCTGGGCTATTGTGGGCCATTACTGGCCCTTTTGCTGAACTGCAGATGGACAGAATTATGTTGCCTTAATAACGTGACTCTTAAGTGCCAGCTGTCATACAGCGTGGCAGCCCTCCACGCTAACAAAGCCCTCATTAAACGGTTTGCTCGGAATAATTTGCCTGCTCTCCCTGCCTTTCTAGCAACTGACAACTCTGCTCCTCCCCCCTCTCCACCAGACCTTCAGTGGACACCTTTAATCACTGAAAGAGAAGTCTTTGCCATGTGTGATGGGATGGTAATTTTTTTAATAGTACATGTCTTTATATTATTTTATGCCCTGTTTCAAAAGTTTTTAAATGAGGTTGGTAGCTAACATCCTTTGCTATCATTCATTTTGCGGCAAAATAATAATTGCTAATTTTCTTCTTCAGAGAACCAGGGCTTTATCAGGGATAACATTATGCAAATGACTATGCAAATATAAGCAGAGGAGTATCTGGGAAAAAAAAAAAAGTTCAGATAAATCCTTCAGAACACATCCAAAGTTGACCGGGAAAGAAAAAAAAAAAAAAACTGTGCATTTTAAACTATGAGGTCACCATCACAGCAAAGGGAATTTATTACTAATGAGAATTTTGTGCGAAAGCTCTACACTCAAAATAAAAGAGGTAGGGCATGCATCAGTATTTATTCAAGCTTAATTTATTTATGATATTATGGTTGTCCTTGTTAACTGTTAAATCTTCTTGGGGTGGGTCTCTTCATCCTTTAAGTGATGCCTAACAGTCCAAAATACTTAATGTTCAAACTTCTATTAGCAGTAAGAATTAATCCTTTATTTTCTCCACTATCTATGTTTTTGTCTTATCATCAATGTTTTAGTTCTTTCATGTTGATTATTATTGGAAGAAAGTACATTGAAATTGAGAGAAAAATGCTCAGATCTCTCAAGACATAGCTTATAGAATATTGATAAAGAAAGGGAGTCTTTAAAAACTCTGCATTATTCCTCAGGATCCTTTGGAGCAGTGGGGAAAGAAGCCTGATTCAACACTGTTTATTTCATATATGTGATATATGTATATATTTAATGATCAAAAAGGAAAAACATGGTTATTTAGTACGTTTCATGATAATAAACCTGAGGTTTCATTTTTGTTTTTTTAAAAGACCTATTTTTTGAATTTGACATGAGATGAATATTTAAAAGGTGCTTGCTTTAAATCTCTATGAATCAAATCTATACCCAAGAATGACCTATATGATAGTAGGAGAAAAAACAAAGGCCTTTCATCTATAAAATATCTCACCCACTCTGGCCTGGAATTCCCACTGGAAAATCCCTCTCTGCTATGCAAATCTGTTGCCAGAAAATAGTGAAATATTGGATTAGAGTAAATGAGGGGGGCTGCCTGGGTCTGAATCAGGGGCTGATTCTTAAAGAAAGGTGGATACCTGGGCCACACTCAGTTCTACCCCTACACAACCTGAAGTTTGCATTTTCAGCAGACTCAGCACTCTATAGAACTACCTCAGACTGTGAAAATTAGGATGGGATAATAAAGTATTAGTTTTTGTATAGAGCCCCTCCCCCAAGAAGACAAAGGAGGGAGCAGTTTTAAGATGATGCCCTGGGGCTTTGGTGGGTGGTGGGAAGGTGGACTCCAGTGAGAGTTCAGAGACAGAAAGAGGATAGAGAATCGAAAAGAGAGAGGTGGCAGCTCTTTGAGAAAACCTCAGACATCACTTCAAGACAGACACAGAAGGCCAGACATCCTCTGAGATTTCTGGGGAAATAGAGCTCTGTGCCCAGTTGCCAAGGCTTTGGATTCCAAGGGATCTGAGGAGGACCCTAGTTACTACCTGCATTAAGTGATATCTCTGGACCTCAGGTGCCTCATCTAATAACTAGGTATAAAAGTGGGCTGCCCTCGTAGCTCAGCTGGTAAAGAATCTGCCTGCAATGCAGGAGACCTGGGTTCAATTCCTGGGTTGGGAATATCCCCTGGAGAAGGAAATGGCAGCCCACTCCAGTACTCTTGCCTGGAGAATCCCATGGACAGAGGAGCCTGGCAGGCTACTGTCTATGGGGCTGCAAGAGTCGAACATGACTTAGTGACTAAACCACCACCACCACATGAAAGTGGAATGTTTACCATGAAGAAAAGTTGCTGAACAGGGAAGATACAATTACAAGACGGCCAGTGACATGACTGTTGGAGCTTCCAGACATCGTGACCCAGCTCCAGCTTTTACTCTTTGTGTGACCTCAGCAGGTTGTTTACTATAATCTGTCTGAATCTCAGTTTTCTCAAACATCCACTGCTGTTAAACATCTATCAGGCTACCCAGGTGGCTCAGTGGTAAAGAACCTACCTGCCAAGGCAGGAGATGCAGGTTCAATTCCTGGGTCAGGAAAATTCCCTGGAGAAAGAAATGGCAACCCAGTCCAGTATTCTTGCCTGGAAAATTCCATGGACAGAGGAGCCTGGGGGGCTACAGTCCATGGCGTTGCAAAGACAGACATGACTTAGCAACTAAACAACAACAACGAGCTCCCACATGTTGTTTCACCGGGTCTTCCCTGGTGATCCAGTGGTGAAGGATCCATCTGCCAATGCAGGAGACATGGGTTTGATTCTGATCTGGGAGGATCTTGAGTGCCCAGAGCAACTGAGCGCGTGTGCCACAACTACTGAAGCCTACATGCTCTAGAAGCTGTCCTCCACAGCAAGAGAAGCCACCATGAGGAGAAACCTGAGCACCACAAACCAGAGAAAAGCCCGCACAGCAATGAAGACCCAGCACAGCCAAAAACAAACAAGTCAAATTACGTATTAAAAAGATCTCTCTACTTTATGCGTGCATTTTCTTATGCAAATTGCATTATTTACATGTAAAGAATCTCTACATGTAAATACATGTAAAGAATCTGTAACAGTACTTGGCACATAGCAAGCAGCTTAATAATATTATTTCTCATCAATATTTCAGATATAAAGCACTTGGCACCTGGTGGGAATTTAATAAATGATAGTAAATATTAGTAAATAATAATCACTCCTGGCTTCAAGATAGGGTCTGTAGCCAAAAGCTTCTTGTGCAATCCTGGCTGAACCCCATACCTTATTCCTAGTTTTTCATAATAGTGCTATTGACGTTATTTGAGATAACATCTGGTTAGGAGAGTGATAGTTACACAGTGGTGTATGCGCAGTAATCGGGCAGAGAAATACCTGAATGCTTTATGAAGGTGTGTAGGTGGAGGGCCTGGAGTGAGCTTCAAGACTCCCTTCAGTCTTTCTGCAGGGAGAGCCTGGCAGCTGTGTCAACAGCAAAGCATCAGCTCAGTCAGTAAGAGCTGATCTTTCAGAAGCTAATGGACATGCTTAAAAAAAAAAAAGATCTGAAAATGTAAAAATCGTACTCACTTGATTAAAAGCTTACCATATTCATACAGGTCCTGTTTCCTGCTTTGAGTTGAGCTACCCAACAATCCCCACAGTGATGGCCACTTCTTTTTCAAGGCTGGAAATAGTTGTAATACTTTTCCCCCTCTGGTGACACTGTGTTTTATTCTCTGGTTTTCGAATTTGAAACTGGTGCCCGGTTCAGCATCCTTTGTTGCCACATGCATCCTGTAGTGTTTGTAGAAGAATAAACACAGGAAAACTGTGTGAACCTTTCTTCCTACCAGGCATTAGTATAATTTATGGTTAAATGGCAATCAGAGTGGGGGCAATGTGGTACTCATGGGTGAGAGATACAGAGAAATAGATGAACCCAGATAGATAAATGAACCCAGCCCCTCGCGGGGAGCTCTACAAAGCACTGGTGCATGTGTGCTAAGTTGTGTCTGACTTTCTGCGACCCTATGGACCAAAGCCCACCAGGCTCCTTTGTCCATGGGATTCTCCAGGCAAGAATACTAAAGTGGGTTGCCATGCCCTCCTTCTCCAAGGGATCTTCCCGACCCAGGGATCAAACCCTGTCTATTCTTTACCACTAGTGCCATCAGCTCAGTGTTTTGGGAAGCCCCAAAAACACTCTGGTGAGAAAAATCTCTGGTGGAAACATTACAAGCTTGGCTGCCACTCACTTCACTGCAAAACTGAAATTATTGGATGCTAACTTGTGTCTCTTACATTTTAAGGCTTTAAAAAGACATCATAGATAACATTATTAGCTAGAGACTCTTAAGTAAACAGGTAAATTCCTCTTGAGGCTTAGGTGAAGTCCTGGAGCGGGTAGAAATAGAATGCTTACAGCCTGAGAAACACCATTGATTTATCAAGGAGCAGACTAGTGACCTATCTAAAAACCTCCCAAGCACAGTTCTCTTTTTATTAAAACAGTAACCTACTGGTTTTTGAAGAATGTCAAGAACAGTAAGCACATATGAAAATGCGCAGTCACAAGAAATCTTTTAGTTAATAAGAGAAATATAGAGAGAGGAAGTAGGATCATTCTTTCATGTGAATAGTCTGAAACAGTTGCTCTTTGAATCAGGATAAAATTAATGTCACTACTAAAGTTTTGGACGATCTTGATAATTCCCGTTAACAAATATTTATTGAGCACCTGCCATATATTTGGATATAGCATGATGAACAAGAAAAAGAAGCTGCCTTCAAAGACTTTAGTGGGAAAGATGAAAAATAGAAAACTTATGTAAACACAGGATCTATAATGCAAGGGTATATGATATGTAACAGCTGTCACTTTGTGGGGTGTTTACTAATAGCTAAAGAGAACATAAGATATTTTTCAAGAATTGGTGATTAGGAAGAGCATTTGAAGATGCATTTGACTTGGACATAGGAGCTTGGCTTAGCTGGGCTTCGCAGGGTCTGTGTATAAGAAAAGTGAGGTGTCAGCTGCTGTCATATTTGAGTCTGGACTTCATGGAGAAGTGGTGAACCATTGATGTGTTTGCGCAAAGAAGTGACATAAAATGGTAATTAAGAAACCATAATCTGATGGAGGGGAGCGCAAAGATTGCATCAGGAAGGGTCTGGAGGCTGCAAGATAAGCAGAAGGGTGTAAGAAAGAGGCTAAGTGGGAAGGGATCCAGTCCAGCACGAGGGTATAATCCAAAGGCACAGAAAAGAAAAGAAATATGTGAAAAGTCGTAGTGAAAAAAGTGTTTGAGTACCATCTAGAAAGCATCGAAATAGCTTTGCTAGAGTCTGAGGCAAAAAACTGATTGCTTCAATCAACTCAGTAAATATAGTGAAGTGAAATCGCTCGGGCATGTCCGACTCTTTGCGACACTGTGGACTGTAGCCCACCAGACTCCTCAGTCCATGGGATCCTCAAGGCAAGAATACTGGAGTGGGTTGCCATTTCCTTCTCCAGGGGATCTTCCTGACCCAGGGAGCGAACCTGGGTCTCCCGCATTTCAGGCAGACTCTTTAACCTCTGAGCCACCAGGGAAGCCCATTCAGTAAATATAACTATATGCTAAATATTTTTATTGTTCAACTAGGTCCTTTGTAGCAGCTTTGTAACAGAAACAACATAAACTAAAACTTAAAGATACACACATACTGTCCAGTCTGTTTGTATGTAAGTTTATGCATTTTTGTGCGTGTTCATGCCTTAATTTCTGGGTGGGGGGCAGCTATTTGTAAAGCAAGTTGATTTTGAAAACAACAGTTTGGGCCTCACAAAAGTTATGGTTTAAAGGGAAAATATGAATCACTATTTGGAATATTCTTCTTTTTTTCCCCTGAAGTACAACTTCATATTCCAGAAGAAAAAGATAAAAATTTTGATAATGGATCATGTGGTAGATGAGACTTAGCTATTTGTTCTTTTGTAATCCCTGCCGCACAAGAGCCGTGTTCCCTGGCACCAAGATGACATCCACTAGAGTAAGAGCATTGCTTAAGGCTCCCAAAGAAAGAAAGAGAAATTGGAAAATAAGGTTTGATGTTGGCCTCAATTTATGATAATGGTACTCAAAATAGGGGGAAAAAAGCTTGTAATTTTGAGAGGTGCGGGAGGGAGGGTTGAGCATGTATATGATATAGCTTTTGTCAATAAATAGTATTCATTTTTCCTAGAAGCTATTTTCTCCCCCTCTTTCTCCTATTAAAAAAGCAAACAAACTGTAAGCGAGAAAAAAGAAAAGAATTGACAATAGGGGCTTAGGTTCTAGGTAAAAATCCATTGTGGAAGCATATGCTCCATGTAATATTTACGAGGGATGATCTTTGTAATTGGTAGGAAAGCAGTCTCTGGTGCTGTTATGAATTGGAAAGTGCATATAACTATGGTTCTATTTCCCTAAGCAATAACCATTTTATAGGTATAGGTCCTGTTTGTAATTGAAGATCTTTAACCCTTTAATATGATACTGTTGAAGAAGTCAGAGCCTTCAGCTCTCAAAGAGGCTGTCTTGAATCTTTCTTTTACATATGATTCTCTTCCTGTTCCATTATTTTTCAGAAGGCCTCTTATTTATACTATTTGCTCAATATTTCTCTCCTCCCATTGGTTAAGTTTCAGGGGTATCTATATCTAGCCACCTAGTCCTGACCACTTCTTTTTTTTTAATTAATCTATTTTAATTGGAGGCTAATTACTTTACAATACTGTGGTGGTT
Source organism: Ovis aries (assembly GCF_016772045.2). Classification (NCBI taxonomy): domain Eukaryota; kingdom Metazoa; phylum Chordata; class Mammalia; order Artiodactyla; family Bovidae; genus Ovis; species Ovis aries. The sequence continues at coordinate 193,769,827 of NC_056055.1, forward strand.
TTTGCCATACGTTGACATGAATCAGCCATGGGTGCACATGTGTCCCCCATCCTGAACCCCCCTCCCACCACCCTCCCCATCCCATCCTTCAGGGTCATCCCAGTGCACCAGCCCTGAGCATCCTGTCTCATGCCTCAAACCTGTACGGGCGATCTATTTCACATGTGGTGATATACATGTTTCAATGCTATTCTCTCAGATCATCCCACCCTTGCCTTTTCCCACAGGATCTAAAAGTCTGTTCTTTACATCTGTGTCTCTTTTGCTGTCTCACATGTACGGTCATCGTCACCATCTTTCTAAATTCCATATATATGTGTTAATATACTGTATTGGTGCTTTCTTTCTGACTTACTTCATTCTGCATAATAGGCTCCAGTTTCATCCATCTCATTAGAACTGATTCAATTGCATTCTTTTTAATAGTTGAGTAATATTCCATTGTGTATATGTACCACAGCTTTCTTATCCGTTTGTCTGCCGATGGACATCTAGGTTGCTTCCATGTCCTAGCTATTGTAAACAGTGCTATGATGAACATTGTAGTCCTGATCACCTTTTTGAGCTTCACTTACCTATATCCAGTTGTCAATTCAATTTTTCTATTTTAATATTTAATAATTACCTCAAATTTATCAAGGCCAAAACAATATCCCTCCCTTCCAAGAAAGCCTGCTTCTCACTCAAGCTTCTCCATCACTAGATTTCTCAGCCAAAAACTGAGGAGCCATTCTTGACTTCGTTCCCTCCCTCACATACTGTGGCCAATCCACTGACTCCCTGTCACCTGTAACTCTCAAGTATGTTCATAGTCTGTCTGCTTCCCTTCATTCCCACCGCTACAATCCTAGTCCAACCACCATCCTATCTTTGTAATGGCCTCTGAGCTTGCCTTCTTGACAGCATGATACTTTAAAAGGGTAAATCAGGTTGAATCATTTCCCAGCTTAAAACCCTCCAGAGGCTGCTCTTTGCAATTAGAATGAATTCCAAGCCCCTTGTCTAGCCCACCAAGACCCTATGGCACCTGGCAGTATTTATCAATTTCTCCTCTACTCACTATTCAGTGAGTCAGTCATAAAGATCTTCTTTTAGACTCTTAGAAAAACAGAGATTTGCAAGCTTCTGCCTAGAACTCTTTCCCCAGATCCAATCTGTCTTATTTGCCTTAATATCTCTGGTACCAGAAAGGGTGACTAGGATGTAGTGGACACTCAGTAATTGTTGGCTGAAAGAATGAATACAGTTAGAATTACAGAAGTCAAATATTATAGTCAAGGTATCATCAAGACCAGGGCAAATCCAGATTACCTAGAAAACTTTGAAAAATGGAGGAAGGATATGTGGAAAACAAGCTCAGGTCTATTTATCTATAAGAAAGTTATCATACATAATGAATCACCTTAACATATACATAGAAACATGTTATACTTCAGATATTACATTATTCCTAAGAATCTGTGTAAGTTTTCACAGTTCGTTTACAACAACGCTAAAATACAGTATTCCTAAAGATAAAAGGAGATAAGGTGCAAAAGTATATTCCAAGTATATTTATACCTTGATTTTTGCATGAATAACTCATATAGCAAGTGTTTTGCATATGAATTTGATTATGGAAATACTACAGGGCCTTACAAATGAGAAATGTAACTGTCTAGCTAATTTTTTAACATATGCTGTGTTAAAAGTGAGTTCACACCAGACCATTTTCCAAATCAAGCCCCAAAGCAAATGCATTTTTAAATGAAATGAAATATATACAAAATGTTAGTTTCAATATCAGACAATAAAATAATACAATTAATCCTTCATTTTGGGCCTTCTTTTTCATCAAGAACACAATTTTCCCCTTCCAGAAATGGCTGACAATTGACTTCCTCCATGGTTGAAGGCAAATTACCTGTGAACAAACCTGTTTTTCATTTAACTTTCTCTTTTGCCCCTTTAAAGACACATACAGAAAACTTTCCTAAGGAAACCTTTTAGCTTTTCTTCCCTCAGGATTGCTATTAATAAGCACACCAAAAACAAGGGAGGTTTGAGCTATTTTAAAATATGCAACCCGTAGTAATGAATTAATTACCATATAATACTTAAAGCTTTGATTATTCGTACATGAGAGCTTCCATTATTAATGATTGCTTATGAAATTAGTCTTTCTAATTTCCATTATGATTCAAATTAACTTGATTAGTTGGTCTCATGATTCACATTTCTATCAACCTCTACTTTTAATTTCTGAAGCATGAAATGACATAAAATGTCTTTGGGGGAAAATCACTTAAAATTAAGATTTTATATACTAAGTAAATGAATTGAATTAGATGAATAGTAATTGAACTTTGTTTTCATTCACACACTGTCCTCTGGTGTTTAAATGTCTGCATTGCATGTTAAAAAGGAAAACCCAACATCAAATGCAAAAGTTAATCGCTTCTTGCACTTGGGAAGGTACATTTGTCTTTATGTTTGGTCTAATAAACTATCTGCCTTATTGAGATTGTACGTAAATGGATGAAAAATTCAAATAACATGAAAAAATTAAGCTCTTTCTAAAAACACAAACTAACGTCTTAGAGAATGCACATTTGTGTCAATAGGATACAGGCTGTCTTTTTAAGGGTACACATGGAGATTTCTTTAAAAGTAAAATCAATCAGTACTAAGCAGTATGCTTCATTTCTTCTCCCTCTCCTAGATTTGTTTTCTTTAAGACACTAGTGTTTTCCCTAGAGGTTTTGACAAAGGAGAATTTAGTGATGATCTAGTGCAGACATGAGGAGCAATTCAGCCCTCAGTCAGGGCTTTGTGCTTATTTAGGAATTATGTAATACTAATAAATATCCCCCAATTGCTTTAATTGAACACTTTCCCCCTCAACATCTTCTGTCCCTTGATTTGAAGTGAAACCAGTGTTAAAACTCTAAAATCTGTCTCTTTGTTTCAGTTTAAGTATCTTTTTAATTGGCTGGAGGCTGGACTTATGGATTTAATTTTTTTATTGTTGCATTTAATTTTTTGAGCAGTGTTTCTCCCCATTTTCTTGAATGACAACTATCATCATGTTGCTTTTTCAAATGTCATGAATTTAATTTTATTTGTTTGGTAGAGTTGACTGAGGAAGCTCCGTGAGGGCCATGACCAAGATAATGGGAAATGATAAATGTCTGCCTGAGGGAATTTATCTTTTTATTACAGTTATGTTCATGAGAAGCTAGTCACTCCAAGTAATCAGCATGATGCCATGAGGGAGAAGCTACTTTCTGGGAGTGATGTGTTTTTGCAGGTAAATCTATTTTCCTGAAGCTGGAAGAATACTTCTCAGACATATCAATGGGAGCAGTCCCTCCTCAGAAGCAAAGGGGGGCCAGATGACCTCTTAGGTGATTGCTGACATGAAGAACCTGTGACTGAGAATATCCTTTTGTAAATTTCCCACTACAGGGTAGTGATGGATGATACCCAGCAAAACCTGATCCCAAAGAAATGAGATGTTTTCTCTTAGAGAGTGATTTATATTCTGGAGAATTAGGATAACAATCATTGGATGCTATTTCTAGCAGTAAAATAAAATTATTTATACATTTAGAAAGGAATATATCTTATGGATCACCTTAGATGTATCACAGCCCTGCTGGGTATATCTAGAACCCTCCCTTTCTGGAGCTTCATGAGGGTAGGGAGCATACTTGGCTTCTCTAACTATCAAATCTTGTGTATCTAATAAAATACTTTGCATCTAATAAGCCTTCAATAAATATTTGTTGGAGGCAATGAACAAGTGAAAGTTGGCATGGTAAAATCTAAAGCATCCAAATGGTAATATTTTTAACACTCTACCATTGATTATCTATATCTACCTGTTGGCCTATCTACCTCCCTATCTATGTATCTAATTTCTCATGTATCTGATCTATCTATATGTTACATCCAGGAAAAAGATTACCTTGAGATCTGTAAGGAACTAATATTAATGGTTTAATTTTTATAAGTAAGGAATTGCTTTAGTGAGAGACACAACATCAAAGATGTTTAAGAAAGAAGTCTGCTGACTGGCATGGCATGGTGAGGTCACTATGGTTTGAGGTCTGGCCCTAAGCTTGACAGATGCAGAATCTAGATAATGTTGCTCAATCACTGATGTTACTGCTATCTCAAAAATTACTAATACTACTATTGCTACTGCTGTTGCTATTACTGTTAACTATCATTTATTAGAAGTCAATCGTGCCAGGCTCATAGTCTTAAACGCTTCATTTAATCCTCATAATGACTTCCTGAGGTCAGTACTATCATTGTTTCCATTTTCATAGAAGAAGAAACAGACATTTAGAGTGGTTAAGAAATTTGCTCTAACTCACACAGCCATAGTCTCCATTGTGAATGGGGAACCCTGGTTCAGCAACTCCCTTACTCCCCATGCCCCTTGGTAGGCCATGGGATATAAATCTCTGTCTGTGAAGGTCAGGCCTGACAAAGCCTAAATCTTCCTTCTCTACTGGACAGTCTCTGGCTTCTTCTCTGCAGCTGCTGTAACTTCCCACCCAGTACCTCTGGGCAGAGCGAGTGGGGAGCCTGTCCTTTAGCAATGCTGTGGAGAAGAATATGAGTTGGATAATTCGGATGATGCAACTTACCAGATATTGTGTGCAAGCCTGAGCTTGGCATCCCCAGTAGGAATGTGGAATGTCTTAAATCTGGGCCTGCCTCTGTCCTCTCTGTCTCCTACCACTCAGGAGTATCCCAGGCACACTTGCCCCAGGCCTACTGCATCAGGATCTCCCCAAGTTTGGGTCCAGAATCTTAAAAAAAAAAAAAAATCCCCAAAGTATTCAGATCAACTCAATTGTGCAAATACCAGTTAAAGTCCTTGATATCCAAGCCTGAAAGAATGAGGTCAAGAGAGCAAAGGTTTCCTCTGAAATCTCCACCTGGTTTCCTGAGACATATGAGACCAGACCTCCCAGGCTCATTTGGTACAATACCATCAACACAAACTTTGCTTCAGGAGGCAACAGTGGTCGTTGAGCAGGTACTGTGTGTTTGGCACAACTAAGTACTTATAGACACTGTCTTAATGGGTCCTACCTAATGTAGTAGGTCTGGGGTGAGTATACTTGGGGGTACTCCTGAGGGGCAGGGTTTAATAAGAGGATAAGGGCTGGTCCAGATTCAACTACATAATAGTACTGGACAGTCTATAGTCTTGAACAGGGAGAGAAATTGTTGCTAGATAATAAATAATGCAACCCCATGGACTATAGACTCCATGGAATTCTTCAGGCCAGAACACTGGAGTGGGTAGCCATTTCCTTCTCCAGGGGATCTTCCCAACGCAGGGATCAAACCCAGGTGTCCCACATTGCAGGCAGATTCTTTACCAGCTGAGCCACCAGGGAAGCCCAATAAATAATGAAACAAAATACGATTGGCTTATTTGTTTTCTTCTTTACTTCACGGCCCTGCCCCTCTGACTTTGAGAACTGTCGGGGCAGGGAGCCTGTCTGTCTTGCTCACTGTTCGGTGCCTTGTGCATATTTTAGTGCACAGAGCATAGGAGGCTCAAAAATATTAGTCAAATGCATGAATGAAAAAGCAGTGAAATGCTCACTTCTACTGTTAAAAAGTTTATTTTCTGTGAGAAAGTGTGAAGTTAAATTACATTCAAATTTAAAGCAAAGAGTTATTTGGAAGGCATTGTTGACCAGTGGTATCACACTATGATGGTCTCCATTCCCTAGATTATTCTGGCTAAGAGGGATCATGACCCTTCTCCTTGAATAGAAGTGAGTTTTTTAAATAGCAGTTTTATTGAGATATAACTTACATGCTATAAAATTCACCCCTTGAAAGTGAAGAATTTTAGTATATTCACAAAGTTATGCAGCCAACATCATTATTTCATTTTAGAATATTTCATCACTCAGAAAAGAAATCCCATACTCACCAGCAGTCACTCTTTAGTCCCCTGCACATCTAGTAATTACTAGTCTTTCTGTTTCTATGGATGTGCCTATTTTAGATATTTCATATAAATGAATTAATACATGTGAACTTTTTGTCTGGCTTGTTTCACTCAGTGTTCAAGGTTCACCCATGTCATAGCATGAATCAATATTTCATTCATTTTTATTTCCGTATGATATTCCATTGTATGAATATATTGCATGAACATATCCACTCTTTGATGGACTTAAGCTGTTTTCACTTTCCAAATATTGTAAATGGCGCTGCTATGAACATTCATATATGAGTTTTTGTATCAACAGACATTTGCGTTTCTCTTGGGTGTATATTTGAAGGAGAATGAATGGATCATAGGTTAACTATGTTTTACTTTTTGAGGAACTACCAGACTATTTTCCAGTTGTGTCTGACTCTTTGTGACCCCAGGGGCTGTTGTCTACCAGGATCCTCTGTCCAAAGGATTCCCCAGGCAAGAATAATGGAGTGGGTTGCCATTTCCTTCTCCAGGGACACTCCCTGACCCAGGGATTGAATCTGCGTCTCTTTATGTCTCCTGCATTGACAGGAGGGTTCTTTACCATTAGTGCCAGTTGGGAAGCCCCACATAGATAAAGATGAATATTCCTGTATGAGTTTTTATCTGAACAGATATTTGCATTTCTCTTGAGTGTATATCTGAAGGAGAATGAATGGATCATAGGGTAACTACATTTTACTTTTCGAGGAACTACCAGACTATTTTTCAAAATGACTGCAAATTCCTACAGTTCCACCAGCAATGTATAAAGCTCCCAATTTCTCAGCATACTAAAACTTGTTATTGTCTATCTTTAAAATTTTAGCCATCCCATTGTAGCTAAAATTTTAATTTACATTTTAATTTACATTTCCTGAATGACTCTAAAGACTAATGATGTTAACGGCCTCATCATTCATGTCCTCACTGGTTATTTGTATGTCTTTTTTGGAGGACTATCTATGAAGTCCTTTATCCATTTGTCTCTATTGTTGAGCTATGTTTTTAATATAGCTCAAGAAAATAAATTCCTTATCAGATATATGACTTATAAACATTTTTCCCCATTTAGTACATAATCTTTTCACTTTGTGGCATTATCCTTTGAAGCACAATAATTTTATATTTTGATAATGTCCAATTTATCAAGTTTTTCTTTTGTTGCTTACACTTTTGGTATTATATCTAAGAAACAATGGCCTAATCCAAGGTCATGAAAACTTACACTCGTTTTCTACAAAGAGTTTTATAGTTTTATCTCATACTTTTAGATCTATGATTGATTTTAAATGAATATTTATATATAATATGAACAGAAGTGGTTTAACCGATGGAATTCTTTTCTTTTTGAATCTTCTAGGCTCATAGAAGACCATTCTTTATAGTGCACATGACCTTTCTTCAGATATTGAGAAGGATGCAAATGTTTTTTACCAAGCCAAGATTATTTGATTTTTGAGACTTGCTCTCCTAGTATGTTGACCAGAGAGGCTTCTTTTCTTTTAAAGTGACTTTTGTAGATTTGCAACCATGTTCACCATGTGTTGACTCTGAGAGAAACTTTTGGTCAGATTCTTTGGGGTGGGCTCATCTAACAGTGGCTTCTTATGTTGACCACACAGAATCAGTTCAGTTCAGTTCAGTTGCTCAGTCATGTCCGACTCTGCGACCCCATGAACCACAAAACACCAGGCCACCCTGTCCATCACCAGCTCCCGGAGTCTACCCAAACCCACGTCCATCGAGTCGGTGATGCCATCCAACCATCTCATCCTCTCTCGTCCCCTTCTCCTCCTGCCCTTAATCTTTCCCAGCATCAGGGTCTTTTCAAATGAGTCAGCTCTTCGCATCAGGTGGCCAAAGTATTGGAGTTTCAGCTTCAACATCAGTCCTTCAAATGAACACCCAGGACTGATCTTTAGAATAGACTGGTTGGATCTCCTTGCAGTCCAAGGGATTCTCAAGAGTCTTCTCCAACACCACAGTTCAAAAGCATCAATTCTTCTGCGCTCAGCTTTCTTCACAGTCCAACTCTCACATTTACACATGACCACTCAGAATAGATTGTTCTAAACTTTTGGTCATGGTTGTTGTTGTTCAGTTGCTAAGTCATATTTGACTCTTTGCACCCCATGAACTGCAACATGCCAGGCTTTCCTGTTCTTCACTATCTCCCAGAGTTTGCTCAAACTTATGTTCATTGAGTCAGTGATGCCATCCAACCGTCTCATTCTCTGTCGCCCCCATCTTCTCTTGCCCTTAGAGTTTTTAATTTAGTAAAATATATAGCTTTTCTGAATTCAGTTGAAAATCAAAATAAACATTTTGGTAGCACTTTACTTTTTAGGATCTTAGAAGAAAATTTTTTCTTAATGTCAATTCAAGCTTATGGCTAATAGTTAGGGGCTTAACAGGACATTTACCTTGGCACTTATGGAAATATGTCTGCTTTCTAACTAGGTTACACATTTACTCCTGAGGTGAACTCATGGTTTATAATTAGCTGGTGAAGGCTTTCAGGTCTGCGCTTCCCAAGAGTGAAGATGAGCCACGTGTTCCTGTTAATTGCTCCCTGGGCTACAAACTAAAGAGCTAGAAGCCAACAGTTCATGGTAGACAGTTCTCATTTGGCAGTTGAGTTTTCCCAAGTCAACAAAGCATAAGGTCATTAATTCTTCGAGGATAGGAAAGGGACTTTTTCAAAATGAAATCTTATTTGTTGAGAGCATGTAGTATTCAGGGGCCAAGTTAATTTATTTTCTAATTACTGTACTTTACTTGACTGATTTACATATGCAATGGTACTGTGGTTTTGCCGTAGGTATGAGGATCACTGAGAATAACAGTTTTCTTCAACTAGATTAAAGGAAGTTTCCTAAATTTATGAAAACCTTCCATCATCATTATTTTATGCTCCAATATCGACTGAGCAACTGAACTGAACTGATCCATACTAGTGTTCACATTAAAAAAAAATCATGTTTTCTTCTCTTATATAAGAAGATATAAATAGACATTAAAAACATAAGCATGCAATATGACGTAAGGTTCAGAAAATAGGAACTCAAGAAAACAGTTGATGGGTTGTCCATCTGGTTATAGACAACCAATTTGTGATTAACTGAGCTACAGATCAACATGGAAATATACCTTAAAAATTCTCAGTCTTTCTTTCATCATCTGATTTTAAAAATGTACCTTGCATGTGCATTTGCCATAAAACTAATGAACCTTAAGTTTTACAGCCATTCATTTGCCAGTGCCCTATATAGGCCCTATACCAAATTTGCATGCAGAGTTTCATATTCTTTTCTTTAAAAGGAGTCTGCAAAATGTTTATTTCAGGTCTTATAAATCTGGATTCCCCCTTGTCTGACTTAGCTATGGCTCCTTTCTTTATACAGGGTGTTTTTTAGATTGCAAAAACAAATGGTTAAGTGCAGGTGATTCCTAAAATGAATTATTTCTTCAAGTTATACCAAGAGATGGCAAAGGGGAAAACCCCAGACTCTTATATCTTAAAAAAGTATCTCTATTTTATCCATTGACTTTTATTATCTTTTGCTTCACACCACAATGTATCACTGAGTGAACTGCTGAGGTCTAATGTGTTTGGTGGCTGGAAAGTTTGGTTTTATTCTCGACTTGGTAGTGATTGCGGAAAAGCCAGTTCTACTTTTCTTTGTGGCTCCACAAACCTGCTATATGGGAGGCTCAGTTAGAGAGATCTAGATTTGTCTTACCCAAATGCCATGTCATGACTGGGTTGTAGTTTTTATATATATGAAATAGGCATAAATGGCTTTCCTACTTCAGAGATTTCAGGTGAAATTCAATAAACTCATGCTATTAAGATAAGAGGACTTCCCTAGTGGTACAAGAGATAAGAATCCACTTGCCAATGTAGGGGACATGGGTTTGTTCCCTGGTCCAGGAAAATCCCATATGCTGCAGAGCAACTAAGCCCTGTGCCACAACTACTGAGCCCGTGAGCCTAGAGTCTGTGATCAGCAACAAGAGAAGCCACTGCAATGCACTGTAACTAGAGAGTAGCCCCTGCTCTCTCCAACTCAAGAAAGCCCATGAGCAGCAACAAAGACCCAGCATAACCAAAAAAAAAGATATTTTTTTTTTAAAGGAAAACCAGATGATTTGAAAACTAAAAGACTTCTCTGTAAGCCCTGGAAGGGATGGACTAAACCTCTTTTCTTTGTCTTCAGTTCAGTTCAGTTCAGTTCAGTCGCTCAGTCGTGTCCGACTCTTTGCGACCCCATGAATCGCAGCATGCCAGGCCTCCCTGTCCATCACCAATTCCCGCAGTTCACTCAGGCTCACGTCCATCGAGTCAGTGATGCCATCCAGCCATCTCATCCTCGGTCATCCCCTTCTTCTCCTGCCCCCAATCCCTCCCAGCATCAAAGTCTTTTCCAATGAATCAACTCTTCGCATGAGGTGGCCAAAGTACTGGAGTTTCGGCTTTAGCATCATTCCTTCCAAAGAAATCCCAAGGTTGATCTCCTTCAGAATGGACTAGTTGGATCTCCTTGCAGTCCAAGTGACACTCAAGAGTCTTCTCCAACACCACAGTTCAAAAGCATCAATTCTTCTTTGTCTTATAGCCCCCAAATTTAGCACCAGGTCTGGTATATATAAGTGCTCAATAAATATTTGCAGCCTGAAAAATTACATGTAGCAGACTTTATTTATTTTCATTGATCTAATGCTTTAGTTAAAATACCACTAGTTGTTTCAAGATTAATCCCCCAAATCTCAATGGCACAGCACAAAAAAATTTAGTTTTGCTTATGGAAAAGTCAATGATGAGAGAAAGAATGGTAAGGGCTGGGTTGGGGGGCAGGAGGGATGCCAGAGCGAGGAACCACTGAGAGGCCCAGGGCATCAACATCCAGCCAGGTGAAACAGAAGGTAAGAGCATAGAAGTTGTGTGTAATAAACCAGGTCTGGAAGTAGAACGCATCCTTCCCAGGCTCAAGACCGGAAGAACTCAGTCACTTGTCTTCAACTTACTCCCAGGGAGGCTGGGAAATGACGTCCCTGGCCACGTAGCTGCCTCCCAGGAGCATCTCTCTGCCATGGAAGGGCAGCATGAGCGTGGCTGTTGCACGTCACGGAGGCCCTAATGAGAGAGCAAGGGCAGGTGATCGCAGGTAGAAATGATGGGGCATGTGACCAGGTGGGAAGGACAGAACACATCTCTAGAACATCAGCTAGAGAAGAGGAATGGAAGCACGATATGAGTGCATAGCAAAGACAGAAGCAATCAGTGTGAGAAATGTCCTCTGATCCCTTTGTATGCAGCATGCTTGGGGCTGGTGCATGGGGATGACCCAGAAAGATGTTATGGGGAGGGAGGTGGGAGGGGGGTTCATGTTTGGGAATGCATGTAAGAATTAAAGATTTTAAAATTTAAAAAAAAAAACAAAAACAAAAAACAGCATGCTTTAAAACCTCCCTCCGTGTGTCTCTTGCCTACATTTTTCTCCTTGGACTAAATCTTCCATTCATTTTCCATGCTACAGTCTGCCAGAAAGACTCTGAAAGCCTTTCAAAAGCAGTTTGCAGTCTTGACTTTGAGTAAGAATGCTACACAATACTAAATCTCTAACATTCGACTCACTCCAGTTTCACCTTCGTAATGTTACTCTGAAAAACTGTATGGCTATGAAAAAAAAATACCAGCACCACTTACTCGTTTTTGTTTTTTTTTTTTTTAACATCTTGTCATCCATTAGCAGTAGGTTTTTTTTTTTTTTTTAAGTGTTATTCTGCCTGTGACCTGGAAGTCTCTGAAATGAAATGAATTTCTAAAGAAGGAGGTCCACACACCAGAGCGAAGGTGGCAATCTACCTCTGGAAATCAAATTGTGCTGAAGTGGTTGCAAGTGAGTCAGCCTCAGTGAGAAACAAATTGTTTGAACAATAGACTTAATTAACTTGTGTTTATGTCTTCCATCACGGCAGGTGTGAAGTCCCAGGGCATCTGCGGATACACCTGAGCTGAAAGCCAGAGCTGCTTCTAGAAGAGTGTGAAAAATGACTGACGCATAAAATAAGGCCATGATGGTACTGGTAGTTCATCCCTGCTGCCTTCTGGGAGGGCTCTGGAGGGAAGGGAGACAGAGGACTGAATCTCCTGGAGTTTTGCTTATTGCATTGCTCTTCATTTTAAAAAAGCATTTAGCATTCACAGAAGTGCAGTTTGGGTTGACTTATCAGGAGGACTCTCAGATGCATGCTCCTTCTAGACGATACAGGGAATACCAGGAAGGTGAGGGCAAACTGGTATACATGGAAACCCAACTCATTGGGTTGATAAGTTGATCCCTTTCTTATTTCTAATCTGATTGAGTGATTGCTCATACAATAAAACACATTTGGAAAAATGCTTCAAGAACTTTCTCTGGTAAACAGAATTAAACACTTTTCTCTCTTTGGAAATTCTGTTGGAAGATGGGCTTACCTTCATTAAATGTTCTTTCTCTTAGACTTTTAATGTGCTTATTATAATGTGTAGTAAATATGGCAACAAGATGCCTGGGGACAGATTCTACAGAGCACAGAAATAGCTTCTTGTCTAGTTGTGTTTTCAAGCTTGGTTTCATCCACTAATGATTGGGTGATGAAATTTACTAGGGTTTCCTACACATTAAAAAAAAATCTAATCTACTTATTATCAATTTTACTGATGAGAATAACTGCATTCTAGGTCAATGATGAAACACTCAACTAACAGAGAAGCTATGCTTTTCCTTCCATTTTTATTTTCTGTCAGAAATTTTGCTACTAATTTATGATGCAGTTTTGGAGAGAAAAATATAATTGATAGGTAGAACTTTTTGAAAATTCAGGTGAGTTCTAAGAGAGAAATATGGAACATATTGTAACTGTCTTACTAAAGACTCTGATTAAAATGCTGATATATAACATGTATTTTTATACATGGTTTATTCATTCACAAATATACATACAGTCAACAATTATTGAGTACTTTCTCTGTGACCAGATGTGCTCTGGATGCTGGCAATACAAAGGTGAGTGAGATTACCCTAATGAGTTTGTAATAGGACATTAGATCTGGTAGGTTTATCAGTTCTGTTGTTTTTAGAATACATTCATTAAATGTGACTTCAAGAATAGATTTCGTGAAGTTCCCTTAAAGTGTCCCAGATAACTGTCAGCCTTTTGAAAGATGAGAGATACATTGCAGTTTGGTTTCTCCCAGAAGCAGACACAGATGGCATCAAGAGGGCAGAGTCTTATTGGGTGATAACGCCTGTGAAAGGAAAAGGGAGGAAGGTAGCTTGTGTGGGAGAGACTTCAGTCTGCAGTACAGATCTGACCAAGCCTCTCTAGCTCAACCAGGAGCTCTGGAGCACAGACTGCACATTGGAGGAGCCCTGCATTGGGTAGAAATGGTTACGCTAAAGGTTCCAGAACTGTCCACTCAGATTCTCCAAGATGCCATGGGCATACAGGGGCACTGTAGGATATTTTTAAACTTCCAGGGAAACAGTAACATCTGTCAGATACCCTACAAACTATTACTCCTTGTTTGGATCTAACTATTTAACAAAAGGAACTGGGAGGCAATTTCTTTCAGTTTAGGCAGCGCTTTGAAAAAATGACAGAGACTCTGAGGGTGCCATGAACTGATAAGGCTTGAGGACTTCTGGGCTAGGCTGTTGTACCTTGGGACATCAAGAAGGATGTGAGCATGGCTATCACTACCCTGCTCAGTCACTGACTGATGCCACCTGAAAAGAGTATGTCTCAGTCTGAAGGCTTGATGGTCCCTAGTGAAGCTGGAGGCTGTTCCACTAACCACAGCCAAGCCGTTTTCTACAAATGACATGCTCCACAAATGCTGGGAAAATGAATAAAAACCTATTTGCATCACCAAGGTAGCATGGTCCCATGCTACATTGAAGGAACCATCCTGAATGGTTCCATACATAGATTAGGGTCGTAGGAGTAGCTTCCCAGGGGAAGTGGAGATCTTAGAAAAAATTCAGCAGTTGCCCCAGGTTGGAGGCAATAGTGTGGTTCAGTTTAGCTAAGGTTGAACCTTGCCATGGGAGGTAGCCCAACACCTTTCCCACCAGCCCAGCCATTCAGTTCCTTGATATAAGCAGACATGGTTGTCAAAAGAATTATTAGAGAGCTGCAGTTGGTGATTCCAAACAATTTTATGGAGAATGAGAAGCTAATTCTAATACCAGGCATGCCCCTGAGCCCTCACCATTTTTTAACAACTCATTTCCCACTCACAAATATGTTATGTGGGTCTTAGTGCGACTATTAAGTCACCAGGCCCAGGTTGATGAATTAAGCTTTTATGCATCAAGTATTGTATCTCACTTGTGAATTGCTTCATATCTAGATGATAAAAAGCAATTTCAGTAGCACTTAGCTTAATTGGTTTGTGACCAGGACAAGGACCTTGGGTCCCCTGGAAAGCACATGTCCCGTATATTCAGTCATCACCTTCAGTCACTCATTACTTCTGAGCCTGAAGGTGGACAAATTCTCTACGTGTTAAACAAGGTTTGTGGAACATAATCTAGAAAACCACTGAAAGAAATTTTGGACAAAATAAAGGTTGAGCTCTGTTTCAAAAAGTTACCAGATTTCCCGTCTGACCTGCCTCTTTTCATATTTTAACTCCCAAGGAGCTACCCCATGTCCGAGGTCAGGGGCAGCTGCCTAGAGTGCCAGGCTGCGATGGCGCAGGAACGGCCGAGAGGAGCTACCCTGCGTCCGAGGCCAGTGGTGGCCAGAAGGAGACACCCCGCGGCCGGGGTCAGGGGCGGTGGCTCTGAGGAGCCACCCTGAGCCCGATGCCAGGGGCGGCAGCTGGGAGGAGCCACCTCGTGCCCCAGGGCTGGCGGCCGGGAGGAGCAACCTGAGGAGCGGTGGCTACGCAGGCGCAGGAGGGCCTAGAGGAGCTATCCAACGTTGAAGGTCAGGAACGGCAGTGGTAAGGAGATACCCCTCGTCCAAGGTAAGGAGCAGCGGCTGTGCTTTGCTAGAGCAGCGGTGAAGAGATACCCCACGCCCAAGGTAAGAGAAACCCAAGTAAGATGGTAGGTGTTGCAAGAGGGCATCAGAGGGCAGACACACTGAAACCATCCTCACAGAAAACTAGTCAATCTAACCACACTAGGACCCCAGCCTTGTCTAACTCAATGGAACCAAGCCATGCCTGCGGGGCAACCCAAGACAGGCAGGTCATGGTGGAAAGGTCTGACAGAATGTGGTCCACTGGAGAAGGGAATGGCAAACCGCTTCAGTATTCTTGCCTTGAGAACCCCATGAACAGTATGAAAAGGCAAAATGATAGGATAATGAAAGAGAAACTCCCCAGGTCATTAGGTGCCCAATATGCTACTGGAGATCAGTGGAGAAATAACTCCAGAAAGAATGAAGGGATGGAGCCAAAGCAAAAACAATACCCAGCTGTGGATGTGACTGGTGATACAAGCAAGATCCGATGCTGTAAAGAGCAATATTGCATGGGAACCTGGAATGTCAGATCCATGAATCAAGGCAAAATGGAAGTGGTCAAACAAGAGATGGCAAGGGTAAACATCGACATTCTAGGAATCAGCGAACTAAAATGGACCGGAATGGGTGAATTTAACTCAGATGACCATTATATCTACTACTGCGGGCAGGAATCCCTCAGAAGAAATGGAGTAGCCAGCATGGTCGACAAAAGAGTCTGAAATGCAGTACTTGGATGCAATCTCAAAAATAACAGAATGATCTCTGTTTGTTTCCAAGGCAAACCATTCAATATCACAGTTATCCAAGTCTATGCCCCAACCAGTAATGCTGAAGAAGCTGAAGTTGAATGGTTTTATGAAGACCTACAAGACCTTTTAGAACTAACACCCAAAAAAGATGTCCTTTTCATTATAGGGGACTGGAATGCAAAAGTAGGAAGTCAAGAAACACCTGGAGTAACAGGCAAATTTGGCCTTGGAATGCGGAATGAAGCAGGGCAAAGACTAATAGAGTTTTGCCAAGAAAATGCACTGGTCATAGCAAACACCCTCTTCCAACAACACAAGAGAAGACTCTACACATGGACATCACCAGATGGTCAACACCGAAATCAGATTGATTATATTCTTTGCAGCCAAAGATGGAGAAGCTCTATACTGGCAACAAAAACAAGACCAGGAGCTGACTGTGGCTCAGATCATGAACTCCTTATTACCAAATTCAGACTCAAATTGAAGAAAACAGGGAAAACCGCTAGACCATTCAGGTATGACCTAAATCAAATCCCTTATGATTATACAGTGGAAGTGAGAAATAGATTTAAGGGCCTAGATCTGATAGATAGGGTGCCTGATGAACTATGGATGGAGGTTCATTACACTGTACAGGAGACAGGGATCAAGACCATCCCCATGGAAAAGAAATGCAAAAAAGCAAGATGGCGGTCTGGGGAGTCCTTAAAAATAGCTGTGAAAAAAAAGAGAGGCAAAAAGCAAAGGAGAAAAGGAAAGATATAAGCATCTGAATGCAGAATTCCAAAGACTAGCAAGAAGAGATAAGAAAGCCTTCTTCAGCAATCAATGCAAAGAAATAGAAGAAAAGAACAGAATGGGAAAGACTAGCGATCTCTTAAGAAAATTAGAGATACCAAGGGAATATTTCATGCAAAGATGGTCTTGATAAAGGACAGAAATGGTATGGATCTAACAGAAGCAGAAGATATTAAGAAGAGGTGGCAAGAATACACAGAAGAACTGTACAAAAGGATCTTCACGACCCAGATAATCATGATGATGTGATCACTCATCTAGAGCCAGACATCTTGGAATGTGAAGTTAAGAGGGCCTTAGAAAGCATCACTATGAACAAAGCTAGTGGAGGTGATGGAATTCCAGTTGAGCTGTTTCAAATACTGAAAGATGATGCTGTGAAAGTGCTGCACTCAATATGCCAGCAAATTTGGAAAACTCAGCGGTGGCCACAGGACTGGAAAAGGTCAGTTTTCATTCTAATTCCAAAGAAAGGCAATGCAAAAGAATGCTCAAACTACCGCACAATTGCACTCATCTCACATGCTAGTAAAGTAATGCTCAAAATTCTCCAAGCCAGGCTTTAGCAATACATGGACCATGAACTCCCTGATGTTCAAGCTGGTTTTAGAAAAGACAGAGGAGCCAAAGATCAAATTGCCAACATCCGCTGGATCATGGAAAAAGCAAGAGAGTTCCAGAAAAACATCTATTTCTGCTTTCTTGACTATGCCAAAGCCTTTGACTGTGTGGATCACAATAAACTGTGGAAAATTCTGAAAGAGATGGGAATACCAGACCACTTAGCCTGTCTCTTGAGAAATCTGTATGCAGGTCAGGAAGCAACAGTTAGAACTGGACATGGAACAACAGACTGGTTCCAAATAGGAAAAGGAGTACATCAAGGCTGTATATTGTCACCCTGCTTATTTAACTTATATGCAGAGTACATCATGAGAAACGTGGAACTGGAAGAAGCACAAGCTGAAATCAAGATTGCCAGGAGAAATATCAATAACCTCAGATATGCAGATGACACCACCCTTATTGCAGAAAGTGAAGAGGAGCTAAAAAGCCTCTTGACGAAAGTGAAAAAGGAGAGCGAAAAAGTTGGCTTAAAGCTCAACATTGAGAAAACGAAGATCATGGCATCCGGTCCCATCACTTCATGGGAAGTAGATGGGGAAACAGTGGAAACAGTGGTTGACTTTATTTTTGGGGGCTCCAAAATCACTGCAGATGGTGACTGCAGCCATGAAATTAAAAGACGCTTACTCCTTGGAAGAAAAGTTATGACCAACCTAGATAGTATATTCAAAAGCAGAGACATTACTTTGCTGACTAAGGTCCATCTAGTCAAGGCTATGGTTTTTCCTGTGGTCATGTATGGATGTGAGAGTTGGACTGTGAAGAAGGCTGAGCACCGAAGAATTGATGCTTTTGAGCTGTGGTGTTGAAGAAGACTCTTGAGAGTCCCTTGGACTGCAAGGAGATACAACCAATCCATTCTGAAGGAGATCAGCCCTGGGATTTCTTAGGAAGGAATGATGCTAAAGCTGAAACTCCAGTACTTTGGCCACCTCATGCAAAGAGATGAGTCATTGGAAAAGACTGATGCTGGGAGGGATTGGGGGCAGGAGGAGAAGGGGTCGACCGAGGATGAGATGGCTGGATGGCATCACGGACTCGATGGACGTGAGTCTGAGTGAACTCCGGGAGTCGGTGATGGACAGGGAGGCCTGGTGTGCTGCGATTCATGGGGTCACAAAGAGTCGGACATGACTGAGCAACTGAACTGAACTGACTGACTTATGGAGCTGCAGTTATTCAAGCTCACATTTGCATCCTATCCCAGTGCTCCCATTTACAAATGTTTCAAAATACTGTTTTTGTTTTTTTTTAAAAATAAGCATGTTTCCTTAATTGTCAGCTTGGTCAGAGGAGACTGCATCTTACTTTTATGAACTGGGACTTGATAAAAAGCCCTACACATACACATGACATCAGCTTTGTCACTAACTCTGTGCATGCTCTTGCGAAGTCCATGCCTCCTTTATTTCAGCTTCCTACCTATAAAATGTGGAGCCAGGAGAGGCCCTTCTGGGAGTCTATAAACTCCAGAGCCCTACTATGGCTTACTTCCTGCTCCCAGAAGCCCCTTCTGGCCCCTTGCCAGTCGGGGAGATGGGTCTCCAGTCTCCAGGCTGCTCTCCACATCAGGCGTCCTGTCTTCCATCCCCAGCTCTGGGCTCAGATAAAAGCTGCTCTGGAAGCTGCTGATGCAGCCACAGCCTCCTCCTGGAGGAGAAGAAATTTGCTTTCCTGTCACCCATGGAAATTTCTCATTTCCCCTAGGGAAGTGCCTGTGATAAATGCAAAATAGCACCAGCGCCCTCTGCTCAGTCGGTGACACAGGTCTGTGTTTTCTGTTGACTCTAGCCAGTGATACTCAAGCTGCCTGCGGGGGAGAAAAAAAAATCTATTTTTATCTGAGATGATGGACAGTAAATCATATGCCTAGTTTACAGTAGCTCAAGGCCAAGAGCCGCCCTTACCCCTTAATAGGCAATTCTAACCTAGGGCACACAGGGCCAATCTTTGGAGAGGAAACAACCCACACAAAAGATGGGCGGGGCAGACTTTGTGACTTTGGTTAGCTTTCACTTGAATGAGAGACTAATTAACATAAAAATTAATTTTATGTGGCCATAAACCAGCCCAGAGTTTATATGCTATAAGAGAATTATGGTAATTAGTGCATTCAGCCAGCACAACAATACAAATATTCAGTGGCATTTGTGATTTCCAGCAGTACCTTTGCTACCTGGGCAATTCTCCTTCTGAGTATCTGTTTCTCAAGAACATGCTTTTTAATAGCTTTGACTTGACATTTATGTCTTGAGCAAACCTGAAATAGGCAGCTGAAGACTAATTATGCTAAATGTTCCAACAAGCATAATTATGAGCATTCCGGCAGGGGGCACTGGAAGCAACATTTCAGTGTGTGTGTTTTTTTTCCTTTCCTTTTTTGTTTTTTTTCTCTTCTTCTCCTTCTTTTTTTTTAATTAAAAATTTCTTTTCATCCTTTAACTCCCCCCAGCTCCTTATTTTAGACTTATTTAATGGAAGCTGATTGCCCTATTGTAATGATTCCTTTTTTTTTTTTTTTTTGCATAAGCTGCACCACAGTCACCTAGAAGCATTTTTATTTCAACATAATTTTAAATTTTGCTTTCTGTTCTGTTAGATTCTTTCCATTCATAGAAGAAGCAAAATCTTGGCCTGAGCTCCAGCCTGGGAAATTTTTGAGCAGAACATCTTGACTCACTTTAAGCACCACTGTGCTGCATTCTAACTGTGTGCCTGGCTTGGTGTTAATTGCAGAGGGGAGGACAAGGCATGAATGTGTACTTGCAAATTTGGTTTCTATTAACTCAACAGCAAAATTGAGAAATGGAGCATTTCACAAGCAAATGTTAATTATAATGAAAAACTCCTAACAATATACACAGGAGAAAAGCAGATATATAACTACTGCACTGTAATTTCCTGTGGTTCATCGTCAGCAGCATTTGCCTGCACAAGTCAAGGATCTTATAGGCAAGATTATCTAGAAAATCCCTTGCTTCAGAAGCCAAATCCTTTAAGTCTTCAGTATTTAAATGCAGCTGTATTGCTGATTAGATGTCAGAACTGGAGCACACTGAAGTGCCCTGTTCAGTGATTAACTCAATGGACCAATTTTGCTTTCAGATACTTCTACCAGAGGGAAAATTTGCATATAAATTTGGAAATGACTATCATCTTTTTGGGTTATGCAGGGACTGGGGGATGTAAAACTTGTGAATGCCACAATAATCCTGTTCCACAATAGTCTTCTCTCTAATGTAATGTCTTAGTGAATTATCTTTATTACCAAGAGTATGGCAGGGCCACAGGGGGCTTGCTAGATCAAATCTTTTCTCATTTTTTTCCCCATTGTTTTATTGATTAGTATCCCCACACTCTCTGCTATGTAGAAATTAGCACTCAGAGAGGGCTTTCAACTCTGTATCATGGATTAAAATCTTTGGCTATATCGGAGGGTTTCCCAGTAGGTATGTACATGACTTTTTTGCTTTCATGCTTATAATTAATTTACCTAGTGCATCGTGGCTTCCCTGATGGCTCAGCGGTAAAGAATCTGCCTGCATTGCAGGAGATGCAGGAGACGCATCATAGATTTGAGGTATAATCTTAGCACTCCCCAGCAGACAAATTCCTATACGTCTCAGCTGAAATTCTCCCTCTTTTCTGGATCCCCAGGTGGACAGGGCCTCCTTTAGCATCCAACCATGTAGGCAAATGAAGGTGAGGGATGGGTTATGAAATGGTTTAACTCTGTCAGCTAACACTGGCATTGCGTAAAGAGACCAGAATATGTACCCATCACTCTGGACGCTCAGACTCAATTTGGAAACTGCATTTCCCACTAAAAAGACTGAGTAGAAAATAGAAGGGACCAAGAAAAAGACTAAACTCTAAGCTCTAAACCCCTGAATATATAAAAAGCCACAATAAGTGATAAGTAGCAGATGTTTATTAGGGTATTAGAGGAAGCAAATGCAGTTGATAAAGACTATATATAAAATCTGAACTGTGAGCAGCTGCAGAAACAGAGAATATTATGCAGTTAGTAAAGAGGGATCTGATACAAGGAAATAGTCACAAAGTACATATTGGTAAGGGGACAGAACAGCAGGCCCCCTCCTAACATTTCTAGGGTTCAGGACAAGAGTACAACAGGAAGCTCACATAATATAAGTCTAAATATTTAAAAACTATTAATCAGGTTTAAAAACTGGTAAATAAAACATGGTGTAACCCCCCTCTACTTTGATAAATGTAATTGCATAAAGACCTGGAAGCAGGTTCAAGTAGAGATTCTGCATTGTCCTCTGGCCTATCTCCTCTGATCTATCTCCTTTTCTTATCACCCAGGCTCCAACCACATAACAAGAGACCACCTGTACACCTATGACCAGTTGCATGTCTATATGAGCTCCAGCGGTATTGCTTGGCAACAGGTACCACTTGACCACACCACTGGCTTTGGGATTGTACACACACCATTATCAAGGTCCTATACTGGAGTAGACAGCCCAAGAAAGAAGTATGTGCAGCTTGGAAGCGGGCTCAGGGCTATTGGCAGGGGATTCCAAGATCCTGGATACTGACAGAGGGACCTAGAAGGGAACCTGGGCTCTAGATGTGACCTATGGGGAGGACAGGATGGGCTTTTCTAAAGTGCTGAGACCAAGGCAGGGCCCTCTTACCTGAGTCTGAGGCAGCATAGCCACTTGGGGCTGGTGCATGGGGATGATCCAGAGAGATGATATGGGGTGGGAGGTGGGAGGGGGATTCAGGATTGGGAGCTTGTATACACCCGTGGAGAATTCATGTCAATGTATGGCAAAACCAATACAGTATTGTAAAGTAAAATAAAGTAAAAAAAAAAAAAAAGAAGAAGATGATCTTTCATCATCATCCAGGTGATGAAAGAACAAGAAGGATGCCTGCCAGGTAAGAGTAGGGACAATTACCTTAGTCACACCAGGAATTGCTGGTGTGGCTCCAGCAGTTCCTGGTGAAGGGAAAATGGAGTTTCATGCAATAATAGTACTCTAAGCTATGCTATTTATAAATTGGTATACATGGTTGTTCATTAGTTACCTGTATATGGTTCTCATCCATAGTGTGGGTTCAATAATTTACACTTTATCTCACCTCCTTGAATCAATGACTTGGGCAGATGAACTCCAGTTCACAATGGCAGTACACAGTCTGGCACCTAAAGTGGGAAGACCATGTAATCAGTCTTCTCTTGGGGATTTAAAATGTTTAATCCTAGCTGGGTATGCTCTAATCACCCCAGTTCTATCACAATTATGGGGTGGGAGAGGCAATAGGAACAATAAGGGGACTAAGAAAAAGTGATCCATTAAATATATACTGGCACTTTGCCATGTTCTTCTTTTATCCCCTCAATAAATCTAACAGATGAGGGATCATTAAACCTACCTTGTCTCAGAGAGCTGGAATAATGCCACACAGCTCATGTTCCTGTCCTATACTAGGACATTTAATGAACATTACTGTGTTTTGTTCACTATTTTTTCCCCTATGGATTCTTTGTGTGTAGGGTCCATGTTTCTACCTGATGCATTGTAGGTAATCCATAAACATCATTAAATACACATTAGTTTCTCATGTGGTTAATATTAATTATGTTTTTAAAAGTCCAGGAGGTAATGTGATATAAAGACCAAGTAAGTTAATAGACTGAGGTGTCCAAGAAGCAGGCATACATAAGACTTGGGCCTGTTAACGATGTCATTTCTAGTCTGTAGAGTAGTGTGGCAAGTTAGGCTTGTAAAGGGGTTCACCCATGCTATGTTCCTGAAATGCAGCTGAACCCTCTCGTGGGAAGGGCAGCTTAGTGCTCATCTGCATGGGACACAGATGGAGGAGCACACAATATCCAACTCTGTGCTGAACAGCAAACAAAAGTGGGTGAAGGCAAGGAGCCTGGGCCAAAGCGATGTTTTAAATTGACCCAGGAAGACACATGCCTGGGTAGAGGATGTCAACTAACATGTCGTCCTCAGCAAGGGGGCTATACTCTCTTAGCAAAGGGTAAGGTGCATCTGGGCCCATCTGTAGCAAGAGCAGTTCTATCACATTGTGCCCTTTTGCCTATAAAGAAAAGTGTGTTTGCATTTCCTAGCTGTTGTGGAAGAGGACAACCTGTCCTCCTTGGGAGATCCTTTGATAAAAACTATCTACCTCTTTTACAGGTAATGCGGATCAGTAAACAAGCGTAGATCTATTGCCTAACAGGTTTCCTATCATTTTCTCACTTGAATTATAATTCCTACCTGCTCTGGTAGGCTGGAGGCACACAGAAGGGCCAAGTTGGAGACAGCAGAGAATGGGCTGCTCCTGAAAGGCAGAATACAGTGCTGGGCGTGGTCAGTTTCTCCTCCCAGGTGCTCACAGGAGATCTGTCGCCTCTGGGGGAGCAGTAATTGAAGGGCAGGCTGGTCTGGCATTGCTGGGAAATGAGCAGTTCCCAGCTCACCCCAAGGGAAATTCCAGTGATATTCCAGATATATCTAAGTTATATCTCAACTGAATGAATTGGAAGATTATTTGAATGCAATGAGTTAACTAATGGCTTTAAGAACCTTATGTAGCTCAGCCTGCCAATTTTTGCTCTGCAACTGCAATCAAAATACTTAAGAAGCAACAATTTCTTTCTAATGAGTTGTGCTCCTTATTAATACAATTTTAGATCCTTTTTTTCAGGACATTCTCCTTCTGCCTCTTACCTCATGGGCTTGATGTCGTTTTTTGCAGCAATTTGGGGCCCACCACCTGCTTCCTGCTCTCATAGTATATGACAACTGATAGACTAAACAGAAATTACCAAAATAAAGCTATATGGACCTATCACGTAGGTCTTAAGCATGAAACTAAATATAGTAGAGGGTGCTGAAATAGAACAGAAAATATCAAGCATGCTTTTCATTTTGAGCCCATTATCTATTGCTTTTCATTGAAGGTTGGTGGCCAGCAGTGTCTTTCTGGTTCTCTTGAGATGATATGCTATCCCAGAAAGTCAGTATGATGGATGAGACACTTTTCATGACATCCATTTTTTTGAGAAAGCACCAGGAGAGTTAAAGAGCCCTACTCCTGGGAAAGCACCCAGTGATGTTAGCTCAGTTGATACTAACCCTTTACTGTTATTCAGTATTTTCCCTTTATTTTCAGGAGCAACAGTACTCTGAAAAGAAATCAATCTTTTCTTTTCTTTTTTTTTCCAGCCATGCCACGCAGCTCATGGGATCTTAGTTCCCTGACCAGGAATTGAAACTGGACCCTCAGAAGTGAAAGTGCAGAGTCCTAACCACTGGACCACCAGGGAATTACCCAAACCAATCATTTAGAAGGTACGAATTCAAGATAAAATATTATCATTGACTTGTAGAAAGTTGGAATGCATTTCTGCTTGATTTTCTCTCAGCAAAAAACAACATGAAAGAAGTAAAATTTCCTTCCAGAGTCCATCTGTAGCTATGTTTCTGTTTGTGCTCATAGTGACCAAGGGTCTAGAGAAGACAGTTTCTCCTAGTGGCAATTCTTGGGCAGTGGTTGAGGCTAAAGACATCATTTCTGTTTTAAACTTGGCTTGGGGCATTCGTGTGACTGCAGTTAAGTCATGAGATTCCCAGCTTTTATCTTTGTCAGATGTTTAGCAATTTTACACCTCATGCAAATATGTCCCCGGGAGGGAAGATGCTCTCTAGCAAACCTACTTTACAGTATTGGATTTGGCTTTGGCGCCCATGGAGACGTTTTTTACCAGCTTTACAAACAGATCAAAGCTCTTTAAGCTCATGCTGCAGGCTTGCATTCAGGTTCATGATGCCTGCCTGACTGCCTTTCCCAAGTGAAACACACCTCTCAGCCCCTCGGTGAGATCCACAAATGATACTTGGGTTCGCTCCTTCATGGTGTCACCAGCTGGTGATGTGCCGCGGGTCCAGCTGTGGGCATTGTGTGCTGAAAACAGGTTTGAGCTGAAAGCTGTCTCCTGGGTTAGGCAGCAGGTTTTAAGAGGAGTATGAGTCAGGCATTTTTCTTTATTTCCTTTACATTATGAGGGCTTTCTAATTCAGATGAGCAACAAGAAAGTAGGTCAGTTCATGGATGTAAGATTTTCTCATAGGATGATTTCTGAAGGAGCAGCCAGGTTTGCATGAATGCTAAAGCCTCCTTTTGCAGTGGCAGGTGGTATTTTCCTTCCTGCCCCTCATTCCTTCTCTTCTGAAGGTTTGCATGCATGCATGCTAAGTTGCTTCAGTCGTGTCCTACTCTTCATGACTCCATGGACTATAGGCCACCAGGCTCATCTGTCCATGGGATTTTCCCAGGCAAGAATACTGGAGTGGGTTGCCATGCCCTCCTCCAGGGAACCTTCCCAACCCAGAGATTGAACCCGAGACTCTTAGGTCTCCTGAATTGGCAGGTGGGTTCTTTACCACTAGTGCCACTGGGGAAGCCCCCTCTCTAGGTTTATGCTCCCATAAACGTTTCCTGGGGCTTACCAGGTGGCGCTAGTGGTAAAGAATCACCTGTCAATACAGAAGACATAAGAGACTCAGCTTTGATGCCTGAGTTGGGAAGATTCCCTGTAAGAGGGCATGGCAACCCACTCCAGTATTCTTGCCTGGGAAAATCCCATGGACAGAGGAGCCTGGCAAGCTACAGTCCATGGGGTTGCAAAAAGTCGGACACGACTGAATCAACTTAGCACACACTTATGCAAACGTTTCCTAGGGGGAACTTCCTTTCCAGGAGGAAAGTGAGGAAGCACCCATTCTAAGTTCATTCTTGCTGTGTGACCTTGGGCAAGATACTCAACCCG
This sequence comes from Ovis aries, assembly GCF_016772045.2. Taxonomy (NCBI): domain Eukaryota; kingdom Metazoa; phylum Chordata; class Mammalia; order Artiodactyla; family Bovidae; genus Ovis; species Ovis aries. Next base: position 193,795,841 of record NC_056055.1, read on the forward strand.
TCCAAGTGTCAGATTTCTTATCTGTGGTACCAGTGTCATAATGCAATTCCTGGTGTGACCATGAAGATCTCATTAAACACTGAATAAATGGTGGCTCTTATTTTGATGAAAAGAGTGTGATAAGCCAATTTACTTGCCTGATGTTTAGCTGCTATTTACCTAGGTGTCAGGAAAGGTCTTAGGAAGCAGGCCATGGGGCTTCAGGGGGTGGGCCTCACTGGCTGAGGGAGGCAGGCATAGGTCAGGCCTGGGAATCCTGTCTCCTTTCCTAGAATTGCCCCGCTGCAGATCCCTGAGCTGGAGCCTGTGTCTCCAGGGGCCTTGGTCCTTCAGTGGCTGCTACTCGCTGTGCTGTCCTCCTTCACTTTTCAATCCCATCCCGCGAGCAATGTTCCTTTCCCCTCCTGCAGCAAGGGCACGTCCTCCCTTGTTGCTCCACTACTTCCCCATGACTTTTAAAAACATCCAGCTGAGTTTTCAAATATTGAACCTGTCCTTCGGCTGCTCAGGGGAAAGTTGGTCCCTTTTCCTTTCTCCATCTTGCATATGGCTAGCGCAGCTGGCTGCAGGAGACGCCCCCATCTCTTTTCTCTGGCTCTATGTCATGTCAGTCATTCTCAAAGTGTGGTGCCAGGATCAGCAGCATCAGCATACCTTGGGAATGTGTTAGAAGTTCAAATCCTTGGGCCCCACCCCACACCTTGTGGGTCAGAAACCCTTGGGTGGGGCCTGTCACTCTGGGCTTGAACAAGCTCTCCAGGTGATTCCAGTGCTCCTTTAAGGTAAGAGAATCACTGGTCTACACTTTTGGATGCAGACTTTGTCTCTAACACGCTTCTCAGGGAAGCCTCCAGAGTGATGGGTATTATAGTCAAGGACTGCTGTGTCTGCCGAAAGCATCCATTCTTGCACTGACTAAGCTGAGGCGGACAATCCCATCTGATGTGGATTACCACTGGGGCACTGTCTAAGCTGGCCTGAAAGTGAAAGTCACTCAGTCATGTCCGACTCTTTGTGACCCCACAGACTGTAATCTGCCAGGCTCCTCTGTCCATGGAATTCTCCAGGCCAGAATACTGGAGAGAGTAGCTATTCCCTTCTCCAGGGGATCTTCCCAACCCAGGGATCGAACTCAGGTGTCCCGCATTGCAGGGAGATTCTTTACCATGTGAGCCACCAGGGAAGCCCAAGAATATTGGAGTGGGTAGCCTATCCCTTCTCCAGTAGATCTTCCCAACCCAGGAATTGAACTGGGGTCTCCTGCATTGCAGGTAAATTCTTTACCAGCTGAGCTACCAGGGAAGCCCCTAAGTTGGCCTGGACTCTACTTATTTCTGCCCTAACTGGCTTCATGTCCTCCCTCTGCATCCTACTCACCTGCATTCTCCCCAAACCCCACTCTCAGTACCTCTCTCTTCTCAGAATGAACCCACTGATGCTTCAAATGTGCTGCAAGGAACTTGATGGACTTTCCTGATCAAATCTGTCCAGGTTTATTCTGCATACTTGGAACACATACCCCAGTCATTTTTTCCTCTAGTTTTATTGACATATAACTGGCAGAGAACACTGTATGTTTAAGGCATACAGCATAATGACCTGACATACATATATTGCTAAGTGGCTACCATAGTAAGTTTAGTTAACATCCATTACCTTGGATAGTTAACAAAATATTTTTACCTTGTGATGAGAACTTTTAGGATCTAAACCCAGGGACTTTCAAACATACCCTGCAGCAGCGCTAGCTAGTCATTGTGTTGTACATTTTATCCTTAGTACTTATTATCTTGTACCTGGAAGTTTGTACCATGATTTCCCCAGTCTTTAAGGTGAGATCCCAAGTGCTCCAATTATGGAGACCACCTGAAGCTTTAAGAGGTTCTTAATGTTATTTTCCTGTACGGTGTCCTTTGCTCCACAGGTATTGCTCTGGTCTGCACTGGTACTGCGGCTTCTCTTTCTCTGTTAGAGTTTTCAGGTCCCAGGGAGCCCTCTTTTTCAGTCCTGTCTCTAATGAGTGGATCCTGGGAGCATCTTTCTCTGGCCTTTTTTTTTTTTTTTTTTTTTTGCCACACTGCATGGTATGTGGCATCTTGGTTCCCCAACCATGGATAGAACCCATGCCCTCTGCATTGGAAGTGCTTGGTCCTAAACACTGGACCACCAGGGAAGTAAGTCCCTCTCTGGCTGTCTTATCTGTCCAGCCTAGCCTCCAAGCTCTCATTCTCCTTTCTGATTGTGTATGCTCAAGATGTCTGTCGCCCCCAAAGAAATCAGTGCTTATTCCCCCCCAAACATCCCCTGGCTTGCCTGTCTTCTCTGTTTCTTCCCTTCTTCCTGGGCACTGGCCCTGGTAGGAAAGTCTGACATATATTTTTTTTTGATCCCATCTTTTAATTGTAGAAAATTTCAGAACTAAAGAAAAGTGGACAGAATAGTACAATGAAAGTTTTCATACTCTCCACTGGATTCACCAGCTACAGACATTTTGCCACATTTACCTTGGCCTTTCTCTCTCTCTCCACACATGCATACACACACACACACACACACACACACACACACACACACACACACATACTTTTTGTCCCTGAACCATTACAGACATCATGACATTTCCCCCTTAAATATTTTGGCTTGTATTTTCTAAAGCAAGGACATTCTCTTGTATAACCACAATATCATTATTGTATACTATGTAATTCTAATCCCAAAGAAAGGCAATGACAAAGAATGCTCAAACTACCACACAATTGCACTCACCTCACCTGCTAGTAAAGTAATGCTTAAAATTCTCCAAGCCAAGCTTCAGCACTACATGAACCGTGAACTTCCAGATGTTCAAGCTGGTTTTAGAAAAAGCAGAGGAACCAGAGATCAAATTGCCAAAATCCACTGGATCATGGAAAAGCAAGAGTGTTCCAGAAAAACATCTATTTCTGCTTTATTGACTATGCCAAAGCCTTTGACTGTGTGGATCACAATAAACTGTGGAAAATTCTGAAAGAGATGGGAATACCAGACCACCTGACCTGCCTCTTGAGAAACCTATATGCGGGACAGGAAGCAACAGTTAAAACTGAACATGGAACAACAGACTGGTTCCAAATAGGAAAAGGAGTACGTCAAGGCTATATATTGTCACCTTGCTTGTTTAACTTATATGCAGAGTACATCATGAGAAATGCTGGACTGGAAGAAGCACAAGCTGGAATCAAGATTGCTGGGAGAAATATCAATAACCTCAGATATGCAGATGACACCACCCTTATGGCAGAAAGTGAAGAGGAACTAAAAAGCCTCTTGAGGAAAGTGAAAGAGAAGAGTGAAAAAGTTGGCTTAAAGGTCAACATTCAGAAAACGAAGATCATGGCATCTGGTCCCATCACTTCACTGGAAATAGATGGGAAACAGTGGAAACAGTGGCTGACTTTATTTTTTGGGGCTCCAAAAAAACTGCAGATGGTGACTGCAGCCATGAAATTAAAAGACACTTACTCCTTGAAAGAAAAGCTATGACCAACCTAGAGAGCATATTGAAAAGCAGAGACACTACTTTGTCAACAAAGGTTCATCTAGTGAAAGCTATGGTTTTTCCAGTGGTCATGTATGGATGTGAGAGTTGGACTTTAAAGAAAGCTGAGCACTGAAAAACTGATGCTTTTGAAGTGTGGTGTTGGAGAAGACTCTTGAGTGTCCCTTGGACTGCAAGGAGGTCCAACCAGTCCATCCTAAAGGAAATCAGTCCTGAGTGTTCATTGGAAGGACTGATGGTGAAGCTGAAACTCCAGTACTTTGGCCACTTGATGCGAAGAGGTGACTCATTTGAAAAGACCCTGATGCTGGGAAAGATTGAGGGCAGGAGGAGAAGGGGACGACAGAGGATGAGATGGTTGGATGGCATCACCGACTCAATGGACATGAGTTTGGGTAGACTCTGGGAGTTGGTGATGCACAGGGAGGCCTGGCATGCTGCGATTCATGGCATTGCAAAGAGTCAGACATGACTGAGTGACTGAACTGAACTGAACTGAATATATGTAATTATATTATATGCATATATTTTAACTAATATAAACAGTCCTTAGTCTACTCCAAGTATCCTAATAATTTTATGTCATCATGTCTCTTTAGTTTTTTTGAGTCTGGAACAATTTGCATGACTTATTTAGAATTGTTTTTGAACTTTTCCATATGGTGGCATTTTGGAAGAGCACAGGCCAGTTATTTTGCAGATTGTTTCACAACTGGGATCTGATTGTTTCCTCATAATTTGATCCAGGTTAAAAGTTTTTGAACCAGATTCAGTTCAGTTCAGTTCAGTCGCTCAGTCGTGTCTGACTCTTTGCGACCTCATGAATTGCAGCACGCCAGGCTTCCCTGTCCATCACCATCTCCTGGAGTTCACTCAGACTTGCGTCCATCGAGTCAGTGATGCCATCCAGCCATCTCATCCTGGGTCGTCCCCTTCTCCTCCTGCCCCCAATCCCTCCCAGCATCAGAGTTTTTTTCCAATGAGTCAACTCTTCACATGAGGTGGCCAAAGTACTGGAGTTTCAGCTTTAGCATCATTCCTTCCATAGAAATCCCAGGGCTGATCTCCTTCAGAATGGACTGGTTGGATCTCCTTGCAGTCCAAGGGACTCTCAAGAGTTTTCTCCAACACCACAGTTCAAAAGCATCAATTCTTTGGCTCTCAGCCTTCTTCACAGTCCAACTCTCACATCCATACATGACCACTGGAAAAACCATAGCCTTGACTAGACGGACCTTAGTCGGCAAAGTAATGTCTCTGCTTTTGAATATACTATCTAGGTTGGTCATAACTTTTCTTCCAAGGAGTAAGTGTCTTTTAATTTCATGGCTGCAGTCACCATCTGCAGTGATTTTGGAGCCCCCAAAAATAAAGTCAGCCACTGTTTCCACTGTTTCCCCATCCATTTCCCATGAAGTGATGGGACCAGATGCCATGATCTTCGTTTTCTGAATGTTGAGCTTTAAGCCAACTTTTTCACTCTTCTCTTTCACTTTCCTCAAGAGGCTTTTTAGTTCCTCTTCACTTTCTGCCATAAGTGTGGTGTCATCTGCATATCTGAGGTTATTGATATTTCTCCCAGCAATCTTGATTCCAGCTTGTGCTTCTTCCAGTCCAGCATTTCTCATGATGTACTCTGCATATAAGTTAAACAAGCAAGGTGACAATATATAGCCTTGACGTACTCCTTTTCCTATTTGGAACCAGTCTGTTGTTCCATGTTCAGTTCTAACTGTTGCTTCCTGACCTGCATATAGATTTCTCAAGAGGCAGGTCAGGTGGTCTGTATTCCCATCTCTTTCAGAATTTTCCACAGTTTATTGTGATCCACACAGTCAAAGGCTTTGGCATAGTCAATAAAGCAGAAATAGATGTTTTTCTGGAACACTCTTGCTTTTCCATGATCCAGTGGATTTTGGCAATTTGATCTCTGGTTCTTCTGCCTTTTCTAAAACTAGCTTGAACATCAGGGAGTTCACGGTTCATGTATTGCTGAAGCCTGGCTTGGAGAATTTTGACCATTGCTTTACTAGCATGTGAGATGAGTGCAATTGTGCGGTAGTTTGTGCATTCTTTTTGCATAGCCTTTCTTTGGAATTGGAATGAAAATTGAACCAGATTACTACATAAGTAATATCCTGTTCTTTTCACATCCAGACATTGGTGCAATGTGGTGAAATTCAGGTTACACATGAATAGGAATATATGCTATGATCCCAAAACCACAAAGCAGCAGAGACCCTTACAGCCTCATGCAGCTACTTCATATCACAGGTGGATACACTAAGGCACCAAGAAGTCAAAGCCTTTCCCGCAATGAAGCTGCTGGCACTTAGCTGTGGCCGGTACACCATGTGCTTAACTCTCCTAAAATGCTAGTGTCCACTTTCTTCAGCTTCTCAGGACTCCAGTGATTGTGAGAGGAATCCTGGAGATATGGGCAGTTGACATGTGTATACATACACCAGAGAGTGTTATCTTGAAGTGTTTTTCTTTTCCCTGCTTTGAAGTCTGACAAATCCCCCTAGTGCCCTCTCTGAGAGATAACCAAGAGGAAACAAATGCCTGTTTTCTAAGGGAAAGATGAGCTTATGTAAAGAGTGGCCCTGTACCAACCTTCAGAAATGCTTCTAGGTTAAGAGAAGCAGCAGCCCTGCACTTCTGAGCTATTTGTGTCAGTTTAAAAGGCAGATGTCTTTCCATTGACCTGTTTTCCAGTGCTATAATCCCATTAGCTTGGCACTATCCTCTGGAGTTCTGCTTTGTTTGGGAATTTTAACTTTCTTTATTTGTAACAGATCAAAAGCTATCTGGCACATATGTCACATGTCGATCAGGGCACTTTGATGGATCGTGCTCCCTTCCTGATTGCACATGTCTGCCTGCTTCCTAGATAACTGCTCAGGGTCTGCCCATCCCTCCCAATTTTAAGCAGCAACCCTAATCTCAAACCTTTCAACTCCTCTCCCTAAGAGATAAACTACTAACTTTGTTGATGAATGAAAAACCAAAACTTAGTGTCAGACTTAGCAGGCTGCCCCATGCTGTTGAGTAGGGCATCTCTAACAGACTCTTCAGTTTGGGTTTCAGTAGGGGTGTCTTGGGGCATTGACGTGCTAAATAGTCTGAGTAGCGGACTATTAGTCTGGTTGAGTTTGGGTTACTGTGGGATGTGGATCAAGTTGCACTTGTGGACATGGGACTTGGGAAAGGTTGGAGTTGGAGATGCTGAGAATCACCAGCATGCGGGAAGGAGTGGAAACTCTTTTGAGCCGAAACTTCTCAGGTCACGCCACCACTCCTGTGAGGATGGTGAGAACAGGAGAGGCACAGGAAAGACCTTGTTAATGTCCACATTTAGGGGGACATTGAAAGGATGGAAACTAGTGAAGAAGGAGTACAGGAAAGAGAAAGAGAGAGTATCGATCAGATAATGGAAGGGAGCCATATCTCAGTTCACTTCAGTCTCTCAGTTGTGTCTGACTTTTTGCAGTCCCATGGACTGCAGCATGACAGGCTTCCAGGTCCATCACCAACTCCCGGAACTTGCTCAGATTCATGTCCATCAAGTCAGTGATGAAATCCAACCATCTCATCCTCTGTCATCCCCTACTCCTCCTTCCTTTAATCTTTCCCAGCATCAGGATCTTTTCCAATGAGTCAGTTCTTCAAATCAGGTGGCCAAAGTATTGGAGTTTCAGGTTCAGCATCAGTTCTTCCAATGAATATTCAGGACTGATTTCCGTTAAAAGTGATCTGTTGGATCTCCTTGCAGTCCAAGGGAGTCTTAAGAATCTTCTCTAACACCACAGTTCAAAAGCATCAATTTTTCGGTGCTCAGTTTTCTTTATAGTCCAACTCTCACATCCATATATGACCACTGGAAAAACCATAGCTTTGACTTTTCTTGGCAAAGTGATGTCTATGCTTTTTAATATGCTCTCTAGGTTGGTCATAGCTTTACTTCCAAGAAGCAAGCATCTTTTAATTTCATAGCTGCAGTCACCATCTACAGTGGTTTTGGAGCAAAAAACAAAAAATGTTTCTCACTGTTTCCATTGTCTCCCCATCTATTTGACATGAAGTGATGGGACCAGATGCCATGATCTTCGTTGTTTGAATGTTGAGTTTTAAAGCAGCTTTTTCACTCTCCTCTTTCACTTTCATCAAGAGGCTTTTTAGTTCCTCTTCACTTTCTCCCATAAGGGTGGTGTCATCTGCATATCTGAGGATATTTATATTTCTCCCGGCAATCTTGATTCCAGCTTGTGCTTCACAAAGCCTAGCATTTATCATGAAGTACTCTGCATATAAGTTAAATAAACAGGGTGACAACATACAGCCTTGACATACTCCTTTCCTGATTTGGAACCAGTCTTTTGTTTCATGTCCAGTTCTAACTGTTGCTTTTTGACCTGCATACAGGTTTCTCAAGAGACAGGTCAGGTGGTCTGGTATTCCCATCTCTTCAGAATTTTCCACAGTTTGTTGTGATCTACACAGTCAAAGGCTTTGACATAATCAATAAAGCAGAAGTAGATGTTTTTCTGGAATTCTCTTGCTTTTTTGATCATCCAACAGATGTTGGCAATTTAATCTCTGGTACATCTGCCATTTCTAAATCCAGCTTGAACATCTGGAAGTTCATGGTTCACGTACTGTTGAAGCCTGGCTTAGAGAATTTTGAGCATTACTTTGCTAGTGTGTGAGATGTGTGCAATTGTGCGGTAGCCTGAACAATTTTTGGCCTTTCCCCACTTTGGGACTGGAATGAAAACTGACCTTTTCCAGTCCTGTGGCCACTGCTGAGTTTTCCACATTTGCTGGCATATTGAGTGCAGCACTTTCACAGCATCATCTTTTACAATTTGAAATAGCTCAACTGGAATTCCATCGCTTCCACTAGCTTTGTTCATAGTGATGCTTCCTAAGGCCCATTTAACTTCACATTCCAAGATGTCTGGCTCTAGATGAGTGATCACACCATTGTGATTATCTTGGTCGTGAAGATCTTTTTTGTACAGTTCTTCTGTGTATTCTTGCCACCTCTTCTTAATATCTTCTGCTTCTGTTAGGTCCATACCATTTCTGTCCTTTATCGAGCCCATCTTTGCGTGAAATGTTCCCTTGGTGTCTCTAATTTTCCTAAAGAGATCTCTAGTCTTTCCCATTCTATTGTTCTCTATTTCTTTGCATTGATTGCTGAGGAAGGCTTTCTTATCTCTCCTTGCTATTCTTTGGAACTCTGTATTCATATGGGTATATCTTTCCTTTTCTCCTTTGCCTTTAGCTTCTCTTCTTTTCTCAACTATTTGTAAGGCCTCCTCAGACAACCATTTTGTGTTTTTGCATTTCTTTTTCTTGGATATGGTCTTGATGATTGTCTCCTGCACAATGTCACTGATCTCCATCCATAGTTCTTCAGGCACTCAGTCTATCAGATATTATCCCTTGAATCTATTTGTCACTTACCCCACATTCAAGGTCAGGAGCGGTGGCCATGAGGAGATACTCCACGTCCAAGGTAAGGAGCACTGGCTGCACTTTGCTGGAGCAGCCGTGAAGAGATACGCCATGTCCATGGTAAGAGAAGCCCAAGTGAGATGGTAGGTGCTGAGAGAGGACATAAAAGGGCAGACAGACTGAAACCATAATCACAGACAACTAGCCAATCTGATCACACAGACCACAACCATGACTAACTCAATGAAACAAAGCCATGTCATGTGGGGTCACCCAAGTCGGACGGGTTATGGCGGAGGGGTCTGACAGAAAGTGGTCCACTGGAGAAGGGAATAGCAAACCACTTCAGTATTCTTGCCTTGAGAACCCCATGAACAGTATGAAAAGGCAAAAAGATAGGACTCTGAAAGATGAACGCCCCAGGTTGGTATGTGCCCAATATGCTACTGGAGATCAGTGGAGAAATAACTCCAGAAAGAATGAAGGGATGGAGCCGAAGCAAAAAAAAAAACCAAACAAACAAACAAAAAAAACAAAACACCCAGTTGTAGATGGGACTGGTGATAGAAGCAAGGTATAATGCTGTAAAGAGCAATATTGCATAGGAACCTGGAATGTTAGGTCCATGAATCAAGGCAAATTGGAAGTGGTCAAACAGGAGATGGCAAGAGTGAATGTTGACATTCTAGGAATCAGCAAACTAAGATGGACTGGAATGGGTAATTTAACTCAGATGACCATTATATCTACTACTGCGGGCAGGAATCCCTCAGAAGAAATGGAGTAGCCATCATGGTGAACAAAAGAGTCCAAAATGCAGTACTTGGATGCAATCAAGTACAAAAGAATGATCTCTGTTTGTTTCCAAGGCAAACCATTCAATATCATGGTAATCCAGGTCTATGCCCTGAACAGTAATGCTGAAGAAGCTGAACGGTTCTATGAAAACCTACAGATCTTTTAGAACTAGCACCCCAAAAAGGTGTCCTTTTCATTATAGGGGACTGGAATACAAAAGTAGGAAGTCAAGAAACACCTGAAGTAACAGGCAAATTTGGCCTTGGAGTACAGAATGAAGCAGGGCAAAGGCTAATAGAGTTTTGCCAAGAGAACACGCTGGTCATAGCAAACACCCTCTTCCAACAACACAAGAGAAGATTCTACAGATGAACATCACCAGATGGCCAACACCAAAATCAGATTGATTATATTCTTTGCAGCCAAAGATGGAGAAGCTCTATACAGTCAGCAAAAACAAGACAGGAAGCTGATTGTGGCTCAGATCATGAACTCCTTATTGCCAAATTCAGACTTAAATTGAAGAAAGTGGGAAAACCACTAGACCATTCAGGTATGACCTAAATCAAATCCCTTATGATTATACAATGGAAGTGAGAAAGAGATTCAAGGGACAAGATCTGATAGACAGAGTGTCTGATGAACTATGGATGGAGGTTCATGACATTGTACAGGAGACAGGGATCAAGACCTTCCCCAAGAAAAAGAAATGCAAAAATGCAAAATGGCTGTTTGAGGAGGGCTTACAAATTGCTGTGAAAAGAACAGAAGTAAAAAGCAAAGGAGAAAAGGAAAGATATACCCATTTAAATGCAGAGTTCCAAAGAATAGCAAGGAGAGATAAGAAAGCCTTCCTCAGTGATCAATGCAAAGAAATAGAGGAAAACAACAGAATGGGAAAGACTAGAGATCTCTTAAGAACATTAGAGATACCAAGGGAATATTTCATGCAAAGATGCACTCAATAAAGGACAGAAATGTTATGAACCTAACAGAAGCAGAAGATATTAAGAAGAGGTGGCAAGAATACACAGAAGAACTGTACAAAAAAGATCTTCATGACCCAGATAATCACGATGGTGTGATCACTCACCTAGAGCCAGACATTCGAGTATGTGAAGTCAAGTGGGCCTTAGAAAGCATCACTACGAACAAAGCTAGTGGAGGTGATGGAATCCATTTGAGCTATTTCAAACCCTAAAAGATGAATCTGTAAAAGTGCTGCACTCAATATGCCAGCATATGTGGAAAACTCAGCAGTGGCCACAGGACTGAAAAGGTCAGTTTTCATTCCAATCCCAAAGAAAGGCAACGCCAAAGAATGCTCAAACCACTGCACAATTGCTCAAAATTCTCCAAGCCAGGCTTCAGCAAATATGTTAACCATGAACTTCCAGATGTGCAAGCTGGTTTTAGAAAAGGCAGATATACGAGAAATCAAATTGTCAACATCTGCTGGATCATCAAAAAAGCAAGAGAGTGCCAGAAAAATATATATTTCTGCTTTATTGACTATGCCAAAACCTTTGACTCTGTTTCACAATAAACTGTGGAAAATTCTGAAAGAGATGGGAATACCAGACCACCTGACCTGCCTCTTGAGAAACCTGTATACAGGTTAGGAAGCAACAGTTAGAACTGGACATGGAACAAGGAGACTGGTTCCAAATAGGAAAAAGAGTACGTCAAGGCTGTATATTGTCATCCTGCTTATTTAACTTATACGCAGAGTACTTCATGAGAAACACTGGGCTGGAAGAAGCCCAAGCTGGAATCAAGATTGCTGGGAGAAATATCAATAACCTCAGATATGCAGATGACACCACCCTTATGGCAGAAAGTGAAGAAATAAAGAGCATCTTGATGAAAGTGAAAGACGAGAGTGAAAAAGTTGGCTTAAAGCTCAACATTCAGAAAACGAAGATCATGGCATCTGGTCCCATCACTTCATGGGAAATACATGGGGAAACAGTGGAAACAGTGGCTGACTTTATTTTTTGGGGCTTCAAAATCACTGCAGATGGTGATTGCAGCCATGACATTAAAAGAAGCTTACTCTTTAGAAGGAAAGTTATGACCAACCTAGATAGCATATTAAAAAGCAGAGACATTATTTTGCCAGCAAAGGTCTGTCTAGTCAAGGCTATAGTTTTTCCAGTCGTCATGTTTAGATCTGAGAGTTGAACTATAAAGAAAGCTGAGCGCCGAAGAATTGATGCTTGTGAACTGTGGTGTTGGAGAAGACTCTTGAGAGTCCCTTGGACTGCAAGGAGATCCAATTCGTCCATCCTATAGGAGATCAATCCTGGGTGTTCATTGGAAGGACTGATGTTGAAGCTGAAACTCCAATAATTTGGCCACCTGATGCGAAGAGCTGACTCATTTGAAAAGACCCTGATGCTGGGAAAGCTTGAGGGCAGGAGGAGAAGGGGATAACAGAGGATTAGATGGTTGGATGGCATCACCAACTCAATGGATATGAGTTTGGGTAAACTCTGGGAATTGGTGATGGACAGAGAGGCCTGGCATGCTGTGATTCATGGGGTTGCAAAGAGTCTGATACAAGTGAGCAACTGAACTGAGGGTTACATGAACCCTGGTTCAGGAAGGTATCCTAGGGAAGGGCATGGCAACCCATTCCAGTATTCTTGCCCAGACAATTCCATTAACAGAAGAGCCTGGCGGTCTACCGTCCATCCGGTCGTGAAGAGTTGGACATGACTGAGCGATTAACATTTACACATTTCCTGAACACAAGCCCAGCAGTACTGTGACAATAGATCTGACAGCCTAAGTGGCTCCTAAATGACTAACAAGATGTGATGGACAGCAGGATGATTCATGACTGGGAGGGACAGCGCTGTAGAGCAGGAGATTTCATCATGTTACTTGGAAGGGCGTACAATTTAAAACTTACAAATAGTTTGCTTCTGTAATTTTCTATTTAATATTTTCAGGCTATGGTTGACCCTGGGTAACTGAAAACCTCCCAAAGTGAAATCACCGTTGAGAGGGGGGTCTATTGTACTCTTCATGCATGAAATCAGATTTAAATAGCAAGATTCACAAATCAGGACAAGCCTTCACCATAGCTTTACCTTCATCCTTGCTACTCTACTTACCCAGGGCACTAGTAAATAAGTAAGCGAAAGTCCCTCAGTCATGTCCAACTCTTTGTGAGCCCATGGACTATACAGCTCATGGAATTCTCCAGGCCAGAATATTGGAGTGGGTAGTCTTTTCCTTCTCCAGGAGATTTTCCCAACCCAGGGATGGAACCCAGGTCTCCCACATTGCAGGCAGATTCATTACCAGATTAGCCACGAGGGAAGCCCAAGAATACTGGAGTGGGTATCCTATCCCTTCTCCAGCGGATCTTCCAGACCCAGGAATCGAACCAGGGTCTCCTGCAGTGCAGGTGGATTCTTTGCCAACTGAGCTATCAGGGAAGCCCACCCAGGGCACTGGCTTGCATTAAGTTCCCCAAAGAGAAAAGCTTACTATTATCCTACACTGAAAACCCTCGGCCAAGCTACTTCCAGCATAAACTTTATCAATGTATCACATTCCCAACCAGTAGAGGTTATACCATCAATGTAAAATAAAGAGAAAACAAATGCTGTGGCCAATCCTCATGCAATTTAGAGTTCCATGTCTTTCTGGCTGTACATAAGGCACCACAGGCTAGATACATTCATACTAGAACATCCCAGAGGCATGTTTTTTATTGGTTGGAACAGCAAGAAATAAAAACTAAGATAAATTTAATATTTAACTCTCAATCTTTAGTTTCCCTCATTAGCCTGACTTGCCCACAGCCAAATTGCTGTAAATTAAATAGCTGAAGCTGGTGTGTTGCCAAAATGCAGAGCCAGAGAAATGTTAACAATTCTCTCCTTGTTCTTATGCTTGATCAAGTTAAAAACAAAGAAGTAATCTGTTTGTCATCCAGAGAGGTTGTTAGAAAACTCTCAAATTATTTTTGAAGTTGGAAATAGAAAACTGGCTAAATGAAGACCACCATGAAGACCATGTTGAAAGTGGTCTTCAACATTCAAAAACGAAGATCATGGCCTCCTGTCTCATCATTTTATGGCAAATAGAGGGGGATACAATGAAAACAGTGACAGACTTTATTTTCTTGGGCTCCAAAATCACTGTGGATGATGACTGCAGCCATGAAATTAAAAAACACGTGCTCCTTGGAAGAAAAGCTATGACCAACCTAGACAGTGTATTAAAAAGCAAAGACATTACTTCAGTCACAAAGATCCATCTAGTCAAAGCTATGGTTTTCCCAGTAGTCATATATGGATGTGAGAGCTGGATAATAAAAAAGACTGAGAACTGAAGAATACTGGAGAATCCCTTCAAACTATGGTGCTAGAGAAGACTCTTGAGGGTCCCTGGGCAGCAAAGAGATCAAAGCAGTCAATCCAAAAGGAAATCAACCCTGAATGTTCATTGGAAGGACTGATGCTGAAGCTGAAGCTCCAATACTTTGGCCACCTGACTGAAGAGCTGACTCATTGGAAAAGATCCTGATGCTGGGAAAGATTGAAGGCAAAAAAAAGGGGGCTGCAGAGGATGAGATGGTTAGATAGCATCATTGACTCCATGGACATGACTTTGAGCAAACTCTGGGAGATAGTGGAGGACAGGGAGCCTGGTGTGCGGAAGTCCATGGGGTAGCAAAAGAGTCGGACATGACTGAGTGACTGGACAACAACATCGGTGAAAAGTTCCAGAGAAGTTTCCTCCAATGAAAACATTATCAAATTATTGTCACCCAAAGGAATCAAGAAAATGCCTCTGATCAGTTCAGTTCAGTTGCTCAGTCATGTCCAACTCTTTGCGACCCCATGTATCGCAGCATGCCAGGCCTCCCTGTTCACCAACTCCCAGAGTTTACTCAGACTCATGTCCATCGAGTTGGTGATGCCATCCAACCATCTCATCCTCTGTCATCCCCTTCTCCTCTGCCCCCAATCCCTCCCAGCATCAGGGTCTTTTCAAATGAGTCAACTCTTTGCATGAGGTGGCCAAAGTACTGGAGTTTCAGCTTTAGCATCAGTCCCTCCAATGAACACTCAGCACTGATCTCCTTTAGAATGGACTGGTTGGATCTTCTTGCAGTCCAAGAGACTCTCAAGAGTCTTCTCCAATACCACAGTTCAAAAGCATCAATTCTTCAGCACTCATCTTTCTTCACAGTCCAACATCCATACATGACCACTGGAAAAACCATAGCCTTGACTAGACGGACCTTTGTTGGCAAAGTAATGTCTCTGCTTTTCAATATGCTGTCTAGGTTAGTCATATCTTTTCTTCCAAGGAGTAAGCGTCTTTTAATTTCATGGCTGCAGTCACCAGCTGCAGTGATTTTGGAGCCCAGAAAAATAAAGTCTGACACCGTTTCCACTGTTTCTCCATCTATTTGCCATGAAGAGATGGGGCCAGATGCCATGATCTTAGTTTTCTGAATGTTGAGCTTTAGGCCAAATTTTTCACTCTCCTCTTTCACCTTCATCAAGAGGCTCTTTAGTTCCTCTTCACTTTCTGCCATAAGGATGGTGTCATCTGCATATCTGAGGTTATTGATATTTCTCTCAGCAATCTTGATTCCAGCTTGTGCTTCTTCCAGACCAGCGTTTCTCATGCATATAAGTTACTCTGCAGCGTTACTCTGCATATAAGTTAAATAAGCAGGGTGACAATATATAGCATATTGACATACTCCTTTTTCTATTTGGAACCAGTCTGTTGTTCCATGCCCAGTTCTAACTGTTGCTTCCTGACCTGCATACAGATTTCTCAAGAGGCAGGTCAGGTGGTCTGGTATTCCCAACTCTTTCAGAATTTTCCACAGTTTACTGTGATGCACACAGTCAAAGGCGTTGGCATAGTCAAGAAAGCAGAAATAGATGTTTTTCTGGAACACTCTTGCTTTTTCCATGATCCAGCAGATGTTGGCAATTTGATCTCTGGTTCCTCTGCCTTTTCTAAAACCAGGTTGAACATCTGGAAGTTCACGGTTCATGTACTGCTGAAGCCTGGCTTGGAGAATTTTGAGCATCACTTTACTAATGTGTGAGATGAGTGCAATTGTGCGGTAGTTTGAGCATTCTTTGGTATTGCCTTTCTTTGGGATTGGAATGAAAACTGACCTTTTCCAGTCCTGTCTTTGCCAGCTTTACTCATTTGCCCGTGATCAGTCTTGATCTTAATTTTTTCCCTTTATTATTATTATTTGTGTTGTGGTTTGTCTTTGTTGCTGAGAGGGTTTTTCTCTAGTTGCTGTGCACGGGTTTTCATTGCGGTGGCTTCTCTTGTTGCGCAGCACAGGAAGTACGGTGCGTAAGCTTCAGTAGCTGTGAGTCCCGGGCTCTAGAGCACGGGCTCAATAGTTGTGGCTCACGGGCTTAGTTGTTCCAAGACATGTGGGCTCTTTCCAGACCAGGGACTGGCAGGCGGATTCTTTACCACTGAGCCACCAGGAAAGCCCCTTGACCTTAATTTCTAATCCAAAAGATGGAAGCAACCTAGCAAGTATCTCCCTCTTCAGACACTTTGTTTGGAAAATAGAAACTTTTTGCCTTCACCAAGCTCTTCCAAAGTGGGCGTTGGGGGCAGGGCCGCCCTTTTTCCTTTTGTACCGTAGCACACAACCTTCTATGAAAAGCTACCGCAAATTTCCCTTTTAGCCACCAGGTGGCAGCAGCAATCCAGCTTCTGGTCTAGGCCAGGAGAGGCTTAACCAGCATGGCTCTGATGTACGTTGTTTAATTAGTATTCTGATTATAGAATTATAGAAATTGAGATGTGAAAGAACATTTCTTAAATGTTCTACTAATGACCACATATGTTTAAGTGAAGGGAAACAGAAGAACAAATATATATGTTAGGAACACAATATTCAACACAACAGATTTCATCTGTGAAGGGAAGGAAGTATTCCAGACACCTACTATGTGCCAAGCACTTTACTAAATGCCTGGTATGCTATTTCATTTGATCATCAATACAGACTTGTTGAGTGGGTGCCAATGTCTCTATTTCACAGATGGAGAAACTAAAGTGGGGATAGATGAAGTAACTTGCCTGAAGTTTCAGAGAATTAAGACAGAGACAAGGTGTGAACTCAGTTTGATCAGATAAATCCATGATTTTCCTGTTACGTTAGACCATCTTCTGTGATTGTGACTATCAGAAACTGGTTAAAATGGCCTTTGAAGCATGGCTTAGTGTTGGGCCACTGTATGCTTGGGGAGGGGGTGGATTTACCAGCCAAATAGCAGGATTTTGATAGTGAGAGAATGTGATTATTGTTTGTGTCCCCTCTGTTTTATGTCTCAGTACTTGTGCTTGTTGTAAGAAGTAGGAGGTCAACAATGCTCTCTAAATCTGAGCTGTCAGTATAAACAGGAGAATCTTCGTGGAATCTGTAGAGTCCTGACCTAGACAGAGAATTATGTTCTAAAGAGGGGATAGAATGCTTTTTGCCCCAGGACAGGGTGAACCTGAAGTAAATGACAGATTTCATGTCAAGTGGAAATGTTTATTAGTGTGGGAGGTTCTGCTATACTTGTTGCCGTTATAATGAAATAGTACACTTCAATCTCTCCTTCGTATGTCTGACTCCCGTTAGGTGAGTGAAGAAATAATTTCCCTTTGTGTTCCTATACCTCTCCTTCCTATAAATTTCTCAGTTTTTGCTAGTTAAACCCTTATTTTTATGTCCTCAAGGATAGTAATTTACATTTTGTCCTGCAGCTGTAAATAAAAACAATTGTGGTATAATTACATAAAGAGTATTTATCACAAAACTGAGCAGTGTATGGTCAGTAGGGAATTCTCTACAACTGAACCTCAAGTCTTGAGAGGGGAATTCTGTGATCATCAGGGTCACATGGATTCTCCTCTCTAACGAGCTCAAAATCACACCATATCTGGTTTAATTACATCTGGACCACAAATTTCACGTAGATACTTTGTTTTTCTTAAAAGTTCTGTTTGCCATTTCTTATTCTGATTGTTAGAAGAAAACAGAACTCATTTGCCATATCTCTGGTACATGGCCCCTTGACCTTGCTATCAGCTGTATGATGCAGGAAAGTTCTTTTATGGGTTTGCCCCACATGTGTCACTGTGGGCTTTCTTTGTAGTGTACTGCTTGGCTGGTTTCCCTGTTTGTTAGATCTCAGGTTTCCTTCTTAATTGGATTTGCTTTTGTGTTTTGCTAAAACACATCCTTAATAATTATTTCAGAAATAGTGCATGAGGAATCTATTTTCCAAGGGTTTGCATATCTGGGATATCTCCCTGCCACTCTTGATTCAAATTTCATAAGAAAAAAATGTTCTTTGATTTCCCTCTTAAAGTTTTTAGTATGTCTTTATTTGTATCTAATACTAAGTCACTGAAATTAATGTCATGTCTCATAATTTCTGCTGGAATTCAGTACTATCTTAGTATCATTTTAATTAGTATATTAATATTATTTTAACAAGGGAGATACTATGAGTAAATTTTGATCTTTGATGAGTCTTTTAGGCTGCATCCAGTAATAAGAAACCACCTCCTATTTCTTTTACACCTTTACAACACCAACTAGGCATCTTTTTTTCTCATACATTCTATTTTGTTACCATAAAGCCTTCTAGAGGGGTTTTATTTTATTTTATTTTTTAATTAATTAATTTATTTTAATTGGAGGCTAATTACTTTACAATATGTAGTGGGTTTTGCCATACATTGACGTGAATCAACCACAAGTGCATATGTGTTCCCCATCCAGAACCCCCCTCCCACCTCCCTCACCATCCCATCCCCCAGGGTCATCCCAGTGCACCAGCCCTGAGCACCCTGTCTCATGCATCGAACCTGGACCAGTGATCCACTTCACATATGATAATATACACATTTCAATGCTACCCTCTCAAATCATCCCATCCTTGCCTTCTTGCACAAAGTCCAAAAGACTATTCTTTACATCTGTGTCTCTTTTGCTGTCTCAGATATATGGTTATCATTACCATCTTTCTAAATTCCATATATATGCGTTAGTATACTGTATTGGTGTTTTTCTTTCTTACTTACTTCACTCTGTAAAATAGGCTCCAGTTTCATTCACTTATTAGAACTGATTCAAATGCATTCTTTTTAATGGCTGAGTAGTGTTCCATTGTGTATGTGTACCACAGCTTTCTTATCCATTCGTGCTGATGGATATCTAGGTTGCTTCCATGTCCTGGCTATTGTAAACAGTGCTGCGATGAACATTGGGGTATACGTGTCTCTTTCCATTCTGGTTTCCTCGGTGTGTATGCCCAGCAGTGGGATCGCTGGAACATATGGCAGTTCTATTTCCAGTTTTTTAAGGAATCTCCACACTGTTCTCCATAGTGGCTGTACTAGTTTGCATTCCCACCAACAGTGTAAGAGGGTTCGCTTTTCTCTGCACCCTTTCCAGCATTTATTGTTTGTAGACTTTTTGATAGCAGCCATTCTGACCGGCATGAGATGGTACCTCATTGTGGTTTTTATTTGCATTTCTTTGATAATGAGTGATGCTGAGCATCTTTTCATGTGTTTGTTAACCATCTGTATGTCTTTGGAGAAATGTCTGTTTAGTTTTTTGGCCCATTTTTTGATTGGGTCGTTTATTTTTCTAGAATTGAGCTGCAGGAGTTGCTTGTGTATTTTTGAGATTAATTCTTTGTCAGTTGCTTTATTTGCTATTATTTTCTCCCATTCTGAAGGCTGTCTTTTCACCTTGCTTATAGTTTCCTTCATTGTGCAAAAGCTTTTAAGTTTAATTAGGTCCCATTTGTTTATTTTTACTTTTATTTCCATTACTCTGGGAGGTAGGTCATAGAGGATCCTGCTGTGATTTGTCAGAGAGTGTTTTGCCTATGTTTTCTTCTAGGAGTTTTATAGTTTCTGGTCTTATGTTTAGATCTTTAATCCATTTTGAGTTTATTTTTGTTTATGGTGTTAGAAAGTGTTCGAGTTTCACTCTTTTACAAGTGGTTGACCAGTTTTCCCAGCACCGCTTGTTAAAGAGATTGTCTTTTCTTCATTGAATATTCTTGCCTCCTTTGTCAAAGGTAAGGTGTCCATTGGTGTGTGGATTTATCTCTATTTTGTTCCATTGATCTATATTTCTGTCTTTGTGCCAGTACTATACTGTCTTGATGACTCTAGCTTTGTAGTAGAGTCTGAAGTCAGGCAGGTTGATTCCTCCAGTTCCATTCTTCTTTCTCAAGATTGCTTTGGCTATTTGAGGTTTTTTGTATTTCCATACAAATTGTGAAATTCTTTAGCGGGGTTTTAAAAGCAGTATTTCTGTCATTATTTTTTGAGTCTTATTTTCCCAACTCACTTAGAAGCAAAATATTTCATGAGAAGTGGTGTGGGGCCCAGAACAAGTGAACCACTGGTTGTCAGGCAAGATTTAGAAAATAGAAGCTTCCTGTAGATTTAAAGCTAGAAAGCCCATATGCATAAAGAAAGTCCTCTTAGTCCACCAAGAAATGCTTATGGGTTTCTGAAAACTCCCTTTTCCCTCCACAAAAGAGAGAAAATAATTAAACATCTTTATTTATGCCCCAATCCATTGCTTTCTGTAGCATAGAAATCTGTAATTCTCTTGCCAATGGAACAAAAGTTGCTTTTAAATGGTAACAGTCAAAAAATGCCCAAACCAAAATATTTGCTGCATTTTTCTTTCTAGTGACCTCAATAATACCTAAGTGGATATATAATTATTTCTTGGACTAAAGGAAACAGAGGATTGTGTTTAATGAAGTCTAAGGAACTTTACAGTGTAAACATCTGAACCCCTGGGGAAAAGTGGGGCCATCTCCTCTGCTATTGAACGTGTGTAAAACACACAAGGGGCTTCCCTGGTGGCTCAGTGGTAAAGAGTCCTCCTGACAATGCAAGAGATGCAAGTTTGATTCCTGGAGAAGGAAATGGCAACCCCGGTCCAGTATTCTTGCCTGGGATATCCCACGGACAGAAGAATCTAGCAGGCTGCTGTCCATGGGGTCACAAAGAGTCGGACACAACTTAGCTACTGAACAACAACAAAAATATACAAAGATAGACATCGTGGGAAACCCCAGGAAGATTAGTCCATAAAAAGCTATGTTCCTGTGATTCCATGTTTTAAAGACTAGATGGAAGAGGGGATAAAAATTTAAATGGAGATCAAATCTAGCATTAAAAAAGGAAAAAAAATTCACAAAAGCTGTGGGGATGGTCAAGATTCTTCCCTGGGATTTGAGGCAAATTTTGAATAGTGTTCAATGAATATCTGGGTGTCTGTGCAATAATGTTAAGAAGGATGATGTCTGTTTCAAGGAAGAAAGTCCTCATTGCTCTATTTTTATAGGAACGGACAAGATTAAGAGTTCTGCTCACATGGACGCCTAAGCTCTATTAAATTTAAAACATGACATTGTGTTTCAACAATTACTTTGGGATTATCTAAACTTCACTCAACTATGTATTTTTGATATCATTAGCATGGCTTGCTAATTGCTCATAGACTGCATATAGTAGGTAGGTCTTGAGTCACTTTCTCAAAAACAAATATTCAAAAAGAGTTCTTATGTCCTTTGCATTCCCTTTCTAGAGCTGAAATGAGAAAAACCAGCTGTACTTCAGCCTAGAATCACAAAAATTAAGGCTAATGGTTTATCATGAATGAAATTCCAGCTATAATTTCAAGTCTTGACCTCTCAACCATAGACACATGGAGTTCTCCAGTTGAGACTGTAAATAGTCAGCTCTGCTGAATATTGTTGCATCCTGGATGCAAAACAAAAGGCACCTTAGAAGAAAAAATGACTTTTCTTGAAAGTAAATATGTCTTTCCAGAGGTTGGAAAAGTGCAAATGATCTCAAGATGTCCATCTGACAAAACTTGGCCTGACAAAGGGCTGAATCAGGCCAACAGGGCCTCCAAATGCATCAGGCACTATTTCTTCCCTGATGTAAAGCACTACAAACTCTTTTTTACCCACAATTTTACCAGTCAGAAAGCTAACACAATCCTTTCTCCCCAGACTCCATCTTTTAGAGAAAGCAATAATTAAGGTTGTGTGACTTTAGGGCTATATCAACACAACAGGATCACCTTAATTTAAGCCCATTCTTCAGATGATGTCAGCTTTGTGTGATATTCCTGGTGGTACCCCTAAAGCAATGCAGAAACTTGGGGTACCTGTGCCTCTCAGAGATTAAATTGTACATTGTCAGTTTCCTAGTTGTATTGTACTGGTTTTCTACTTCCAACCATCTCTAATCATTTCAAATAAATCTAAAGCCAGACACAGATGTGGTGAGCCGAGACCCTATATATATGTTTAAAATAATCTTTGAGTGTAAAAGTTTTCCCTGATAAAATGACTTTTGACTCTTCCCACCTTCCCTACACAACTTACCTTTAAAAATTGATAGATAAACAGATAAATGGATGAATCAAACAATCTGGCTGTGCATATTGATAAGATATAATGCAAGAAAAAGGTTAGGCTTCCCAGGTGGCATAAATGGTAAAGAAACTGCCTGCCAAGGCAAGAGACAGAAGAGATACAGGTTCGATATCTGAGTCAGGAAGACCCCCTGAAGGAGGGCATGGCAACTCACTCCGGTATTCTTGCCTGGAGAATCCCATAGACAGAGGAGCCTGGTGGGTTACAGTCCACAGGATCACAAAGAGCCAGACTTAATTGAACGAACTTAGCATGCACGCAAAGAAAAAAGGTTGACTCAAGAAACCAGAGGGATCATTCTTCCTTAAAGTCATCACTACTTTTTTCCTAAACTTCTTTTGAAAATAACTCCGTTTCCAGCAGCAGCTTGTGCTGGTAGAGGCAAGCCTGATATACAGTAACTGTGGTATGATTTGAGGAGTATGCAAATTAAGTGAAATTTCAAGTGCCTTGCCCATCACTTATACACAGAAGGCCTTTCACAAATATTAATTTCTTCAGAGTCCAGCATTAGCATCAATCTTTGAATTCTCTTTTTTCAATCCTCTTTAAATATACTCAGTTCATCCTTTCATTCACACCTAGATTCTTCTGCCTAGTATTCATCATGACTCCCTGTGTGCCACCACCTGTGTTGGATATGGGGAAACAGTACTGAATAATAAACCCCTGACCCCACAGAGCAACAAGTCTAGTGTTAGTGATAGAGCAGAGATTATTCTTCCCATAAGAGGAATGAAGCCAGGAACCTGGAGGAAAGCAGGGGAAAGGGTCAGGAAAGTGTCCTAGATAAGCAAAAGGAATTTTTAGGTCCCTCAAGCTATTTCTCACTATGGTTCAGTGCTGGCTTCAATACCACCCCACCCTTGACTCTGCACCAAAGACCAAGGTGAGTATGACTTCCCTTCGTTAGCTCTGGCTCACATCCAAAGGCAGTAATGCCAGAATTGCTGCTTTAAAACGAAGAAAAAGAACAAAACAATAACCATCATGAAATAAAAGCCTTAAAGCTAAAGAAAAACAAAAATGTCATGATATGTGCATTTTTTCTGCAAACTGATTTGTTCTGTGGTGGAAGACAGAGTCTGCATTTGATTTCTACAAGATATGCAGTAATGGGCTATATACTCCGGGGAAAACTATCCTTAAGGGAGCAGGAACGTGATGGATTCACTTCTCGGTGAGGTTTATAATATGTGGCAGTTTTAGCGCAAGGAGGTGCTTGGTCTATAAACTGGGAGAGCACAGAATTAGCCGTGGCTCGTTTCGAAATGAAGAAGAATGCAGCTCTCCCTCTCGCTCTTGGCTGTGAGTCCTTCTGGGATAAGCAGGAAGATTAAGTGTTTTCCTGATGTTGTGTTTGCCTGTCACGGTAATGTGCACACGCCCCATTGCCAGCACCTTTACATAGCCCCCCCAGACCTGCTATTTTTGTCGGCAGGAGCTGTTCATTGTGAGACCCTTGTCTCATTCTGTGCTGAATGGAGTCAGGGTTATTTCTGCTTCTTGTTCCAATGCTCCCTCTCAATTAGATACTCTACGATTAGCTGCTTCGCAATTAGACACCGGATCTCTCAGTCTGTGAACATCCAGTTTCTTGGTCCCCGGAGGCCATTTCATGTCTTCCCTCCTCAAAGCCTGCTGTTCTGCTTGTTGCCGTTTAAATGGTGCTAAAGAGAGCAGCCTGGCTGCCAGCTGGCTTCCCAGGGGCCCCCGGTGCTGCTGGGCCTCCGAGACCCTGGTCTGGGTTTCAGCCGGTATATGGAAATCCCAGCTGTCAACTCCAAAAGAGATTTCATGTTACCTGCCTGATTCATGCTAACTCATCTCACAAAGGGTTGCTGATAAATTAAAATGCCAATATATGTATTTACTATTAGAAATATACTTGCCAAGCAATAAATCTGCATCAGCCACTCAGCTTGTTCTTTTCACACAATTAAAGTCTGTTGGGCAAACCAAATTCTAGATCACAAGGTTTCTTGGTGAGGGGGAAAACAGACTCTTGAACGCTGCTTGTTGGTGTGTAAATGGAGTCACGTTTTCTGGAAGGCAGTGTTTTACTATGTGCCACATTTACATTGAACAAGCATGATGAGTTCTTTATTTGTGTCTCCTATCACCCCTTGAAAATTTATTCAGTGGTGGAGCTCCCATGTCACTGTCTGAAAACTTGGCCGGCCCCCTGACTTTTCCACTTGCTCATATGGAATAGATTGGCCTACGATCAAAGTCATAAACACTGGCTCAATTCAGAAACGAAAAGTATACAATGCAACCTGTTAATCAAACTTCAGTCTTCATTCAGAGGTCAGACTTCTCCTCCCCTTCTCCCAGCTGGGGCCTCTGGTTGATGGGGCCACCTATCTTTAGGATGATGGTTTTGGTCACTTCATTGAACTCCTCTCTTTCCTTCTGTCTAGTTACTGATTGCATCTTCTGGTCCCAGAGGATGGAGCAGGGTGAAGGAAGAGGCTGTCAGGCATGGTGAGGGTCACCATGCTTCCCTAACCCTAGTCCTGCCCCTCTGATGGGGTCTCGCTCAGTTAAAGACTACTGCCGCTGCTGCTAAGTTGTTTCAGTTGTGTCCAACTCTGTGCAACCCCATAGATGGCAGCCTGCCAGGCTGTGCTGTCCCTGGGATTCTCCAGGCAAGAACACTGGAGTGGGTTGCCATTTCCTTTTCAAATGCATGAAAGTGAAAAGTGAAAGTGAAGTTGCTCAGTCGTGTCCGACTCTTAGCGACCCCATGGACTGCAGCCTATCAGGCTCCTCCATCCATGAGATTTTCCAGGCAAGAGTACTGGAGTGGGTTGCCATTGTCTTCTCCATCAGCTAAAGACACTCTTGTCAAAAATCCACTTCTTCCAAACTCTCAGCCCTTTTTGCCTGAGTGATCCAAGGGAAGAGGAATTGCCTTTATTTTCATCCTTGATATTTTGTTCAGGCATTTAACTTTGGTGTAGAGCATCATTGCAATTCAGATCCTTGTACTTTTGGTTTATGCGGGTCTATTTTCTCAGACTGAATGTCTAGAACCGAAAAAGTTGTTTTCGTGGGTGTTACTAACATGGTGGGTAGGAGCGAGGGTTCTGGAGTCTACTGTTTCCAAGGCCAAACTTCACTTTTTAATGTGTTGTAACATATGCATTGAAAGACTTAAAGATGTGCATAATAGTAGCAAATGCTTATTTAGCACCTGCTAGATAGCAGAGACTATTCCACGAGGTTGATCTGTTAAGTTCAGTTTCTCGACAATCTTGTGTTATGGATTATAATTATCTCCATTTGGCAGGAAAGAAACTGAGGCAGAGAAAGACTACATGCCTCAAGTCATAAAATGATAAATTCCATCCAACAGTCTGACTCCAGAATCCATGTTCTTGATTTCTTCACTTAGTAGTGCTCATGAACACAAGAATTCTAGTTCTAGGAATTTAGCCTCAGGAAATAGACACACAAAATAACACAGCTGGATCTTAATTGAAATATCCCTAATAACTTGACAAAACTGGATACCACTTTTGTGTTTGATAGTAGGAGATTGATTAAATAAATATATTAATATAAACCCAAATCCTTTAAACACATATTTTAGAGGAATATTCACACATAAAAATGCAAAACTGTACCAGTAGTCAGGGAAATGCAAATGAAAATAAGATCAGATACCATTTTTAACCCACCAGAGTGGGAAAAAACATGAAAAGGAGATGTAATGTTCAGTGCTGGCAAGGATGCAGGAACAGGCACATTCCTTAACTACTGATGAGGGTGGAAATGGTTAGTATATCTTTGCAAAGGAATTTGACCAGAACTTCGAAAATGCTTAAAAATTAGAAAAGTGTGAAATCTTTGGCCAATAATAATATTAATGGGAGTCTTCATTATTGAAGATAAAGCATGTACATAAGGCAAAAACCTAGAAATAATTGAATGTCAATGAGACAATGATTGACTAATTATGGTACATTCATGCTATGTTATATTAATCCAGCTCTTTAAATAATGAATTGGATCTTGGTTTATTGACCTAGAGGAATGTCCATGATATACTGTGAAAATAAAAGTTGCTTTCACAATAATGTGTAAAGCAAAATCCCATTTTGTGAAAACAAAAATCCATGTGTGTATGAAAGTTTGTATGAGAGTGGAAAAAAGTGTGGATAGTTACAAATCAGGATATTAACTTTGGCTGTCTTGGTGGGTAGCATAAATGTGTGTGGGGGTGTGTGTGTGTTTATGAATCTTTGGACTATTTCATTGGCTGCAGAAAGCAGTTATATTTAGAAATTTTTTATTTAAGAAAAAAGAATATTAGATTATATGAAAGACATATGTGTTTGTTTATGTGAGTGCTGAGAAAAAGACTGAAAAGATTATAGAATACAAAATATTAAAAGGAATTATTTCTGACTCGTGGGATTTTTATTATCTTAGATCTGTCCATGTTTTCTGAATATTAATTATATAAGGAAAAAAACTGTGCTAGAAATAAAATGAGAAACTGGTTTGTAAAGAAAGATAGACTTAAGAATTGAATTTCAAGAGAAATTTTTTTAAGAGGGTGATTGGTAAATGGAGTCAGAGCAAGAAGTTGAATGTACCTTTGAACAGTTCAGGGTTTGAAAATGTCTTCTCCATTAGAGGGCGACAGCTTCTGTGTCATTAGCTAGTAATCTTGTTCACAATACATGACCCACAAAGATTAGGGGGAAGCCCAATTTTAAGATTTCCTTTGGCAATATTTTCTATCTAAAATGCTCTGGCTTATACAAAATTGTCTTTTATCTAGAAGGGGGGAGATAAAGAATTTGGATTAAGGAAAAAAAGTAATTTGGAATAGAAGTTTAATGAGAAACAAAGATGGATCTAGGCAGGCTTGGGGACACAGGACATACGAGGAGTGCAGAAGGGGAAGTGGACCACTTGATTTCAGAGCAATCCTGCTGCAGGGTGCCCTAGGGCTTAGTGCATGTAGCCATAAAGCCATGGAAATATCCATTGAGAACAAAAATGCATTTTGTGTTAAGAATTGGACTTAACTTTTTCAGCCAAAGGCACATGGTATTTGTGCCATTCATCACTTGCCATCTGCAGAACTTTGTAAGGTACTTTTGTGGGGGCAGCCGGGGAGACTATATACAACATTTATCAAACCCTCACAGAATTAGGAGGGAGGTATTTTAGGAAAAAAATTCTTTTTATTTCTTCCTCATCTAGGTAATATTCAAACCAAAGCTTTAGTGATGCAGAACCTCAGCTCTGGTATCGTCTCAGGATAAGGTTAGCACGTGAAGAAAAGGAAGCAGAAAAATATTATGTAATTAGAGATAGAAAGGAGAAGGCAATGGCACCCCACTCCAGTACTCTTGCCTGGAAAATCCCATGGACGGAGGAGCCTGGTGGGCTGCAGTCCATGGGATCGCGAAGAGTCGGACACGACTGAAGTGATTTAGCAGCAGCAGCAGCAGAGATAGAAATTTAATGACGATTAAAAATCCTAAGCTTCTTTGTCACTTACAACTGTGGTTGAAGCAAACCTTCATTGAGCAGACTGGATCATAAAACTGAAGCTGTGAAAGGCAAAAGACCAGAATTCTGGTTTTTCTACAGGGATCTCATTCAGGAAGAGGACTGTCATGTGAAAGGAGGAATAGATGGCAATTTATTTTTTTACTGTCTGTGATCCCAGTTGCACAGTTTTGAACCCATTGTTGTGGGGAATGTCAATGGTCCCTAATTGTTCCAGCATAACCAGGTAATGGGTTTTAGTTTGGGGCTATATGCTGTTTATTGCAGCTGTTGAGAGGTAGTGTTTCCTGGTAATGGTGAAATGGAATGCCTTTTCATGTCCCTTTTTGTCTGATACAGTATTTTTAGTTGTTAACTCAAGGTTGAAATAGACCTAAATAAAAACCTGAAAATAAGAGCTTCAAGTAAAAACCTCTGTTTGCCCCATGCCAAGTAAACCGAAACCCAGACTTATGGCTTTTCAACATCAATTAGAACAAGTGTTATGGAAGATGTTTCTAATTAGGCATTTCTGGAGAAATTTATGACATGCAATCAAGAAATAATTATAATCCTAGAAGCTGATTTGTAAGGAGCAAGTCCTTGTTTATGCTTACTCCTTCCCTCCTATTTGGAGGCTTAGATGTGAATATTCCTACAAAAGTCACTCCCCACCTCTTCTCCTTCAGCTCATCCTCTTGTAGTCCACTGACTTTTATCTCTGGCCTCTCTCTGTCCACCAGGGGCTTTCTCTTTGTCCATAAACACACTCTAGTCTACTTCATCCTTTAAAACTAATCGTCCACCCACCCCCCCCAAAGCCTTCCTTCAATCTCCAATCCTTTTGACCTCCTGTCTAAGTCCAAAGTCACTAGAAGAGCAGTATGAAATTTCCTTTCCTACTGTTTTATCTCTCATTCTCCCATCACTCACTGGTGACTCAGGGAAGAATCCGCCTGCCATGCAGGGGACTCATGTTCGATCACTGGGTTGGGAAGATCCCCTGGAGAAGGCAATGGCAACCCACTCCAGTATTCTTGCCTAGAAAATCCTATGGGCAGAGGGGCCTGATGGGTTACAGTCCCTGGAATTGAATATGACTGAGCAGCTAACACACACACTCCCGTTACTCATTTCCAGACTAGTATTCATATTCCTCTCCTTATGGAAGGTAAAAGTGACCCTAGATTAACAAGTTCTCTTCCTCCCGGGGCTCTAGAGCACTCAACCTTTCTGTCCCTTTTTCTTTCTTAAAATTCTTCTTCCTTGGCTTTTTCAATCCCAATCCCATTGTTCTTCCTCAGCTCTTGTGGGCTCCATCTCATTCTTGTCCTTAGAACCTGGTATTTCTCAGGTTCTGCCCTTCTCTCTCTTCTCTGGTTGTGTGCATGCTAAGTCATTCAGTTGTGTCTGATTCTTTGTGGCCCAATAGACTGTAACCCTCCAGGCTCTTCTGTCCATGGGATTTCACAGGCAAGAATACTGAGTGGGTTGCCATTTCCTTCTCCAGGAGATCTTCCCAACCCAGGGATGAAACCCATGTCTCTTGTGTCTCCCTGAATTGGTAGGTGGGTTCTTTACCACTAGTGCCACCTGGCTTTGGGATAATAAAATGATGTTTATTCATTTCAGGTATTGCGATAAAAGGCAGGAATGCAAGATGACTAAAACATCACCACCTATTAGGAATACTTTGACATATTAACCTCTCATAGCCTCTATTTCCAGATGTCGTCAGTACTTGAGATCCAGACCTTCATTTCCAGCTCTCAACTGTGGATCCCCAGTTGAAGACCGAAAGCAAACAACTCAAAACTCCTCCCTCATTGCTTCCCCCCTGGTCCTTCCCACGCTAAATGGCAGAAACATTCCTCTCCTACAGACACACCGGAAACCTGTGAGTAACCCTACATCCCTCTCTTTCAACCTCCACATCCAATAAATTTCCAAGTCCATCACTTGTTTAACAGAGGTTGCTTGAATACCTGTCATTTCTTCACTGCTTGGTCTACCTCCTCATTTCACACTTGGAAAATATTAACACTACAGAATCTTTTGCTTCCCTTTTCTCCAAGTTCTGCATCAACCCCAAATTTATCGTCCACAATGCTGCCAGAGTGCCTATTTAAAAATACAAATTTGATCTCATCTAACCTGCTGTAAAAGACTTCAATGGCTCCTCATTGTCTACAGATAAAGCCTAGATCATTTGGAAGACCCTTCCTATTTTGTTTATAACCTCCTTTCACAGTTTCTTACCTTGCCTTTGCCCTTTACCCAGTCACTCTCATTTCAACCACGTGTGTTATTGGATGTTGCCTGAGAAGGGTGAAGTCTCTGTCTTGGTGTATGTTGTTCCCTCTCCTCACAGTGCTTTTCTCCTATTACCCCATGTGGCAACATCCTCCTGTTTCAAGACAAGGTCCAAAGGCTATCTCTTCCTGAAGTTTTCTTTGACCTTCCTCAGGAAGAATAAAACACTCCTTCTTCTCATGTGCTCACAGAACTTTGCTCCCCCTTCTTTTTGTAGCCTTATCAGGTTGCATTCATAGATGTTTGAAAGTTATCTTGTCTCCTTGTGGATCAAGGACTACTTCTCAGGCATTTCATCATCCTGATGTCTTATCTTGGTCCAGCTCTCAACAAACATGCTCCATGAAGGGAGGAATGAAAGATGCCTGCAGAATGCCACCAGGTCCAGGGTTTTGTGGCCAAACCAGTCTTGTGTGATGCGAGCATTAAAGCAGTATTTGTTCCTGGTTCCAACAGATCCTAGTGTATGCACCACTATAACTGAACCCTCTGACCCGCAGGAGTCTAAGGAGCAGAGCTGTGAAGAGAAGCATTTTGTCCTTGTGGGGACCGCACACTCATTTCTACAATCTGCCTATGGTGCCTCGGTCTAGTTAGGTTTTCTACCCTGAGGGAGAGAATTTCTAGCCAGAATTGCAGACTCCACTTCTTCCCGAGTTGAGTTTCTGCGGATCACTTTGGAACCCAGTTCTCTTTCACCACCTTTCCCTGGGCCACAGGCCTCCAGACCAAAGTGCATGCATATGTACTAAGTGACTTCAAGTCATGCCCAACTCTTTGTGACCCTACGGACTGTAGCCCACCAGGCTCCTCTGTCCATGGGGATCCTCCAGGCAAGAATACTGGAGTGGGTTGCCCCGCCCTGATCCAGAGAATCTTCCCTACTGGGGATTGAACCCATGCCTCTTGTGTATCCTGCATTGCAGGTGGTTTCTTTACCCTCTGATCCACTGCGGAAGCCCCAGACCAATAGTAAGAGGCCTTAATTTTAAGATCATTAAAATAAACCAAAAAAATCGTGTCTGGTGGTTAACTGTAATTACTTGCTCAGCAAATTTAAGTTTACGGGAGTAAATTTAAATCATTCACTGTGTTTCTAAGTAATGAAGGAGCTTCTCCATGGCACCATCATGCACCCAGATGGGAAATGCCTTTTTTTTGGTGGGACTGGACGTATGTGTTGTTCCCTCGAATTTTATGCTGGTTAAAGACAAGGGGCTGATAACTCCCAGACTCATGAGTGAAAACCACATCTCTGGCGGAAACAGTACTACTAACTTCTCCACAAGAATTTTCTTTCTGTCACATGTGTGCTTTGAAGAGTAGGTAGCCACAGCTGTGACCAGCTTGGCATTCCTTTCCACTTGTTGTTAATAATGACTCAAGTTAGCTTGTGAAGAAGATTCTCAACTGAGATTTTTCTTTCTGTCTTCTAAAGTGTTTATTACTAGAAGATTCAACTTTCAGATTCTCTGAAGAAAATTCTTTCCTAGGAAAGGTAAGAGGTTAAAGAAAATGTAGCTAAAATTAGTTTCTTCTTTGACTCTGCAAAAGGGATTGCAGCCATGGCAATAGTCAGAGGCAGTGACTTAACGAATGGTTTCAGAAATGAGCTCTTCACTGTGATTTGAACGAGCTCTCCATGAATCCTGTTTTATAATTACTGCTCGATTCTTATGGGGTGCTTGAAAGCTTGAGTGACTGTCTACCAGGCTCATTCCTTAGGTGAACCTTCTGCTTAACTGTGTCCAATCTGAGGCATCACACTGAACTCTTACCCTACAGTTTGTTTGCTGATGACAATTTAATTACACCCACTGGCCTTCAGAAATCTCAATGATTAAGAATTACTTTGTTTTGTACTCTGTTTCGTTAATCTTCCTGGATTCCTTTTCCTCCGAGGAAATAAAAGTGTTTCTTGTTAATGATTTTCAGTTTACCTAGAGGGATTTGGTGGGATTCTCTGGTGGCTCAGAGGGTAAGAATCTGCCTGTAATGCAGGAGACCTGAGTTTGGTCCCTGGGTTGCGAAGATCCCCTGGATAAGAGAATGGCAACCCACTCCAGTATTCTTGCCTGGAGAATTCCATGGACAGAGGAGCCTGGTGGGCTACAGTCCGTGGGGTGGCAAAGAGTCAGACACAACTGAGCGACTAACACTTGCACTTTTTCAAAAGGAGTTGGTAGTGATTTAGAAGAAAATAGTGTTACAATAATGGTAATTGACCTCCCAAGGTCATTCTAAGTCACCAGAAATTGGGATAAGAATTTGGAGACTCAACTGTCCTGGTTGCTTAGTTAAGATGAACTTTGACCAAAACATCTAAACCATATTGTCTGTCATATGTAGGCTTAACTGGTCCTTAGCTCTGTAAGCGGGACATGCTGTGTCTGTGTATATACAGTGTGTGTCTGGATGTGTACAGGATATACTTCAACCCTACAGCTGGTGCTTATCTCTAAAATGCACAGAGGACAGGATAGCTGTGCCGAAGTGGGTCCACAAACTTCCAATTACTCTGATTCTCATGTTCTTTACCAAACAACCCACCAAAACTTACAGAACAATCTGTGGCCAACTTTTGGAATTCAGAATGTCATCATTACTGGTCTGCAGGTTCTGTTGAAATGAAGGGAAAGGGGAAGGAATGAGAAGGACAGATCTAGAGTCTACGTTAATGTGGCCACAGATCTCTGTGTAAATAGCAGTGAATTTCTATTCTTTATGAAAGGTGGTACGATTCCAACCAAGTCAACTGTTTCTGGAGTCAGGAAATGGGGTGTGGTGGTAATGCGTGGAGGGGAAAGAAGGGTGTTGATGCAAATACAGGCCTCCCCACAATGGCTGGGTCATAGAATGTTCATCTAGCAGCTTGAGATAAATATTAAGAATTGAGGAAACAGAAGTAAATGCCTTCTTCAAAAACAGGAAAACCAGGGATTTCCCTGGTGGTCCAGTGATTAAGACTGTCTTTCAATGCAGAAGGCACAGGTTCAGTCCCTGGTCAGGGAACTAGATCCCACGTGCAGCATGGTGCAGCCAGAGGGGGGAAAAAAAAAAAAAAGGAAGAACAATAAAAACAGAAAACCAGACTAGAGGCCATGAGCAGAACTTGTTCCTAATGTTTGAACTGTGATAGTCAAAGGTAGCGGGATTGACATCTAAAATGTGACACTCATCTGATCAGCTAGGTTGTCTGAGGACAGTTCGGATTTGGGGGAGTCCCTGTTCCATTTGCAGTGCCCTGAAGGATCTCAAAAACTGTTCAGCTCAATTTAGGTCATTCCTTTAATTATCGTTTTCCCATCAGTACCCCATTACTGCCTCTGAATGATGGCTTTGTGCATTTTTCACTTAAGGGTGATGAACTGCTCTCTTCATAAAGTGCCATCATTCAACTTTGTTCCAAGGAGCTTCCTTATAGACAATTTCCATTTTAATCAGAAGTGAATGGGACTATTGCCTTTGAAGTGGACCATCTGTGGGTTTACCAGGAATTTTATCAACTTTGATCTTTATTCAATTTAACTTTCTGCCAGAGCTCCCAGTAAAGTTCTTTTAAGGCTGCAGAAAGCAGAGCTCAGAGCTCAGGGCAGGCAGTTCGCTTGCACTCACTGTGCCAGCCCATATGCTCCGCTCAAAATGAGGCCATTTGCTTTTGTGGATCCCCATGTTGGAGGGGTGGGAAAGCCAGTTGGGAAGGTGATAGGATGGAATGTGTGGACACAGACTTTATTGTTGGTGTCAGTCTAGATGAAAATGGGAGCTGGAACCTCCTTCACCAAGCTCATGGTCTGTTTCTTTCTTTTTATTTTAAACAGCTTTATTGAGACAACTGATATACAATGAACTGCAGACTCAAAGAGTACAAGTTCATAAAATTTAACTTATGTTTATCTAGGAAACTGTCACTTCAATCAAGATAATACACGTATCTTCCACTATAGATGTTTCATAGTTCCTCTTGGTAATCCTTCCTTTTTGTTCCCATCCCTAGTCAAGCACCATGAGTATAGATTACTTTGCATTTCTAGGATTTTATGTAAGTGGACTCTTTTTTTTTTTGTGGGGAGGTCTGGTTTCTTTAGACTTCCCTGGTGGCTCAGATGGTAAAGCGTCTGTCTACAATGCGGGAGACCTGGGTTTGATCCCTGGGTTGGGAAGATCCCCTGGAGAAGGAAATGGCAATCCACTCCAGTACTATTGCCTGGAAAATCCCATGGACAGAGGAGCTTGGTAGGCTACAGTCCATGGGGTCGCAAAGTGGTTTCTTTCACTTAGCATAATTATTCTGAGATTAGTTCATGACATCACAAGTATAATTATCCCCCTTTATTGCTGAGTGTCCATTGTATGGACGTACTGTAATTTGTTAACCCGTTGAGCAATCATTCTTTTTGTTTTATAAAATCATTAAGTATTAGAGCTAGAAGGGGCTTTACAGTTCCCTTGTGTGTGTGCTAAGTTGCTTAAATTGTGCCCGACTCTTTGTGACCCCATGGACTGTAGCTCGCCAGTCTCCTCTATCCATGGGATTCTCCAGGCAAGAATACTGAAATGGGTTGCCATTCCCTCTTCCAGGGGATCTTCCCGGAGGAGGGCTGAGCCCATGTTTCTTACATCTGCTGCATTGGTAGGTGGGTTCTTCACCACTAGTGCCTCCTGGGAAGCCCTTAATCTACAGTTCCCTTAATCGACCGAAATTTTTGTAAAGATAGCTGGAGCCAGAACACTACTTGAGAATTTCCTTGGAGGAATTGAAAATACCTCTTCCTGCCCTTCAATCCCAAAGATGAGGTGGACCCAGTGTTCTGCATTTTAAACTGTATCTTCTGGTTATTCTAATCCAGATATGTGGCTAATAATACTTCAGACGATGAACCAAATGGTTTAAATAATTTGTTCCAGGTCATAGACAATTAAGAACAAAGGCTGGATTTAAATCCAGTCTCTGATCTTAGATCATGCCAGCACCAAATCACATCCGACACATGGATGCTGACACTGTGTGCTGGCATGAATCATTGCTTTCTCATGAAAGATAAGGCCAACGGCTCTGGCACTCTGAGCTGCTCTCATCTGCTTCCAGAAGAGGGCACTGATAGCAAATCTTTTATTTTACGTCTGCCTGCCTGCCTGCCTCTGTCCTTTCTTCCTTTCCTTTCTCCCTTCCTTCTTCTTTTCTCTCCTCTCCTCTGTTTTCATCACCAAAGTTGCAAACATGAAAAGCAATGCAAGTGAGACAACCATGGTATGGGAGATTATTTTGTTTCAGTAAAAAGACAAGGCCCCTGTAGAAATTTCCTGACTTCATTGCCCTTCTTTTTGGCAGTGCTATATGGTTAATTCCCCGACCAGGGATTGAACCTGGGCCGCAGCAGTGAAAGCCCAGAATTCTAACCACTAGGGAACTCCTTTCACTGCATTTTAATACAATCTCACCCATTGATGTTTTCACTTATTTGCTTCCGGTGTCTAATTTTATGACTCAGCACTTTCTCTAAGTGACTATCTCAAAACTGTAGAGATACACAGGACTGAGTCAAGAATGCTGAAAACTTAACCAGAGCTGAAGAAACTTTGAACTTTAGGAACAACAGTTAACATTGTCATATAAGCAGCCTTGCTCCTTACAACTTTCTCTTGGGTTTGTTAAGGCATAAGCCATAAAGCCTCACTTGTTGGTTACTATAATTTCTGTTACTTGTGAACTGCCTTCCTCTAAACTCTGAAAATTTGAACTCAGGCCTGAACCCTGACTTGATAGTGGCTGAGAATGTTGCTTCTATAACACAGCTGGCTAAGCAAAGATATCAAAATTGTGAAAAACGAACAGCAATAACATTATCAGTTGAAAAGGGGAGCATGACTCAGTCTTTCAGAAAAATGTAATTTATCTTTTCTTCCTTTAAAGTAATTCATCTTTGATGGTGTTAGCATTTTCCTAACAATTCTTTTATGGTGAATTGGGTAGTTAAGATGTGCTTGCTACTTTTGAAGCTCTCAGATGAAAGTGGGCTTTTCTTCAGTCAATGAGATAAAGCAAGAAAAGGCTATAAGAACTCAAACCCTTTCTTGGGCAGAATTGTGAGAAGACACACTGTGTTCCCAGGGCTCCCAGACTCTGTTCCTTTTCTGTGAGGACCTCTTCCTACCCCATCTTTGTCAGGTATGGATATTCCACTGTTTCCTTATTAGAGCCTTAGTATGAGTTACAGTCTTATGTATCCTATGCTGACTACATTTGCATTTTAACATTAATTGTGGGCATAAAGAGCTTTGTCTTTGAGTCACAAAGTTTGGTAATAAGATGGAAGATTGGTAATTAGAAGTTCTAATCTGTGTTCATCTATTTATCACTTATAAGCCTGTAGGCAAGTCATTTAACCTTTATGAGTCTGTTTTCTCATCTGTAAAATGGTAATGATGCTCATAATCTGCACATTTGTGAGTGGTTTTAGAGATTAGAGATTATGTATATGTGTATATATGTATGTATGTATGTATATGTATGTATGTATATGTATCTCTCTCTCTCAAGTGCCTGGGCCACAAATGGTATTTAAAGGAATGTCAGATATACAAGTATCAGGCATGCAGGAGATGAAGACTTCTGGACTTTTCCTTTTGACAAGAGGACTTTTCAAGAACAACTGAAACTGGATTACCAGGATGGAGAGTGATGGCCACTGATTCAACGAGGGTGCTTTGTGTGTTGTGGCCTACTGTTTTATTTCCACCTAATTTGTCTACATGTTCACTGTGACCATGAAGCTTGAATGAGAGTCATAAAGCAAACTAGGTGAGTGTTGAATTGAGAAGGGGCTCCAATATACTTAAATGAGTTTAGCTATTTCAGTGTTGCATTTGAAACACAATTATTGAATACAAGCTTATACAGAATGACAAATGCATTATTCCATGAGTCTGACAAGGAAATGAATATCATTACTTTATGGTCACACTTCTATGACAGAACAGTTCTATTTTGCCAAAATGTATATCTGTGTTTATGCATATATACATGCTCCTTGATGGTCTATTTCTATACCCAACCCAAAATAAATACAATGAAAACTGTCTCCTTACAATCCAGTTAGTTATTTCTTGCATGTGTTGTGACAGAAACATTTTCACTGTGATTTCTGTTCTCGGGTAATGAGAAGCTGTGATAGACATTAACAGAAGAGTCTTCAAGTGGAAAGTTCTCCCAGATTTTCTCACCGCCTCCCTCCAAATTTGATATGCTGCGATGTTTTTAGTCTTATTATTCTAGTGTCTGGGTGGAGATGTCAGGAAAGAAAAGATGAAGTGCTGGAATCTAAAAATGGGTAAACAGCTGTCAAGAGAAATTCTGAAGATGTGTTCTAAAGCTTGGAGAAGGTTTAAAGAATTTATTCTTGGCACTATTTCCTATAATCAGTAATTAGTAACCCATTGAAATGATATTTGTTAAATACCTACATTTTAGATAAAGACTATTGAGATTGCATTAAGCCAGTGGGAAAACATACTGAAATATTCCTTCTAGAATAGATTTCAGTCTCTAGCAGTAGGTAGCCTCCTGAAGTCAAATAGTTCTTGGGAATCAATAACCCAGTTAGGCCCAGGAGACTGGGATCTCTAGATTTAGTAGACTGGCATAGTTGCTGGAACATCTGCCTATGGCTATGCACCTTAGAGGAAAGATGTTTTCTTTTCAGGCTTTAAAGCTCAGAAGATTTTGGAAAACAGCTCTCCAGGTACTGAACACCTACTTATCGATATTACAGTTGGGCTCATTGCTGTCCCTGCCCTGAAGCTTTTGTTGAAGTCTCCTTCCAATCAGTCAGTTCAGGGTTTAATCTGGCTAATCCCTTTAAGCACTGGAATCGTTTTTCTGTTGTAATTTTTCCAGTCCAAGGAGAAGGAATACATGTTTAGATTCATAAGAGACCTGTGTTTTCTAGCACACTGCAGCAGTATCAGACATATGTAGCAAAAAAAAAAAAAGCAAACTATTTTTCTTCTTCTATGGTTTTGTTGTTCAGTTGCTTAGCCGTGTCCAACTCTTTGAGACCCCATGCACTTCAGCAGGCTTCCCTGTCCTTCACTGTCTCCCGGAGCTTGCTCAAACTCATGTCCATGGAGTCAGTGATGCCATCCAACCATCTCATCCTCTGTCGCCCCCTTCTCCTCCTCCTGATGAGAAATATTTGTAGTTTCTTGAACTCAGGTACAGTTAAGTTGTGTATGTTTCTCCTGCACAACTTAATTATCAGGCATGTTAAGTCTGTCAATGATGACAATCCAGTATGTTGGCATTTTCCTACCTCCGAAGTCCTTGGTCGGGCAGATCATGGGTACAAAGCTTAGGGTTTGTAAGACCATGCCCCAGGAAACCTCAGATTAGAAGGTTGGCTTTACTACTACCTGGTAACTTCTTTTCTGATCAATTAAAAATATTTGTGGAAAGTAATGGTGGTCTGAATTAAACTGGTGACAAGAGCTAGAAGTAAAGGGGTGGTTTCAAAGATATCCAAAAGGTAGACTCAAGAAGACTGAAGACCGTGTGACTGTATGAGGCTGGTGGGGCTGCTGCCACAAACCTGATGGCTTAAAACAATGAAATGTATTCTTTCACATATCTGAAGCCAGAAGTTTGGAACCATGGTGATGGTAAGACTGCATTCCCTCCAAAGGCTTTAGGCAAGAATCCTCCCTTGCCTCTCAGTTTCTGGTGACTCTAGGCATTCTTTGACTTGTGGCTGAATAACTCCAACCTCTGCCTTGTCTTCCTGTGGCCCTTTCTTCCTTCTCTGTCTTCTTTCTATGATAAATCTCCTTCTGCCTTGCCCTTAGAAAAACATATGACTTTGAATATAGGGACTGCCAAGATAATCCAATATGATCACATCTCAAAATCCTTAATTATATCTGCAAACTCACTTTCTTCAATAAGGCCACACTCATATGTTTGGGGATTAGAACATGTACATGTCTTTTTGGAGGTCACCATTTGACTCACCACAGTGGCCAACCTGAATATGTTTGATTGTGCAGGTTCAGTAAGGGTAAATCCAAAGCCCCTGGTCTGGCTAAGTGGGAAGACTGTCGTGGCAAATAGCCAAAGAGGAAAGATTAGAAGAGATGCCATTTTTGTCAATTAGTTTTAGACACAAGTATAAGATGAGGGATAGAGAAAGTGGAAACTTAACTTCACCATTTGCCTTATATTCACCTAGTCTTGAGATTTCCAATAATGCTGTCAACGTTATTCAATTAGTAGTCAAGAAAATAGATAAAAAGCTACAGTGTTTCTGACTATATTAGATTATTATATCATCATTGTAAAACTTTACTTGAAAAATACTTCAACATAAACAGTATGATATAGGGATGAAATTAATTTTTCATTTTTAATCTGGCAGCAGTTAGCTATCATTTGAAGGATCCTGCTCAGGAGTCCATACTCTAGCAATGATTATCAGGCACTTGCAAATATTGCTATGGAAATCTGCACATGCGGATTTTCTCATTAGTATAAGAAACGTAAGGAATAACTTTTCACTGCTGAAATGGGTGGTGCTCAGAGTACATGTTGACTCTCAATTCCAAGCACACTTGCATGAAAACTTACAGGAATCTGGCTGGCCCAGCTGTCCAATTCCTTTGGAGAACCCTCAAAGGAGACTAAAGGAGAAGCCCTTTAGTCTTGGGTCCCACATTTCACGGAGCACCCGCACGTGATCAGAGTGTTCCCATTCTCACCATTAGAACATCATGGCGTGCACCTTGGAGTGAACCTTTCATGCCAAGGGTCTGTTGGCAAGTCTGAGGACAGAGTGGAACTTCCCCAAACTCACCACTTCAGGTTGAGTGTCTTTGTGTCCGCTTGGGAGAGGGAGAGGGTGGGATGATTTGGGAGAATGGCATTGAAACATGTATAATATCATATATGAAATGAATCGTCAGTCCAGGTTTGATGCATGATACTGGATGTTTAGGGCTGGTGCACTGGGATGACCCAGAGGGATGGTACAGGGAGGAAGGAGGGAGGGGGGTTCAGGATGGGGAACACGTGTATACCTGTAGCGGATTCATGATAATGTATGGCAAAACCAATACAATATTGTAAAGCAATTAACCTCCAATTAAAATAAATAAATTTATATTAAAAATAATAAAATACAAAAATAAAGTAACGAACAACTGAAAAAA
Source organism: Ovis aries (assembly GCF_016772045.2). Classification (NCBI taxonomy): domain Eukaryota; kingdom Metazoa; phylum Chordata; class Mammalia; order Artiodactyla; family Bovidae; genus Ovis; species Ovis aries. The sequence goes on from NC_056055.1 coordinate 193,836,170, forward strand.
AAAGTGAGCATTTTGGAAGATTTTTGGCTAAAGACTCACTTTCATGTTAGCCTGCTACTTGTTGAGGAAGATACGGGGAAACTGAGGTGGCCTCACCTACCTCTAATCCCCAGAAGCTATTGACCAAAAGTTCTATTTACCAACAGCCTCAGGTGTTTGTTAACTGTACACATTAGTTTGGATAATTTTGCAACAGAATCTCTTGACCTTTGAGCACAGTTCCCTGCAAGAACTGTTGACAATACATTTTCTGGATATCCAAGGAAAGAAAGGATGCCTTCATACCTGGGTAATGTGACCAACTGAGTGATCTCTTCATCCATAATCTGACGGCAGGGGTCTACCTAAAACCAACTGTTCTATGTGCTTAGTTGCTCAGTCATGTCCGATTCTTTGTGACCCCATGTACTGTAGCCAGCCAGGCTGCTCTGCCCATGGGGATTCTCCAGGCAAGAATACTGGAGTGAGTTGCCATGCCGTCCTCCAGCATATCTTCCCAACCCAGGGATGGAACCCAGGTCTCCCACATTGCAGGGGGATTCTTTACCATCTGGGCCACCAGGGAAGCCCAAGAATACACGAGTGGGTAGCCTATGCCTTCTCCAGGGGATTTTCCTGACTCAGGAATCAAACCAAGGTCACCTGCATTGTAGGCAGATTCTCTACCAGCTGAGCTACCGGGGAAGCCCAAGTGTTCTATAGTTACTGCATAAAACATGGAACTCAATGACTTCTCTGTTTGAACAGGTTGGATTCTCAGGGAGAATTTCCTAGAATTTACAGTGTACTGACTAACGATGGACTACAGTGCTATTTACGCAGTAGGCTCAGGGTTTGATAAATATCTGTGTGTATGTGTGTGTACTTGCATTCACAAATAGAAGAGCTGGGGACCATCTTAGAGGTTGTTTAGCCTTAGCAAGATCTTCCGTATGTACACACACAAATGCATACACGCCTGAATGAGAGGAGATAGTCTTTCTGATACTTTATAACTGATTATTCAAAACTGGAGGACTAATGAGTGATTGCTACTTGATATTTGCTTCTATAAATGAGTAGTATTCTTAATGATTCAAGTAATAATTATTACCAGAAAAACAATAATCTATACAACTCCATTTGTTAAACCCATGTGATTTGAAAGAGTTCCAATAATTTTTCATCAGTTTAAAAACTATAAAAGGGGACAGCTCTAGTAACTTAATAATGCTGCTAGTTCTGTACATAATAAAATTACCCCTGAGTTTATACTTCTGAAAGTGCGCATAATTGCCATAAACAAAAAGGATTTATTGAAGAGAGACTGTGGAAATACTATAAATGTAAAGTAAGGGTAAAATTCTCTAACTAAAACATTTTATGTTTCCATGAGTAAAATTTGCATGTGGGGAGAAAATAACTTTAATAAATGAGGAAAATATGTCAGTTTTAGAGAAGAATGCAAGCAACAAATTGTGAAATACTAGCTACCTACTTATAATTTATAGTGATATCTTTTCTCTCCAGTTTTGGTGAAGAAATTAAAGACTAGGTAGAAAGCAAACAAACTGCAACTTTTTATTGAAATTAACTTCCTAAAGAAATGTATGCTATAACTTCAGGGTAATCATTTGGAGTTAACACGTCTCCTGAAGTACAGCTAGTAAGCGTCACAGAGCTACCCAGGTACTGATACTGAAAGTAAACAATCCAAGAAGGTTTTGGCCAGAAAGTCTTACTCTGATGGGAAAAGGGGAGAAAGGACAATAAGGAAAAGGAAATGGCCAAAGGGAAGCTAGAACCCCAGTGAGAAAATCTGATTTATTTCTAGTAATGATTGATTCATAAAATCTTAGTAGCAAAGATGACCTAAGAGTCACCTAATTCTGTGCCCTCACCTGCATTGCAGGCAGCAGTCACCCTGACCATTAAGGCAGTATTCATAGTTCACACTGCTGTAACTGTCTGCTGCATTGCTTTCCCTCATGTTGAGTCCAACTCTAGATTCAGTGGTTCCTGGTTTTGTCCCCTGGGATACATGGGATAACTTTTCTCTCTGTTTTACATAACACCTTTTCAAATATTCAAAGACAGCTGCTGTCTTTCTTCTCTGTCTGAAAATAAATGGGTAAGCAGGGACAGTTATGAAGTCTGAGGTTTGGGATGGCAGGGACATTCCAGGGAATGTCACACGACCCTTCTCCAGCTGATCTGAAGGGAACAGCCTGACAGCCTATAGAGGAGTCCCTGAGACAGACTAAGTCGTCCTCAGCTCAGCTTGTTTAGTCAAAAGTCAGGAATAAGAATTCTAATGCTGTATTGAGTGTTTTGCTATTAAGTGAAGGTTGAATAAAGTCTGGGAGTCATAAATTGTGACATTGTTTTTAAATTGCCATTATCATTTATTATCAGCCCAGTGTTACGTCCTTGGTTTTATGATGCAAACAAAAAATTCAGTGCAAATAAAAAATTAACATGATGTTTTGGTAATGCTTAGACCAAACAGTGATTATTTTAGATTTAATTTTTTTTCTTTAAGAAACCCAGAGACACAGTCTAACAGGGACTTGCATTGGAATGTAAGATGGCAGGTATAGAAACCATCCAATCAACATTCTTTTGGACACTGATTAGTGTTGTATTGTCCATAGTTTAGAACACTTTAACAGGGTCAATGATTCAGTTTCAGTGTATGGTAGCAGTTTTAGAGTACATCCAAGTGATTGTTAGTTACCGCTTGAAGTACCCTAATTACAAATACATGACATGAATGGTTATCCAACATTGAAACGACAGAACTCAGAAGTCTGCACCCTCACCCCCCAGGAGCTACTCCAACACTTCAGCTAATTTTTTTCCTGATTTTTCGTCAACACCAGAGATTTTTTAAAGGTTATATTACTAAAAATATGTGAATGTTTATTAGAAATGATTTATTTGTTGATAAAATTAGTCATGATAAAGAAATACAAATCTGTGGAAAATATATAGGCAGTCCGGCTCTTGCAGGCATGAGGTGTAAGAATCTTAAGACCCCAATAACTGTAGCCTTCAGAAAGGTACTTGGGATTTCTGACTCTGACCAGTAGGTTCAGGTTTAGAAAGGTTTTGGCTACTTGACTCCTATTAAAAATTTAGATAAATCCTGCCACTATAATAAACTTTTCATTCAAGAGCTATTGCAGCACCTGAAAGAGTAGAGATTTGGGACTTTGTCAAGCTCACAACAGCTTCTGTGACTGCTTTTGTTACTGCTTGCCTGTATGTAGGACAGATACATTCTATCTGATACATTCTATCATTCTAGCTGGAAGTGAGGATATGGGAGGAAAGACCGAAAACTTTCACTCACCTCTAGTTATTGCAGATGTGTTAGACTTGACTATTATTGCTCAGAAACCTCACTCTCTCCTTTTGATCTTCTCTCCTAACATGCAAGGAATACACTTTGCCACCCTTTGACACTGGGATGGCCACAGGACAGTGTTCACAGGACATCTTAGCCAATGTTTTCGCACTTCTTTGCCAAGACCGTAGAGGAACATGCTCTAGGCGGCACTAGGGACAAGGAAGCTGAGAAACACAGGGGGCCGACCTGGTCCTGAACTGCAGCATAGATATGCCCAGTCATCAGCAAAGCTATGGCTGCAGACCTGCAGAGAAACATCAATGTTTGTTGTTGCATACCATTGAGACTCTGGTGGGTTGCTATGTGGCAATTGCTGACTGGCATACAAGGCTACAAATATTTAAGTCCCTCTTCCCTTGTGGCTCAGCTTGTAAAGAATCCACCTATAATGCAGGAGACCTGGGTTTGATCCCTGGGTTGGGAAGATCCCCTGGAGATGGGAAAGGCTACCCAGTCCAGTTTTCTGGCCTGGAGAATTCCATGGAGTGTATAGTCTGTTGGGTCGCAAAGAGTCAGGCATGACTGAGTGACTTTCACTTTCACTTTCCCCAAGAAAAACTAATAGTCATCAGCATCCAAATCAGAGTAGGGTCTAAGCACTTGAAAATATTGCTTCATATAATTCTCATAACAAATCTTGGAGGTGGACATTATTTTTCATATGATACAGATAAAGTAATCATGACTAAGAGAGTTAAAACACCTTGGTCCAAATCATACAACTAGGAAGTTAGCCTCAATCCCGACTGTAGATAGAGTCCATTATCTCCCCCTATATTTCATTGCTCACTCTTACCAACTTGATTAGGTTGAACTGAAACCTTAAGTAAAACTATATCCCCACACATGGCAAGAGAGACAAAGAGTGAACCCATGCACCAGTGAGGGTCATTCATGTGCGCAGTCAGCCATTTAATACTTGTTTGGTGAGAACCTACTATTGCCAATGCACTGTTGTGTCCTGGGGATTTAGTCCTTGCCCTCAGAGGGCACACATTCTCATCTTATTATAGCTGTGTTAGCTAAATACATGCTTAAGGGTTTTTTTTTTTTTTTTTTTTTTTTACGGTGTAAAGATTATGGCCTCATTATATACTGTGTCTGTAAACAGCTGCCCTAGTTCAAAGAAACTCCCTATCTTTGACAGTCTGACTTTTAGTGTGGTGATCACTAATAATTAATAGTGGAATGCGCATAACAACCACTCTCAGAAATGTACTGTTACTAATGATAAACCTGAATTGTTGCTCCACAGAGTTCTCTCAGACATCACAAGTCAGAGTTTGGAAAAACAGAGTTACTCATACTGATCCACCAGGAGAGGGGGACAAAAAGCAATGGGATATTATAATTCTTATTAATAAACATTATTAAGCTTAGACAATTGATGAATTTTAAAATAAAATAATTAATCTACTGAAATGATGCTAAACCAGAAAAGATTAAAAAGTGTAATTAAAGAACAGGAATGACATTTGTTATCAGAGGCATCTCAGCAGACTATCTGAAGAGTGCACCAAACAATGTAAATTATTTCTACCATCATAATGGTATTTGCTATAATACAATGGCATACAAGAAATCTAATTGCAACCTGCCAAGGATTAAAAAAAAAGTTATAATGTAAAAATACAGGGAGAGTAGATATGATCTGTATTTTTAAAAGAACATGGTAATACTACTATATGGTTCAATTTTTAGATATCAGGATTTAATATAATAAGAAAAGACAGAGAAAATGAAAATTGGGGAAACTTTTGAATAGGTGCTTTAAGAAGGGGATTTGCAACTGAATGGAAACAGGCTGATTTTGATTACACTTTAATATGAGATAAAGTAAAGATGGGATAAATCCAAAGTAAAACATAATTATAAGTTTCTGCATAATCCCTGGAAAAAATATTAAAGATTAGATTCCAGAATTGTATTAGTAGCTCCATAAGATTTTACCATTCACAGTCACCCACTGTACATTAAGCATCGTCATAAAATAGGTAAAAATATATTCATAGATAGAAATAATCATAAAGGTATTAAATAAGATATCTGGATTTAAAGTTTTGCCTTCCTCCTTCTGAAATAGAAAAAAAATCATAAATACAATTTATAATAGAAAATAATCTGTATAAATACAAGAGTAAGAGTGGGGAGACAGAACACTATGAATTCATTTGTCAGTAGAAAAAACAATTACATGCAAATCACTTTTCCTATGAAGAAATCATGAACACAGCATGCTTTACATTATCCTTTGATTTTTTTTCACAATATCTTTTGATATATAAATTCCCATGGATGGGAACACAGATAATGAGTCATGGAGATTAACTGGCCAAGCAATCAGACTAGTGGTCTTTGTTCCACAAAGGCTAAGAAAAATGCGCATCATTCATTCTAAGATAAAATAACCCTCAGTTGTGAACAGGAAAGTCGACATCCCTTAACTTAAATGCTGACAACTGATAGATTTGCTGTACTGCACATAGGTGAGAGTTATAGCTTTATTTTAGGTGAGTATCTGAGATTTGGGAACATATGATTATGAAGAGTCTGAGACTGGCCAATTAAGTGTTGATAGAAGCTTACCATGAAGTGTGGTTACCATCCATTTTAAACTTTCAGAAACCAACAGTGTGGTAATAAGTTTAGTGATTTGAGTGTCTTTTTTGTCTACCTGCAATACAGAAGGAAGTGGAGATACACAAAATAAACTGCTAAAAATCTGAATGGGTGATGAAGGCCATTTATCAATGCAAGATCAAACATACTTTTAGGGGTTGTACATTCTAAGAGTAGTGGGGGAAGAAGGAGGAGGAGGAAGGGGAGGAAGAGGATAATGAGGGTGAGGAGAATAAAAGGGATGGAGGAAGGGAGAGAAAAGGAATTAGAATATATTCTTTTTAAAAATCAATTTAGACATTTTTAGAAATGAAATTTCAGTTCAGTTCAGTCACTCAGTCATGTCCGACTCTTTGTGACCCCATGGACTGCAGCACACCAGGTCTCCCTGTTCATCACCAACTCCTGGAGTTTACTCAAACTCATGTCCATTGAGTCAGTGATGCCATCCAACCATCTCATCCTCTATTGTCCCCTTTTCCTCCTGCCCTCAATCTTTCCCAGCATCAAAGTCTTTTCAAATGAGTCAGTTCTTCACAGCAGGTGGCCAAAGTATTGGAGTTTCAGCTTCAGCATCAGTCTTTCTAACGAATTTTTTAGGACTGATCTCCTTTAGGATGGATTGGTTGGATCTCCTTGCAGTCCAAGGGACTCTCAAGAGTCTTCTCCAACAGCACACTTCAAAAGCATCAATTCTTTGGTGCTTAGCTTTCTTTATTATCCAACTCTCACATCCATACCTGACTACTGGAAAAACTATAGCTTTGACTATATGGACCTTTGTTGGCAAAATAATATCTCTGCTTTTTAATATGCTGTCTAGAAAATCAGAAGCCAAAAGACATTGTAGGTGGGGAAATATAAGTAAAAATTGAATTCCTACAGTAATGTCATCTCTGAAGAAATTATCTTTATCCATTTTGAAGTATTCTTCTAGAATATGTAATTAAATAATAATATTGACTTCTTATATTTTAAAAAGGATGGAAAGTGAAAAGTTTGTTAATTGCTCAGTTGTGTCTGACTCTTTGTGACCCTATGGACACAGTCTGGCCAGGTTCTTCTATCCATGGAATTCTCCAGGCAAGAAAACTGGAGTAGGTAGCCATTCACTTCTCTGGGGGATGTTCCCAACCCAGGGATCAAACCTGGGTCTCCTGCATTGCAGGCAAATTCTTTACCATCTGAGCCACTAGGGAAGACCCCCTCCTAAATCAAGATATGTTATTTATTATAATGTTACTTTCATGAATTACTAAAAATATTGACACTTAAAGTGGTTAGAGTACTAGAAGACCTAGATATGAGTGTGACTTTATTGTATTTTAGAAGAACGTGTATTTTATTCCTGATTATAATGTTTTACATTGTGGACAGTATGAATAATTAGAATTATACAAGGAAAAAATTGACAAACCTATAATTCTTTCACACTGTTTATAGGTGTTATCACTTTGGCACATTTTCTTTCAGTCATTTTACTTCTCTCTTTAAAAAATATACATAACACGTGTACACCCGTGGCAGATTCATGTTGATGTATGGCAAAACCAATACAATATTGTAAAGTAATTAGCCTCCAACAAAAAAAATAAAAATAAAAATAAAATAAATTTGAATGGTCTAACAACAAAAAAATAAACATATACAAATTTGTGTCCTAATTTTTTAAATAGTTCATCAGAAACATTTTTGTATGTGATTAAACATTTGGTAAGAATCATTTTAAATGTTGTATAATATTCCATTATGTAAATGGGCTCTACCTTTAATGTTCTGTTTATTTGTATATTTATATTTGCTATTTTCAATGACCTCAGAATGGACAAACCTTTTTGCATTTCAGAATATTTTCTTAGCAAAGAACCTTATGACTGTAATTATAGAACCAAAAGCTAAATGTATTATACACTGTTACGGCAGACAATGACTAACTGTTTGCCAGACTTGTTTGATTTTCCTCCTGGGTACAGAGATAGAGTGCATTTCTCAGCCTTCTTTGCTGTAAGGTGTGCACTCAAGAAGGAATTATTTCCAGAGGAACATGGGGAGGAGTGATGAAATGATGTACAGTGCTTCCAAGTATGGCCTCTAGTCACCTCACACAGTGCTCAGCCTCTCTCTCCTTTGCCTGCTGGCTGTATGTCAGTGCAGAGGGAGCTTGTATGGCCTTTGTTGAAGACAGCAGAACATCTGTCAGGCTGTTTCTGAAGGTCCATGAAGCGAAATAGCCCTAGTTTGCACTGCCTCTAATTGATATTATATGGGTGAGAAATAAAATTCTATTATGGTAAGCTATTAAATTTGGGGGTTTTATTCATTTTACTACCAGCGTAATCTTAACTAATAAGGATGTTGGCTTTGGAAATGAGCTACAACTCTCTAATATAAATCTAAGAGATGTGGACTCAGCATTGGGTAGTAAGGAAACTAAAATCAGAGGATGGCGAGATGGAGACCCATGCAATACAATGGAAAAATATGTGTTAAAATTGTCACTGAAGATAGTTTGAAAGCAGATCAAGCACTCTCTAAGCTGGTAATTCTAGGGAAAGAGACTAGAAAGCAGAATTATGTGATGTTTATCAATTGTTACTAGGTTCTGTTAGAAAGATATTAGAAGAAAAAATGGCTCAGAAGATAGCTGGATGATTTTCAAGCAGAAATAAGAAAATATGGAGAGAAAAGAAATGTGGGGCATCAAAGTGTCGGAAAAGCTAACATTTCTAGACCCTAAACAATAGAAAACAAGATTGAAAATCCTTTTAATCAAGGACCCCATGACAAAGACCAGTTTATAATATTCAGGGCATAGCATTCTCTCCCAAGACTCCCATGCTCTGTATGACCTCAATGATGCTAGCATTAAGTCGTATGTATGTGAGAGAGGCATAGGGGTGAGGAAGCAAGGAAAGATATCAGAGCTAATAATTTTATTTAAGAAAGAGATTTGAGTGGTATTCCTGGCATGTGAGACTGAGTGGTAAAAACATTGCCAAAGAAATCATAAACCTGGAGTAAAAAAGCCTTTGGCTGCTTGAGCCTTCAAATCATTCTTGGACCCCTAAACTTGCCTAAGCAAGAAGTGGGCTGAAAAAGCTATTTGGTCTCATGGAAGGAGGCCTCGCACTTCACTGAAATTATGACCAAGATGGAAATGGACAAGGAACCATCTCCCAGAGGGAAAATCCAAAAACCATGGAGGAAAAATTGAGAAGAGAAGCCGCCTACAGAAAGTAGAATCAAGGTCAAGGCAAAGCACGTCTGCACCCTGGAGGAAGGAACTTTCAGTCAGCGTAAATGCTATTAGAGCAGTGACTCCCACGTCCAGAATCTTCCCTGTTTTGAATGAGAGGATTTATTTATTTATTTTTTGTAATGATAAAAAATGCTGTTTGGCAATACAAAGAAATGAAGTACTGATAGCGTCACAGAATGGATGAACTTCAGAAACATTCAGCTAAGTGAAGGAAGCCAGACACAAAAGACCACATATTGTATGATTTCATTCCTATGACGTATGGAAAAAATGCAGGTCTACTGAGTCAGAAAGGAAAGTAGTGGTTGCCTGGTATTGAGGTGGGAGTGAGGAATGATTACAAAGGGGCCTGAGTGGGCTGTTGGGGGTGCTGGAAATATTCTAAAACTGGATTGTGGAGACGGTTGCACAACTGTTAATTTACGTAAAAATCGTTTAATTGTGTACTTAAAACACGTACATTTTAAGATGTGAGAATTCACCTCTGTAAACTTTTTTTTTTTTTTTTTCCACTTGCTGGTGAATGTGGAGGAATATAAGGAGGAAAAGTCTTCCCAGATTGCCCAGTCATGAAGAACCCACCTGCCAATGCAGGAGACATAAGAGATGGGGATTTGATCCCTGGGCCAGGAAGATCCCATGGAGAAGGAAATGGCTGCCCAGAACAGTATTCTTGCCTGGAAAATCCCATGACAGAAGGAGCCTGGTGGGCTACAATCTTTGGGGCTGCAAAAAATCAGACGCAACTTAGTGACTGAGCACAAAGAAAGAAATTTGGAATAATCTGTGGAGAGTCATATGGTACTATATGTAAAAACTTGAAAAATTCAAATGTTTGTTTTCTCTTATCCAACAATTCCGTTCCTAGGAATTTATTCAAAGGAAATATTTGGATACATGCTGTAAGATCGGTTCTTTTTCTGTGTGTGTGAAATTGTCTACAATATTGAATAATTGAAATACATTTAATTATAAGTTAAATAATTAAATGTCCATCAACAGGGGATTGGTTAAAACATTAGAATATATCCAAATGTTGAAATGACCTACAAGTGTAGTTTTTACATGGAAATCTTAATGTATTTTTGTAGAAAACTATTCAACAAGAAAAATGCAGTTAAAGGATGCTACTTATGGTATGGCCCCATTTATGTTTGCTAAAACACAGGGGGATAAGGGTGTAGGTTTTTACTGTTCCTGAAATAACATGAATTTTTTTCAGCCACCATACATTATCAGAGAAATAGCAACAAAACATACATACTTCAGAAATAAGCTTATGTTAAAGCAAAATAGAAATCAGATTAAAATTTCATGTCTTTGATATGTTTGTGCTACAAACTCAGTTTGACTAAATTCAGGGATATCCCCCCTCCAGTTTGAAAATAGTTCAATTTACGTGCAAATGTATAACTCATTTGATGTTCAACAACCCATTTGACATACATTTTCATATTTTAATTTCTTTGACAGTGATGAAGTAAATCTTATAATTCACATTTATTTAATTTTTCCTATGGGCTGATTCTAATTAAAAGTACCATAAATAAAATTTGATCTGGGTTCCGGAGAAGATTCGACTCTGCAATATAATACATAGGATCATTTAAAAAAAAATTAACTAAAATAGTCAGATGTGGTTTGAATAGGGTCACTCTTCCAGGTCTAATCCTTTACAATCACCTAAGGCACCCCACTCCAGTACTCTTGCCTGGAAAACCCAATGGATGGAGGAGCCTGGTAGGCTGCAGTCCATGGGATCGCGAAGAGTCAGACACGACTGAGCGACTTCACTTTCACTTTTCACTTTCATGCATTGGAGAAGGAAATGACACCCACTCCAGTGTTCTTGCCTGGAGAATCCCAGGGACGGGGGAGCCTGGTGGGCTGCCGTCTATGGGGTTGCACAGAGTCTGACCCGACTGAAGCGACTTAGCAGCAGCAGCAGCAGCAGCAGCAGCAAACAAACCTGAAAAGGAAATATTTAGAGGTTAAATTCCTATCAGGAAGTAAAGAATTTGTGTATTTCCTTTATTGAAGAAAGTAAATATTTAAGGAGTTTTTACATCAAATTACCTGGGAAAAATAAATGTGACTCTAATAGCTCTTTCTTATAGTATGTTGCAAACATATTTGCTTAGAGGATTTATGACATTTGTTTATTGGTGCTAAACTCCAAATTAAAGTACCTTTCTGTATATCCTGTACAAATCTAGGATAGAATTGAGTAAATATGTCAGATAATGTGGGCTTCCCATGTGGTGCAATGGTAAAGAATCTGCCTGCCAATGCAGGAAGTTCAGGAGACATGAGTTTGATCCCTGGGTTGGGAAGATCCCCTGGAGTAGGAAATGGTAACCCACTCCAGTATTCTTAACTGGAAAATTCCATGGACAGAGGAGCCTAGCAGGCTATAGTCCATGGGGTTACAAAGGGCTGGACACGACTGAGTGACTGAGTGCATATGCATACATGTCAGATTATGTATTAGAATTTTCTGAATAGATTAGAACTGGTAGTTGGGGCATACTACAAAAAAAAAAAAAATTCCCATTTATTTTCACAGCGTCTCTGACATTAAGCAGCAGGTAGAAAGCTGTGTGTTAGAAAGTAGTGCTGCCTTGCAGTTTATTTCAAAATGGAGCAAAATTAATATTGTTGTTGTTCAGTCACACTCAGTCATGTCCGACTCTTTGCGACCCCATGGACTGCAGCACACCAGGCTTCCCTGTCCTTCACCATCTCCCAGAGCTTGCTCAAACTCATGTCTATTGAGTTGTTGATGCCATCCTACCATCTAGTATTCTGTTGACCCCTTCTCCTCCTGCTTTCAATCTTTCCCAGCATCAATTCAGTTCAGTTCAGTTCATTTCAGTCGCTCAGTCATGTCCAACTCTTTGCGACCCCCTGAATTGCAGCATGCCAGGCCTCTCTGTCCATCACCAACTCCTGGAGTTCACCCAAATCCATGTCCATCAAGTCAGTGATGTCATTCAGTCATCTCATCCTCTGTCGTCCCCTTCTCCTCTTGCCCCCCAAACCTCCCAACATCAGAGTCTTTTCCAATGAGTCAGTTCTTTGCATCAGGTGGCCAAAGTATTGGAGCTTCAGCTTTAGCATCAGTCCTTCTAATGAATATTCAGGATTGATTTTCTTTAGGATTGACTGTTTGATCTTGCAATCCAAGGATCTTTCAATAGTCTTCTTCAACTCCACAGTTCAAAAGCATCAGTTCTTCAGCGCTCAGCCTTCTTTATGGTCTAACTCTCACATCTATACATGACTACTGGAAAAATCATAGCTTTGACTAGATGGACCTTTGTTGGCAAAGTGCTGTCCTGCTTTTTAATACCTTGTCCAGGTTTGTCATAGCTTTTCTTTCAAAGAGCAAGTGTCTTTTAATTTCATGGCTGCAGTCGCCATCTGCAGTGATTTTGGAGCCCAAGAAAATAAAGTCTGTCTCTGTTTTCATTGTTTCCCTGTTAGCCATGAAGTGATGGGACCAGATACCATGATCTTAGTTTTCTGAATGCTGAGTTTTAAGCCAGCTTTTTTTACTCTTCTTTCACCTTCATCAAAAGTCTCTTTAGTTCCTCTTTGTTTTCTGCCATAAGGGTGGTGTCATCTGCATATCTGAGGTTATTGATGTTTCTCCCGGCAATCTTGATTCCAGGGTGTGCTTCATTCAGCCCAGAATTTCGCATGATGTACTCTCACATAAATTAAATAAGTAGGGTAACGATATACAGCCTTGATGTACTCCTTTCCCAATTTTGAACCAGTCGATTGTTCCATGTCCAGTTTTAACTGTTGCTTCTTGACCTGCATACAGATTTCTCAGGAGGCAGGTAAGGTGGTCTTGGTATTCCCACCTCTTTAAGAATTTTCCACAGTTTATTGTGATCTACACAGTCAAAGTCTTTAGCATAGTCAATGAAGCAGAAGTAGATGTTTTTCTGGAATTCTCTTGCTTTTTCGATGATCCAATGGATGTTGGCAATTTGATCTCTGGTACATCTGCCTTTTCTAAATCCAGCTTGAACATCTGGAAGTTCTTGGTTCACGTACTGTTGAAGCCTAGCTTGGAGAATTTTGAGCATTACTTTGCTAGCATGTGAAACGAGTGCAATTTTGGGGTAGTTTGAAAATTCTCTGGCATCATCCTTCTTTGGGATTGGAATGAAAACTGACTTTTCCAGTCCAGTGGCCACTGCTGAGTTTTCCAAATTTGCTGGCATATTGAGTGCAGCACTTTAACAGCATCATCATTTAGGATTTGACATAGCTCCGTTGGAATTCCATCACTCCACTGTCTTTGTTTGTAGTGATGCTTCCTAAAGCCCACTTGACTTGGCATTCCAGGATGTCTGGCTCTAGGTGAGTGATCACACCATAGTGGTTATCTGGGTCATTAAGATCTTTTTTTGTATAGTTCTTCTGTGTATAATGACAGGTATGTTGATAAGTTGGTAGATATTTTAAGTTCCAGGTTATTGATAGAAACTATGAATGTAAAACAATAAAACTTTAATTGAGAAGTGACAAATGAGTAATTAAAGTTTGTTTGAAACCAATGAATATTTATGACAATAAAAATAGGGTGTGTGTATGAGTGGAAGAGAGAAATATTTAGATACAACTCACAGGACATTAATTGCCTGAAAAACATTGAGTTGGCCAAAAAAGTTTGTTTGAATTTTCCCATGCCATCTTATGGAAAAATCTGAATGATCTTTCTGGCCAACCCAATAGAAAATATTGGGGCTTCTTGAGAAATAAAGCACTGAACTTTTGGTTTACTTAATAAAAGAAACTATTCCTTTGAATTAAGGGCTTTTCTTGCAATATAATACAGAACTATTATAAATTTTTAAACAGATGGTATTTAGAATTGTCCTAGCTTTAGGACAATTACCATTTTCTCCTAGCTTTAACATGGAATAGGAATGTCGTAGGAACATCATATATTTTGACTGGGTACTGTGCGTAGTATCATATTCTTATCCTTTTAGATCAGATGCTGTTAAAAAATTTTTTTGTGTGTCCGCACTGGCTTCACGTGAAGTGAAGTGAAGTGGCTCAGTCGTGCCCAACTCTTTGCGACCCCATGGACAGTAGCCTGCACCACGCTCCTCCATCCATGGGATTTTCTAGGCAAGAGTACTGGAGTGGGTTGCCGTTTCCTTCCCCAGGGAATCTTCCTTACCCAGGGATCGAACCCAGGCCTCCCGCATTGTAGACAAACGCTTTATTATCTGAGCTACCAGGGAAGTCCATGTGGGATCTTATTAATAGTTACCCACTCAGGGATGGAACCTGTGCCCCTTGCATTGGCAGTGCAGAGTCTTAACCACTGGACTGCCAGGGAAGTCCCCTAGATGCTGTTTTTAAACTTCAGCTCTTAAGCAGGAGAAGCATTTGCTTGAGAGGAAATCCTGGGGTGCAGAGGCAGCAAAAGGACAGGGCAGCTCACATCAGTGTTACTGCCCCATCTCCTTAACATTCACTTGCCCAGCTTCTTCATTGCTATTTTAGCCTCTAGGGCAGTGGTTCACAGCTTTGGCTGCATATTGCAATTTTCTGGGGTGTTTGAAAATCATGATGCCTGGTCTCACCTCCAGGAAATCAGACTTAACTGGCCTGGGGTGTGGCTGGGGCATGAGGCTTGAACAAATCCCAGGTGATGCTGACTTGCAGGCAGTATTGACAGCCAGGGCTGCAGGCAGCAGTTTTCAGAATGTGATCCCAGGACTGACGGACAGCAAAGCGGCACCAGGGAAATGTGTGAGGAATGCAAAGTCCTGGGCTTCACCCTAGACCTCCTGAGTGAGAAGCCCTGAAACTGGATCCCAGCTATGTGTGTTTTACCAAGCCTTCCAGGTGATCTAATGATGTACACTCAACTTTGAGAATCCCGGCTTAAAGAAATGAAACTTCCATTGGTAAGACTGAAGTAAGCAAAGACTGGGGCAACGTGATCGTTGTTCACCTATCTTTTTTTAATCTTTAAAAGTGGCTGATAATTTAAGAGGATTTTGAAGGCTTTTCCCGGGTTCTATTCCTTCACAAGTTTGATTGTGTAGCTGATGACATCACACTGAGTATGTCTGTTATGAATATTTTCCGTGACTTTTCTTCCAAATTGAGTATTTTTACGCTTGTCAGCTATCTGGGTGTAGAAAATAGTGAATGATGTCTTTAGCTGTACACAATAGTGACCGATGTCTTTAGCTGTACACAATAGTGACCTTACATATCTTCTGATAAACTGTGAGGACTGAATCTAAAGAGAAAATCTTACTGCTGTCAAGCAACTGGGGCTTCTTTTTTAAGATCCTTAAATTATTTTCTTTGATCATTGTAACTGTATGTCTAATTAAGACCCCGAATCAAAGAAATTGTTTGATAAAATATAAATGCTAAGGGAATACTAAATAGGTCATCTTTTTTAAGGAAGAATCTCTAAATGCAATAACCTTCATTTGTATTAGCACTGCTTGTCTCGAATTACTTTCCCTCCTATGTATTTCACACATTGTATTAGTCTTCTATTGCTACTATACCAAATGACCACAAATTTGGGTCAGAATCTTGATATGAGTTTATGCTGGGCCAAAATCAAGGTGCTGGAAGGACTCCATTCCTTTGAAGCTCTTTTGTTTTTCTTTTTAAAAATTTTTTATTTATTTGTTTTAATTGGAGGCTAATTACTTTACAATATTGTGGTGGTTTTTGCCATACATTGACATGGATCAGCCAGGGTATACATGTGTTCCCCTGCTTTAGGAGGGTCTTGCAGAGAATGTTTCCTTGCCTTTTTCAGGTTCTAAAGCCTTCTTGCATTCCCTGGTTTATGACATCCTCCTCTTTCTTCAAAATGAGCAGTGTATCATCTTTAGAATACTCTCTTTTTCCCATTGTAACATCTTTTTTTCCCCTGATCCATAAGCCTCCTGCTAATAAAGATCTCTGTGATTATATTGAACTCACCTATCTCATCCAGGATAACCACTCATCTCAAGGTCTTTAACTTCATCATAACTATAAAGTTCTTTTTGCCATGTAGGATTCACAGATTCTAGGGATTAGGATGTGAACATCTTTAAGGGGCCATTACTTATTCAACACACATGTCAAGAGACAGAAAAAGGTAGCGAACATGTCTTGATAAGTTGCCCTTGGAGACTAGACTGTAGTGGAGAGTAGAAAAGTAACTTCTTAGAGAGATCCACAAGGATCTCATTTCAGATTGTTGTGTACTTGAAAATCACTTGGGGATATGTAAAAAAATAAAGAAAAGAAAAGAATATTCCTGAGCCCTGTCCCCAAAGATTCTGCTTCAGAGGTTAAGCCTGGGGAACTGCACTTTACCCTAGGCACGTTCACATCCCCCCTCACCAGCAGTGCTCCCAGAGGCAATTTCATTGGTTGAAATGCAAACCAGTATAGCCACTATGGAGAAGAGTCTGGAGGTTCCTTAAAAAACTCAAAATACAGCTACCATATGATCCAGCAACTTCGTTGGCAGTGCTGGTGGTAAAGAACCTGCCTTCCAGTGCAGGAGACATGAGACAAAGATTGATCCCTGAATTGGGAAGAATCTCTGGAGAAGGGTACGGCAACCCACTCCAGTATTCTTCCCTGGAGAATCCCCATGGACAGAGGAGTCTGGTGGGCTGCAGTCCTCGGGGTCCCAAAGAGTAGGACACGACTGAAGCAACTGAAGCGACTTAGCACACGTGCAATTGCAGAATGAGGGGAGAAGCTGCCAGGAGGGAGGGGTGAAGACACAGAATCCAAGACGACTCTACAGCAGCGGCAGCATTAACTCTGGGTTAACATCAGAATTACTGAGGGAACTGTTAAATAGTTTTCTTGAGCCCCACTCCAGGAGGCTGTGATTCCAGAGGTCTGGGAAGGGCCAGGACCTGTGTTTTTGAAAAATCTTTCAGATAATTCTGACTGAGAACCATTGCCCCATCTTAATAGAATTCCTCAGTTGTTCTCAGCAGTTCTACCTGATCCAGCCTTACCCAGAGGAATATCCTATTTTCTCGTATTTGAAAACAATCTTCCTGGCTAATATTCTTTTTCTTTATGACTGATTAAACGACGAGTCATGTTAAGTTTTTATTTTTGTGTCCCCAGAGCCTGGCACACAGTGGATACTCAATAAATGTTTTTGGAATAAGTCAGTGATTCTCAGGTTTCACCCTGTGTGATAATCACCTGGATAGTGATAGTGTGAAAATGAGAGTCACTCAGTCGTATCGCCTGTAGCTCTTGTTAAAACACAGGTGGTTGCACCCATCCCCAGAGTTTCCAACTCAGTAGGCCTGGGTGGGGTCCAAGAGTGTGCATTTCTAACAAGTTCCTGGGTGCTGCTGGTGCTGCTAGTCTGAGTACCACACTTTGAGATAGCTGGAATACATAGAGTTTGAATTGGTAAAGCTCTAATTCTTTTATTACAAAATGAAAAATTTTTATAGATGGTTGAAAGATTTAAAACTTTTCCAGTTTTTGAATTGGCCTTAACATTTTTCATCCCTTGTATTTTTTTTCCCCTTTAAAAATTTTATCCTCTTGAAATTGAAAAAGAAAACCGTATTTCTCCAGTAACAGCTTTCCTGTGATATTTTATTGTTTATTTCTCCTCTATATGTGAATTCTCTTGAAACAAAACACTTGGAAATAATGGAGGAGTTCTTACTGATAATTTTTTCATATGTGTCATTAGCATTGCAGATGCATAATCTAAAAGTAAATTATCTTTTAATCTAAGGCTTTAGTTTAATTTACACTTTTGCTTGTTTGGTTAGTAGTTTTTTTAAAATAATTTTTTAACAAAAAAAATAAAGTGGGTGAAAATACGAAGTTAGTCATATATGCATTATGAGACCAGTTACCACTGGAAATGCACAGCGCAATTAAGAAAGATGAGTACTACTGAGTGATTTGTCTGATTTTCCTGAGACTTGACAGTGCATACTTTTTATTATAGAGATAACTATAAATTCATTCAGCATATATTTTCAGGAAATTGTATTTCTTTGAACGAATACATGATTTTTTCCCCCTATATTTATCTAGCTAGAGATTATACATGGGGATTGATAGCCCTTATATGTAGTTTTCAACCTAAGAAATCCTTTGTAGGACTTAAGGATAGCTTCCTTATTCATACAAAATTGTAACAGTATGCTTTCTTTGTAAAATATTCCCTAAAGATTGGATCAGCTTTGCAGCCTTATGCCTTTGAATCTGGGTGTACTAAGAGTTTCTGATGGTGAAGTAATAAAAGGTATTGATTTTATTTATTATACTCTCATGAAAAGGCTGTATAGCCAGATTGGTGGGATGGAGGATTACTAAAAATATTGTATAGGGTTAGGAAATTTGAATTGTGTGTACAGTGCTGAATCTGAGCATATTGCTGAGTTGAAGGCAGGCATCTTGTAAACAAACTCTTGCAGCAAACCACTCTTGCAAGGACATTAGTCATCAATACATTTTTATTAAGTGCATGCCATGACTCCAGCACTGTGTTAAATCATCTTCTATCTTAAAAGTTTGTCTTTTGCATATAAATTGGTAAAAAATTTTATTACCCAAAATACTCAAGGTAAAAAATTTAAGATATAATTTGCATACAATGAAAATGACAGATCATAAATGTACACATAGATTTTGACAAGGCGTATACTCCTGAATTGCAACCCTTGTCAATCAAGACATTTTCATCACTCACTAAGAAAATTGCCTCAAATCATTTCCCAATCAACCCCTCCCTCCCATAAATAACCACTGATCCAATTTCTGTCAATGCACTCTGTGTCTGTCTTCTTTCACTAAGTACAGTACTTTGAGATTCATCCTCGTTATGTGTATCAGCAATTAGTTCCTTTTAATGGCTGACTAATATTCCATTGCAGGCGGCATAGGCAAATTTCCCACATGCTGAATCTTCCCCAATGGAATGAGAATGTTGATAGGATATGAGGGCTACCCTAAGTTTTCTCCACTCCTCATACATTTAGGCCATTTTTCCTGAGAGTTGAAACCTTTCACTTCCTTCATCAGTATCACTAGGGTCCCACGATTCGATCAGAATTTAAATACAGGGTAGAGGACCAGCATTTCTAGCAAGCTCTCCATGGGGTGCTGAACATCCCGTATGAACGTTAATGACTGACACTCTTGCTTTAAGCAAATATTTTGCAAATATAAAGGACTGAGGAAAGGGCTAGAAGAGTAAAAAAGAGTAACCAAATTTCTTCCAATAATTCATGGTGATGGACTGGACTAAGCAAATTTCCAAGATTATAAGAAGATTGTGGGGGGGTGACAGGGGCAAGAATCTTTCCGCAAAGGTGGGAGAAATGTAATTAATTAGAGGGGAAGTGGAGAATGGGACTTGAGCAAGTGGCTCCTTTCTGTGCTTGATAAGATGGCTGGGGGCAAAACAAAGGCAAAGGTGAGAAGCGAAGAAAGTAAGACAGCCTGTGGGATCTTACAGGGAGAAAAAGCAGATTTCAGTTTACCTAAAGAACCAACGCTTCCCTTGCTTTCCTTCCAGATCACTCTTCTCCCATCTGCTGCCTCCCTGAGGGCTGCCAACCTCACCTGTTTTTCCTTGTTGTTTCCTCCCAGCAGAAATGTGAGTACAGTTCAGAATTAAAAGAGCAAGTATATCAGTGCTCCTGAATCACTCGTTTGAAAACACAGCCCAAAGAAATGGGATCTTTTCTCTCAAGTGCAGTGATAAGGTGCTTAAATGCCAACATGATAAGAACAGGATAAATAATAGCAACAAGCCCTGTGATACACCCCAAAATGTCAGACTGGTGTTACATGCTGTCCAATGAAATGTTCTGGATGATCTAGGGGTTGGGAGGGGGATGGTGTATACTTTTCATTCATACAATTTATTCTTTTAAAGTGATAAACTGCTGTGAAATGTTTCTATCACTGCCGTGAAGTGTCTGGCTATCTCAGTCTTGCAGTCTTGGCACAGACACTGTGCACAGATAAACATATGTCTCGTATTTCATCTGTCTTTGTTCGATGCTGCTCAGGCATATCTCCTTGGCTGCCAGCATCACCCAGCAGTCCTGGAGGAAGGGGCTCAGAGTGTCTCTGGCTATGTTGTATCAACAGGCTAGTGCATCCCCACCCTCTACTCACCTTAGGTCTTTCCTCCTTTCTTCTCAGAAATCAGAGAGACGATGGGATAACTGAAGTCATCCTGATCTTTATCCTAGCCACAACTTCCCTCTTCCTCAAGGGAAAAGCTTTTGCCTATACTTATAGGCCCATTAGGTATTTTAGAACATAAGGTGGTTACACATCATTTGCTAGTGGAATATAGTCTAACAAAAATACAGAGTGATCTTCACTTTCATTTAGTGTCTGTTGTTAGTAGTAATATTGATATATTTCATTGTGAAAATGTGAAAAAAAGTGTTAGTAGCTCCATGGTGTTTGACTCTTTGTGGCCCCATGGACCGTAGCCCGCCAGGTTCCTCTGTCCATGAAATTCTCCAGGCAAGAATACTAAAGTGGGTAGCCATTCCCTTCTCTAGGGATCTTCCTGACCCCAGGATAGAACCCAGGTCTCCCACATTGCAGGCAGATTCTTTTATCATTGGAGCCACCAAGGAAGCCCCATATTTCATTACACTATATTTTACTGGTATTATTTTGAAGTTATTATATATTATACTTATGAATAAGTGATTATATTTTTTAAATGTTAAAAAACTTGAAATGCTTTAAAATTAAAAATGTTGAAATATCCCAGCTCTGTCTACTGAACAGACCCAGTAACAATGACTTCTCAGTAATCACGAGAATGTTGGCAGCTATTGACTAAAAGCAGTAGCAGGGGAAGGTGAATATATAAGGTTTTGGTAAAGGGGGAGTTCAATAGCATTAAGCACTCTTTTTTTTTCCTTTTTTAAAATTTATTTTAATTGGAGGCTAATTACTTTACAATATTGTGGTGGGTTTTGTCATACATTCACATGAATCAACCATGGGTGCACATGTGTTCCCCATCCTGAACTTCCCTCCCACTTGCCTCCCCATCCTATCCCCCAGGGTCATCCTAGTGCACCAACCCTGAGCACCCTGTCTTATGCATCAAACCTGGACTGGTGATCTATTTCACATTTGATAATATACATGTTTCAATGCTATTCTCTCAAATCATCTCACCCTCGCCTTCTCCCACAGAGTCCAAACGTCTGTTCTTTTCATCTGTGTCTCTTTTGCTGTCTCGCATATAGGGTCATCGTTACCATCTTTCTAAATTCCAGATATATGCATTAATAAACTGTATTGGTGTTTTTCTTTCTGACTGACTTCACTCTGTATAATAGGCTCCAGTTTCATCCACCTCATTAGAACTGATTCCAATGCATTTTTTTGAATAGCTGAGTAATATTCCATTGTGTATATATACCACAGCTTTCTTATCCATTCATCTGCCGAAGGACATCTAGGTTGCTTCCATGTCCGGGCTATTGTATACAGAAGCATTTATTTTACAAAAGGTTTTTTGTTAGTTTTGAGGATCTGATGTCACCATGAAGGGATTTAATGCTTCTCTAGGTATGAGGATCTCTACCCTTAGAGAGAGTGATTGGTATGGAACTCAGTGGATTAGTGCACTAATTTATGGCCTTGACATCTACAGGGATGATACGAAGGTGTAGCCTGGGGTTCCCATGAATTTAAGGTCATACATGTTAACAAATTACAGGTTACCCCAGCCAATCTACCATCGGTATGATCCCAATGGGTCAAAAATCTGTGTTCTACTCGTATGACCATTTAGCAGCTTGTGTGTGTGTGTGTGTGTGTATGTGTGTGTGTGTGTGTGTGGGCCTTCAATGGGGTTGGAGGATGTAATTGACCATATCTAAGCCTTGACAGATTTCATAAGCTTTAAATGATAGTAACCAGGCTATTAGCCTATTGAATTCTGAGATCTCTATGATGAGAAAGGCAGTGCTACACAACTGTAAGACCCTTGACACCTTACAGCATCTCAGGGAGATATCTGTGCTATAATTCAAACTGAATGCTGTATTTTTGTACCTGATAAATCCTTTAATGTAACACATTTGAACTACATGAAATATCAGATTTCTGCTCTAAGTAACCCATTGCCTAGTCTTGACAAGCTTTAAAAAAAAACTGGTGTGGGAGGCTCACGCCTAAAATATTTACTTTTAATTCCACTAATGTTGTTAACTATGCCATTTATGTTAGGCAGGGTGGTCGGCTTAATGAGGTGCATAACAGCGCCGGGGACCTGAGTCATGTTTCCTGTTTTCTTGAAGAACATTCCTTAACCAAATAAGGAAAATTTTCTATATGCGATAGCATAAGGAAGGCGTTGCATGAGCTCATTCTGCCTGTCCAATCAGGTATAGCCAAGTACCCTGTAACTGAGACAAAGAACTGACTGTATATAAACCGCCATACTGCTTTGTTTGAGGCTCTCGTCTGATTCCGCTGCATTGGATGAGGCTTGAGCCCTAGCGCGCTAGAAATAAAAATTCCCTTCTTGCCTTTGCATTACCACGGTGGACTTGTTCACTCTCTCGGTTGGTTTGGAGATACGGGCTCGGTGCATAACAATTTATGTTTTGCTTGTTTCACAAGATTATTATTTCTTGTATTACCAAGTATGTGACTGAGCCTTCAATGGAAATGACTAGACTTGATGCAGTTGATCAAATGTATAGTTCGATATATGATCAATAATTGTAATAGTGTAACTCTAGAAGGCAACAGCACCCCACTCCAGTACTCTTGCCTGGAAAATCCCATGGGCGGAGGAACCTGGTAGGCTGCAGGCCATGGAGTCGCAAAGAGTCGGACATGCCTGAGCGACTTCCCTTTCACTTTTCACTTTCATGCATTGGAGAAGGAAATGGCAACCCACTCCAGTGTTCTTGCCTGGAGAATCCCAGGGACAGGGGAGCCTCGTGGGCTGCCATCTATGGGGTCGCACAGAGTCGGACTGAGGTGACTTAGCAGCAGTAACAGGTGTGAGGAAATGCAAGGATTGAGATCATAAAATCTGTTCCTAAAAACATCTATCTAAAGACCTGTCCCACCAGATTCCCTGGAGCACAGGGTGCCTTACTCCACCCTGCATTCCCTTAGGGGCTATTGAAAGTCAACAGGGTTCAGTCTCTGTAGGGGCATGGCAAATACCATTGTTTTTCAGTTGTTGGCAATGCTTTTGGTAAATGCCAATTTGTAGTTGACACACCCAAACTGTGGTCTCTGAATACTGTTTCTTCCTGAAAGGAACCAGTAATTCATAGAGAGATTGCTGGTTCCAGATACAGAGTGGCAAATGACAAGCTGAGATGAGATCATCTTGTTGTGCTAGAAAGCAAGGCAACTGCCCATTGGCTAACAGTGGGCAATTTTGCCATCAGAGGAAAGATGACAGCGATTGATTGAAATACACTGATTAAATAAATATGCATGAATCTATAATGATACTCAGAAGAGAAAGCCAAAGCACCAAACACAACTCATTTGTCATTATTAGAGTTAGTCAACTCTGTACTCTGAAAATCAGTATTTAAAGGGAAAACACTGTCTTGATCCGCCTTTCCTGTGAAAATCTATTTTCAAGTTATAAAATAGCACTAGCGCATGAGGGAATGTTTTCTTACAGAAGTATTTGAATGAACACATGTAGAAGCAATGATAGAATAATTCACCATTCTATAACATCTAATGAAATAACTGATTCAGGCAGTAAATATTTATGGATGCTAAAACTAAGAAACCAATGAGGAACTGGATATTCCAAGGAAGGTAAAAGGTCACCTTATAACTCTACAACTACTTATCAATCAGCATCTTTGCCCATCTATGAAGGGCAAATAGGTATTGTGTACTTCCTTATGTGAAAGTGAAAGTGAAGTCGCTCAGTCATGTCCGACTCTTTGCGACCCCGCGGACTGTAGCCCACCAGGCTCCTCTGTCCATGGGATTCTCCAGGCAAGAATACCAGAGTGGGTTGCCATTTCCTTCTCCAGGGGAATCTTCCCAACTGAGGGATTGAACCTGGATCTCACGCATTGCAGGCAGATGCTTTAACCTCTGAGCTACCACGGAAGCCCATATCACATGAAATACATAGAACCACCTGTGAAGTATCCATGTCAAAAATGTTAGCTCTGTATTTAATCAAGTCTTTATAACTAAACTCTAGTTACGGAAACATAGACGATAGAAAACAAATTGGAAAAAAAAAATATCAGCAAGTTATGAACTGTTATGGAACAACTGACCCAGGTCACTGCTTGAGAAAAGGGTGATGTGGGAGATGAATGTGCCAGACAACAAGAGATTTAAGAAACATATTAACTTCAATAGCAGAAGCAACAAAATTCCCTTATGTTAGTTAATTCTGTGTCTTGAATTTAAATGTGTATTTAACAAAGAACTGGGATTGGTTTTTAGACTGATGTTATGTATCTGCTAACCTCTAGTGAAGAATATGGCTGGCATTTGATTTCTGCATCCTCTGCCCTCCCCTTCCTACTTCTATCCAAATCCAGTGGGGACAAGTTCATGAAACTAATAGCAAATAGAGGGGCACAAATAGTTCTTACTCAAATGGAATTTCTCTGAGGCTGTCATGGATTCTGGGGTGGGTAGGGAAGGTTTCCACAGAATCAAATGCTGTAACAAAAACCAGATAATTTTGTGATCAATACGAAGTTACAATTATATATGCTGAGGTAAAAGTAATCAAATCTCATGCTCTATGGTGGAAATTATTGTACACTGTGCAGGACTGTGCTGCAGGCATCTAAAAAGAAATTTCCTCTGAACTGTCTGTAGAGTATTAATAGTTGATTAGAGTTCTCTAAGTGTCAAATATAGTCAGATACAGTGGGAACAGTAGTCCAAAATACAAATACCATTTGATCAGGTCCCTCTGTTTAAAATTCAGAACATGTTTTATACATGTACATGAGTGTGTATGTATTTATCCAGTTTCATTGAACTTACAGTCATGGAATTATCCTTACTGGTTTTTAAACTTTTAATTGGATGAGTTTCTTAGTCAGTCACAGCTAGATGCTGAACAGTTCCAAGATAGTCGTAGAGATTAAATATCCTTAAAGGGGACATTTGGGGATAGAATAAACTTCATTATGTAATAGATTATAATCTAATCTCAGATCAGTGATTATTTCTCCTTTTAATTTTTTTGGTCAGATTCCTTTGAGAATCTTAAAAATATTCTAGATTTCTATTCAGAGAAAGATGTAAATATGTGAAAAATTAGCCTACAATTTCTGAGAGTTCCTGCCAACTCCCCACTGTGGTGGACTGCATTTTCCAGAGATGGCCACAATAACAGTTTCCATCCATATGCACTTCTACAGTGTAACTTGCTGCTCTCCTATAAGAAAGTAGAGTCTAAAGCTTCTTCTCTTGCTTCTGGGAAGGCCTAAGTGATGTGCTGAAACAAAAGAATCTAGTAGAGGAAATATTCTGGGATTTCCAAGGTTAGATCATAAGGATTCTTGCAGCTTTTCCCAGGAACTTTTGTAACACTCACTGTTGGTAGTGTTCACTCACTCTCAGGACACTCCATCCCTGAGCATAGCTACCATGCTGTGAGGGTCACAGACTCCAAGGAGAGGTCAAATGTGGCCACTCAGGTTAGCACATTCTACTGAGCTCATAGCCAACCACTACTGCCAATTGCCAGTCCTGGGAGAGAGCCATCTTGGACACTCAGCCCAGTTGAGCCATCAGATGAGTCAGCCCCAGCCAACATCAGACTGCAGTTGCATGAGAGACGCCCGGAGGGAACTGCCCACTTGAGCCAGCTGACCCACAGAACTATGAGTCATAGTAACAAAGTATTGTTGTTCCAAACTACAAAGTTTGGAGTGATCTCTTACACATCCATAGACCTAAGGACCCTTACTGAGAATCACTATTAATGATTTATTGAGAAAAGGAAATGAAGTTAATAGAATATAGTTAAAAATTCTTAAGTCTAACAATTTACTAGCAGTACATTAGTATATCTTGTAAAAATTTTACCTCCTATGTTTTTACAGCATTTAGATATGTTCAGACTTGAGCAGTTTTTTTTTTTTATTTACTAATCAGTATGAGTATACCTGGCTATTCAGAGAGAGTTTTCCTAGTACAACCAGTAATTCTTGTACAATATATGGTATCATTTTACATTGAATTTTGATGATTCTCACATTAAATTTTTTCTCCCTTCTCGTTCTCTTACCCACCCTGTTATATACATACAAAAAACATACATATTACTGTATTCTCATGTTATATGTGATCAATATCTCAAATCGTCATATCCCCAATCAACTGTCTTCTGTTAACATTCTTGATTTTAATACCAGATTTAATATCAGATGACACTGAGAAGAAAAATGTTTTGAAAACAGTTGTTTCTATGCTTTGATCCAGAAATTCCACTTGTAGATATTTTTTCCTTAAAAATAAATGATTAATTTAGGTAAAGATTTAGGTTGTATATCATAATATTATGTATTATAAGGGGAAAATTGAAAACAACCAAAGTGCTCATCAAAAGTTTTCAACATTTTTGTATTGTATAAATTACTTTGCAATACTAACAGTTTTAAAAAATAATGTTTAATTTTAATGGTATATAAGGAAAAAATCATAAAAAAATAAAACAGACTGCAGACTGCAACCCCTCATTTATTATTTCTAAAAGTTTCCTTTCTCAGTGTATAAGGAAAGAATGGGGGTGAATCCATGAATACACGGATTCAGTGAATCCATGTATTCAACCATAAAATTTTTTCAGGAATTCTGTCCTAAAATATTAAACCTTAATAACTTCTCCTTGGTACCATGTCTCCTAACATTCATGACTTCGGACTTTGATTCCTATATATTATTTTTCTAACGTTCCTAAATAGTTTTTGCATGTATTTAATGTGCATTTTGCATTCTCAACTGTATAAACTCCTTGGTTATTGCCTTCTCTTTCTTTTGTACAAGCTTCTATGACCAGTACATGCTAAGGACTTTGCTGGTAAATGCAGGGGTCATCAAACAATGACATATGGGTCACATCTGACCAACTACCTGTTTTTGTACAGCCCATGCACTAAAAATAGCTTTTACTTTTTAAATAATTGGGGGAAAAAAGAGTAACATTTCATGATGTGTGACAGTTAATGGAAAAATTCAAATTTGTATCCACAGACAAAGTTTTATTGAAACACAGACACGCTTTAGGCTTGGTCATGGAATGCTTTGGCCAACAGTATATTAGCAGCTGTGATGTGAGTGAGGTTTTGTCTGTGCTTGCAGAGCTTGGCCTGTATTTGTGAGTATCTGTGGTCTGCCATGAGGTAGCAGCCATACGTCTAGGCGGCTCTTGGTCCCAGAGTGAGAGGCCCACGGGACACACCTGAACACACCTGAAGCAGAGTCATCTCAGTCAGTGCACACACCCGTGAGTGAGAAATGAATGTTTGCTGCTAAGAGTCATTGAGTTTTGTGGATGGTTTATTGTGTAAAAACCTGACAAATACTGAGAGATTCATCATTTGTTAAGTACAGTGATATTTATGTAGTTCTCCCATGCTGAACATATAGAAACTGAAAATCTCATCAGATTTAGATACATTTATACTGCTTTATGAGTATGTTCTTGTTGTTCAGTTGCTCAATCGTGTCGAGCTCTGCGACCCCATGGATTGCAACATGCTAGCCTTCCCTATCCTTTACCATCTCCAGGAGCTTGCTTAAATTCACGTACATTGAGTCAGTGATGGACATCCAACCATCTCATCCTCTGTCATCCCCGTCTCCTCCTGCCCTTGCTCTGTCACTGTTTCCATTATGCTGGGCTGGATGAAGAGTTTTCCACAGTCATAAGTTTGAGAAAAGTCTATGTATCCTTTTTCACCAAGCTATTCTAATGCCTTGAAATAATTTGCAATAGACTTATTGTCTAATATTATATGATGTTAAAATGAACTGAACTTCTGTGATTCTTCATTCCCCTGCTACTCTTGTTGGTGTAATGTGACATGCAGCTGTATGCACTTCTGTAGGTGGTTTCCAAGTCTTGACATAGAAATATATTTTTACCTGTAATGGGAATCTTTTGTTGATATAAAATTTTGCCCTATTCTAAACCCATGCAAATTAGGTGCTATTTTCCTGAAGTATTTAGAACCATGTTGTATTAGTGAAGAGTATAATTTTCCTTAAAGCAAGGTTTCTGAACAGTGGCACTATTGACATTTTAGGCTAGAAAATTACTTGTAAGTGACTGTCCTGTGCACTTTAACACTTCAGCAGCATCCCTGACCTCTACACACGCTAGATGCCAGTAGTGCCTCTCCACATCCACTCCTCATCCCCACCCTGTGCACTGATAGTCAAATATCAGTGTCTTCAGACATTTCTATTTGTTGTCTGGAGGTAAAACCACACAGATGAGAACTACTGTCTTAAAGAGTGAGTTTTAATACAGTGGTTTTCACACCTAGTTACACATTATAATAACATAGTAAGCTTTTTTAAACACCTTGTTTTGAAATAATTTCAAAATTACTGAAAATTTGCAATTATAGGACAAAGAATTCTCACATCCCACTTGTTAATATTTACCAGATGTACTTTTTCATTCTTTTTTCTATCCATATGCATAGATACTTGTTTTTTCTGAATCATTTGGGAATAAGTTGCAGGCAAGATGCCCTCTTAGCCTTTAATATTAAGTTTCTATTTCCTAGGAATAAGGATATTCTGTTACATAATCACAGTATGAGTAATAAAAACAGGAACTTTAATACAATATTATTCAATTCAGTGTCCGTATCCAAGTTTTTTCCATTATCTCCCCAATGACAATTTTTTTTATTTTTACAGTCCAGGCTTCAATGAAGGACACACATAGTATTTTGTTATCATATATCTTAATCTCCTTTAATCTAGGGCAGTTTCTCAGACTTTCATTGGTTTTTATAACCTCAATGTTGTTCAAAAGTACAGACTACTTTTTCTTGGTAGAATGGTTCTCAATTTGGATATGTCTGATATGTCCTCATGATTAGATTCGGACTGTGCAATTTCAGCAGAAACATTTTGAAAGTAATGCTGTGAACTTCTCAGTGCATCTCATCAAAAACCACAAGATTCATCCCTTTGCTGGTGCACATTCATCCCTTCACTGGTGATTAATCATTTGGTTAAGGTGCTGTTTTAGTTTCCTAGGGCCACCATAACAAATGATCACAATGTCTTAAATCAAGTCTTCTCTCACAGAATGGAGGCCAGAGTTCAAAGTCAAGGTGTTATCAGGGCTGTACTCCTTCTGGAGGCTCTAGTGTATAATCCTTCCTTGAGTATTCTGACTTCTGGTGGCTGTCAGTGTTTCTCGTGGCTGCCTCATGCCAGTCTCTGCCTCTAACTTCACATGGCTTTCTTCTCCTTCTCTCCTCCATGCCTTCGCTTCTGGTCTCATAAAGACCCTTCTCATCGGATTTAGGGCCCAAGTAATCCACAGTGATTTCATCTTGAGATCTTTAACTTAATTGCATGTGCAGAGATCCTTTTCTCCAATAAGGTTACATTCACCTAACTTCCTAATCCTGAGAGGTTAGTATGTGGATCTAACTTGGGAGGGGGCTACCTTTAAGTCAGTACGGGGGGCACCTGCCAGACTTTTTCACTATAAAGTAACCATTTTTCTTTTTTCATAGAAAAGTAATTAATAAGGAGATACTTTGAAACAATGTAAATATTTTATTCCTCATCAAACTCTCACCCATTTGTTTTAGCTTCTATTGATGATTCTTACCCAACTAGAGATTTTCTAGCTGCATTGTTCTTTCTACATTTATTAGTTGGCATTCTATTATAAGAGTCTGTCCTTCCTTCCCTCCCTCTTCCTTTTTAATTTCAATATAGACTTATTTTGTTTAATGGGTTATAATATATTGTTATTTTATTTTCATGTGCAAAAATTCCCAAATGTGGACAGCAAGAGTCCCATCAAGTAGCCTTCTGTGTTCTTGGACATGATTCCCACTATTCTTTGAGCAATTTTATTCCTGTCACAAGAAAATGTTCTAAGCTCATCTTATATTTTTTCTACCTTGGCCTTATCCTTGGTTTCTTTTGGTGGGGAATAATATTTAAAAACCAAGATTTGGGTGTCTGAGAAGCTTTTTTAAATAAATATATTTAAGCCCCACTTTCAAAGATTGTAATTCTCAAATCCTTGAGTAAAGTCCAGAAATGTGTGTGTGTGTGTCTGAGTATTTGTTTCTGTGTATATATGTGTACATGTAAAGTTTCTAGTAGCTTTGTTGCATAGCAGTGTGTGGGAATTATCATTCTAATGAAGTTAAACCATGATTTAGTTCATACTAAATTTTTCAGAGCACATTTTTTTTAAATCTAAAAAGACAAATAATTGTTTCATATCTTAATTACTGGATACCAGAAAACTAAGCAAGATAAAACCTACACTACCTGAAAAACCATGCTAGATACCAGATGTCAGTGATGGATGTCTGAGAAGGAAAAATGTGTTCCATGTAAAATAATTATTGATTACAAAATTAAGTCGACTAAGATTCGAGTCTAGATGTAATTATAATCTGAATTTAAAAAGAAAGCAGAAATTTTATTTTTAAATTGCATTCCTCTGAGTATAATCTCTCTCTGTCTCATACACACAAAAGAATATATCACTTTGTGGGAAGGGGTGCAGGGAACACAAGAGTTTTCACAATGGAATAGAAACATCATTTATTTCAATATCCGTTGCCTGACTATCTTCAATAATAGATACCTCAGAGAAGGAACAAAATTACTTCAGTGAAGCCAACTGTACTGTTGAATAGTTTTATCACATTTTGGGTATTGAATGTGATAAAGCATTTTTGCCATATGAAATTTTGGGTTCATCTTTTTTTACCCCTTAAAAAAATAAGAGCATTCTAAGTAACTAACACATATATTTGAGGAAGAATTTCTTATTATCTACAGATGATCAGTATATTCAACTTTGGGTCTGTAAACTTTGCCTTGTAAAAAAAGAATACAATATACTTCCTCTTTTAGGTTGTGACACCTTTTTACCTACCAAAAATCGAGGTAAATTAGAAGAAAATCCCCCATGGGAGTAAGAATTATGGTTCTTATTATCAACAAATAATAATAGTTGTCATTTTTGAGTTTGCATCATGAATTTTACATATCATCTCTATTTTACCATAAGGAAAATAGGTAAAGATAAATGAAATAACTTATCCAAGATCATGTAACTTATAAATGGTCAAGCCAGGACCCAAACCCAGAAAGGATAGACTGATTTATGTTCAATAACAAACAGCCCCAAATCTCAGCAGCTTATAATATTAATAACAAAGGTGCAGATCAGATTTTTCTGCAGCTCTCCTGAGTTTCATCTCCATTCTCTAACCCTGCTGACAGTGAAACCTCTGTTTGGAATTTTGCCAGGAGCTGTAGCAAAGGGAAATAGAGTATTGTGGCTCTGAACCCTTCTACTTGGCAGAGGAACAAAATGGTTTCAGCGCAGCCAGATACAGCATTAAATAGCTATGTCACCGTCTGAGCTTGAACGTTGATAATTTGTATTTCAGTGTCAATGTCCAGAGCAAGTTACAGCCAAAGCTGATGTCAGTGAGGTGGGGCAAGTATAATCCTCTCACAGGTAGAGGCAGCAAATATCTGTGAACTGTAGCCAGCTTACTACAGACTGGTGTACAGAGGGCATCATTTGACTTTAAGCCAGTGAAGCAGTCCCCTGGTTTCAGTGATTGGTCTACATTGGTCCAGTCACAATGAGGCAAAGACTGTTGATTGACGGTTTGGGGAAGAGTTGACTTTGCTCTTTCTCTAATATGGAACTGCTGCAGCCTTTTTTTCTGTCACAAGGGAAGAAGTGTGACAAAAAGACTGAAATATGTACCAAGGCAGAGTCAAGAGAAGTGGAACCCCAGAAACGAGGACCTCATGAATCTCTGGAACAGCTGATTCTGAGGTAGTCCACCTCCAAACTTTCCAATGATACATCCCAACAAATTCCCTTAAACCTGTTTGAATAAGAACTTTTATTATTTGCATTTCTAACTGATAATATAAAATCCAAGAACTATTAAAGTCCTAACCTTTGTCTTGGAAGAAGTATAAATGTGCATGTGTGTAATGTACTTCATTTTGTCTAAAAATAATTTATCAAGACTATGACATTTTTGAAAATAAGGAAATTACCCATAATCATACTCCCTAGAATATGAACTATTAATCAGGTTTGTATGTGTTCTTTAGTCCTCATTCCCCCATGTGCTTTTATTTTTATATGGGTTGTTTTAAAGCATACAAATCATTTAGTACTCTTACCTTTTCACTTAAATGTACATTTGAATTCTCTTCTCACGTTGTTACATTTTATTTAAAAGATCATTGGAATAGCTGAAAAATAACCCAGCAATTGGTTATAATATAGTATAGATGAAAGTTTCTCTAATCTTGGATATTTAGGTTGCTTCCAGTCTTTACTTTATAGATAACAGTACCACACATACAGAAATATGTGTGCATGGAGAAAAATGGGAAAGATACACATAAAGCATTAAGCCAGTGGATACTTTTGATTAGGCTTCTGTGCCCTCTGGACCATTAGGTGATGAAACTCACAGAATTAGGCAGGAATGGGCTCTGCCTTCTGCATGTCACTGTTCTAGATATCCATGTGTGTATATATAGTGTTATTGTGCGAAGTAAAAAAAAAAAAAAAAGGCATAAACATCTTGAAATTCTTGCTAGATAAAGAATCCTAATTTGGAATAGTTGGTTAAGATTCAGAAGATAATAACTCGTAGGTGGAAGCTAGCAGGCTGGGGAGACTTGTAAGCATATTAGAAATAACAAGTCAAAAAAAAAAAAAAGAAATAACAAGTCAGAAGTAAGTGCTAGTGAGAACTATCAGTAAAAATTGTAGGCAACACCAATTATTTTCTTCTGTTGAGGTCCTCCACTGGCTCATGTAAATCTGACTGGCCAGTATCCGCTGAGGAGGTTATGCTGAAAGTGTTCTCCAAGAACCTGTGTGATGCCCTACATGGGTCAGATGACTCTTCTGGCATGCTCACTGGCCTCTAAGGATCCTCATCTCTTGTCCAGTATCCCCGAAACTCTGCAGTTTGAGAACTTTCCCATGAGCCTGAGATATTTCCCTTGCTTGCGATTCATTTATATGTATATCTATCTTCTATAAATAATTAAAAGGGGCTGATATAGTTACTCAAGAGTAGTGTCCAGGCAGTTCTTCAAATCGATTTATCTTCCTCCATCTCATTGAAAAGCTGGAAGCCTGGTGGACCCTCGATTAGACGTTGAACTTTTTGGCTCTGCTGATCTTGGTCTGGAGGTACAAGGCCACAGCTGTAGATCTTGACTCCTGTTTCTCAGTCCGGGTTCCAAACAGAATTTCTTGACAACTCTATCAGCAAAAGCATTTAACTTGTGTCCACAGAGCCATTAAAAGTAGACCTGGATAGCTTGTTTAATGGATCTGATTTCTTAAATTAGGGAATCCTTCTGTGGCAGAGTGTGGGCTGGCTCTAGACAAAGTGATACTATGTAGTAGGACTGTAAGTAGGTATATTAGTAACTTAGGAGCAGAGAACAAAAGCTGGTGCTAGCTCTTCAGAAGAAACCGAGTAAGAAATCTCCTAACAGTGAAGTTGGTTGGGTAGAAACTCACAGGGAGAGGCTATGGTATTTCTTCCAAGATGATGGGCATGTAGGCCGACTTAAAAGTGAGAGGATCTGTAGTTCCCAGGAAGTGGAGGAAAGGATGAGGACCACCAATAAAAATTAGGCCCCTTCCTTCTGACCGTTAGACAAAAGGCAGTCTCTACCCAGAACCCTTACATGATCAATGAATGAATAACTGGTGCAATCACTGTGACTGAAATAAGTAATTATTTAACATGTATATTTGGCTACATTCTTTTCAAAGAATGCAGAGAAATAACAATGTATCTTTTTATTATGAATTTCAAAAAACATTTTAATTTTCAACCAGTGGTTTTTGTATTATTTTAATCTTTTTTTTTTTTTTTATAGAACTTTTCTTCCAAAAAACTCAAGTATGATGCCAAGAACATTTATCCCCTGATAATTCAACTCTGGGGTTATGCCAAAGCCTATTATAGGATTTCATTTTGATACTTGGTCCTGAATATCTAATGCAGGCCAACAAATCCCTGTTCTTTTCCGACAACTCCCAGGCTGTCACAGCAGCACCACATAAGTGACTTGTCTATACAGGCTTTGCTCCCAGCCTCTCTCAGGCCCCCAAAATGTAACCTCCCTGAGGGCAGGCCACACCTGTAACATTCACTGGCTTCTCCTCAGGCTTGAAAAGCACCAGAGCTGGCTCAATGGATGAGAAGTGCTAATGGATTTCCTGTATCTTTATAGCTACACTTACTGAGAAGAAGAGAGAAAAAGGTTAAGTGGAAGTAGAATAATAAATACATGTTATAAGATGAGAGAACTTGAATAAAGTTCCCATTTAGTGAAACATGTGCTTAGCACATCAACAAGATGTGTGGCTGTTTAAAAAGAAAAAAAAGAAGCAAAAAATCTGTAGCATGTTTTCCCTTTTCAGAATTCTCCAACTACAGTATATATTTCAGATTTTCTTAAGGGCTTTTCTCACACTCTCCAATTATCCTTTGAGGACTCATCACTAAAGGATGAAGCTGGCACTTGTGCTTTCTGAAATAGCCCTGGTACCACATGGAGATGAAGTTCTCTGGCTTTCAGTTCCTATTTGCTAACAGCCCTGTGCACATCAAGCCTGACAGACCGTTTATTGCTTTTGGCAGCAGAATGAGATCTGTGCACAAGAATGGCTGAGAGAACCTCCACGGAGGGTTTCAGGAGTGGAAGCGGCTGGGATTGGCTGGAAAAGGGCAGTGGAAGGGGCTGGTGCCCTGGGTGCTTGCTAACAAGGATGGCAGCTCAGAGCCACTGCCAACCTGCAGGACCCCGCTGGCACATTGCCTCCCATGTTTTCTGAGGGCACCATCACCCTCCTCATGTTTTGTAGGTCCTCAGCCCCACTGACTGCCCAACAAGGATTCTGTAAAGACAAAGGGGAGATTTGAGAATCATCATGAAGAGCCTGGTTTGTGGAGAAAAGCAGTCATCACATAGCGATTACTCAGGAAGCAGAGAGCCTGAGTTTTATTTCTGAATGAAAAGTTACTTTAAGGTGGAAATACAGTTGACATTTTTAGTCAGTGTCTTTAAAATGGCCATCATTGCATTCATGTATACCACACTGATGCTAGAAGGATTAATTAATGGCTTAGAGTGTGGACTTCCAAATTATTGCAGCTTAAACCATATGGAAGGCTTTTAAAGTTACAGCAGGCATATATATGTATACATGTTAATCACTAAGGAATTTCCTTTTATAAAAACTGTAAGCAATAGAATATTTTCAACCCCAGCATGCAGCTCTAGTTATTGACCTAATTATTGAAATAGAGCTCATATAAATACTATAAGACTTAGTAATTTCTTGCAGAATCTGATTCATTAGAGAGAAGTACTCTTTGCTATTTAAGCACTTAGGTACGTGTTCTCTGAGCGAGTCTACTGTCATAGCAACTGATTGACCACAGAAAAGCAAGGAATTGCCTTAAGTGCTTTTCCTTCCCCTTCATTTGGGAATCTTTTCTAGGCTCTTAGAAATTAAGTTTAATGACTCAGGCACCTATCATGAAAATTTTCACTTAATGAATGATAGTTCTGTGACAGTTTAAAAATTTCTGAAGTGCCAGATTTAAGGGTCACTTAGATGCTATGCTTTAGCACCAAAGGTTGGGAGAGCAGGATACCAGAATACCAGAAAAATCATGTGACAGATGAGTGGGAAGATAAACACTGCGAGTTTTGTGTAAATATATCCAGAAAAATTCAGATTTATAAACCCTGGTCAGGAATTTAAGGCTCATCTGGATCTCCTTAATTTTAATCACATTATGATAAATCTGATCCTACAGTAAAAGTGTTAGCAGCTCAGTCATGTCATACTCTTTCTGACTCCATGGGCTATAGCCAGCCAGGTTCCTCAGCCCATGAGATTCTCCAGGCAATAATACTGGAATGGGTTGCCATTTCCTCCTCCAGGGGGTCTTCCCAACCCAGGAATTGAACCCTGGTCTGCCACATTGCAGACAGATTCTTTACCATCTGAGCCACCTTAAAATCTTCAATTTGATCCTGCAAATGATAAATTTGTGTTATAAACTGTTTCACACCTTTCAAAAAGTAATCAAATATCTGATAAAGAAGTCTTGATAAGACTGATATCTTATAAGACAGATATCAAGCCCAATAAAAATGTCTCCCATATTTAGACATTATCTAAGGAGGGAAAAAAATGTCCATTGGGGGAAAATGTTCCAGTGGCTCCAAATCAATGAACAATGACACTGTTGGGTGGGGGTGAGGAGCAACTATAATGGCTTCTGTATGAGGGGTGAGAAGCAACTGTGATGGCTTAGAATAAAGGTTTTAAAAACTGCACTGTGACACTGGAATTTTCTAAAGTCACAGAGTGTTTGTATAACACGGCCGCAGATGTTCACGGAGTCAAAGTATGAGACATCAGAAAATACTTGACAATTTACTCTTAAAAAAAAAGTTTGGGGTGGGGGTTGGGGGGTCAAAAAGAAAAACCACATCTGAAATCACTTATCTGAGACCCTTGAGTCCTTTTTGGATCTTGGCTAGGTAAAAATGGATGTATACCATATCATACACATATATAAAACTCTGGTGAGGTCTGGGCAACACCCTGTACTAAAACAAATTGACATTTCACTGGTGAAATGTGTAGTTCCCATTGATTGTGATCAGTGAAGATTACAAATAGCCTCAAGTCAGTTCAGGGTGGGTTTTGTTGCTAAATAAGTTCAGGTCTGGTCAGGCTTTAATGCTGAGTTATGAAAAGTCTCATTTTTCAAGCCTCTTTGAACTTCAGAGTTGGTGGATAAGGGATGGTGAAACTAGACTGCTTTATGCAATGATTAACATACTTCTCGTTTTCTCTACACTGAATAAAGCTGGAAATAGGTCCCGTTCAAAAAAGAAAATAGGCAAATTTACGAGCAGCAGAGCTACAACAAGTTAATAGAGGAAAATGATATTTGGGAACATCTGCCTTCCAGCAGAACATTCTTATTATGTTTCTAATAAAAACAGTAAGCTGAGTAGATGGAAGAACTGATCTGAGTTACAGTGATTCTCTGTGTTATGTCAGTACAAACATGGGCAATGAGGACATATCTTCACACAATAGTGAGGCAAGAAAGTGAAATAAGGAATAAGGGGATGTCTAGCAATAATAGGTATAAAACAGACACCTTTGTGGAAGGGCAAAGGATTTGGCATCACTTAGAACGCGTTCTGAATTCAAACTTGACACCATTGCTTGCTTAACTCATCTAAGCCCCAGTTTCCCCATCTGTGAAATGGGGAGAATAATAACACAGAATTGTCAGAAGGCACCAATAAAATAAAACTGGTAAAACACTTAGTGCAGTGCCAGGTATATTGATAGCAGTTAAATAAAATAAAATGTTAAAAACTGCTGAAATGTTAAAAACTTGTTACTAAAGGTAAAGATACAAATATCTCATGTAGGGTATTTAGTTCTAATATTGATAGTGTCACAAGATTACATATACAGACACAATTTTCTCTACTTGCAGTATGCCTCTGGTAGGGGCACTCTTACGAAGAAAAACATTTGAGAGATGTCCCTGGCATAGGAATCCTGTTTCAGTTATACCTTAACATAAGCAAGAGGCTTTTTGTTAAAATAACTTGCTTTTCCTTTGCCCTGACCTTTCCGCTTTGTTCTGTAGGATAGTGGGTTTTAAATCAACCAATACCAAGCCCTAGAGTTCTGTTATACCTGGGCTCAAAAACTATTCTGTTCTCCAGTTTTCTGAATTAGTCTTATTTCTTGGTTGTCATGTCTCATAACTCACAGCTTTCTATGCATTGAAGCTGGGGCTTTCTCTTCTTTTTCACCAGAAAGCTACATATCTGAAAGACAGCCAGAATTTTCCTTTTCTTCTCCCTTAAATTTCACTGCAAAATGTATTCACATACTTTTTTGATTTTTTAAAAAATCCAAAGGCGAGTAACATAGGGTTGTATGTGCGTCAAGAAAAAAGTAAAAAGGGGAAATGTATCTTGAACTTCCATAATTTCATCACCTATCTCACTTTACAAAGGTAACTGATGTTAGCCATTAGGCCTATGTCCTTCCAAACAACTTTTGAAGTATATGCAAACATTTACATTCTGCATGTAAAAGGGAGGAATTTACTGTGGCTGATTTAGCAAAAATAAAATCATTCTATACATACTATTCTGCAGCTTGCTTTTTCCCTGTTTAACCATATACCATGGACATCATCTCATATTGTTATTGTTCCCATTATTTTATAATAAGTTGTATTCCTTAAGCATAATTTGTATACTTATTATCTTATTCCTTTATTCACCACAGTAATATTTATTCATCATCAAAATGAGGAAAATATGTGCAAATTGCTATACAAAAAAAGGTGCAACTTAGTAAAAGATAAAGTTTTCACTCTCTGGCTACTTATTATAATCTGGAAAGAGAAATGAAACAGGGACATATACAACTACAATATCAAGCAGTACCGAATATGTAAACTTAGATTTTAATATCACTGTTGGTCATAAGAAAGTTAATTCCTATGGAGGCTGATCAGGAAGGTTTTTGAAAGATTTTGAATTTAAATTGGAAATACTGATTAGATTTCAACTGATGTAAAAGAGGGAAAAAATACCTTTAGTCAAATGTCTGAGAGAAGAAAATAGAGTATGTGTTTAAACGAGGGCCATTATCCAAATGTGCTGATGTATTAATAAAACATTTCTTCCTTACAAAGATATTAAAAGAAGTTGGATGGCATCACTGACTCAATGGACTTGAGTTTGAACAAGCTCTGGGAGATAGTGAAAGACAGGGAACCCTGGCATGCTGCAGTTCACAGGGTGGCACATGTCCGGACACGACTGAGCAATTGAACAACAATAAAAAGTGGGATGACCCAGAGGGGTGGGATGACCCAGAGGGATGGGATGGGATGGGGAGGGAGGTGGGAGAGGGGTTTTTTTTTTCAGTTTAAAGGAATAAAGCTAATTTTTTTAAAAAGTGGGAAGAAATGTACAACTTAAATCAAGCAAACAAGGCATTTGGTCAATTTGGCTGGAATGGCAAATTTCCAGAAGGTAGAACTGATAAAAAGAAAAGTCTAAAAAAGTAAGTAGAAGCCAGATCATGGAGAGTCTTGAATGTCAAGGGACATCTAAAATCTGCCTATTTGACTCTAGCATAGAATTCTCTTCCAGATCTCTCTTTTCTTCTTATCACAAGCTGTTAGAATTTAAGAAGAGACCAGATAACTAATCTTGAAGCATAAACGTCTATATTCTGTAGTCCTTATTCAAATATCTTTAAAGCTATTGGTCCATTTTGGCAGGCTCTTCCATTATAGACAGAGCTTTCCTGCTGGCTCAGATGGTAAAGAATCTGCCTGCCGTGCAGGAGACCCAAGTTCTATCCCTGGGTAGGGAAGGTCTCCTGGAGAAGGGAATGGCTCCCCACTCTTGCCTAGAGAATTCTATGAACAGAGTACCCTGGTGGGCTAGAGTCCATGGGGTTGCAAAGAGATGTACACGACTGAGCATCTAACACTTTCACTTTCCATTACAGGTTGGTCTTTTTTTTTTTCCCCCTAAAATAGACATAAACATTTCATATTAGTTGACTCACATGGCCCAGCATTGTGCTAGATACCAAGATGTCAGTGGTGAATAAGACAGTCTCAACCTCATGTACTCATGGCCTAGTTACTAAAATTTCCAGTGCCTTTCCCCACTTTTGAGACACCATCAGTGTCAAATTTTGCTGGCCTGTTAACATCAAAAGTTATCAGTCACCTCAACATCACATTCTGCTGCTTGGCATAGTTTCTCATTTGTGGTTATGATTTCCTGTTTGCTTGCTGAACTCTGATTTCTTGAAATCCCCCTGTCCTTTCTTAACACCTAGGTGATTTTGCTACTGAGTGTTATTTAAAGCAAAGCTATTTACAAATGAACTTTATTTTATTTTTTTTACAGCATTTCTGTAATTATTTCATAAAAGAAAAAATATATTGCTTTTTGGATTTCCCTGATATTGCTGAGGACAACTATGAGGAAAATGATGATGAAGCATGAAACTTAGAAACATGCCAAATATTTCCTAAGAAAATGCTTATAACAATAAACACAAATGGAGAAAACTTCTATTTGGGTTTTAGAATTAGTCATGAAACTCAATATACATGTTTAGAATTTTTCGTTATCTTGAGGAACAGACCCCTTTACTGTTAAGAAATGTTCTTTATCTCTGATAATATCCTTTCTTCTGGAATCTACCTTGTCTGATGTTAATATAGCCATTCTAGTAGCCCTCAGAATGGTTCCCAACGATCCCCACCTCATAGTACACACCCCATGTGTAGTCATTTCTCATATGGGACCAAAATTGGTCTGTGTAACTAATAAACTTGGCAAAGGGAAGTTATTTTACTTCTGAGATGAGATGATAAAAAATTGTGACTTCTGTCTTGGGCCCTATCTCTTTCTGGGATCACTTCCTCTGGGTCATGAGCAGCCCTATGGAGAGTCCAAGTGGCAAGGAGATGAAGCCTCCTGCCAAGCACCAGGTACGTGGGCCTGGATGTAGAGCAGATCCTGCACACCCAGCCAAGCCTGGCAGCTAGACTGTGTGAGACCCCAAGAATGCCCATCTGAACAACCCCAGAATCCTGATGCACAGAAGTGATGAGATAGTCAATGTTTGTTGCTTTAAACTACTACATCTGAGGTAATTTGTGATATAGCAATGAATAACTTCTACATCTTCTAACTTTCTTTAGGGTGATATTTTCACAGTGTTTTGAGGGTCCCAAGGCACCCCAGTTTCAGTGATTGGTTAGAAGTACTCACAAGACTCAGAGAAGGTTATATACATACTTAAAGTTTATTATGGCAGGAAATACAGAGTAAAGCAGCATGTATGTGCTCAGTCCTGTCCAACACTTTGCAACCCCATGGACTGTAGCCCACAAGGCTCCTCTGTCCATGGGATTTCCCAGGTAAGAATACTGGAGTGGGTTGCCATTTCCTTCTCCAAAGAACCTTCCTGACCCAGGGATGGAACCTGCGTCTCCTGTATCTCCTGCATTGGCTGGTGGATTCTTTACCACTGAGCCACCTGGGAAGCCCAGAATAAAGCAGCAGAAAAGATATTTTCATTGGGTAGAGTCCTGAGAGGCTCAGTACAGGCTTCAGAGTCCTTCTTCAGAGGCCGCATAGAATGTGCTTTCTCTCTAGCAGAGAACTGTAGGAACGTGTGAAATGTCGCTACCCAGTGAGTCTTGTTGGAGTCCTAGGCTCCAAGGCTTTTCTGTGCTGCCCACATAAGCGTATCTTGCTATGCAACCAGCCATGGCAGCTGAAACCCGGGACCCCAGCAATGAAACCAGGTGCACCTCGTTCATCTTGATATCTACGCAGAGCAACTTGACAGCTGAT
Source organism: Ovis aries (assembly GCF_016772045.2). Lineage (NCBI taxonomy): Eukaryota > Metazoa > Chordata > Mammalia > Artiodactyla > Bovidae > Ovis > Ovis aries. The sequence continues at coordinate 193,878,208 of NC_056055.1, forward strand.
ATGGCACAGCTCATTGCTCTCGGTGTACATAACCAAATCAACAATCTCTGACATCCAAGGGACATATTCCCAGTGGTTGCCCAAGGGTCATTCATGACTCCAGGTTCTCTTGGATATATGCAAGGAATAAGCCACCAGACCTGCTCTGTTAACTCTTCCTTTGCAAAAGGTGGCTAATACCATAACTGCCAAATATGTAGCTGAATGAGATTTCAGAAAATTCCAGCCCCCAGATTTCAAATCTTGCAGTTTAGGCCTCAAACACTGTGAAGCAGAAAGAGGCATTCTCTATGGCCTCTGTCAGAATTCCTGGCTCAGTGAAATGATAAGAAAGGATAAATGATCATGGTTTGAAGCCACGAAGTTTTGGGGGTAGTTTGTGATACAGCAGTAAAAATATAATTCAGGGTAATATTTTCTTGTTTCTTACCACCTCAGCAATTCTTTTTGGATGAGTTTTGTGTTTGGGGGCACTGAGTTTTGTTGTATTTCATAAAATAGTGCTAGATTTTGTTCACCGTTAGCTAAATTACCAGGAGTTTGTAGGATCCTTTTAAGGATTGCTAGGGTGGGTCCAGAGCAGTCTTTAGCTTGGGGCTAATTTGTCTCCACTATTAACATGACTATGTCAGGGATTGACAAACTGTTTTGGTAAAGGGATGCATAGTAAATATTGTAGGCTCTGCAGGCCAAATATATTCTCTGTTGTATGTTTTTCTTCTTGTGTTTTTATAGTCCTTTAAAAATATAAAATCGTTCTTGGTTTACAAGCTGTTCAAAACCCAGTCTGTGGGATGGACTTGGCCTGTGGGCTGTGTTTGCCACCCCTACCCTATCTGATGTTCTTTGCATGAAGAGGTCTTTCCACTCTGGCTGAAAGGAATATAAACTATTTCCAGCTGGACGTGAGTTCCAGAAACTTCATCCTCAGGATTCTTCCCCAGCCCTGGGTGGTTTCTTCTCATTCATGTGTAGATTAGTACTTGGCCAAAGACTTGAAGGGACCTTTCTTCAAATTTCAGTGTCGCTCCCTCTTCTCTGTCACTCTTCTAGAAATCCTAGCTATCGTGGCCTCTCTGAACTCCAGTCTTCCTCTCTTCCATTCAGCTAGACTGCAGGCTGTGTGTGGGTTCCCTTTCCTGTGCCACAGCCTGGAAACGGCCTCTAATAAATAAGCTGATTTAGTCGCAGGAGTCACCTTTCCTTGTTTCACTCCTTTCAGGGATCACAGTCCTGTGCTGTTTCTTTTTCAATATTTTCAGAACCATTGTTTCATATGTTTTGTTTTGTGTTCCACTTATTTCAGATGAGAGTTTAAATTTATCCCTTTATTCTTTCTTGAAAAGGATATTTATTCTTGAATTAACTTATTATCAATGGTAATGCTTTTATCTCCTTACATATATTTAGTCCCAAATGTTGGTTTTGACTTATACTGAACATACATTTCTAGAATAATTTTTTTAGTTCTATTTAATATCTTAATTGTTAAATACTGAACAACATCCTCACGCACATAGATCATCATATGTGCCTGCGTGTTAAGTCGCTTCAGTCCTGTCTGACTCTGTGTGACCTTATGGACTGTAGCCTGCCAAACTCCTCTGTCCGTGAGATTGTCCAGGCAAGAATACTGGAGTGGGTTGCCTTTTCCTTCTTCAGAGGATCTTCCCAACCCAGGCATCGAACCCACATCTCTTATGTCTCCTGCATTGGCGGGGCGGGTGGGTTCTTTACCACTGGTGCCACGTGGGAAGCCTGATAGATCATCATAAGTGCCATTAATAAAAACTGTACTTCAGTGACCATAGGTTTCTAGTTGAGACAAATCTTAAATGATGGAATTGATCTTTGTCTAACTCTTTATAGAGTTTTCCTCTTCAATATCCTTAGTAATAAACATATACTTTCAAGGGACATACTCTCCTTTTTAAGATAGCTTGGTAAATTCTTAGACATCAAATAATTATTGTCAAAAAATGTCCATTATATTGAGCTAAAATGTAATTCCTTATAATGTTGACTTTTTAGTTCTTATTAAGTTTGTGTTTAATCTAGATTCAGAGGATCTTTTCTTAGAACTCCTTTTAATCTTTCTTGTGCATTATTGATTTAATCTCCAAACAGGTACTGTACGATGGCTTGTGCTGAGTTTTGGGTTGCAGGGGTTAAAACAAAAAAGGTCATGTCCAGGGCTCAGGCATGGTTCAGTTCGGTGGGGGAGTTACAGCACAATTAAAAGAACAAAGGGGCAAACATGAGTGTTTGCCTCATTACAAATTACAGTGTCATATGTGGCAGGATGTGACATGATGAGGGAAGTTAGGGAGGGCATTCATTTTTTTTTTTTTTTAATATTTCTTTATTTGGCTGTGCTAGGTCTCAGCTGAGGCATGTGGGATTTGGTTCCCTGACCAGGAATTGAATCCTGGCCCCTAGCATCAGGAGCATGTAGTCTTAGCCACTGGGAGTCTTAGCCACCAGGGAAGTCCCAGGGGGGACATTCTTGTGGACATGTGAGTTGAGATCTGAAAGCAAAGTAGGAGACAATCAGTCAAAAGGGGTAAGAGTTTGCAGGAATAGGAAACAACCTGGCTTGGGGTCCTGGGGCACAAAGAGAGCAAGTGGTATTCAGTCTAAATATAGGGCTCTCAGATAACCCTCTTCAATACTCTACTCATCCAACTGTGCATGTGCACAGTTGTGGATGATTCTTTGCAACCCCATGGACTGTAGTCCACCAGGATCCTCTGTCCGTCGAATTTTCCAGGCAAGAATACTGGACTGGGTTGCCATTTCCTCTTCCAGGGGATCTTCCTGACCCAGGGATCAAACCCACATCTCTTGCGTCTCCTGCTTGGCAGGTAGATTCTTTACCACTAGCACCACTTGGGAATCCCTACTCATTCAAATGATTATACCCAGTCTCACAAATAGCACTATATTATGGAAAACATAATATGGATTTAGAAAAGGCAGAGGACCCAGATCTGCTGGATTGACAACATCTGTTGGATCATAGAAAACGCAAGAGAATTCCGAAAAAACATCTACTTCTCCTTCATTGACTATACTAAAGCCTTTAACTGTGTGGATCACAGCAAACTGGAAAATTCTTGAAAAGAGAATACCAGATCACCTTACCTGCCTCCTGACAAACCGATATACAGGTCAAGAAGCAACACGTTTTCACTGGACATGGAACAACAGACTGGTTCAAAGTTGGGAAAGGCTATATATTGTCACCCTGCTTATTTAACTTCTATGCAGAGTACATCATGAGAAATGCCAGGCTGGATGAAGCCCAAGCTGAAATCAAGATTGCCAGGAGAAATATCAATAACCTCTGATATGCAGATGACACCACCCTTATGGCAGAAAGCAAAAAGAAACTAACGAGCCTCTTAATGAGGGTGAAAGAGGAGAGTGAAAAAACTGGCTTAAAGCTCAACATTCAGAAAACAAAGATTATGGCATCTGGTCCCATCACTTCATGGCAAATAGATGGGGAAACAGTGTAAACAGTGGCAGATTTTATTTTGGGGGGCTCAAAAATCACTGTGGATGGTGACTACAGCCATGAAATTAAAAGATGCTTGCTCCTTGGACGGAAAGCTATGACAAACCTAGACAGTGCATTGAAAAGCAGAGACATTACTTGGCCAACAAAGGTTCGTATAGTTAAAGTTATGGTTTTCCAGTAGTCATGTATGGATGTGAGAGTTGTACCATAAAGAAGGCTGAGTACTGAAGAATTGATGCTTTTGGACTATGGTGCCGGAGAAGACTCTTGAGAGTCCCTTGGACTGCAAGGAGATCAAACCAGTCCATCCTAAAAGAAATTAATCCTGAATATTCATTGGAAGGACTGATGCTAGAGCTGAAACTCCAATACGTTGACCACCTGATACAAAGAGCCAATTCATTGGAAAAGACCCTGATGCTGGAAAAGATTGAGGGCAAGAGGAGAAGGGGTTAACAGGATGCGATGGTTGGATGGTACCACCAACTCAAAGGATATGAGTTTGAGCAAGCTCAGGGAGATAGTGAAGGACAGGAAAGCCTGGTGTGCTGCAGTTCATGAGGTCACAAAGAGTTGGACATAATTTAGTGACTGAACAGTAAATGGAAAACAGTTTTCTGATATTTTGGGCATACTTATAAGGAGGCAAATTTTACTCCAGTGTAAGGATTCAGAAGGTTCTTGTACTCACTTCAGCTTTTCTAGGGCCTAAAACATACATTTTGGTGGGGTGGAGCCCACTTTAAGTAAAAAAAAATACTAATAATGGATACAAAGTTAAGTATAGGACTTAGAAGAGGCTTTTGCAGATGAGAAGCTTTGACACTGATGCTTCATTAGTAAATAAGTCTACCATCCGCCTTGAGGTATTTAAACAAAAGGTTCATGACCATTTATTGGTAATGTTACCATGGGGATTCTGATGTTGTGTATTTCAGACCACTCTCCTCCAAATTCAAAGATTGTGTGTTTACTCGGCTTAAGTTTGAGAATTGAATAGGTCAAAGTTTGACTGTAATCTTCACCCCAAGCTGGTTTATCAAATGAATTCTGTGATAATCAAACAATGATGTGGTGTTTGGGAAAGTGGGTAGACATGGGTGTGGCTGTTTATCTTTCTGGTTCTCAAAGGAATCTGAAAGTTAAATGTCTACCTTCAAGCCCTAGACAGTTGTTTTGTTCTAGCTCTCAAATCTCAAACCACAGAATCTGAGCTAAGAAAGTCTTCAGAATAACAGCCTGGGTTTGATTGCCCTACTAACCAACAAGTGTACACAGAGAACACACCAGGGATGGCCCAGAGATAGCACCACCAGCCTCCACCCCCGCTACATGTCCCACACCCTGGTCAGTGGAGGCTTGAGAAGAGGAGAGGGATGGTCTAATGTGTGTCCATCATTCCTGCTACATATGTTGTCAGGAAAGAAGGAAGCACATTACAAATAAAACCTCAGCCCACCACTCTTCAAATGAACAAAAACAAAAATCAGAACCCTTTTTTCGTCAGTTATGCTCTGAATCGTTATCATAAAGCAGGAATAAGACTAACAACAACAATGAAATAATAACAACAGCACTGAGATTGAGCCCTTCTGCATTCCCAGGGTAGTTGTCTGGGCAGATCATAAAGCTCTTAGCAAACTTTAATTAGAGCTCAGAAGTAGGAAGAATTGCGTGGCTAAAGTTCCTGCCATTCTGGTCACCAGAGAAGTAAACTCAGGTGAGGCTAAGTGGTCAAGTTTTGGACGCTTGGTCATGCTCATCTGTGATTGCTCTTCCAGTCTGTCAGGTTTTTTGGAATCTGACTTGTTAGCAGTGCTGCCCAGCCCTGCGCCCTTGCTTGTAGGTGCTTGGCGTCAGCGCTTACGTGTTAGTAACGTCAGCTCGTTGTCCTGGGGCTCAGCCACACTGAGTCTGGACCTGTTTGCATTTTTTTTTTTTTTAATTAAGTCTATAAGGGACATCTCTGAGCCCAGGAATAACCAGTCCTGAAGCCAGGTAGATTCTGTTTGAGCACCTGGCAGGCATGATGGACAAATAAGGACAGTGCTTTTCAATAGAAGATAAATGACTGCAACTGGCTCCAAGGTGGTTTAAGTTTTTTCTACTTTAATATTTAGGAACAGTTTTAAACCACACTTTCACAGAAACTGCTACCACTTCTAAGCAGATGGGGGAATTTTTAGGGCTGGTAAAGAAATAAAAAATCCCCTTGAAGATATGTGAAGACTTGGAACTTCTGGTATTGTGTGTCCCCTACCCACTCCGACTTCCGGGGTATCCCAGCTCTGTGCCTCAGAGGACAGAGCAGTTCTGTCGCAGGCAGTCTATGGTAAGTGGGTTGGCTCACCCTGGATTTAATTGTGAGCAAACTGTCAGCAAATTAACTGATCAGCAATTTCCCAAAGATCCACATTTTCCATTGACATTGCCAGGAACACATATGTTGATACACATCGCTTCAAATCTAGGTATCTTTTTATTGGTGCCAACAACTGGGAGAAAGGAGCATACTATTTTTCACTTCTCAGGCAAAGAGTGATTGCCTTTCATTTATCCTAAAGCAACGCTTCTTAAATTCCAATGGTTTTCACTAGGTCAGGTAGCCTGGGGTATGGTGAACCAGCCCCTGTGCACCCAGATTTCACATTCACAATTTCAAAACATATATGATACCAGACCATCTCACTCCCCTTTTCCTGGTCCCACCTGTCCTCATTTCTCAGTCATTTCTTTGCCTTTAGATTTTCATTGTCTTTCTCTGGTCCTTTTCTCTTTCTTAAACTGAAATCAGAATTTCACACATTCATCCATCTTCCACAGTGTTTTTTGTCTGACAATACCCAACGATTTACCTTTATGCTTTTAAAATAATTTTTTCCCAGTTTATAAGTGGGTTTTTTGTTTTTTTTTTGTTTGTTTGTTTTGGGGGAGGTTGATCTCAATTAACTATTTGGAATATGTTTGTTTAGAAAAGAGGTGACAATAATTCCTGGTGCTTTGCTTAGATTTTAACTGATAGCTTGGAATTTATCTTCCTGTATGAGAAACTTTTTTTTCCCCTTTAAACTCTTTATTATTTTTGCATACATAGAAGTTCATGGGCTTCTATGTATGCAAAATACATGGAAGTATTTGGCAGAGTATGCATAGAAGTTCATCGTGCTTCCCTGATGGCTCAGCTGGTAAAGAATTTACTTGCAGTGCAGGGGACCTGGGTTCAGTCCCTGCGTCGGGAAGATCCCTGGAGAAGGGAATGGCAACCTACTCCGGTATTCTTGCCTGGAGGATTCCACGGACAGAGGAGCCTGGTGGGCTATAGTCTATGGGGTCACAAAGATTCGGACACTACTGAATAACACACACACATAAAAGTTCATTTCTCTTTCTGCTTGCAGTGTCCAGTTATCTTTTCTTACTGCTGGAGTTGATGCTGCACTACCCGGACAATCAGTGTTAGCAAAAACTTACCAACAGTGTAAAGAGATGTCCGGAGACATGGGCTCAGCAGGGGGTGCCTTCAGGAGAGCCCTGGCTGCTCTCCATGCTAGGGGTACTATCAGGACTCTACACCACAGGGCCAGAAGCTGCTTGGTTACTGTCTTAGTTTGCTAGGGCTGCCATACAAAGTACAGTTGACTGGATGGCTTCACCAACAGAAATTTATTTTCCAAAAATTCTCAACCTTGATCAAGCTGTCAGCAGGGTCAGTTTACTTTGAGGCCTCTTTCTTTAGCTTATCCATAGCCCTCCTCTCCCTGTGTGTGTCTGTGTCCTAATCTCTTCTTATGAAAATGAAAGTTGCTTAGTCGTGTTCAACTCTTTGTGACCTGATGGACTATGCAGTCCAGGGAATTTTCCAGACCAAAATACTGGAGTGGGTAGCCTTTCCCTTCTCCAGGGGATCTTCCCAAGCTAGGGATAGACCCAGGTCTCCCACATTGCAGGCGGATTATTTACCGGCTGAACTAGAGGGAGGGGACATATGTATACCTATGGCTGACTCATGTTGAGTTTTGACAGAAAACAACAAAATTCTGTAAAGCAATTATCTTTTAATTAAAAATAAATAAAAATTTTAGAAAGACACTGGTCATTGCATTAGGCCCCACTCTAATGCCTCATTTTAATTTAATTATCTCTTTAGAGAATCTGTCTCAAAACACAATCATATTCTGAGGTACTGGAGATTAAGATTATGAAATATAAATTTGGAAAGAGATACAATTCAGACCATAACAGTGCATTAACGATGCCTTGCATAGATGCCATATTTCCAGCAACAACAATTAGTTCTAAAACATAGTCTCCAAACCTCAAAGTCTGTGCAAAAGTCGGATTATGGAGCCCCATTAGGTTCAGGTGTTGTAGGCTCCTCTCACACCTTACAGACTTTTCACTTTCATAAGAAAGTGCTTATCTGATTCCCCAAACTGCAGCAGTCCAGAGGGTAGAGGAACCACCAACCAGAAGAAAGCCCCACCCTCACCATGAGGGGCAGATGTGTCAACCATAGCAGGAAGTGACTTCAGCATTGAAAGGGTAGCAGCAGAACCTTGAGAGGCAAAACTCTTGTCAGTTGCCATGTAGTACCATGAAAGCAGATAATAACAATATTCCTGAATTGTCGAGAGTAGGCAATGTTAATTTTAAAAGCCTGTAGTAGAGGCTGTGGAAGTTTTCTCATAAAATACAGTGAAAATTGTTCGGGTGTTTGAAGGACATAAACTTCAGTTATTAAAGTAATTCACCTATGCAAAATAAAAATTTCCTAGTTCTACTAGATAAATACTTCTATCTACAGAAAAGGTCCTGCTTGGAATCCATGAAGATTTTTCTATAATCCTGAACATGACATATGAAAAAAGGGCTTTCCTGTCCAAGGGGTCCTTAATATTTAGGTCCTTCACTTCCTAGTGAGGCTTCACTTCCCAGTGAGGCAGTCAGTGACTTTAGCTAACAGTTTTCAATGAAGATGTTATCAGACAATTTTTAATTTAAGCCATCCCCCTGTAGTGTGCAGTGAATCAATATTTTAATAACTTCTATAATGTTTTTATGAATACTCTAATTTTGTGACATTGTAAGACGCTTAGTGGAAACATATAAAATATACTACTATGGGCTTCCTTTGTGGCTCAGACAAGGAATAATCTGCCTGCAATGCAGGAGACCTGGGTTCAATCCCTGGGTTGGGAAGATCCCCTGGAGAAGGGAATGGCTACCCACTCCAGCATTCTTGCCTGGAGAATTCCATGGATAGAGGAACCTGGTGGGCTACAGTCCATGGGGTCACAAGGAGTTGGACATGACTGAGTGACTAAGCACACATGTACACACAATTTTGATAAACTTGTTTTGATATTTCTTCATGTTTTGGCATACCAGGAGCCTCAAAGCTGGGAGCAATCCAGATATTCTCTGCTCTAAGGGCCTGCATTGGAACGTGGGGTGTGCTCGACCCCACCCTCCTCTGAATCATCTCCATTTTACACTTTGTGTTTCTGACCACCTCCTGTCTCATATCATAGTTATTTATAAAAGTGTTTTATCCATCTTACAAGATGTGAGCTTAATTTCTAACAGCCATTCCCCCACCTCCACCCCATGGTACAAGTACCTAGTCTTTGTTTTTCACTTGGTAAACCATTTGGATCTTTTGTAGTGTTTGTTGCAGATACCTTCCAAAGCAACCCTCAGCCCCCTCCCTGAGCTCAAAGGAATATCACCAGAATGTTTTACTAGAGAGTTAGTGTAGCTTGCCACAGTGGTGTGCTGGTAAATGTTTACCAAGAGGCTCTGAGGTAGGTGGTGAGAGGGAAGGCCTGATTCCTAGTGTTTACTGGGTCTAGACCTCACTGACGGTATAGCTGAGAAATGTACAAAACTGGCCCTTTCTGGCCAATTGGACTTCAGAAAGTTCTAGCACATCTCTGGCTCACACTTTAGGGACAGTGAGAAATGCTATTCTGTAAGGAATGGATAAGCCCACTGAATCCTTTCTTCACCCACAGAAGGCAAACCTGTGGTATATATTCATATGATTGTCTCGCTTTCCATATGTCTCACACTGATATGTTGACTCCTCTCTCACCTTCCCAACCAACTGCACAAGATCTTGACAAACACTGAGAAAGCTTTAAAGTCATGAGCAATGAGTCATAAAATAGATCCACTCAGAGGTTTTTTAAGGGTCACTAATATGAAGGCAGTTCACAACTCTCAGAATTAGTAATGTGTGCATACAGACTGATTTTGGGGTTATAGTCATTAACTCTCCAAATTAATTTTTTCAAGTATTTGTTCAACTTCCTAGCCCCCTTTGCATGTAAACACATGCATTTCTTAGATAAATGCTAAATATGTCTGTGATTCAGCAATTTGTATCAATGAGAGGCAATATCACTCCTTTTCCATTCAACCGCCTCTGCCCTACTTGCATACACCAGAGTGAGCAGATTTCAAATTTCTTTAATCAGGGATTTGGGGCTTTACTCTTCTATCTCTCAATATAATGTTTGTTCTTATATTTTGACAGGTAGTCAGAATATTTAAGTTAAATTAACTCTCATTTTGGGCTTCCATGGTGGCTCGGGGTAAAGAACCCACCTGTCCATACAGGAGATGTGGGTTTGCTCCCTGGGTTGGGAAGATCCTCTGGAGGAGGGCATGGTGACTCACGCCAGTATTCTTGCCTGGAGAACCCCATAGACAGAAGAGTCTGGTGGGCTACAGTCAGCAGGGTCTCAAAGAGTCAGACATAACTTAGCTACTGAAAAACAACAACTCTCATTTTATGTAGTATATGAGAAATACCCTTTTTTCCACTCTACAGGTACTCATAAATGTTCATTAATTCTTACATGAACAAGCTGAGATTATTTCTAATCTAAAGGAAACTTTCCATTCTTAGAAGAACTAGTTTTCCCACCCGAGCCAATAAAGGTTGGACAAAAGTATCTACCCTTACTCTACTTCTCCTTTGTTAAAATAAAGGCATTTAGTTGTCTATCTCCCACAGCCAGACTCTTTCTTAAACTTCCAAGTCTCAAAAACATTGGCAAGTTATAACTGAAATCTTATGCTTAGCTATGCTGGTTTCTGGGACTTGAATGGTAAGAAAGTTCTGAGCCTTAAGAACAAACTCACTGAAAAGACTATAGTGAAAAAGACAGACAATAACAACTATTAGTGAGGATGTAAGGAGATCGGGTGCCTTATATATTGCAGATAAGAATGTGAAATGGTTAAGCCACTTTGGAAAATAGTTTGGCAGTTTCTAAAAAGTTAACCATAAACTTGCCGTATGACACAGCAATCCCAGTCCTAGGTATTTACCCAAGAGAATTGAAAATGCCTGTCTATATGATAACATGTATGCGAATATTCATAGTAGGTTATTCATAATACAGCGCTACACTGAAAAAGATCCAAATGTCTATCAACGGATAAATGAAAAAAACCAAAATGTAGTATATCCATACAGTGAAATACTCTGCAATGATAAAAAGTAAAGAAGTACTGATACATGCTGTAAGGTTGAGGGGCCTCCCAGGTGGCACTAGTTGTAAAGAACCCATCTGCCAATGCAGGGGATACAAGAGATGCAGGTTCTATCCCTGGGTTGGGAAGATCCCCTGAAGAAGGGAAATGGCAACCCTCTCCAGTATTCTTGCCTGGAAAATTCCATGGATACGGGAGCTTGGCGGACTATATTCCATAGGGGCTGCAAAGAGTGGGACTCTGAGTGACTGAACATACAACACAGAAGGTTGAAAAGCCTCAGTAATGGTAACATTATGCTAAGTGAAAACAAACAAACAAAAAACCTATATATGGTATGATTCCGTTTATGTGAATTTTTTTGTAAAGGCCTATCAACGAGAGACAGCAAGCAGAGTGGTGGTTGTTTGGGGGCAGGGACTAGGAACAAATAGACAAAGGGTCTTTCTGGGGTGGCAGAAAGTTTACACATTTTGCACTGCTGTAAATGTAGTAAAAATCATTAAATTTTATGCCTAAAAATGAGTGAATTTTATGGTGTGTGAATTATAATTCAATGAAAATTTTAAAAACCCAACACAACAAATAAAGGCCTTTGTTAATTCCACTTGGCCATTGATTTTCCTTGCCTGATGACAAATCCCAACATGGCTATGAGTCACCTTGGCACATCTTTTCCTTAGTAGATGAGGAGAGTGGTAAACATGTTCCTAGAGGAGGCAGTGGTTAGATCAGGCCCAGAAAACCCACAGATGCACTGGCAGATTTTTTTTTTCCTCACTGATCAGGTTGTCTGCAGGGAAGGACATGGCTTATTCATTGAGTAACCACAGCTGGCCCTGGGAGGGAATGAGGTTCTGTTGAGGAATGCGTGTCCCTGCTGTCATCTGCATACTGGGGGAGCTGTATTAGATGTAGGGTATTGCACTATCTTGATCCCAGGAGACAAAGATAGTTCTTGGGATGGTTTCTTTTACCACCAACCTCTTTCTTACCAAATGTCCTCTCTTTGGGACATAGCAGAATAGGAAGCTCACAGGGAACCTTCTGGTTTTAACTTGGGCTTTTGCTGTTGCCAGTGGTGAATATCCTGGAGCTTGTTCCAGAACAGCCATATGTAAGATGGCAGTTCCCATAAAGGGACTGTCCAGGAGTTGGGAGAGCAGGAACTTTGGCAAGGAGTCTGTGATATTATTCCAGGCCCAGGGGGAAAACAATACGTTATTTTTTGTCCATAAAACTAGCAAACTGGAAAATTAGGACATGCATACTGTTTTAATTTGGAGTTCTTAGAAAATAATGGACTTGAGAGTATAGTCTGGGTGACTTAATTTGCTTCCAGAAATACCTCTAAGGAATGTTTCACACTGGTGGTCTGGTTCCTCTGCCCTGTGGCCCCACCTACCTTTTCATCTTGATGTTCTTTTATTTTCTTGTATGTAAATGATTTTTAAGGTGTATTCACCCTTGAAAAAAAAACTTTAAAAGTATTTTGTTATGCTAAAAAAACCTTAACATGAGTTCTACTTTCCTGACAAGTTTTAAGTACACAAAATACAGTATTGTTAACTATTGGCTGATGTTGTACAGCAGATTGCTAGAACGTTTTCTTTTTGCACAACTGAACCTTTATAACCATTGAATAGTAACTCCTCATTTCTCCCTCCCCCAAGATCCTGGCAACAACCATTCTATTTTATTTCTATGAACTTACTATTCTATGTACCTCATGTAAGTGAGTATTTATCCATCTGTGTCAGTGATATACCACTTAGCATAATTCCCACCAGGTTCATCCATATTGCCATGCATAAAAATAGCAGGACTTCCTTCTCATTTAAAGCTGAATAATATTACATCATAGGTTTATACCACATTTTCTTTATCCATTCATCTGTCACCTGGACATTTAAGTTTTTTCTATAACTTGGCTATTTTGAATAACATAACACTGCAGTAAACATGGGAGGGCAGAAACCTCTCTGAAAGCCTGATTTCAATTATTTTGGACAAATACTCAGTACTGGGGTTGCTGGACTATACAGTAGTTCTAGTTTTAATTTTTTGAGGAATATTCATATTGTTTTTTATGACAGCTGCATAATTATGCATTCCCACCATCAGTGCACACGTGTTCTCTTCTCCACATCCTCACCAACAGTTAACTTTTGTTTTCTTGATAATGGCCATCTTAACAGGTGTGAGGTGAAACCTCACTGTGGTTTTGATTTGCATACCTCTGATGATTTGTACTTACCCTTCTATTACTAGTGCTTGGCAATGCCTGCAACACAGCAGATGTTCAATAAATATTTGTCCAAGAAGTGAATTATTTAAAAGTAAAGTCATACTCAGTACATGCACAAATGAAGATTCAACTGGGGGGGTGGAGGGTGAGGGGGCAGTAAGTAGTGTCTAGGACACAAAAGCAAAAAGTCTGCAGGCTGATTGGGGTTCCTTCTGGTTTCATATTAGAAGGCTACCAAAACAGCTGGGGCCTGAGGACTTGAAAATTTCACCACAATGGAAAGAGATGAGTATTTTTAGAAGGAGCAAAATTTAGATGTTTTGCACAATCTTTTAAAAATCATTATCTTAAATATTTACATTTTCTGAATGTTTGTGCTCTGGAGCAAACCCCAGAAATTTATTTTTTTTTTCAATCTCTCCTATCCTTCAAGACTTGCCTTAAAGCATCTATCCCCACAGATGCTTTTCCTGAAACTTTCAAAAAAATTTTTCAACAAATATTTGTGTCCTACCTTCCTTTGAACCCCCATATCCTTTGCAACACTCTTCTTGCCCACTCACTCTCCCCACCTCTGTCTCTTGTGACAGTTCTCAGTTCTTATCTAATTCTTCCCTCTTGAAGGCAAGCTCTGTCGTGACAGCAGCAGCTCTTTGTGTCCCATACATAAACTCTAAGGTACTAAACATTTGTTTGATTGGACTTATTAATCATTTGGTTGGTATCAGATTATTTTCTTAGGCAAGGGATACAGCTCTGAAGACGTGGCTTATAGACCCCACGTACTTTAAAATATTAATAGCTCATCTTCTAGAAACTGATGTCTATACATAGGTGTTATGATCCAATTTTTAAATAGAAAAACATTTTTTTTTCCCTAAAAACATTTACCGACTTGAAGGTATAAAGGAAATACTTTCAGTTGCTCAAGTTTATCAAAACAATGCCTAATTTCATGAAGGAAGGAAGAACTGGGGTGAAATTCCATTGCTATGTTTGATTGTTGCTATGAAAATACATAATCAATATTTCACACTTCAGTTCAGTTCAGTCGCTCAGTCATGTCTGACTCCTTGCGACCCCATGAATCGCAGCACGCCAGGCCTCCCTGTCCGTCACCAACTCCCGAAGTTCACTCAGACTCATGTCCATCGTGTCGGTGATGCCATCCAGCCATCTCATCCTGGGTCGTCCTCTTCTCCTCCTGCCCCCAATCCCTCACAGCATCAGAGTCTTTTCCAATGAGTCATCTCTTTTCACACTAGTAAACAGTAATTATGAAATGTTTTTCGCTGTGTAGATATGCCCCTAATTGATATTTTTTTTATATGACAGTTCAGTTCAGTCACTCAGTCGTGTCCTACTCTTTGTGACCCCATGAACTGCAGCACACCAGGCCTCCCTGTCCATCACCAACTCCCAGAGTCTCTCCAAACCCATGTCCGTCAAGTCGGTGATGCCATCCAACCATCTCATGCTCTGTTGTCCCCTTCTCCTCCTGCCCTCAATCTTTCCCAGCATCAGGGTCTTTTCAAATGAGTCAGCTCTTTGCATCAGGTGGCCAAAGTATTGGAGTTTCGGCTTCAACATCAGTCCTTCCAAAGAAATCCCAGGGCTGATCTCCTTCAGAATGGACTGGTTGGATCTTCTTGCAGTCCAAGGGACTCTCAAGAATCTTCTCCAATACTACAGTTCAAAAGCATCAATTCTTCGTCACTCAGCCTTCTTTATAGTCCAACTCTCACATCCATACATGACCACTGGAAAAACCATAGCCTTCACTAGATGGACCTTTCTTGGCAAAGTAATGTCTCTGCTTTTGAATATGCTGTCTAGGTTGGTCATAACCTCCCTTCCAAGGAGTAAGCATCTTTTAATTTCATGGCTGCAGTCACCATCTGCAGTAATTTTGGAGCCCCCAAAAATAAAGTCTGACACTGTTTCCACTGTTTCCCCATCTATTTGCCATGAAGTGATGGGACCAGATGCCATGATCTTCGTTTTCTGAATGTTGAGTTTTAAGCAAACTTTTTCACTCTCCTCTTTTACTTTCATCAAGAGGCTCTTTAGTTCTTCTTCACTTTGTGCCATAAGGGTGGTGTCATCTACATATCTGAGGTTATTGATATTTCTCCCAGCAATCTTGATTCCAGCCTGTGCTTCCTCCAGCCCAGCATTTCTCATGGTGTACTGTGCATATAAGTTAAATAAGCAGAGTGACAATATACAGCCTTGACATACTCCTTTTCTTATTTGGAACCAGTCTGTTGTTTCATGTCCAGTTCTAACTGTTGCTTCCTGACCTGCATACCGGTTTCTCCAAAGGCAGGTCAGGTGGTCTGTATTCCCATCTCTTTCAGAATTTTCCACAGTTTATTGTGATCCACACAGTCAAAGGCTTTGGCACAGTCAATAAAGCAGAAATAGATGTTTTTCTGGAACTCTTTTGCTTTTTCGATGATCCAGCAGATGTTGGCAATTTGGACAAGGCAAGCTTCAAAAAAGAAATCAGTTTAGACTTTTGGAGCTGCGTAATATCTGTAAATATTTCTAATGTACAACATTTCTGATATCTTTCCCATTCTCTTATTAGCATGGGCATTTCTAGAAAGACCCCAATTTTCCTTTCTGTCTCTATGTGGCATGAAGGAAGCCATATTAATTGGGTGATATTTATGTGAGCTGGATTCTAGCTTTGACTTTGGCAATGAATAACTGAGTAATCTGGAATAAGTCTCTTGGGATCTCAACGTTCTTATCTGAATCTGAATCATGAGGGAAGTGGACATCAGGATTTGCCATCTATAGCTTAGGATTTCCTGTCCCCTCAACACTGAGGATCTTTAGTTCACTTCCTTTTCTCCCCCATCCTGCTGCACCCAATCATTGTCCAAAGAACCAGATTCATGGGTCAGGAGGCTGAGTGACAGATGACCTGTCCAGGATAGAAATGCTATGTTGACACCCTTGGGATAGATATGTGGTGAGGTGGGACAACGTGACTAAGCCTAAGCATAGACAGGACAAAGGCTGGAGAAGAATGGATCCTGCACGTGTAGCATCTTGGGGAAGAGAAGACAAGGGGTGAGGACAGAGGGCACCAGCTGGGCTGGGAGACCTGTGCTCAGGTGGACTACACTCCAAGTCCTAAGGTTGTCACCAGGAAGCCTGGGTCCTTAAACAGTACCCTCTCCCTTCCAATCCCCATAAACTCCTGGACAGACTTCTAGCAGCCTCATTAAGGGCCAATTCTGGTTTAAAACCTTCTTCATTATAAGATAAGTACATCAAAATACCAAGTGACGATAAGATATCAAGCCAAAGGGCATGAGAAGATTGTGAGTCTAAAGTGAAACCAGGACTTCTCTCCATTGGCTCACAGGGGAAGGTCCTATGAATAAAGGAAGCCCTTGGGATCTTCTTTCTCTTTCCCAGTTGGATCTCACATAAGCCCACCAGTGCCGCATTGGACTCAGCCTCCTTGAAGGTTTACCTCTGCTCCTGGGCTCCATGCTTCCCACTGTTCTCATTGTTCTTCAGGATTGTAGTCTATGAGTCCCTCCTGTGGCCAGGGCTGGACCTCAGGAATGCAGGGCTAAATGCTTCCATTCCTCTCTTTGCTGCTGCTACCGCTGCTAAGTCACTTCAGTCGTGTCTGACTCTGTGCGACCCCAGAGACAGCAGCCCACCAGGCTCCCCCGTCACTGGGATTCTCCAGGCAAGAACACTGCAGTGGGTTGCCATTTCCTTCTCCAATGCATGAAAGTGAAAAGTGAAAGTGAAGTCGCTCAGTCGTGTCCAACTCTTAGTGACCCCATGGACTGCAGCCCACCAGGCTCCTCCGTCCATCGGATTTTCCAGGCAAGAGTACTGGAGTGGGGTGCCATTGCCTTCTCCGATTCCTCTCTTTAGGCCTATCTGAAACCTTCTTTTAAACTGGTGGAGGAGTTATAAGGAGGACACAAACAGGAGTCACAGCTTGTGTTACTTTCTAATTTTGCTTGAGATGGCTGAGCCTCCCAACAAAGAGATGTTTTTAAACAGATTAAAGTAAAGAAGCCAGCAAACAAACAGTGCAGGCAGCATCTGGTTTCATGGAGCACCTCATGTACTTTAAGGAAACATACTGCTCTCCATTTCTTCTTAAACCCTTCTGCCATGAGTCATGCCTTTCCACCTTGGCTGATGGTTGTGAGTCGTGCCTTTCTGCCTTGGCTGATAATTGTGACTCTTGACTTGTATATCATGTCTGCCTGTCTTGTCTAGGATTTAATTTATTTTGAAACTTTCCTGACAGGACAGGTATACTAATGTTTCCTGAAAGCATTCATTACTTCAGTCCTCCCCATAATTAAGCTTTTTAAATTTTTTTTTTTCTTTTAAAGAAGACTGTATATAGAGTTTAATATCTCAAATGACTATTAAAGAAATCTAACTGCTTTGCCCTCTCTGCCTTTCAATCCAGATTCTACAGGACATTGTTTTATTTAGAGTTAGGGTATGCATGGATATGAACTTGGGCAAACTTTGGAAGATGGTGAGGGACAGGGAAGCCTGATGTGCTGAATTCCATGAGGTTGCAGAGTTGGACACAACTGAATGACTGATCAACAACAGGGTGTTGAAAATCTTAACTCCTTCATCACTTTATCTTCAGTTTGGAAAATCTGCAGAAAAATTTCTCCTGGATCTAAGGGCAAGAAACCTTTTGCTTCTTCTCTTTAATCAGTACATGTTCATAGATAGTCTTGTGATTCTTATAATAATCATGTTTATTTTTACTTTGGCACAGTTCTACTATAGTAATTGTGCAAAATGCTATAGCATGTCTCCTGTATACTAATTTTCATATTGTGTCTCATCATTACCCAACTTTCTGTGGTTGGTATTGATTTTTTTCTTAATTCTGGAAGAAGATTTCTCTCCAATCTGTTTATATTTCAAACTATTTTTAAACTTTTTATTTTGAGCAAATTTTAGGTTTATAAAAAACCTGCAAACATAGAACAGAGAGGTCCTATGTACTTTTAACCCATCTCCTCTTACTTTTAATTTTGTTCTATTGTATGTATTTGTAGAAGTCACTGACAATTCCTTTTCAAGCAGACCCACATGTGTGTCACTAGTTTGGCCATCTGAAACCCTGAGCCTCTGGTCAAACAGGTTGGAAATGACTTATGCATACATCTCTGGCAGCTCTGACATAGGAAGGATGCCTAGCTTAAAAATGAACTACCAGTTCAGTTCAGTTCAGTCGCTCAGTCGTGTCCAACTCTTTGCGACCCCATGAATTGCAGCACGCCAGGCCTCCCTGTCCATCAGCATCTCCCAGAGTCCACTCAGACTCACGTCCATCGAGTCAGTGATGCCATCCAGCCATCTCATCCTCGGTCATCCCCTTCTCCTCCTGCTCCCAATCCCTCCCGGCATCAGAGTCTTTTCCAATGAGTCAACTCTTCGCATGAGGTGGCCAAAGTACTGGAGTTTCAGCTTTAGCATCATTCCTTCCAAAGAAATCCCAGGGCTGATCTCCTTCAGAATGGACTGGTTGGATCTCCTTGCAATCCAAGGGACTCTCAAGAGTCTTCTCCAACATCACAGTTCAAAAGCATCAATACCTTCTAATAATTTGCTAAAAAGTGACTTGGCCACAAGGAAATAGGAACTAAAGAATATGATTCAGAAAAATGGCCATTAGGACTATCAGTTTAAAATTCTGTATTTGTAGAAACTGAATTTTTACAATGTTCATAATCACTATTAATCATAGGTGGTTTCATATCTATATAACTGTCTATAAGCATTTGCATCCACTTATCATATTTCCCCTGTACTATTTGGACTTAAAATAATTCATAATTAGTTTTTCATCAATAGAAAATTAGTAATTTTTTCAGCGATCTAGCAATTTGTGGCCTTATAATAGGTTATATTAGAGGTTATGAAACAGCATGAACCTACTTTTAAGAAGTAGATGTTTGTGCTCACGTGTGTGTGTATGTGTTGGAAGGAAATAACTCAAGATTTCAAAGTTTCAACTAGATAGACTGAATTTATGTGTTCATAATATCCCTTTTTGCATGTCTATATTTTCTAACTCTTTTTGTATTGAGTAACTTTGCTTTTATACCAAAAGAAAGCTAATGAAAAACTTTAATAAAGCATGGAAGAAAACATAAAATTCTGTTTTAATGAATTCCCCTAGAAAAGGATATTAAATTGTTTTAACCAATCTACTTTTGTCAGCCATTTAGGCTATTCCACTGTTATTGAACAATTCTTTTTTTCAACTTTTCAGTATGGTAGGAAACAAAGAGCATAAATAATTGGCAACAAGAGCAACACCCAAAGAAACCATTTTAACAACCAGACAGTATGCTATGATTTTACTAAAATCTGAAATTACATTGGAATTTTACCATAAAAAACATTTTATCTTTCCAGATGTTGACTTTCCAGGCAATTGTCACAAAGCTAAACTGAATGAAGACATCTAGTGGCTATTGTCCCCATGTTCATAGCACTTTGCCTTTTGTACACATTGGAATCTGGAAAGGGGAGTCAGAGACAGGCTTAGGAATCAGTCTCCTGGATGGTTGGTAACCAAAGGTGACTTGGAGAAGAGAATCATGAGTTTAAGTTTTTCATAAGAACTCTTTATTTGTTTATTTATTTTTTTGGGTGCCACATCACCATTCTTAAGACCATGCACAGTCTGAGGCTGTGATTTCAGGGATTTTTTTGTTTTGTTTTGCCTCTAGTATCCCCACTAGTATCTACTTGTTCTAGGATAGTTTTACAGCATTTATTTTAAAATAAAAATACAGGAATTTCCCTGGCTGTTGAATGGTTAAGCCTCCATGCTTCCACTGCAGGGAGCTTGGGTTTGATTCCTAGTTAGGGAACTAAGATACCATATGCCAAACAATGTGATCAAAAAATTAAAAATTAAAAAAAAAAGTCTGCATAGACCAAGCGAATCTGTGGATTTGAAAACAGCCCTAAAATCTATGGTTTTCCTCCTAACTATGCAGCTAACTTCCTGAGAGCGCTGTGATAAATCATTGATGACTTTGCTCCTTAGTTTCCCCATCCATCTATTCATCCATCCTTCTGACAGATAATCATTAAGCACCATGACCCTGTGGAAAGAAAAATCAGTAGAACCTGATTCCCTTGTCAAGATACTTGGAATTTAGGGGAAAAGACAAGCAAAAAATCAAAGATTATAATTCAGTGTGGCAAGTGTGATATTGAAAGTGTGCAAAGAGTGCTAAAAGAGCAATGAGAAAGAACATCAAGTCACACTTAGAGATGTAGAGGGGAGCTCCAGACCACTGTGAAGAAAAGATGATGCCTTCATGGAAAGTTGAACTCTATTAAATGGGAGAGATTCACTAGCTGATCTAAAAGAAATGTCTTACATCTATACTCCTATGTTAATTGAAGAAATGCTCATGTGAGCTCCCCATGAAGAAGCTTTGCAGAGCTTCAAGAAAGAAACAAAAGATATACATGAATTTGCCTAGTTTATCCATGGCCGCCTATACCCTAAAGAGTGGTCTAGGTCTTAATCTCTTTTTCCTAATGTGCCCCAAGAAGAAAATATTCATCTGTTGGATCTTCCTGTCATTTGGTGTATTTATAAGTAGTCATTTGAAGGGTATCTGACCTTCATAAAAGCAATCACCTCTATAGCCCCTGTCCAACAGGTCTGTCCTCCAAACATTTCCTTGTGGTAAACTGTGTAGCCTTTTTCTCTAGGTTAATCCAAGTGCTATAATATGGACAGAGAAGCAACCCCCAAACTTTGTTTCCATTTATGGGCACACATAGCCCCAATATTAGTTTTCTGCTAAATATCTCTGGTTACCATTTTAAATTTTTTTAATTAAATTATAAATGCTTTATAAATATTGTATTAGTTCCTGCTGTACAATGAAGTGAATCAGCCGTATATATACATATATTCCTTCCCTTTTGGACCTCCCTCTGCCCTCTTTGATCCCACCCATCTAGGTCATCCCAGAGCACCGAGCTGAGCTTCCTATGCTTTACAGCAGGTTCCACTAGCTATCCATTTTACATATGGTGGTGTATATGTCAATCCTAATCTCCCAATACATCATACCTCCCTTTTCTGAAAATTATCTGCTCCAAATCTGAACTAATTTTAGACACAGTTGCAAATCTAAAAAAACTTTTAAAAAATCATAAGCAAATCATTTCAGTTCCTAGCATACACTGTTGGTTCCTTTCCCAAAGTCTACTTTTCCCTCTTCTTTTTCCTAAGGGAATTCCAGTTTGGCCCAGGGTAGATGCTATTTAGCCCAAATCAATCCTGAGGATTCTACCCCCTTCGTTAGTGGTTGGTTTAGGAAAGGGAAATCACCTGGAGTGGAGGGGCGGGGGAGTTCAGGAAAAGGTTTCCTTCTCCTAAGAGAGAGACACAGGAGGAGGTGCTCTCTTTCCTTCTGGAACACTGCTGGGTCCAGATGTGCCTCTAGAACCACTGTGACCATATTGCCTCCAACGGGAGGATAAAGCCAGGCATGGACAAAGGCAGAGCTAGAAGAATCACCCGGGAGTGAAACAGCCTGAAGTATCCTGCCTGGACTCCATCTTCCTTGGGCTGTCTTAGTTCTAGGAAACAATAAACAGCCTTGCTGTTTGAGCCATGATGAGTCAAGGTTTTCAATTATTTGCAGCCAAAACACCCTAACTAGTAGCCAAGTACACACCAAAGTTTGTGCACTCTGTTTATAGAGCATTATGTCAGGCGTTTAGTTCTAGGAAACAGGCTTATCCAATTTCCCAGTTCATGGCCGATTAGAAACAACAGCACGTGCAGAAAGAAAGACTGTTAGAGACAGGCGGCCAGAGAGAGAGGGAAGAGAGGCAAAGGAAGAAACAAGAACTGAGGCTGAAACAGTAGGGGCTTATTTAATGTTGGAACAAACAAGTCCACCCACCTCCATAGCCTTTGTGGGTATCAGAGTGCATCTCCATGACTAATCCATAATGAAGGCCACATATCATCAATGGAAGTTTGCTTTCTGTTTAGTGTATTCTGTTTTAGAAGGGGATCAAGGCTGATTAATATTTAAAAAATATTTCTTTGTAAACAAGGAAAAGGTTTCCTTTGTAAACAAGGAAAAATGATTAAAGGGATAAGATTATCTGAAAAAGACACACAGATAACAACTCTCTCCCTTCCAATAAATGAGTGCTCTACATATATGCAAATAGAATCTGTTAGTTTGCTTCATTAAAAGAAAAGGGAGGGGGGGAAATAAAGTAGTATTTTGATTGCTACACTGAGAGGCTCATTTCAGTTTTGATCCCCACGTGGAGCCCCAGCAGAGCAGAAGCAAAGCTGACGGATGAGGATGTGGTGCTGCTCTTCTGCAAGTTTCTCTATTTTGGTTGAATGGCTCGGCAAGCCTGGCTAAGCTGTTTCCTCAGAAGCCTGCCTGTAGGAAGTAAATAAGCTGCTTGACTCTTCTCCTAGAGGGGGTTGAACAATTGTAATTAAAATGTAAATAATTCTCAGGGCCAACAGCTTGTAGACAAAAATATCTGGAAAGATCATAACCGAAACTGCACGCAAAACAGGTCCTCAAGTCTTTGTCTACACAAATGCTATGCCCACCAGTTGCTTCAGTCACCTTGGTGAGAAATCATGCTAACCGAGTCATTTGCAAGCATGAAGAGGAAACCAGCTGGTTGCTGTACACTGCTGACGCCAGGGACTCAAGTTGAGGGAAGCTTGTTTATCAAGTTCCCAGCGCGTGGACAACTCAGAACACAAGTGTTACAATGAATTCAGGGCCTTTCTGCAATCAGCTGGTGCATTTGCGGGCCCACACACCTTCACTCTCTGATTGGAAGAGCTGCTCCTGGCCCCACAGATGTAGGCTCAGCCCAGACCCCCACAAGCCTGCCCACTGCTGAGGCTGGAGGTGTAAGATGAGCTGTCTGCACAGGTCTCCACCCACCCTTTGGTTTTAAAACCCTCCTTCTTTTGAAGAGTTTCCTAAAACTTAAAAAAAATGCAAAGGCTCAGTGGTAAAGAATCTGCCTGCTAAGGCAGGAGATGCGGGTTCAAACCCTGGGTCGGAAGATGCCTTGGAAGAGGAAATGGCAACTCACTCCAGTATTCTTGCCTGGGAAGTCCCATGGACAAAGGAGCCTGGTGGACTACAGTCTATGAAGTCACAAAAGAGTCGGACACGACTTAGCAACTAAACAACAAAACGTTAATAAAATGGAAGAAAACCTAACATCTTTCTATCTAATTACTAACAAATCTTCATGTGCCTTACATAAATAACAAATGATTTATTAACATGAATATGAGAAAAACAATTAAAGAATTTTATTAAGAATGAAGCTTAAGATTATTTCAGTTAATGGTTTTCAATGGCATTTTTTTCCCCTTCACACCAGTATATTACCATCCATACTGAGAATGTTAGTGGTAAGCTGTGGTTGTTAGCCAATATTTTGGTATTTCCTATATGCTCTGCATTCATTGTTTCATTCTGTTATCACGATAGCATGTGTACAATTATTAAACCCATTTCATGGATGAAGAATATGAAACTTTGAGATGTAATTGGCCTGGACACATTGACGAAATGGTTGGATTACCAAACAGGTCCATTCCAACACTGAAGTCCTAACCACTACATAGTTACTGACAATAGTTGTACTGAAGGTTTCCAAGATTTTCTAGTTTTTTATTTAAAAGGACCTAAGAATGTCTCACTTGCATTCTAATATGTTGCTTTGAGGCAGGGATAAGGCTAGAATCATGGCTAATGTGTGGAAAATAGTGAGAAGCTATGTATGCTCATGAAATCTCTTGTACATTTGTCACAGGGAGAAAAGACTGAGACCTAATTTTAGAGTTTCTTTTACAGGGAATTCTAATTTTTGAAACTGAGTTTAGTCCAACATTACAGTACTCTCCAATTCAAGGTTCTAAATACTCTTCCTTCTAGTTTTTTCATTCTGAAATGCTTGCTTGATTTTTAAGTTTCATTAAAAGAACCTGATTTTAAAGTTTTTTTACACTCTACATTCATTCATATTTTAGACTTATTCTTTCAAATAGTCATTATTTACTGCCTTCATAATGTCTAAACAATTCCAAGCCTGCAGAAAAAGGTATGGCACTAGTGGCTTGTTTCACAGGCTTTCTTGGAAGGTCCCACTTTCTTCCTTGATTACCTGGTTTGGGTTCACAAGATAGACAGGGTTTCATCTTGGTGATCTCCAAGTGGCTTCTACTTAAACTGCCCTTGGGATATATAGGCTAGTTCAGGTATCTGTATTTTAGTGTACTGCTTTTCAATATTAAGTGCATATATATATACACACACATGTATTATATACCATTTCCTTCTCCAGGGGATCTTCCTGACCCAGGGATCAAACCCGGATCTCCCACATTGCAGGCAGACGCTTTACCATCTGAGATACCAGGGAATCCCATATATATAGATATATACATATCATAGTTAAGTTAAACGATAATTTATATATATGTATGATTGAACCCGGGTCTCCCGCATTGCAGGCAGACGCTTTAACCTCTGAGCTAGCAGGGAAGCCCCGTGTATATATGCATGCTTATTCACTCTGTTGTGTCCAGATCTTTGCAGCTCTTTGGACTACAACCTGCCAAGCTCCTCTGTCCATGGATTTTTCAGTCAAGAATACTGGAGTGGGTTGCCATTTCCTCCTCCAGGGGATCTTCTCCACGCAGGGATCAAATCCACATCTCCTGTGTCCCCTGCATTACAAGAGGATTCTTTACCTGCTGAGCTATTGGAGAAGTCCTTATGTATATATACATATGTGCATAGACATATGCATATGTGTTACAAATACATGCTTGCTGTTCCAGTAGTATATGCTCACTGGAATAAAGTATTAAATAACAAGAAGCATATGAAGTTGAAGTGAAAAACTTAGATATTTTACTGCTAAAGATAAACCTTTTATGAAGTTTAGGGCTTTACCTTCCATGTTTTGGAGTTAACTACCTTGTGAAAATTCCCAACTCTCCACCACTTTGGTGGCAAATTCTTTTCCCTTCATTTTTTAAACTGACCCTATTCTACTTAATTTGAGCCTCTTGATGAAAGTGAAAGAAGAAAGTTAAAAAGTTGGCTTAAAACTCAACATTCAAAAAACAAAGATCATGGCATCAGGTCCCATCACTTCATGTCAAATAGATGGGGAAACAATGGAAACTGTGAGAGACTTTATTTTGGGGGGCTCCAAAATCACTGCAGGTGGTGACTGCAGCCATGAAATTAAAAGATGCTTGCTCCTTGGAAGAAAAGCTATGATCAACCTAGACAGCATAGTAAAAAGCAGAGACATTTCTTTGCCAACAAAGGTCAATATATTCAAAGCTATGGTTTTTCCAGTAGTCATGTATGGATGTGAGAGTTAGACTATAAAGAAAGCTGAGCGCCAAAGAATCGATGCTTTTGACCTGTGGTGTTGGAGAAGACTCTTGAGAATCTGTTGGACTGCAAGGAGATCAAACCAGTCAATCCTAAAGGAAATCAGTTCTGAATGTTCATTGGAATGACTGATACTGAAGCTGAAACTCCAATACTTTGACCACCTGATGCGAAGAACTGACTCATTGGAAATGACCCTGATGCTGGGAAAGATTGAGGGCAGGAGGAGAAGGGTATGACAGAGGATGAGATGGTTGGATGACATCACTGACTCAATGGACATGAGTTGAGCAAGCTCCGAGAGTTGGTGATGAACAGGGAAGGCTGGCGTGCTGCTGTCCACGGGGTTGCAAAGAACCAGACATAAGCGACTGAACTGACTGACTGATTTTACTCAATTTGATCTCACTTCCAGCAGTTTCTCCTCTGGGTGGCGCCCTGTCCAGGAAGGGAGCTGCTGTCCTCAAATCTACTACTTTGTGGATCTCCTTGTCTAAGATTCTCCAGACCCCCAGTTGCTCCTCTGCATCCATCTGCACAGACATTGTCTGTGGTTTACTGTCACCAGCTTTTACTTCATGGTCTATGTACGCACCTTGCACACAGTGCGATAGCATATATTGTTCATGGGTTTTGGGTATTGTTGTATTTTAGTCATTTGTTTTTATGCAGAAATACAGAAAGATTAAAAACCCATGGTGCTACTACTTCCATCTTCCCAGAATCTCCCTCTACTCTCAGATTTTCTATTTTATAACAAGTTAAACTAGCTACAGAGAAAGATCAATGCATCTTTAATGGGACCCAGTCTTAGACATGATGTTCTACATAGGATATGTTTGTCAACTTTAGCTCACATCAGCACACCTTGGAAGCTATAAAAGTGCCTGATGCCAGGGTCCCATTCCCGAAACTTAATTGGTCTGGGATGGTTTGCTCCCCAGGTGATTCCAGTGCAGAGCCAAGTTTGACAACCAGTAATAGTAAGAAATAAGAAAAACAATTTTCAAAGCCCAGCAAGGTCTTTATTGCATGTGGTTCAGGCTAGGCTGGCCCATACTCTAGCCACTGGAGTAGTCAAGTTACCCAGGTGTAGCCAATCATGGTGCTCTATTCCTGTCCAGGGGAAAGACACATGACCCAAGGTGAACCAGTGAAAAAAATTTCCCACGATATTTGCTTGAGTTGTCATAAAAGAAGTACTTTCTTTTCCTGGAAATTATAAATTGCAAGATTACTGAAACCTTGAACTTTCTGAGGCTATCATTACTCCAAATGAGGAAAATCTGCCTGAGACTCAAGCATAGAGAGGAAAGCACTGTTGAGAGATGGAAAGAGTAGACAGAATCTTGGTAATGGTATTGATGTAGTTTTTAGGGGTCCAAAATATAATGCCCCTCTTTGCCTAAATTCAGGATAAATTGAGAGATAGATGCAGAGGTTAGGTAAATGGAGATGAAATAATTTTGTTCCTGAGAAGCTGACTGAGGTCATGGCTTTGTATTGCTGCCCAAAAGAATATTCTAACACTCTGCTCCTTAGTTAATCTGATTTACAACCAGTCACTGGCAAGGCTGAGATCTTTAGACTTTGTCCTCCATTGCAAGTTGCATAAGGTAGGAGGGCAGACTGGAAGATGGACTCTCTGACCAGAGAAATTGAAGGGTACTGGGAGAGCAGAACCATGTCCACATGCGAGATCCTTTCCCCAGTTCCTCAGCTGAATAACTCTCAAGGGCCATGGCCCATGGTGTGGTGACCTGAGTTTCTGCTAAATTTTGGCCCCTACTTGCTCCTACTACATCAATGCACCTTCAGACCCCGATCATTCCTCCTACTCTCAGGAGAAATGAATGAATAGAATGAGAATACTGGAGTTCTTCTCATGCTTGTTCATCCTGAGCGAGTCACAACTGCTTGAGTTCCTGGATTCTGCTACGTATAAAGCCACTTGCACTCCTGAATTTCCTGACTGTGGTCAAACAAATTCTCTTTCTTTAAGTCAGCTTGACATAGGTCTTTGTCATTTAGAAACGAAGTTTTGATGAATATGTCACCTAATTTTCTTATGTTTAATAAAATCAGTTTCAAGAAATATGTAATGAGTGGCTGTAGGGAAATACCATTTTTTCTAGTGCCACCAATGGGCCTTCTTTGAGGGCATACATATTAGGTTTGGTATTGGATTTGTATATGATTGTGCTTTTGGAATTTTTGTAACATGGCCTTATCGATAGACTTTCCAAGTTCCCATCACTATTCCTTCATCCTTTGCCTTCCGGTCTGGGGTGATGAGTTTCAGTATTACTGGTCCGAGCATACTGCACCATTTAGAGTTCTTACCTGCCTACACCTTTTGTAAACAGTCCTTTATTTAGCCTCCTGGAGTTATTCCACTTGTTCTTTGACTGTCACCTTTCCCCATTGGCCTCCAGCCTGATAGTAGATCAGTTATTATGTTACTGTGACACAGACATACCTTCACAGGCACTACAAGTTCCGCAGAAGAGCTGACATAGTCACTTTTATATTCAGTTACTATACAAAGGTCAAAACCTTTGAATGTTTCACCTAAGAGAAACTTTTTTCCCACCCCACCCACTCCCCCGTCTGGCAAATAAGGATAATATTTGTCTATCTACTGAAGAAAAATGAGTTTTTCAAAAGAAATATTCCCCTCCTTTTTTCCATGATCAGATTATCAAGAATAAAACAGACAAAAATCCAGATAGGAAAAGTATGCTCATCTCAGAATTCTCCAAGTGGTGAGAAGACATTTAAAAATTCACTTAGTTAATTTAAATTGTAAATATTGGTTTAAAGTATCACATTAAAAAAAAGAACTTAAGAATAAAGTGTTTTTTTGTGGGGGAGGGATAATGTGCTGTGGCTTTTTATGTAGTATTCTCAGATGAGTGAATTATTTCTTTCTAGCTTTTCTCCTCTCTTTTCTCTTTAACCAAGGAAGAAAGAATCAAAAATGTTTTTTCTAATCTTCGTTTTTTCTCATTTCCTATCTACTAACTTCATTTATTATTGAAAGAGCACTATACATAATTAAAATTACTTTTTGAATGGGTATTTTAAATGGTATTGAAGTGTTACTAAAGTTCTTTTAGCTACACAGTATAAACAAGTCAATATCTTTCACCACATTTCAAAATAACCAATGAGAAAACATAAGGGAGAAAAGACATATCCTATGCACAACAGTATGAAAGAGCATAAAATATTTATAAGTAGCTTTAACAAGAAATGTGCATGACCTATATGAAGACAATTATATAATTTTATTGAGTGTATAAAGAAGATGAATAATAATAATAAAAGTTAACATTTCTCTGTACTTTGTGCTAGGCTCTATTTCCCTGTGTCACCGTCTTATCTGTGAAGCACTGCGAAACACTGCAGTAGCCAGCACATTCCTGAGCCTGACTCAGTTTCCTTAACTTCTCTGTGCTGCAGTTTCTCCACCTGAAAAACCAGGAGAGGTACAATATGTATCTCATACAAATGTAATAAGATTTAAATGTCACTGCAAATAAGGTGCTCAGAATGGTCCCTGGCAAATAGCAAGCAATTGTTATGTATTAGTTATTCTCACCACTTCTGAAAACAATCTCATGACATAAGTCCCATCCTTATAATCAGTTGTTGTTGTTGTTTAGTTGCTGAATCACATCAGACTCTTTTGCAACGCTATGGACTGTAACCCGTCAGCCACCACTGTCTGTGGGATTTCCCAGGCAAGAATACTGGAGTTGCCATTTCTTCCTCCAGCGAATCTTCCTGATCCAGGGATTGAATGCACATCTCCTGTTTTCTCCTGCATTGGCAGGTGGATTCTTTACCATTGAGCCACCCAGGAACTGATTATCAGGGAGGCAAGGAGCTTGTCTAATGTCATCCAGTAAGTAAATGACTGGGATTCCTATGCTGGCTTGTCCAACTCAAGAGCTAGAACTCTGTACTTATATGTTTGTGTTTCTAGATGAGAAGGCAGTGGTATTTGATACTTTGTAGAGTAATTCTAGAGTTCATCTGAAAAAATTAACATAGAGTATTTTAAAAATAAAGAAGCAATGGGAGATTAGTCATAAATAATTGCATCAAAATTATAAATAGTTCTATGTTAAAATCAAAGATAATTAGGGTGATGGACCTGTTCTCTATCTTCATGGTAGCAGTAGTTACACAACAATGTGCTTAGTTGCTCAGTCATGTCCAGCTCTTTGCAACCCCGTGGACTGTAGTCCACCAGGCTCCTCTGTCCATGGGGATCCTCGAGGCAAGAATACTGGAATGGGTTGCTATACCCTCCTCCAGGGGATCTTCCCAACCCAGGGACTGAACACAGGTCTCCTGCATTGCAGGCGGATTCTTTACCATCTGAGACACCAGGGAAGCCCTTCCCAGCAATAATCCTAGCTAAAACTCTTCAAATTTACACTTACAAGGGGTGAATTTTATGTTTGAGAATTTTCTGCAAAAAAACTTGGGGAAAAAAGAAGCTGCTGCTGCTGCTGCTGCTAAGTCGCTTCAGTCGTGTCCGACTCTGTGCGACCCCATAAACAGCAGCCCACCAGGCTCCCCCATCCCTGGGATTCTCCAGGCAAGAACACTGGAGTGGGTTGCCATTTCCTTCTCCAATGCATGAAAGTGAAAAGTGAAAGTGAAGTCGCTCAGTCATGTCCGACTCTTGGCGATCCCATGGACTGCAGCCTACCAGGCTCCTCCGTCCATGGGATTTTCCAGGCAAGAGTACTGGAGTGGAGTGCCATTGCTTTCTCCGAAAAAAGAAGCTAACCATAGTTAAAAAGATAAGCAATCAAGTAGGGGAGAAATTTACGTAAATATAACAGAGTTAATAAGCTTGCTATAGCACCCACCAAAGCTAGTCAATCATATATCCTGTGATACAGCAATTCCAGTCCTGTGTATAAATCCATAAGTGTGTGATTATATCTGCCAAAAGATATGTAAACAATGTTTATAGCAGCCTTCTTTGTAATAGTCCCAAACTGCAAACAACCCAAATTTCTATCAACAATAGGATGAGTAAATGAATTGTGGTATATCCGTACAGTAAAATAATAACATAGCAATGAAAAGAAATAAATGATATATGCAACATGAATGAATCTCCCAAACACAATGGTGAATGAAAGAAGCCTGATATAAGATTACATACAGGATGTTTCCATTTGAAACATGTATAATACAGGGTAAACTTATTTATGATGACAGAGATTAGAATATTTGGGAGTGGTGACTACTGACTGGGAGTAGGTATGGAGGAGTTCTGGGTGCTAAAAGTATTCTATATCCTTATCCACCCAAATGTTCACAGCAGCACTATTTAAACAGCTAAGATATGGAAGAAACCCAAGTTTCTATCAACAGATGAATCAATAAAGAAGATGTGGAGTGTGTATGTGTGATAAAATACTACTCAGACATTAAAAAGAAGGAAATTTTGCCATTTACAGCAATATGGATGGACTTGGAGGGTATAATGCTTAGTGAAATAAATCATACAGAGGAAGACAAATATGTTATAACATATAACATGGAATCTAAAAAAATAAAACTAGTAAATATTAAAAACAAAACAAACTCACAGATAGTGGTTCTCAGTGGAGAGAGGAAAGGGGGGAGAGACAAGATAGGGGTAGTGGTTTAAGAGACACAAACTACTGTGTTTAAATAAGCTATAAGGATATATTGTAGAGCACAGAGAATATAGTCTATATTTTATAATAACTATAAATGGATTATAACCTTTAAAAATTGTGATTCACTGTGATTCCCTTCTCCTCCCACCTTCAGTCTCCAAGCATCAGGATCTTTTCCAATGAGTCAGTTCTTTGCATCAGGTGGCCAAAATATTGGAGTTTCAGCTTCAACATCAGTCTGTCCAATGACTATTCAGGACTGATTTCCTTTAGAATGGACTGGTTGGATCTCCTCGCAGTCTAAGGGACTCTCAAGAGTCTTCTCCAACACCACAGGTCAAAAGCATCAATTCTTTGGCGCTCAGTTTTCTTTATATTCCAACTCTCACATCCATACATGACCACTGGAAAAACCACAGCCTTGACTAGACGGACCTTTGTTGGCAAAGTAATGTCTCTGTTTTTCAATATGCTGTCTAGGTTGGTCATAGCTTTTCTTCCAAGGAGCAAGTATCTTTTAACTTCATGGCTGCAGTCACCATCTGCAGTGATTCTGGAGTCCCCCCAAAATAAAGTTTCTCACTGTTTCTATTGTTTCCCCATCTATTTGCCATGAAGTGATGGGATCAGATACCATGATCTTAGTTTTCTGAATGTTGAGTTTTAAGCAAACTTTTTCAGTCTCCTCTTTCAGTTTCATCAAGAGGCCCTATAGTTCCTCTTCACTTTGTGCCATAAGGGTGGTGTCATCTGCATATCTGAGGTTATTGATATTTCTGGCAGCAATCTTGATTCCAGCTTGTGCTTCATCCAGCCCAGCGTTTTGCATGATGTACTCTGCATTTAAGTTAAATAAGCAGGGTGACAATATACAGCCTTGATGTACTCCTTTCCTGATTTGGAACCAGTCTGTTATTTCATGTCCAGTTCTAACTGTTGCTTCCTGCCCTGTATACAGATTTCTCAAGAGGCAGATCAGGTGGTCTGGTATATTCCCATTTCTTTAAGAATTTTGCACAGTTTGTTGCGATTCACACAGTCAAAGGCTTTGCTGCTGCTGCTACTGCTGCTAAGTCACTTCAATCGTGTCCGACTCTGTGCAACCCCATAGACGGCAGCCCACCAGGCTCCCCCGTCCCTGGGAGTCTCCAGGCAAGAACACTGGAGTGGGTTGCCATTTCCTTTTCCAATGCATGAAAGTGAAAAGTGAAAGTGAAGTCGCTCAGTCGTGTCCGACTCCAAGCGACCCCATGGACTGCAGCCTACCAGGCTCCTCTGTCCATGGGATTTTCCAGGCAAGAGTACTGGAGTGGGTTGCCATTCCTTCTCTATCAAAGGCTTTGGCATAGTCAATAAAGCAGAAGTAGATGTTTTTCTGGAACTCTTGTGCTTTTTTGATGATCCAACAGATGTTGGCAATTTGATCTCTGGTTCCTCTGCCTTTACTAAGTCCATCTTGAGCATTTGGAAGTTCATGGTTCATGTACTGTTGAAGCTTGGCTTGAAGAATTTTGAGCATTACCTTACTAGCGTGTGGAATGAGTGCAGTTATGCAGTAGTTTGAGCATTCTTTGGCATTTCCTTTCTTTGGGAGTTGTTGTACAACCTGAAACATAATATTATAAATCAACACATATCACACATATAGAACAAAAATGTTCTATATCGATCTGGATGGTGGTTACATGGGTGTGTACATAAGTAAAAATTCATTGGATTATACACTAAGGTTTGTTTACTTGTCTGTATGTAAACCACACCTCAAAAAACAAAAGGATCTAATCTGAATTAATGAAATGGTCAAAGGACTTGAGATCGCAAAAGAAGGAATCAACTGACTCTTATGACACATAAAGGCACATTCCATCTGAGTAAGCATAGAAATGCAAATGAAAGTTATTTTTAAGTTAAAATACCTATAGCTGAGCAAGATAGGAAGTTATGAGGAAGATGCTAAGATCAAGGTTCACATGCAAATGATTATCAAGGAAGTTCTTAAATAAGAAACCAGTTAGGGAGTGGAGGCCATAGAATAAGGAGAGGAACTCAGGTGTGTAAATGACATTGCATAGTTTATTCTGTCTCAAGTCACGTGATCTGGGCTTTCATACTCCTCCTCCTCTATCGGTCAGAAGTTGACTACCTGTTGCCCTGGGGAGACAGGGAAGAACATCAACTTCCTCCCATCCCATTCCCCATTTCTGGCTCCCAGTGCATCCTGCCTAGGAGGTTATTGTAGCTCAAGGACAGTTCTCTGTAGAAGGTCCAGAAGTTATGCTAAAGTTAATTGTGCAGAAGTTAGGACAGGGGGTGGGGGTGGGGGTGGGTAGGGGAGTGGACAGATACAACAAGGGAATCCAGGGAATCTAGGTGGAGTTTTGATGGTATCTGCAACAATTGTCTTGACATGATGTTAGGGGTTTAATAGCCTGAGGTATCATCTTGCATGAGATAGAAATGACCAATTATGATCAGTTAAGCAAGTAGATAAATACAGCCAGGAATGAATAAATCTTCTTTCCTCAAACTACTCTTTCCAATAAACTTCTTATACTTTTTATATAAAACAGTTGCTTTATTGCCAAGATTAGCCAAAGGGAAATATAGGTGATTTATAGGCAAACAGGTGAGGAGCTGATTTGTTCAGGAAACTTCAGATTCTATTGAAATCTTAGAATTTGACAAGTCATGTTTATGTGCCACTTGGGTTATAAAACTGTGTGTTTGTTTTCTCTGGCAGGTCTATTTGGTCAGCCTCCACTCCTGCCCTACCTTGTACAGTCATACATAGCCCCCTTCTTTGCTAGAATATGTTGCACTTAAGATATTTTACGTTAATGACATCCTGTAAGGCAGCAGGGCCAATTGTTTCCGAAATGAGCAAAGTGAAGTTAGACCCTTTCTTTCTCAAATTTAACAGCATATCACAGTCACTCATGAGAGTTATGTAAACTGTTGCTTGGCATGCCTGGAGGTGGAGAGTGATCCCTGTTTTTATAAAAACATCCCAAGGTGATCCTAAAGTACAGCCAGATGTGAGAACACTGAGATTAAGTGACCTTCCCAGGTTCCTGAGGAAAGTAAGAAAACACATCCAGGCCAATAATTTATTTCTTAATCATCCACCCACCTATTTACTGAGCATTTCAATTTATGACAAGCATTCTGCTAAATATTGCATCAGTGAAGACAGTTATAATCCCCTTGGCCTCATAAAAGATCATGATCTGGGGAAGGGCTTAGAGTATAAAGTAGGAGCAGTTGGGTATTATAGCACACAGTTCCCTGGAGGCCATTCAAAGTTGGGCAGACAAAGCCTGCAATGAACTTGGGAATGAGATAGACACTGAACTAAGAATTCCAAATATGATAAACCTTATAAATTAGAGCTTTAGTGTATTTAGGGAATAATAATGTCAATCATCTTCACCTATAGGTATATCTTTGGTCATTTGGGGGCACTGGCACTTTCCTGTGAAGACAATCAAAACTGCTAACTGGCTATATATTTATATCAATTGCTCTCTTTCATTAAAATATTACAGAAGCTACGGGTTGGCTGCTGCACAGAGGTGACCCTGACCATTTGATCTCAAATTCCACAAACCAGATTAAACTCCATATTGTGTTTTTTTGTTTTTCAGTTAACTAAGCCAAAGACAGTCCTATAGAGAACTTGCCAAGAGTCCAAAGAGATATACAATTCATCTTTTATTTCCCATCGTCTTCTAATGATTCAGTAGAGGACTAGAGGACTTTCTCAAAGATAAGACAGGTAAACAAATGGCACTTGGTGAAGTTGAACCACAGACTTTAAGGTTTTAAGTTCTTTAAACAAGTTTCCATCCATCTCACATGTATGGATGTGAGAGTTGGACCATAAAGAAGGCTGAGTGCCAAAGAATTGATGCTTTTGAACTTTGGTGTTAGAGAAGACTCTTGAGAGTCCCTTGGACTACAAGGAGGTCAAACCAGTCAATCCTAAAGAAAATCAATCCTGAATATCCATTGGAAGGACTAACGCTGAAGCTGAAGCTCCAATACTTTGGCCACCTGATGTGAAGAGTTGACTCATTGGAAAAGACCCTGATGCGTGGAAAGACTGAAGGGAAAGGAAGAGGGCAGCATAGGATGAGATGGTTGGATGGCATCACCAACTCAATGGACATGAGTTTGATTAAACTCCAGGAGCTGGTGAAGGACAGGAAAGCCTGGCATGCTGCAGTCCCTCAGGTCACAAAGAGTTGGCCATGACTGAGCGACTGAACAACAACAGGTAAGCATTCTCCCAAAGCAAGTGTGGGCCATTTGTCTGAATCCTGTAGCAGAGAACATGGTGAGGGCAATGGAATGGAATTCCTCTTGCATGAGGACTGGAGAATAAAGGCTTTTCCTGGATCAGGGCAGCTCCATGGAAAGTTCAGGGAAGAGATGAGGGGACTTGACTCTGGCATGCTTTCCTCTACACAGCAGCTGACAAGACATAAATTTGCCCCATAGAGTTGAGCTCTATTGGTGTTTAAAAATATAACCTATTTCTGCAGTGTATCCTTAGCATACATTTAGCAAGCCTCAAGATTATTTTAAAGAATGATTTAGTCTTCCTAACTCTATTCTTATAGACCTTTGCTGTTCTGATTGTCAAATTGTCTCTTTTTTTCATGCTGAATTCATCAAATTCTTCCTGACAATCATGTCAATTTCTTTAAATTCTTCTCGTTTTTCTTCCTTTTTGGTATTATTTATGATCTCATTTGGGGTGTGTGTGGGGTGGTACAGAGTTGGTTAAGATTTAAATTTCAAAGTGTTTCCCTAAAGACAGTATAAGATCAACAAAGCAAGTAATTAAACTGAGTAGGTGCTGACTGTGGATGAAGCGTATGCCAAGTTGTTAGCACAGCAAGTCATTAAGCAAAGTGACTGCTAAACTCAATAAAAGAAGATGTGCCTTGGATAAGCTAACCTGGGATAATATGATAAATGAGTGGACTGCATTAGGCAAACTTTCAACCAGTGAAAAGGTTAAAGACAAAAGATAATCTGGCACTAAACAACTTTTCAGAGTTGGAGAACTGGAGATCAGAAGATCTCAAAAGATCATCAGGTCCAAGCCCTGTTCTTACATATATGATTAACTGACTCCTCTGGGCTATATTGGTTTGATGGCATCACTGACTTGATGGACATGAGTTTGAGTAAGCTCCGGGAGTTGGTGATGGACAGGGAAGCCTGGCATGCTGCAGCCCGTGGGGTCGAAAAGAGTTGGACATGGCTGAGTGAACTGAACTGAACTGGGCTATGTTCCTGCCAACTCTAGTTTTCAAAGTTAATCAGAATATACAAGAAACTTATTTCTTAAAAATGGCTAATATTGTAAATGGTTCTTCCTTGTGTCCAGATGAAGGTTCTCCCTCATTTCAGATGTTTTCTTTGGTCAAATTTCTGGCCTCTTGAAGTAATTGCTTATCATATTTGTCATTAAAGGGATTAAACTTACAGACTCTAGAGTCAGGTTGTCTTGGGCCCACAGCTTCTCTGCCTCTTTCTTAAACTACCTGAGTTTCTTCATTAGAAAAATGAAAATGCTAACAATTAGCTATGAGGATTAAATGAAATAATGTTTTTAAAGTACTTGACTACTACTGGTATATGCAAAGTATTCAATAATAATGATAACTGTTATTAAATGCTTCTTATATTTGAAGATGGCAATTGAACCAATCCATTCATCTTCTAAGCATGAAAAAATTCAGTTTCCCTTTTGACAGCTTCAAAATTGCCTCACTTTTTTTTTCTGGACAATCAATCTGAGGCTATTTAACATCATGGTCGATTCCCCTATACCCTCAAAAAACTAAGAAATTTACTATATTGCATCATATGTTTTTATAATGGTGACTTTGAATCTTTAAAGGAAATATCATATGATATTCAGCACTTTGAAATTCTTAATTTGAAGGCGTCAAGCAAGATCCATATTACTTTTTCTTTTTTAAACCAATCCTTAAAAGAATCAGCCACATTCTGAAAAAAGTGATGAAAAGTAATAGACATGCTCTTTGCTCTTATAGTGCTCTGGCAGGAGAGGCAGATATTAATAAAGCAGTAATAAAGAATGAGGATGTAATTAATAAGTGAGATAAGTACTATAAAGATATGAAGCATGTTTCTGTGTGACTATATTAAATAGAAGCCTAACCGCACCAAGTTTCCCTGAGGAGGTTAACTCTAGAACCAAGACCAAAGCAGTCAGTAAGAGCCTGGAGCCAAGTGAAGGGGGCAGTTAGGCTATTTGAAGCAGCTGTGGGAGGGAGTTGCTTTGCTTGAAGGGGCCTGTGGTGAGGGTGGGTGGTGGGGAGA
This sequence comes from Ovis aries, assembly GCF_016772045.2. Lineage (NCBI taxonomy): Eukaryota > Metazoa > Chordata > Mammalia > Artiodactyla > Bovidae > Ovis > Ovis aries. The sequence goes on from NC_056055.1 coordinate 193,915,999, forward strand.
GGATGGGGGGAAAAATGAGGATCAGAAAGAAAGAAAGTGTGGCTGGGGTGCTGATAGCAAGGAGAGGAGTACCACTAGACAAGGCCGGAAGAGACAGGCCAGTTCCTGCAGGCCCTCTCAGGCCTTGCTAAGGATCGCTGTTCTTATCTACAGAGTAGTGGGAAGTCACTGAAGATTCTAAGCAGATTGTGTAGAACAAGATCTGACCTGCCTTTTGCAAAGGTGACTATGACTTCAGTGTGGGAAATGGACAGGAAAGGGGGCTGAAAATGTTGCAGGGAGATCAGTAAGGAGGCAACAGGAGAAGTGTGAGATGTACTGGTGATTTGAATGGGTGTTTTCACAGGACAGATGGGAAGAAATGGACTCATGTTATAAATATTTAATAGGCAGGACTTGTTGATAGTTACCATGGGGGCTGAGGAGGAAAAAAGAGTTAAAACGACTCCTGTGTTTCTGACATGAGTAACTGAAAGAATGAGGTACCACTTACTAAGATGATGAACGCTGTAAGAGAACCTAGTTTGGGTGTTAGATTATTATGAATTTTGCCTTAGACATGTTGAATTTTATATAATTAGAAGATTTCCAATGAGCATGGAATTCAAACAAAAGATGGGAAGTCCTGATGGACATTGAGTCTAGCTATTTTTATCTAACATAGCTCTTTGGTGGCTGTGTTTTTGTTTCCTGGGTTTAGCATCTGTCTTTCTAGAGTAGTTAGAACAAATCTTGCAAATTTTTCTGTAACTCATTGATAATGGCTTAGGATCTGGGTCAGTCCAGTTAAAGATGTCAGATTGAACATAAACATTTAAATCCCTTCCTTCTTTTGCCCAGTTAAGAAAACAACAGAATGATTTTTAACAAAACATAAATGTACAAGGACAAAGAGAATAGGATAGGAGACAGCAGCAATAAAATTAAAAAAAAAAACACTAGGAAGCAGAGAAACAAGTACTAACTGAATTAGGACTGTCAAGAAAGCTGAATCTTAAACTTAATGATAACCAATCCAATTTACAATATAGAGCCCTAAAAAATTGGAGTAACAGATACTTTAATAAGTGAGAATGAGAGTGGTGATTACACAGGGGATTTGGTGGAAAGTCTTTTTAAGAAGCTGGTAGATCAGATTCCTAATTCCCTCCTCCTATTCCTTGCAGGCAAGAGACTGATTCTTCTCATTCAGTACGAAACTGAAGGCTTATTCCCATGCCAAGAACTAACAGGGGTACTCTAGACTGAGATTACCAGGAAAGGAAGAGGACTACTATATTGGAGACTGGGGAATTAAGTGTAAATAATTAAACTGTGTGTTGAGACTTCCTCAATCTTCTTCCTCCACTTGGTTCCAAGAACACTGTTAGCCAGGCATGTTTTCCTGGCAAAAGGCTGGAAGAATCCTCTGGGTAATCTAATCAGCCTAAGAGAAAAAATATTGACATGGGTCCTGTATGTTGACCTATGTTACATCATCCTGTAGTAAATTCAATAGAGAATCCCCTTTCACATGCAGTACATCCTCTTTTCAGTGCCCTGTACTTAAAATAAAACTTGACAGCCAGTGATCACCATATATTTGAGGAATGCCTATTAATGCAAGCTACAGACCAAAACAAACAGAAGAAAGCAACTTGAAGGAAACAAACTCTGTCAATAGAAAATTTAGAAAATGAACTATCTTGTCTTCAGAGAGATAAGAGAAGATATGAAACAATAACAGGGTTGTCTATAAAAGGAACAGTCAATAAACTCAAAAGGAACTTAGATATTAAAAAATATGACATTAGAAATGAGAAATTCAATATAAGGGCTAAAAGATAAAGTTAAGGTATTCTCCCAAGAAGTAGAAAAGAAGAAAAGACTAACATACAGATAGTAGGAGAGAAAACATGAAAATTAAGGAGAAGTATAGGAGGTCCAATATCTAGTAATAGGGTTACTGAAAGAACCCCATGGGGACTGAGCCAGAACTGTGTTTGTGTGTCTCCTGTGGAGGTATGGGTCAGCTGTGGACTGCTGCAGGGGCAGGGGCTCTGGGTGCAGTAGACCTGGGTATGGCATAAGGCCTCTTGGAGGAGGTCATCATCAACCCCACCCTAGAGCCGCCAGAACTTACACAGGACAGGGGAAGTGACTCTTGGAGGACACAAACAAAAGCTTATTTGCACCAGGATCCAGGAGAAAGGAGCAGTGACCCCGCATGAGACTGACCCAGACTTGCCCATGAGAGTCCAGGAGTCTTCAGCAGAGGTGTGGGTCAGTGGTGGCCTACTGCAGGGTAGGGCACACTGTGTGCAGTAGTGCAAGAATGGGACCTTTTGAAGGAGGTCCCCATTATTTCCATTACCTCCACCGCAGTTTGGCCTCAGGTCAAACAACAGAGAGGGAGCACAGCCCTGCCCATCAACAGAAAATTGGATTAACGATTTACTGAGCATGGCCCCATCTACAGAACAAGACCATTTCCCCTTCAGTCATGCTCTGCCATCAGGAAGCTTCTATGAACCTCTCATCCTTCTCCATCAGCGGGCAGACAGAATGAAAATCACAATCACAGAAAACTGACCAATTTGATCACATGGACCACAGCCTTGTCTAACTCAATGAAACAATGAGCCATGCAGTGTAGGGCCACCCAAGATGGACAGGTCATGGTGGAGAGTTCTGACAAAACATGGTCCACTGGAGAAGGGAATGGCAAACCACTTCAGCATTCCTGCCTTGAGAACCCCATGAACAGTATGAAAAGGCAAAAAGATAGGATACTGACAGATGAACTCCCCAGGTCAGTAGGTGCCCAATATGCTACTGGAGATCACTGGAGAAATAACTCCAGAAAGAATGAAGAGATGGAGCCAAAGGTAAAACAGCACCCAGTTGTGGATGTGACTGGTGATGGAAGTAAAGTCTGATGTTGTAAAGAGCAATATTGCATAGGAACCTGGAATGTTAGGTCCATGAATCAGGGCAAATTGGAAGTGGTCAAACAGGAGATGGCAAGGGTGAACATCGACATTTTAGGAATCAGTGAACTAAAATGGACTGGAATAGGTGAATTTAACTCAGATGACAATTATATCTACTACTGTGGGCAAAAGTCCCTTAGAAGAAATGGAGTAGCCATCATAGTCAACAAAACAGTCGAAATGCAGTATTTGGATGTAATCTCAAAAACAACACAATGATCTATATTCGTTTCCAAAGCAAACCATTCAATGTCACGGTAATCCAAGTCTATGCCCGAAAGAGTAATACAGAAGAAACTGAAGTTGAACAGTCCTATGAAGACCTAAAAGACCTTCTAGAACTAACACCCAAAAGAGATGTTCTTTTCATGATAGGGGACTGGAATGCAAAAGTAGGAAGTCCAGAGATACGTGGAGTAACAGGCAAATTTGGCCTTAGAGCACAAAACGAAGGAGGTCAAAGGCTGACAGAGTTTTGCAAAGAGAATGCACTGGTCATAGCAAACTCCTCTTCCAACAACACAAGAGAAGACTCTACACATGGACATCACCAGATGGTCAATACCAAAATCAGATTGATCATATTCTTTGCAGCCAAAGATGGAAAAGCTCTATACAGTCAGCAAAAACAAGACCAGGAGCTGACTGTGGCTCAGGTCATGAACTCCTTATTGCCAAATTCAGACTTAAATTGAAGAAAGTAGGGAAAACCACTAGACCATTCAGGTATGACCTAAATAAAATCCCTTATGATTTTACAGTAGAAGTGAGAAATAGATTGAAGGCATTAGATCTGATAGACAGAGTGCCTGAAGAACTATGGGTGGAAGTTTGTGATACTATACAGGAGGCAGTGATCAAGACCATCCCCAAGAAAAAGAAATGCAAAAAGGCAAAGTGGCTGTCTGAGGAGGCCTTACAAATAGTTGAGAAAAGAAAAGATGCAAAAGGCAAAGGAGAAAAGGATAGATATACCCATTTGAATGCAGAGTTCCAAAGAATAGCAAGGAGAGATAAGAAAGTCTTCCTCAGTGATCAATGAAAAGAAATAGAGGAAAACAATAGGATAGGAAAGACTAGAGATCTCTTCTCTGGTGGCTCAGATGGTAAAGTGTCTGTCTACAATGCAGGAGACCTGAGTTTGATCCCTGGATCGGGAAGTTCCCTGGAGAAGGAAAAGGCAACCCACTCCAGTACTTTTGCCTAGAAAATCCCATGGATGGAAAAACCTGGTATCCATGGGGTCGCAAAGAGTCGGACATGACTGAGCGACTTCACTCACTCAGAGATCTCTTCAAGAAACTTAGAGATACATCTCCTGCAAAGATGTGCACAATAAAGGACAGAAATGGTATGGACCTAATAGAAGCAGAAATATTAAGAAGAGATGGCAAGAATACACAGAAGAATTATACAAAAAAGATCTTCATGACCCAGATAACCGTGATGGTGTGATCACTCACCTAGAGCAGGACATCCTGGAATGTGAAGTCAAGTGGGCCTTAGGAAGTGTCACTATGAACAAAGCTAGTGGAGGTGATGGAATTCCAGTGGAGCTACTTCAAATCCTAAAAGATGACGCTGTTAAAGTGCTTCATTCAATATGCCAGCAAATTTGGAATACTCAACAGTGGCCACAGGACTGGAAAAGATTAATTTTCATTCCAGTCCCAAAGAAAGGCAATGCCAAAGAATGCTCAAACTGCTGCTCAGTAGCACTCATCTCACACGCTAGCAAAGTAATGCTCAAAATTCTCTAAGCCAGGCTTCAACAGTATGTGAACTGTGAACTTTCAGATGTTCAAGCTGGATTTAGAAAAGGCAGAGGAACCAGAGGTCAAATTTCTAACATCTGATGGATCTTGGGAAAAGCAAGAGAGTTCCAGAAAAACATCTGCTTCTGCTTTATTGACTATGCCAAAGACTTTGACTGTATGGATCACAACAAACTATGGAAAATTCTTAAAGAGATGGAAATACTAAACGACCTGACCTGCCTCCTGAGAAATCTGTATGCAGGTCAAGAAGCAACAGCTAGAAGTGGACATGGAACAACAGACTGGTTTCAAATCGGGAAAGGAGTGTCAAGGCTGTATGCTGTAACCCTGCTTGTGTAAATTATATGCAGAGTACATCATGCAAAATGCTGGGCTGGATGAAGAACAAGCTGGAATCAAGATTGCCGGCAGAAATATCAATAAGCTCAGATATGCAGATGACACCACCCTTATGGCAGAAAGTGAAGAAGAACTAAAGGGCCTCTTGATGAAAGTGAAAGAGTGAAAAAGTTGGCTTAAGACTCAACATTCAGAAAACTAAGATCATGGCATCTGGTCCCATCACTTCCTGGCAAATAGATGGGGAAACAATGGAAACAGTGTCAGACTTTATTTTTGGGGGTTCCAAAATACTGTAAGTGGTGATTGCAGCCATGAAATTAAAAGATGTTTGCGCCTTAGAAGGAAAGTAATGACCAACCTAGACAGTATATTAAAAACCAGAGACATTGCTTTGCCAACAAAGGTCTGTCTATCAAAGCTGTGGTTTTTCAAGTAGTCATGTATGGATGCAAGGGTTGGACTATGAAGAAAGCTGAATGCCGAAGAATTGATGCTTTTGAACTGTGGTGTTGGAGAAGACTCTTGAGAGTCCCTTGGACTGCAAGGAGATCCAACCAGTTCATCCTAAAGGAAATCAGTTCTGAATCTTTTGGCCACCTGATGCAAAGAACTGAGTAATTTGAAAAGACCCTGATGCTGGGAAAGATTGAAGGCAGGAGGAGAAAGGGATGACAGAGGATGAGATGGTTGGGTGGCATCACTGACTCGATGGACCTGAGTTTGAGTTAGTTCTGGGAGTTGGTGATGGACAGGGTAGCCTGGTGTGCTGCAGGCCATGGGATCGCAACCAGTTGGATATGACTAAGTGACTGAATTGAACTGAAAAGAACAGAGGATAGTAAATCATAACAAAAATATTAATGTAAATATCCTACAATCCCAGTTTCCAAGGTGAAGAATCCATCAACTACCCATAACAATGGGTAAAAAAGATGCCCACCTGAAAATATCATGATAAATTTTCATTGACATAGGATGGCACCGATAATGTTGTCTAGCCCATAGAAGGAACACAATAAACTTGTACTGAGGAATAAACAAAAAATCCAAAACAAGAGGAACAAGGACATCTGACAGAGAATATTAGATGTAGTGAAAATCACAGTACGACTGTCTTAAGTCTGTTCAGGCCACCATGAGAAAATACCACAGACTAGGTGGTTTGTAAATAACAAATTTATATCTCACTGTTCTGGAGGCTGGAAAGTCCATGATGAAGGCACTGGGAGATTTGATATCTGGTGTGTGCCCACTTCCTGGTTCATAGAAGATGCCTTATTGGTCTAACCTTACATGCCAGAAGGGCTTCCCTGATAGCTCAGTTGGTACAGAATCTGCCTGCAATGCAGGAGACCCCAGTTCAGTTCCTGGGTTGGGAAGATCTGCTGGAGAAGGGATAGGCCACCCACTCCAGTATTCTTGGGCTTCCTTTGAGGCTCAGCTGGTAAAGAATCTTCCTGCAATGTGGGAGACGTGAGTTTGATCCCTGGGTTGGGAAGATTCCCTGGAGAAGGGAAAGGCTATCCACTTCAATATTCTGGTCTGGAGAATTCCATGGGCTGTATAGTTCATGGAGTGGCAAAGAGACATGACTGAGTGACTTTCACTTTCACTTTACATGGCAGAAGGGGCAAGGGAATCTCTCTGGGGTCTCTTTTATAAGGGCACTAATTCCAGTCATGAGGGCTCTACCCTCAAGACCTAACCACCATGGAACAGGCCTAATTCCAAATATTATCACATTGGGCATTAAATTTCAACAAATGAATTTTGGATAGCCACATTCAGGCCACAGCATGGGAGTGGGGGATGTGGGAGACAGAGGACTAAATCCTCATTTTCTAGGGTGGAATGACAATAAAGAATGTCTAAAATGTGAAGGCCACAAAGTAAGAATTCAAACATGTTATTTAGCAATACGGAGGCAAATTCCTTAAGAATCAGTTTTTTAGGTAGGGAATGACTCTAGACTGTGAGAAACAGGATAGGGAGGTAAGGACCAGGGACTGTTGTTTTCAGATAAACCTCAAAGAACTCTGATTCTTTAAATTATGTGTATGTATAACGTTAGTAAAAATAAAATATGAATTCGATAAATCAGACCCTGGAAGTGCCCAAGGGTCCAATTCCTAACATGTTAATTGCATGGTGTTGGGTAGGTTATTTCATTTCTTTGCCTGTCAGTTTCTTCATATGAAAATTGGGAATAGCAATGGTACCTATTCTGTAGGGCAGCTGAGATGATTAAATTAAATAAAGTCTATAAAACTTTATCTAGCACCATGCCTTGTCTACGTTCTGGCATTTGGAGGGTTCCTTTTGCTTTACTTCTTGCCAATCATCTTTATTTTATTCACTCAGTTTTTCCTTGGGTTATCATATTACTGTCACATTTCAGATCAGATTGGCTTCCCAGATGTTAAATCCACTTTATTTTACTTGGAATTCTGAGTGCTCTCAAACACATTGAATGATTATACCAGTATCTCGCTAAGTGCCAAAAGCATATCCTGTATCGTTACATGTACATGAGAAATTCTTCCACAATATCTGGCATGCATTTACCATGAGTTATGAGCAATCCATATTTTCTCATTTATTGTCTTTCTCCCCACCAGTACAGTGGACACATTCCCCTTCTATAAAATCAGGGGAATAATAGACATTTTAAAAACAACTCTTCTGTCATAAAATGTTTAATTTCATCTGTCTTTCTCATCTATTATGTGTGAATTTTACTAGTTTGACTCTGTGAGAGCCAAATTATTCCCAAGTTCCTACGGGCACCTCATTGTTCCTGTCCACCAAAGCAATATTCACAGCCTGTTCGGGGCATAAATTACTCTAGTGTGCCAATATAGAAACTGAGGTTCTCTGGCTTGTTTGAAAATCACCACCAGAAAGGAGCAGGTGAAGACTCCAGTTTAGGTTTTCTCATTCTAAGCTAAGTATTCTTTCTGCTATATGAGCTGAGTGCCCATCAATAAATGACTTAATCTCTGGTCTCAAATTCATGACATGAAGGAATAAAGTCGATAACATATAAGTTTCTACTAGCCCTAATATTCCATGAATTACTGAGGTATTTCAGTAGTTTCTGACTCACAAGAGTTAGCCTGTATTATTAACCATATTTATTTCTTCCATATAGGGACTGTGGTTTCTACCAAGTGCCAAAAATCTGTATGATTGTGAAGTCCAAGTTACTTAACGTGCAATTTTCAATCCCTGTCTTATTCATAAATACCAAGGTACAAAATAGCTTTGGGTCTTATTTTCACATTCACAATCACTCGGGAATTTTATCAAGGCTGAGCAAGAGATTTGGAAACTCATAATGCATTTCCCAAGAAGCTGCAAAGGTTGTGAAATTCACGGTGCTCTAGCCTTCCTGAGAGAGTGGGAGCTGACTGGACAAGACAGCTCATTTACAATAATGTTCCTGGGTAATTCTCTGGAAATAATGGCAAAGGCAAGGTAATTGCTGCCCAGTTTTCTGCTTTCAGCTAGGGCTTGTAAGCAGTGGAACACCCACAGGCTTTTCTTTTCCCTCTGCCCGAGACTTTCACTCAGCAAGCTCCACTTGGAGCTAGGAGAGGCCATAAAATGATACAGCCCAGCCCTGTCCCCTGTGGGAACTCAAAGGTACAAAAATCAAGTTAATGCCATTGACAGTTTCAAACTGGATACAGATCAAAGAGAGTGAGATTGCTTTTTGTTTAACTCTTGGCGAAACTGTGTGTAATTAACTGTTTGACCCACTTTTTTAGGCATTCCACTTCACTTGCTCATCCCTTACAATAATTAGTCAGGAGTCTTCCTTAGTCTGAGTGGTTTTAGGCCTTGATAACTTATACCTCTGTGAGAGATAGCCATCAGTCTATGCTTAAAGACCCATGATCAACTCTTAAGAAGATTATTTTGAAAAAGGAATTGCTATGAAACTTCTTTTTAGAGCTGCTTGGGAATAAAGGCATAGTACTAAACACCCTTCATAAAAATCCATAAGCAACTAAAGTTGTTCTGATGCATTGATTAGAAATTACTCATCCTTGAGCATGTCAATAATTCATGAACAGCTAAGTAAAGTTAATTATGATAATAATGCAGAGTCAAAAAATCTATCCTGGCCTTTGCTTTTCCCATGCCTTATAAGGCTCAGGGTGGGGTGGGGGGGGGGGGCGGGGGGCAGTGTGCGGGCAGGTTGGGGCATAAAATTGGGAGAGGGATGATGGTGGTGATCATATTCCAGAGACTACTCTGAGGCAAACTGAACTTTTACTGTGTGTCAGTGCTTCCTTGTTGGTGGCAGTCTATCCCCACATTTACAATGCATCCATAGGGCTCCCCCATTAAAATGGTGTCCTGTAAAGAATATGATAACATCAAGCAAAATGATTTATAACTGGTTCCATTTACAGTGTTCTCTCTTTCAGAGAGCTTCCCTGGTGGCTCAGATGGTAAATAATCTGCCTGCAATTCAGGAGACCTAGGTTTGATCCCTGGATTAGGAAGATCCCCTGCCGAAGGGAATGGCTACCCACTCAGTATTCTTTCCTGGGAAATCTCATGGACAGAAAGTGAACAAGCTCTGACAGTTGGTGATGACAAGGAAGCCAGATGTGCTGCAGTCCATGGAGTCACAAAGAGTTGGACACTACTTAGTGACTGAACTGAACTCAAAAACAAGAATGCTGTAAAGCTCTTAGCATAGTGGTAGGCACATAATGAATGCTTAATAAATGTTTTTGTTCAATCGCTCAGTCATGTCCAGCTCTGCAATACCATGTACTGCAGCACGCTAGGCTTCCCTGTCCATCATCAACTCCTGGAGCTTGCTCAAACTCATGTCAGTTGAGTCAATGATGCCATCCAACCATCTCATCCTCTGTCATCCCCTTCTCCTCCTGCCTTCAATCTTTCCTAGCATCAGGGTATTTTCCAATGAGTCAGCTCTTCACATCAGGTGGCCAAAGTACTGGAGTTTCAGCTTCAGCATTAGCCCTTCCAATGAATATTCAGGACTTATTTCCTTTAGGATAGACTGGTTGGATCTCCTTGAAGTCCAAGGGACTCTCAAGAGTCTTCTCCAATATCACAGTTCAAAAGCATCAATTCTTCAGCACTCAGCCTTCTTTATAGTCCAACTCTCACATCCATACATGACTACTGGTAAAACCACAGCTTTGACTATATGGATCTTTGTTGGCAAAGTGATGTCTCTTTTTAATATGCTGTCTAGGTTGGTAATAGCTTTTCTTCCAAGGAGCAAGCCTCTCTTAATTTCATGGCTGCAGTCATCATCCACAGTGATTTTGGAGCCCAAGAAAATAAAGTCTGTCACTGTTTCCATTGTTTCCCCATCTTTTTGCCATGAAGTGATGAGACTGGGTGCCATGATCTTTCTTTTTTGAATGTTGAGTTTTAAGCCAGCATTTTCACTCTCACTTTCATCAAGAGACTCTTTAATTTCTCTTTGCTTTCTGCCATAAGGGTAATGTCACCTGCATATCTGAGGTTATTAATGTTTCTCCTGGCAGTCTTGATTCCAGCTTGTGCTTTATCCAGCCTGGCATTTTGCATAATGTACTCTGCATATAAGTTAAATAAATAGGGTGACAATGCTCAGCCTTGACTTACTTCTTATCCAATTTGGAACCAGTCTGTTGTTCTACGTCTGGTTCTAACTGTTGCTTCTTGACCTGCATGCAGGTTTCTCAGGAGGCAGGTAAGGTAGTGAGGTCTTCCCATCTCTTTAAGAATTTTCTAGTTTTTGTGGAAAATTAGCAAATGTTAGCTAGTATTTTTATTGTAATTTTATCATTATGGATCCTATCACTTAGCTCCTGAGGGTACCAACTGAACATTCGCTGATAAGAAGGTGGTATAATCCACCTTAAATAAACTGCTTGGGGCTTGCTCAGAGTCTACTGGCTTCTGGGCTGGTAACTAGAAAGCAACACATTTAGTTTTCTTGACCCTTGATAATGAGATCCTTATAATCCAGGGGCTTATAAGTTTACAAACTCTGACAAGAAAAACTTTCAAAGTTTTGGACATATACACACTTCCCCGAAGGACCACAAACCAAGAGACTCTGCTGAGATGTCAACTTAAACTGAAAGGAGTTTTCTGAGGCCAGTAAATAAGTTGTTATGCTGATGAACAAGGCCAGAAAACTGCCTGGCATGTGTGTCTCAACTTTCTGGTATTGTTCTCAACTCATTTAACAGGCAGTCAATGGTGTTATTATTTTGTGTGTCTCCCAATTGCTAGTTCTGGTAATGCACTTGAAGTTCTAAGAAAATGATTGTTCTTAGCCAGGCAGCAGAGTTTTGGTGTAGATGAGTATGTAGAATGTATAATTTGGAGGTATTTTCAGTCTATGATAGACATGAATGAGTCTTTTATACCAAACAAATGAGATTAAAGTGTTTTAGTGAGTATTCCCAGTTCAAAAATTGTTCATCAGGTGAAAATAAAATTTTGGTGAAATGAAAAGGCAGTAGTTTATTCAATAGATATCTTCCCAAAATGACATATGTCTCAGCTTACACATTACAGCATTGTTTGTAATATCTAAAAATTGGAAAAAATAACTCAAATATCCATCTGACTCTGCAATCACATGTACTGTAGCCCACTAGGCTCCTTTGTCCATGAAATTCTCCAGGCAAGAATACTGGAGTGGGTAGCCATTCCCTTCTCCAGGGGATCTTCCTGACCTAGGGATTGAACCTGAGTCTCCTAAACTAGATTGCAGGCAAACTTTTTACCATCTAAGCCACCAGGGAAGCCCATCAAATATCCATCAACGTGGGATTAATCAAATAAATTATAGTATATCCATCAATGGAATATTATTAAGACCTATAAAAGAATAAGCAAGCTATATATCAGAGAAAAAGATCACTAAGCCATATTATAAAGGACAAAAAGCAAGGGGCAAATATTGTAAAAAAGAGGTGGAGGGAAAAAATATATATACATATTTACTTATAAAGGCACAGGTTATTTCTGTAATGACACAGAAGACACTGGTAACTTTGGCGGTAGAGGGGAATGGGAAACTTGGTGACTGGGGACAGAGATAGGAAAGGCAACTCACTAGAGACAATTTACCTTAAAATTTTTTAATCATGTGAGCATATTATTGTCTCAAAAATAAACTAGATTAAATTTTTTATTAAAGATGGAATTAAAGAAAAGGCAGTAGATTTGTAGGATGTGATTTTGTGTATAGGAAATGACATGTTTACCTGAGGAACAGGCAGAAGCCAAAAATATACATGAAATTTTTCTGTTTTTCTCAATTTTGTAAATTTCAAACGTTTTTAGAAATACCCTTTAGAAATGTTAAGCAATGACGCTGAACTTGTATGATGAACATTTTTGGTCATTTATGATCAGTTAAATCTGTGAATGTCAAATGAGAGAGTAATAATGACAAACAAATACGCTTAATTAGGATTGTATTTTTTTTATGCTATATCTTAGCAGACCCTCCATTACAAAATTGTGTTTATTATAGTGAATATGGTGATGGTCTGTCAACATCCATTTGATTCCACCTTTAAGATTAGTTGTCCTATTGTTGGGTGGCCAGTGGTGGCCAAGAGTAGTATAAAACAATTACCAGGGACTTCCTTGATGGTTCAGTGGTTAAGACTCTTTGCTCCCAATGCAGGGGGCACAGGTTCAATCCTAGGTTGAGGAACTAAGATCCTTCCTGACATGGCTGAAAAACAAAACAAAAAACAATCGCTGTAATGTCATCTTCCTTACAAATATTTAATTGGTTCAGGAATGGGCAGCCTAAACCAAACTTGAAAAGTTTTTCTGTATGTATTAGTTTTCTATTTCAATTCTACTAATTTATTGGTAAGGTTACACTTTTATAGCAATGATATTATTTAATGTTTTTCTTCATACATATTTTTAGCTATCACATTACCTAGAGAATAGTCTTTGTAATGAAATTCCTTGATGGACAATAGGTCAGGGCAAGAAGAACTGACTCATTTTATAAAATGCTTCCTCCAGAATGGGGAAGAGTCCACAGATTCCCCAGCACCTCCCTAGCAGTACAGCTTTCCAAGTGTCTGTCGGACATTGAACCTCACTCGTGACACAGCACTGGATATTGATTGACAAAGGTTCTATTCCAGAGGTTGCTACAGTTTTTCTGTAAAAAGTCAGATAGTAAATATTTTGGGCTCTGAGTAGTCTCTGTCACAACTACTACTCAACTCTGTCCTTGCTTAGAAGCAGCCTTTGGCAATGGGTATGGCACCATTCCAGCACATCTTCATGTACTAAAAAAGTTTGGGGTCATAGTTTGCTGACCTCTGTTCTATTTTATTTTTTAAATTCAATTTCTAAGCAGAAAATTCCATTTGGGGGATGATATCCAGCATAGGCTACATTTAATTAGAGCTATTTATATCTTGTGATCTGATAACCTGGCCTCCTATATTGGGTGGTAGAGACACAAACTCTGGAGTCAGAGAAACTAGGTTGAAATTTCAGCTCTGCTCTGCAGTGGCTATGTGGCCTGGAGTTCCTCTCTCCTAGCTTTATATTCCCATCTGTGGAATGTGGATCAGGGTCCTGTTTTAGACGGGTGTGTAACGATTACATTAAAGTGTATGTTAAATATCTGACACAAAGAAAATGATCAAAACATTTTAGTTTCCTCTCCTCCCCCACAAAAACACATGCAAATTGGGCAATACCCTACCTTGCTGCTGCTGCTAAGTCCCTTCAGTCGTGTCCGACTCTGCGCGACCCTATAGACAGCAGCCCACTGGGCTCCCCCATCCCTGGGATTCTCCAGGCAAGAATACTGGAGTGGGTTGCCATTTCCTTCTCCAATGCATGGAAGCGAAAAGTGAAAATGAAGTGTTCAACTCTTAGCAACCCCATGGACTGCAGCCTAACCAGGCTCCTCCGTCCATTGGATTTTCTAGGCAAGAGTACTGGGGTGGGGTGCCATTGCCTTTCCCGATACCCTACCTTATTCACACACATTTTTCAAACCCTCTCTTAGGTGGCTAATGTTGGAAATTAAAAATTAAATCTAATTACCTTTAATTTCAGATTACGCTATTTTTAAAAATCTGTTTTCAGTTTCTGGGAATCCTTTTTTTTTTTTTTTTTTTTTTGTTAGCTCTTTCTAACTCCTGCATGTTAACAGCCAGCTAGGACATGTCATCAAAGCATTCAAGCAAAGGCTTTAATTCTGATAATTCTGATTAACTCTCTAGGGAAGTAAAGAAAAGCTATAAAAACATACGACTGGATTTTAAAAGTCCAATACTCAAAAGAGTTTTTGAGAGAAGAGTAACAGTTTAGATTCTATTTGATGTTTGCTATGACCATGACTCAGCGTTTTAGAACTGATTTTATTGTAAAACTTCTTAGGGAAATCACTGTCAGTGCCATAAGTGGTGGATTTTATCAGCTTGAAATTATTCCCCTTTGAGACTTAGTACTACTTTAAAATACCCCCCTTTGATAAGTTTAATTTAAAAATATACATGCATATATGAGGTACTAGTAATAAGAAGTACTTCCATAGCAGGAGAGCAATTCTGTGTGTTTATTTACTTGTATAAACATACTGTTACCACAACATTGAGTATATTTATCACATGCTTTTTAAGTTGGGAAGTATGTAAGTCCTCCCATAATTAAAAAAAATAAAACTTCAAAGCTTCCTCACTAGGCAATAACGTGAATCAATGTTAATATGGCTATTTAACATCAATAAAACAATAACATCTTCAAAGAAATAATGTACCACAAAAGCAATATAACTTTGAAAAATAATAAAACATCCCAAGAGATATTTATTGTTTCAAGCATGAGAACTGAGAATTGAGTGTCTTGGTCAAGGGGTCTTGTCCATTACTTCTAGAATCAGAACTCTTCAATAAGTGACTCAATACATCTGTTTCTTGGTTCATTCATTCATTCATTTACCAAATACACATTTATTTTTAAAATTACCATTTGTGATGCATTATGCTAGGTTGTTGTCAGTCTCTAAGTTGTGTCTGACTCTTTGCAACCCCATGGACAGAAGCATGCCAGGCTTCCCTGTCCTTCAACATCTCCCAGAGTTTGCTCAAACTCATGTCTATGGAGTCAGTGACACCATTCAACCATCTCATTCTCTGTTGCCTCATTCTCCTCCTGCCCTCAATCTTTCCCAGGATCAGGATCTTTTCCAATAAGTTGGCTCTTCACATCAGGTGGCCAAAGTACTAGGTACTAGGAACTTAATTCATTTCAGAGATAGATGCATAAAGAATTAATTACAGGATGTTTTACAAGTGTTACTGCAGAAATATACAGCCATAGCTAAAAGAGGAGTGCAAAGGGGAGAATTCTTTTAAAAGATGGCAGACAAGAATATGGGTAGAGAAGTGGTCAGAGACACTTCATAGAGGATATGAACAGCATCCAGGCTAGGTATTTTCTGAGGGGGAAAAAAACAGGAATTCTGGGCATAGTGAAGTACATGATCAAAATTTTAAAAGGATAAAAGTGTACTTAGCACCTTTGTAGTTTAATAAAACTGGAACATAGTTTCATGGTGGTGTAGGGTAGTTCATGCTATATTACAAATCTGAGTCCTTCCACCTGTTGGCCAGTGATCCCTTGATCACTATGTTGATTTTCTCTCTAACATCTGTCCTCTGAATGGCTAAAAAAGGTGTATTAATGAGGCACTTTCAGGTTATGAGGAGCACAGACATGATGCTGATCTTGGGTGACGGGCATTTACTGTATGAGGAGCCTGGCAGGCCATGGTCCATAGCGTCGCAGAGTCGAACACAACTTAAGCACACACACGCACAAGAGGAAACTAGGAAGCAAATATATGGGAGGTCATTTTTGATGAAACGATTAGGGCTCTTGAAGAGGACTGTTTATCACCTTGTAATTCCCATTTCCGCAAAGGAACACTGGGGTGGTCATCATGTAAGTGAGCTTATTCTCCCTGCACAAGATGTCCTGCCATTCATTTAATCTGCCTTCTTTGTTCTCTGGTTCTTCCTCCTGCTGTTGTTTTTCTGCCTTCTGGCTACTCCGCCATTTATCTCATGGCTTCTGAGCGACCGAACTGAACTAACTCATAGAGTCTGCTTAGTCTCTGTTTATTTCCTGGCTCATATTCTGCTTCGCTTCAAAGAGATCTCTCTCTCTCTGTGCTTTTATGTAGAAAAGAGTTAATAACAAGTCCAAGACTACCGTTCTTAGAAAGATCTGTTTGCAAGGGTGGTCCTTGACTGGCATCTGAGAATTTAGGTTTCTGCAGAGTTCTGACCATTTGCTAAACGATAAGCATGATTCACTGTGCCTAAACAGTTTGTACAAACAATATGGTTTATGCTAGGCATCTGCTTTCCTTTTGGCAGTCAGAAATTGGTATATGCTAGGAAGAGGGTTACCTGTGTGACCAATTCTCAATAAAAACTTTGGGCACTGAGTCTTTAATGAGCTCCCTGATAGAGAGCATTTCATACCTGCTTTCACAATCTGTTGCTAGAGGGATTAAAATCTCCTGTATGAGTCTACTGGAAGAGGACTCTTGGAAGCTTGCACCTTGCTTCCTCCAATCTTTGCCCTATATGCCTGTTGCCTTTGCTGATTTTTCTCTATTTCTGTCGATATCATAGACTTACGTATGACTATAAGCTAAGTCCTAAGCTTGTGAGTCCTCCAGGCAAATTGTTGAAACTGGGGGTGATCTTGAGGAAATCGGACACAACTTGGCTTTCAAGCTCCTGAAGAAAGAATACCTTATTCCCAGTCTACTACTTGGTCCTCATTATGATCTGGACTCTGGCTATCTCTTCATCCTCATCTCTTATCCCTCCCTCACCCCTTATTCTAGATATGCCAGATTGCCTGCTGTTTCTCAAACATTCCAGGCAGGCTCCTGCTCCAAGGCCTTTGTACTTACTGTTCCTTCTGCCTATGCCTTTTCTTCCAGCTATCTGCATGGTTGTGTTCATTCATGTCCCACCTACCTAAAATAGCTGTCCCGTCCCACTCATATTTCTTAACTCCTTCCTCTAGATGAATTCTTCATAGCAATTATCAATTTTTTTAACTTTATATTGTTTGTTTATTGCCTGTCTTTCCAAACTAGAGTATAACTAAATGAAGGCAGCGACTTTGTTTTATTCACTGCTCAATTTTTAGTAGCTAGAAAGGCGCTTGGCACATAGAAAAGACTCAGTAAATACTGTTTGAAGAAGGAATACTTGATACCACATCTCTGTTGGGCATATGTCTCATACCAGGCCACATTATATGCCCATGGACATTGTACTGATGTCTGCCTGTAGGCTGAGCATTGTGGCAGACTGCTGATGATCCATCAATTTCTGCTCTTTCCTTATTCTGTAATAATAGGGCCCCTAAGTTTTGGCTTGGCACATAGCTATCAGAAATAGAGAGTGTAGTACTCAATCCCCTATGCTGATAGGTGTAGCGGTATAAGTGCAGGCCAATGGGGTATGAATGGAAGTTGAATGTACAATACCTAGGAAGTATCCTTATAAGAGTGGATTCTATTTTACCTACCTTTTTTCCTTCCTGCTGGGTGAAACAGACTGTAATAGTTGGGGTTTTGGGAGCCATTTGGATCATGAGCAACCTTGGTGGTATAAGGTACAGTCAATGGAGCAAAACAAGAAAGAAGAGACCAAATAATGTGGAGTCCAATGCCAATTCTGAAGAACCTACCTCTTTGACAAGAATCAGAAATAAACTTTTATCTTCTTTAAGCCATGAATGGTTTTCTCTCACTTGAAATTTGCTCTAATCCTAATAATACAAGCACGCATCTCCAGTTTGACTTCTTAGAGCCAGGTAGAGAGTTATAAAGTACAGAGCATGATAACATACACACTATTCACTCACTTGTTTAAAGGGAAGTTGTGGGCATGATAGGAAGGCCAGCAAGCGGAATGTTATCCTGTAGGAAATGGCAGCTGTGGGAAAGCATTATACTAATGTCCCCCAGTGATTCACACCTTCCTGAGTCCACATACTTTTTTGCAACTTCCATCAAGAAAAGGAGCCTATCTCTCCACCCCCTTTGCATCTGGCTTGGCCTTGTGACTGACTTGGACCAACAGAATGTGGCAAAAGTAACATAATGACTGTTCCAAAGTCTAGTCTGTACAAGACATTGTAGTTTCCACTGTTGCCATCTGAAATCCTGAGATCACCAAGCTCTGAAGCCTGGTGTAGCTCATAAGAGGATGTGAAACCCTGTGGATGGGAACAGAATCACCCCAGTGCAGGGCCAGCACCACCTGGCAGACATGTGAATGAGGCCACATAAATGATGGCAGGCCAGGCAGTCAGAAGTCACTCTCAGATGGCCAGTCGACAGAATCATGAAAATGAAATGGCTGCTGTTTTAAGTCACTAAATTTTGGCAAGGTTTGCTTTTCAGCAATAGGAGCATGAAAATTAATCTAAGTGAATATCTATTTCTTGCTGCAGAAAGATCTTATGACAAAGGCAAATATAAGTGAAAAGTACCTAAGCTTGGCAACTTTTCTCTTTTTTTGGCTTGTAGGATCTTAGTTCCCCAAATAGGATCTGAAACCTGGGCCCCAGCAGTGAAAGCTCCGTATCCTAACCAATGGACTGCCAGGGAACTCCCAAGTTTGGCAACTTTTAAAGAGAAATATAAAATCTTCAGCTTATTGACTTTAACATTAAAAATGAGGAACACATCTTTATTTAAAAAATTATAAATTTTTAAAGAGAGTAGCATAAGATAGTAGATGGAATGTTGAGTGAGAAATTGGTAGAATTGGGTATGGTTCTCTTTTCATTAACTAGCTTTATAGCCTAGAAAAATCTGCTTAGCCTCTTGGTGCATAATGTTTTTTCAATATGAAGCATGCTGTAGTCCATGGGGTCGCAAAGAGTAGGCCACGAATGAACAACTAAACAACAAAATGAAGCCCACCCCTTGCTCACTCACTCATTCATTTAAGAAAAACACTGATTATCCTTAACTGTTAGGAGACACTGTCGTGAGGGGTGAGATGATAGGAGACTGACTTTATTTATACATTTTTATATGCTGCTGCTGCTGCTAAGTCACTTCAGTCATGTCCAACTCTGTGCAACCCCACAGAGGGCAGCCCACCAGGCTCTGCCGTCCCTGGGAGTCTCCAGGCAAGAACACTGGAGTGGGTTGCCATTTCCTTCTCCAATGCATGAAAGTGAAAAGTGACAGTGAAGTGGCTCAGTCAGGTTCGACTCTTCGCAACCCCATGGACTGCAGCCTACCAGGCTCCTCTGTCCATGGGATTTTCCAGGCAAGAGTACTGGAGTGGAGTGCCATTGCCTTCTCTGATTTCTATATGATTTGACTTAAAAAAAAAAATAGGTTACTTTTATAATCAACAAAGTAAACATAAACATGTTATGGGCTGAATTTTGTCCCCCAAAATTGGTATGTTGAAGTCCTAACTTCCAGTAACTAAGAATGTGACTGTTTTTGAAAATAGAGACTTTAAAGGGACAAGTTAAAATGAAGTCATTAGGGTCCTAATCCAATCTGACTGGTACAAAGAATGATAGTAAGCCAGTCTGACCAGTGTCCTTCTAAGAAAAGGAAATTTGGATGCATAGACACCGAGGATCCATGTGCCCAGAGAAAGGACCATGTGAGGACACAGTGAGAAGGTGGCCATCTGGAAGCCAAGGAGAGAGGCCTCAGAAGAAACCAATCCTGCTGACAACTTGATCAACCCACCCAATCTGTAGTATTTTGTTAGAGTAGCCCTGCCAAATACAGATATTTTCATCCTGACAAAACACTAGCACCTTCAGTGAGCACATGATCCTGATTCTTGAGGTGACCATGTTCAAGCTAGAGAGAGACAGTAACTTTTGATATGGCAGAAAGTGAAGAGGAACTAAAAAGCCTCCTGATGAAAGTGAAAGAGGAGAGTGAAAAGGTTGGCTTAAAGCTCAACATTCAGAAAACGAAGATTATGGCATCTGGTTCCATCACTTCATAGGAAATAGATGGGGAAACAGTGTCAGACTGTATTTTGGGGGGCTCCAAAATCACTGCAGATGGTGATTGCAGCCATGAAATTAAAAGATGCTTACTCCTTGGAAGGAAAGTTATGACCAACCTAGATAGCATGTTGAAAAGCAGAGACATTACTTTGCCAGCAAAGGCCCATCTAGTCAAGGCTATGGTTTTCCAGTGGTCATGTATGGATGTGAGAATTGGACTGTGAAGAAAGCTGAGTGCCGAAGAATTGATGCTTTTGAACTGTGGTGTTGGAGAAGACTCTTGAGAGTCCCTTGGACTGCAAGGAGATCCAACCAGTCCATTCTAAAGGAGATCAGTCCTGGGTGTTCTTTGGAAGGAATGCTGCTAAAGCTGAACCTCCAGTACTTTGGCCACCTCATGTGAAGAGTTGACTCATTGGAAAAGACTCTGATGCTGGGAGGGATTGGGGGCAGGAGGAGAAGGGGACGACAGAGGATGAGATGGCTGGATGGCATCACGGACTCGATGGGCGTGAGTCTGAGTGAACTCCGGGAGATGGTGATGGACAGGGAGGCCTGGCGTGCTGTGATTCATGGGGTCACAAAGAGTCGGACACGACTGAGCGACTGAACTGAATTGAACTGAACTGAACTGAACTGAATGTGATAAATGCTGTGGTGGGACCATATAAAAAATACTATTGGAGTCCAGAGAAAGGGGACCTGACTGGCTGTGGAGAGGGAGATGATGGCAGATCCAGAGCGGAGAGTTTAAGAAACTTGTCCTGTGTTGAGATGCCACCTTCAGTATCGAAGGAGAAATAGAGATGATCACACTCCTAAATACTGGCCTTTCTGCTGAACCTCTGTGCTTGGTTGTCGTACTGGTCTCAGATAAGGATTTCAAGAATCAGTAAAATCTCAACAAACAAACACAGAGAATTTGAGACATGGGTATATTGATAGCAGCTTTGCTAATGTTATATTTTACCTGTTTTTAAAAAGGACATTTGAAATGCTGTGCATATCATTAAAGATATTTTAACATTTTCTCATAATAGATAGTCTCTTACACTGAATATGTTTAGCTTTAAGTTTCTTCCTTGTCCTTGGTTTTTGCACTGCACATGCATTAGTAGCATTTGACTAGCATTTGTTGGCCGCTAGGGTTTCAAGGCAACTTTTATTAGTTAGGTTAGGAAAACAATATTTTATTTCTTTATATGACAGAAACTAGTTATTCTCCAAAATCCATACTTGCTTTCTTCCATAGAAAGAGATTACACTAGGTATATGACTACTCAGCTAAAGACTTTATACCTCCATCCTCTTTTCACAGTTAGATGTGATTATGTGGCTAAGTTTTGGTTGATGGAATGTAAGTGGAAGTAATATGTAAACTGATGTTATATGTAATTTCTGGACCATCTCTATAAGTAACTTGCCTTGGAGTTCCTCTTTTCCCTTTCCACAGGTTGGAACCCTGAATGTGCCCACATGAACTTTGCCAGTGAAGCAATAAATGAAAGGAATCTGGTCCTTGAATGACTCTGTAGAGTAGAGATTCCTTGACAGGCTGCACGGTTCACCTTATTATAACATAAGAAAACAAGTTATTTAAGCCTCTGCCTATAGATGTATTCTTTTTGGTGTTTCTTTCTTGGGACAGCTTAATCTTTACCCTATTAAGCAAGTCCTGCTTTATCTTGCTTTTATGGTCATATTTGCCTTCCAACTTCCCCTTCAGAAGTCCCCTGCTGCTGCTATGTATCCCACCCACATGAGATGCATATACTACTAGGTCACCAGAGACAGACATTTGCAGAAGAGTTTCCTACCTAAGTGTGGAATTCCCCCAAAGGAGAACGCTAGTTGCCTCCCTTCCCCTTTTGCATAGTTTCTCCCACACATCTCTACCTTGTTCCTTTGATCTACTTAGACTGCAGTGAAGGGAACCTTTCGCCTGGTAGTTCAACTGCTCAGCCAATGGACACAGCCCATCGTCAGGACTTTCCATCCTGCCTCTATCACTTCCCTTTTTACCTTCTGAGCACTGCCTCTTTTACCTTCCACAGAACCAGATAATACACATTCCCTTTCAAATTGCAAGACACTTTCAACAAATAGCCATTGAAATGGCACTCTATAATGTGTACAGTGATGAAACAGGGAAAGTGTTTGACTTTTCAGTCTACTTGGAGAAAGTAGGTGACTAAGTTGGCAATCCTAAATTAAAATGCAAAGTTCTAAAATTGGAATAAATACAGTATGTCGTGGGAAGACTCAGAAGAGGCACCTAACCCAGCATTTGTACAGGAGTGTGGCCAAGTGAAATAAAGGCATAGAAAAGGCCAAGTAAATGGGTACATTGGCTGCATAAATCTCTACCCTGTTAGTAAGACATCATTTTAAAACTTCAAATAATTTAGAGTTTGTGAAATAAAAAGTGGAAGTTCTTACTTCTACACATACTAATTTTAATACCCATCAGTTCAGTTCAGTTCAATCGCTCAGTCATGTCCAACTCTTTGCGACCCCATGAATCGCAGCATGCCAGGCCTCCCTGTCCATCACCAACTCCCGGAGTTCACTCAGACTCACGTCCATCGAGACAGTGATGCCATCCAGTCATCTCATCCTCGGTCGTCCCCTTCTCCTCCTGCCCCCAATCCCTCCCAGCATCAGAGTCTTTTCCAATGAGTCAGCTCTTTGCATGAGGTGGCCAAAGTACTGGAGGTTCAGCTTTAGCAGCATTCCTTCCAAAGAACACCCAGGACTGATCTCCTTTAGAATGGACTGGTTGGATCTCCTTGCAGTCCAAGGGACTCTCAAGAGTCTTCTCCAACACCACAGTTCAAAAGCATCAATTCTTCAGCACTCAGCCTTCTTCACAGTCCAACTCTCACATCCATACATGACTACTGGAAAACTATAGCCTTGACTAAACAGACCTTAGTCGGCAAAGTAATGTCTGCTTTTCAGTATGCTATCTAGGTTGGTCATAACTTTCCTTCCAAGGAGTAAGCATCTTTTAATTTCATGGCTGCAATCACCATCTGCAGTGATTTTGGAGCCCCCCAAAATAAAGTCTGACACTGTTTCCACTGTTTCCCCATCTATTTCATTAATTTTTAGTTCATGTTCTTCCAGGTGTATAGATAGGAAAATAAATTTGAATATATATCCATGTAATGAATGTATCCATTTTACTTTTCAAAAAATCTACTCACAGTATATGTATTGTCATGCAGCCTCCTTTTTTCCATATGGACTTTTTTCCTTATTATGCATAAAGATTTACCTAACTTAAAAATAGTTTATAGACTTCTCTACTAAGGATACATTAACTCCCTTAATAAATGTCTTCCATTTACTATAATTTTATTTATTTATTTTTAGTTGTGCTGGGTCTTTGTTGCTGCTTGGACTTTTCTCTAGTTGCAAAGAGTGGGGGCTACTCTTCACTGGGATGCACAGGCTTTTTATTGCAGTGCCTTCTCTTGTTGCTGAGCATGGGCTCTAGGCCCATGGGCTTCAGTAGTTGCTCTGCATGGGCTCAGTGGTTTCAGTTCCCTGGCTCTGGAGCACAGGCTCAGTAGCTCTGGCACACAGGCTTCATTGCTCTGCGGCATGTGGGATCTTCCTGGACCAGAGATCAAATCCATATCTCCTGCATTGGCAGGTGGACTCTTTACCACTGACCTACCAGGGAAGCCTAAATCTCTTCCCTTTGAACACTTAGGTTGTTTTCCATTCTTTTCCCTTCTAATAGTAGTATTTCAAAGAACATTCTATCCATTGGACTTGGTAACAAATACTGAGAAAAGGATTACAATCTCAAGATTCTACACTTGCCCAAGATATGATAGGTGGCTCATTGGTAAAGAATCTGCCAGCCAGTGCAGGAGATGCAGGAGATGTGGGTTCGATTCCTGAGTTGGGAAGATCCCCTAGAGGAGGAAATGGCAACCCACTCTAGTATTCTTGCTGGGAAAATCCCATGGACAGAGGAGCCTGGCAGTGGGGTCCCAAAGAGTTAGACATCACTGACCATGTCCACACACAGAAGATGTGATATGTGTATGAGAAAAAAATTAGACATTTTTGGATCTGTAAAGTACTGTTTCTCTTTCTGGGGAATTTTACTTGAGAAATCATTCTAGCAAAATCAAAAGCAAAACAAAACTATATCTCAGGGGGATTTACAATGTATAAACTCATGAATGAGTGGTTAATCTGGCAAAATTTAAAAGACTAGTGTAGAAGATCATAGCATGGTTCCTGAATGGGGAACTTGGATACTATAAAGAAATTTCTATTTCCCAAACTAATGTTTAGGCTTCTTCCAATTCCAAACAAACCCTGAGAGGGGCCTATTTTTGAATCATAACAAATTTTTCTAGAAAAATAAGTAAATAAGAATGGTTAAAGAATGCTTATCAAAAGGGGACTGGAGGTTGGTATTTACCTTATCAGATGCTGAAGAATTATAAATATATAAGAGTTAAAGCATGTTAAGTACTGAGAATAGTCAAATCAGTGACTCAGAAGTGATACTGTGGAATTAGAGTTTATAAAGTATAAAACAATATAAGAACATATTTTAAAGAAATTACAAACCTAAGAGAAAAGGGAACTTTTTGATGACTACTTTATTAAAATTTTGCATCACAGAATACATATGAATAGATTAAAGAGAAAAATTCAACCCTAAAAAATTAGGGTAGGTATAGAAGTTCATGGCCTTCCCTGGTGGCTCAGATGGTATATCATCCCTTTATGAAGAAGGACTCCCTCAAGCCAGAAAGCAATGGAAGAAACCACAGGAACAGATAATAGATTTTACCATATAAAAATATAAAATTTCTGTGGATCTAAAAAATACATAGGTAAAAGGAAAAGGCAAATCCCAAACTGGGAAATATTTGTACAATATACATTTTTGCAAAAACCTGGGTTGCTATTGCTTGTCAAAAGAATTGGTTAAACCCAATTCTTAGCCTCAGTTCAGTTCAGTCACTCAGTCGTGTCCGACTCTTTGCAACCCCATGAATCGCAGCACTCCAGGCTGTCCATCACCAACTCCCGGAGTTCACTCAGACTTACATCCATCGAGTCCGTGATGCCATCCAGCCATCTCATCCTCTGTCATCCCCTTCTCCTCCTGCCCCCAATCCCTCCCAGCATCAGAGTCTTTTCCAATGAGTCAACTCTTCACATGAGGTGGCCAAAGTACTGGAGGTTCAGCTTTAGCATCATTCCTTCCAAAGAAATCCCAGGGCTGGTCTCCTTCAGAATGGACTGGTTGGATCTCCTTGCAGTCCAAGGGACTCTCAAGAGTCTTCTCCAACACCACAGTTCAAAAGCATCAATTCTTCGGCACTCAGCTTTCTTCACAGTCCAACTCTCACATCCATACATGACCACTGGAAAAACCATAGCCTTGACTAGGCAGACCTTTGTTGGCAAAGTAATGTCTCTGCTTTTCAACATGCTATCTAGGTTGGTCATAACTTTTCTTCCAAGGAGTAAGCATTTTTTAATTTCATGGCTGCAATCACCATCTGCAGTGATTTTGGAGCCCCCCAAAATAAAGTCTGACACTGTTTCCACGGTTTCCCATCTATTTCCCATGAAGTGATGGGACCAGATGCCATGATCTTTGTTTTCTGAATGTTGAGCTTTAAGCCAACTTTTTCACTCTCCTCTTTCACTTTCATCAAGAGGCTTTTTAGTTCCTCTTCACTTTCATAAGGGTGGTATCATCTGCATATCTGAGGTTATTGATATTTCTTCTGGCAATCTTGATTCCAGCTTGTGTTTCTTCCAGTCCAGCGTTTCTCATGATGTACTCTGCATATAAGTTAAATAAGCAGGGTGACAATATACAGTGTTGACGTACTCCTTTTCCTATTTGGAACCTAGTTTATGCCTAAACCTTTATAGATGAGTGTGTCTGCAGAGAAATAGAAAACTGTGTGCACTGGTTTACTGTTAATTGCTTTCAAGGGAGACTTTAGTCCTGTTCTAAAATTGTAACACATTTCCCTAGGTCAATCACTCTGCCATGTTCCCTGACAACTATTTAGTAGCACTTTCTCATCCAGCATCGTCTCTGCATCTTCACTCTAATTTGATGATCTTGCTTATAGTGGCAATCAGAAGAGGATTTACATATATTTACACCACCATATCATCCCACCCAGTAGCATCTCTTGTGTTGGAGAAGAATCTTCTGTGCTCCCATTAACACCTTCACAAAGGCACTGATTTCTACCCCTCTCAACTATTCACGGACAAAAACCTACCTCCAGAAATTTCCATTTCTCCTTTTCTCTGGTGAAACACTCCCTTCAGCCCCAGTCACATATTTTTTCACATCTTAAAAAAAGATCTCTTATCCCACTTTTCCCTCAAGTTATTGTGTCATTTCCCTTTGCTTTGGAACAATCCCTCCAGAAGGAGTTACATACACTTGATTTAACATTTTCAATTCCTTAACTTCTGTTCTCTCTTGAACGTAATCCACTGAGGTTTCCATCCCCACAAACTCCTCTGCAACTGTTCTTGTCCACGTCACTAATGACTTTCATTATCGCTGAACCCAATGATCAACTGAGTTTTCTCTCACAAGATCAGCAGCACTAGATGCAACAATCACCCCTTCCCAGAAATATGTGATTCATCTGGCATCCAGAACACCACTCTCCTGGCCGTGTTCTTCCTGCCTCCCTGTTTTTCATGTCTAAATGGCCCACCTGATCTTTCACAACCCCCTAAGCTGTTTCCAGTGTAGTCTTCTCCATTTCAGTGAGTAACAACTCTATCTTTCCAGGGGCCATACATTTGAAAGCCAAATTTAACTCCTCTCATTTTCTCATATTCCACTTCCATCCAGACTGAACCTGTTGGCTGTATCTTCAAAATAGATCCAGGTGCTGATCATATTTTACCATCATCACTGCTCCCACTCTGGTGCAAGCCAGGGCACATCTCCAGGGATTAATACATAATCTAACTGATTTCCCTGCATCCACACTTGCTCCTCTTATTCTCCACCCAGCAGTCAGAGTGATGCTGTTAAGTCAGATTAGCATGCCAGGTTTTTGCTGACACATCCTGAAGTCTTCATGTATGATATCGCCCCCTCCTCATCCTCATCTTTTACACTCTCTCCTAGCTCACTCTGCTTCAATCCCAGCAGATGGCTTACTGTTCCTGGAAAAAAGCTAGGCAGCTTGAGCCTTTTCAGTGGCTCCCTTCCCTTTTTTGTATCTTCAAATATCTTCTTCCTCACTCACTCACTTTAGCCATTTCTGATAAATCCCTACCCCCTTCTTTGCTTCATTTTTCACCTTGGTTCTCATTACTTTCTAATGCACTATGTAAACAGAAGCAGAAGATATTAAGAAGATGTGGCAAGGATACACAGAAGAACTATACAAAAAAGATCTTAATGACCCGGATAGCCATGATGATGTGATCACTCATCTAGAGCCAGACATCCTGGAATGCGAAGTGGGCCTTAGGAAGCATCACTGTGAACAAATATAGTGGAGGTGGTGGAATCCCAACTAGCTGTTTCAAATCCTAAAAGATGATGCTGTGAAAGTGCTGCCAGCAAATTTGGAAAACTGACCAGTGGCCACAGGACTGGAACAGTCAGTTTTCATTCCAATCCCAAAGAAGGGCAATGCCAAAGAATGTTCAAACCACCACACAATTGCACTCATTTCACATGCTAGCAAAGTAATGCCCCAAAATCCTCCAAGCTAGGCTTCAATAGTATGTGAACCAAGAACTTCCAGATGTTTCAGCTGAATTCAGAAAAGGCAGAGGAACCAGAGATCAAATTACCAACATCTGTTGGATCATAGAAAAAGCAAGAGAATTACAGAAAAAACAGCTATATCTGCTTCACTGACTACACTAAAGCCTTTGTGTAGATCACAACAAAATTCTTCAAGAGATGGGAATACCACACCACCTTATCTGTCTCCTGGGAAACCTGTATGGAGGTCAAGAAGCAACAGTTAGAACTGGACATGGATCAACAGACTGGTTCCAAATTGGGAAAGGAGTACATCAAGGTTGTATATTGTCACCCTGCTTATTTAACTTATATGCAGAGTACATCATGAGAAACGCTGGGCTGGATGAAGCAGAAGCTGGAATCAATATTGCTGGGAGAAATATCAATAACCTCAGATATGCAGATGACACCACGCTTATGGCAGAAAGTGAAGAGGAACTAATAAGCCTCTTAATGAAGGTGAAAAAGGAGAGTGAAAAGGCTAGATTAAAACTCAACATGCAAAAAACTAAAATCACGACATCCAGTCCCATCAGTTCATGGCGAATAGATTGGAAAACAATGGAAAGGTGAGCTACTTTATATTCCTGGGCTCCAAAATCACTGGAGATGGTGACTATAGCAATGAACTTAAAAGACACTTGCTCCTTGGAATAAAAGCTATGACAAACCTAAATAGCCTATTACAAAGCAGAGACATCACTTTGCCAAGAAAGGTCCATATAATCAAAGCTATGGTTTTTTCAGCAGTCATGTCTGGACGTTGAGAGTTGGACCACAAAAAAGGCTGAGTGCCAGAGAATTGATGCTTTTGAACTGTGATATTCGAGAAGCCTCTTGAAAGTCCCTTGGACTGCAAGGAGATCCAACCAGTCAATCCTAAAGGAAATCAACCCTGAATATTCATTGGAAGGACCGATGCTGAAGGTGAAGCTCCAATACTTTGGGCCACCTGATTTGAAGAACTGAGTCATTTGAAAAGACCCTGATGCTGGGAAATACTGAAGGCAGAAGAAGGGGACGACAGAGGATGAGATGGTTGGATGGCATCACCAACTCAACGGACTTGAGTTTGAACAAGCTCTGGGAGTTGGCAAAGGACAGGGAAGCCTGGCTTGCTGCAGTGCATGCGACTGCAGTCGGACATGACTGAGCATCTGAACCACAAATAAAATTTTACTGATTTATTGGGTTTGCTGCTGCTGCTGCTAAGCCACTTCAGTTGTGTCCGACTCTGTGTGACCCCATGGATGGCAGCCCACCAGGCTCCTCTGTCCCTGGGATTCTCCAGGCACAAATACTGGAGTGGGTTGCCATTTCCTTCTCCAATGCATGCATGCATGATTTGGTCTATTGCCTGTTATTTACCTTAGAATGTAAGCTCTACAAAGACAGGGATTTTGTTTGTATTAGTTTTACTGATGCAGTTCCACTGCTGGCACATAGTTGTTGTTGTTCTCCTTTCTTTGTTTCTCCTTGGTTTTTCTTTGTTACATAGTATTTAAAAGCCAATCAACCCACCTACCCAGCAGCTTTTTTCCCCTTAAGTGTCCTTGTCACATTTGTTGTTGCTCAGTTGCTAAGCTGTATTGGACTCTTTGTGACCCTATGGACTGCAGCACACCAGGCTTCCCTGTTCTATATAACCTATGTGCCTCCCAGGTTGGTTGAATCTCTAGATAGAAAACCTGCAGATATGGAAGACTATGACTTAACTATACATTGAGTAACTTCACTTTTAGAAATTTATCTCAGTTTATCTTGGATTTTCCAAGCTGATATAAATAAAATATGTACTGTTCCAGACTTTTAATAGGTATATGAAAAAGAAAGGAAATATTCTGAACAGTGACAGAAATCTAACCTGTTTTGGTTCTCAAACTTGGTTTGAGAACATATTAATTATCTGAGGGGTTTAAAAATATATTTATGCCTGAATCCCACCTTCAGAGATTCTGATTTAATTGGCTTAGTTGTCTCTTTTGTTATAGATTAGCAGCCTTTGATGATTAGTACTGAGATCCATTAATTCATTAGGGGCTGTAGATGGTAATTCTGCTCAAATCTTTGGGCCTGTATTTTTTCACAAACAAAATTAAGGGGTTAGAGTACATTATCTATAAGCATCTTTGCAACTGGAATACTTTATGTTCATACAGGAAAATCTCTTATTTATAGGAATATTTGCCATCTCTTCCTACTGGTTTATTGGTGTGTGTGTGCACATGTGTGTGAAAGAAGAGCACACGAAGCAACGTCATAATGCTCGGAAAGAAGAAAACATTTATTTTTATTATAGAGAAACTGAGATAATAAATCAAAACTTCATAAAGAGTCATCAAGTCTTCCACTCCCATAGGTGTCAGGCATGATGTTAGAGTAAACTGTTACATGCTTATTGTAGGGCCAGCTAGAGCAAGAAACAGGTCTCTGAAACCAGGAGAGCTGTGTTAATTGTCATTTATTATTTTTTATAAATGTCGTAGTCTGTAGGGGCCGCTGTAACAGAATACCATAAACTGGTGGCTTAATTTCTAAACAATAGTCATTGAGAAATATAAATATTTCACAATTCTGTTGGCTGGAAAGTCCGCGATCAAGGTATTGGCAGATTTGGTATCTGGTGAGAAACTGCCTCCTGGCTCACAGACATCTGTCTTTTTGTTGTGACCTTACATGGTAAGAGGAGCAGGGAAGCTCCTTGGTGTCTTTTTTTAATTAGAGGATTAATTACACCTATAAGGGCTCTGTCTTCTATACCTAAGCATCTTTCAAAGATCTCACCTCCAAATACTAAAACATTGGTGACTAGATTTTAACACAAACACTAAGGACACAAACATGAAGTCTACAGCAACATAGGATGCTGAGAAAACAACAAGTAATTCTTTCTAAAGTGTCTAGGTATATAGTATGAAAGGACTTTTGATTTTACAGAAGCCTTCTTATGCTCAATTTGTACGCATGATTTGTAGCATTTTCTACAACATCCTTTTAAGGATAAGGAGTATGGTATATACTCCAGTTAGATAAACCTTCCACCAATAAAGAAATAATTTTATTAGTTTTGAGTTCAGTCAGTTGCCAATATTTTGTTTTTGCAGCTGAATAAATAATAAATTCAGGCAGACATTTACCTGTGTGGTACACTTGAAAGTTTAGAACACAAAAGTGAAAGTCATTCACTGTCATTAAAAAGATCATGAAGCTGAGCTGAAGTAACTCATTCAGGGATGCATTTCTTCCCAAGGGAAACTACAAAGTTATTCATCACAAACTAACCTCACTGCCCCCACACAATTAGACATTAGAGATCAGATAAAATGTCACTGCACTTACTGGGCTTCCCAGGTTGTACAGTGGTAAAGAATCTGTCTGCTAATACAGGAGACACAAGAGACAAGGGTTTGGTTCCTGGGTTGATAAGATGCCTTGGAGTAGGAAATGGCAGCTCATTCTAGTATTCTTGCCTGGAAAATCCAATGGACAGAGAAGCCTGGTGGGCTACAATCCATGGGGTCACAAAGAGTCAGACACAACGGAGCACACAAGGCCTTTCTTTGGACCTTGCCAATCATGCTACAAAGTGGATTATCTCTGTAATGTGTGAGAACACTTTAGTTCTTGTTAGTTTTTTAATTGTTAACCTCACCACACAATATGTCTAGTACCAAACAGGCCACAGCCAGGTGTTCTCTTCATGTTGTAATAGTTTCAAGGAGATGGATAGTACAAGGAAAGTGAAAATGACCACTCGGGTCCCAGAAACCAGAACCTAGTAGTGAGCATGGGTAGTGGGTCCTGGCCAAACTTAGGCACAAGATCTTAATGGATGCATTTCTGTATTGTTCTGGATCTCACTAAGCAATATCTTCTTTATGCAGAGTAGTAGTGTTGAGGTTCTGGGCATAAACTTATTTCATCTCAGAATAAGTCTGTGTTTGGGCTATGAAAATGAGAAAACCCCACAGAAAACTAGTCTTAGAAGCAACACCTTGAAGTAATCTTGTAACTACAGTAAAGAATTAGCAATATAGTCCTTATGATCTAACTGGCTTGGCAGAGTGATGAATCTTTATTTCACTGAATGGAAATATTAAGAAAAATTATCTGGGTGTGGCAATAGTCACTCTTCCAGATACCTCTTTAAAAAAAAAAAAAATTAAACATCACCCTTGAGGAGTGATCAATAATTTAAAACTGACCTAGGTTGGAGAATTACTGAAATACCCACTTCAGTTTATTTCTTAAGACTGCCTTTAGTTTTGGTGAATGAGAAAGCACTTGTTGCCATTTCCTTTCTGAGAACTGCTGAGTTAGTAGGGAAGGAAGTGAGAGATGTTCAATTCAATTCTGTCTTGTGGGGGAAGGACAGGGCTGGGCTGTGCCTCTGAGCACCAGCTTCTGCTTTTGCGGGGCTGGCTTCCCAAGTAGCTGGTTCCAATTTATAAATGTCTGTAAAATTGGTTTGAGGAGTCCTACAAATGACCCCGCGTTTAGGGAGTGGCTAACTTTCTTTGCCCCAAACTCAGGGCCATAACTCAGAGGAATATTCTTAATTGGTTTCCTATCCATAAAAACTTTAAAGATTTGGTCAAACCTAAAGGGGGGGTGGGTGGGAAAGAGGGTCTAATTTAAATGTTGCTTCTGTGAGAATTTTTTTTTTTTTTGGTCTGTGTTGAAGAATATAACTTGAGAAAAACCTAGTTGAAGCATCAAGTCACATCAGATAATAATGATAGAATGAGAGCTTCTGATCCAGACTGGTAGTCTATGGGAGCCCTAATGTTGGATGTAGTTCTGCCATTAACTGACATGTTTCATTATTTATTTGATATTGAAATTATGCTTATATTATTTTATACCATTTTCCAACATTACATCAGTGTCTTTGGCACACTGGACCTTATCTGTCCATGAACTGAAAGTTTCTTAAGAATGTGTTGACTCTCCTGCTAATGTTGTGATTATTGTTGAAACTCATTTCTTGTGCTGTAATAGATCTATGCTGCTTGTTTGTAGATGTTTGGGAAATGGTGTGGTTGAGATAAAAATATTCAGAAAGATTCAAGGAAAAATTAAGTCTTCTGCCAACTAAATTCTCTGATATTCTTCTTAACATGTTACCATCTCAGATAGTTAATGAGATAATTCTCTAAAGTGCTATCTCACTGCTAATACTTTCATTTCTTTAGTCTGCTTTTTGACTCATAATTCCACCATTGCAATTGAACTCTAAAAATTACCTTCAGGCTGGAGGGCTCTGGGGTCAAGACTGACTAGATTCAAAATTCAGTTTGGCCTTCTCCGGACTTCCCTGGTGGGTCAGAGGGTAAAGCATCTGCCTGCAATGTGGGAGACCAGGGTTTGATCCCTGGATTGGGAAGATCCTCTGGAGAAGTAAACGGCAATCCACTCCAGTACTCTTGCCTGGAGAATCTCATGAACAGAAGAGACAGTCCACGGGCTCCCAGAGTTGGACATGACTGAGTGACTTCACTTTCTTTCTTTTTGGCCTTCCCTGGCTATGTGGTCTCAGGTGAATTTCATCATCTGTAAAATGGGGATTAAAAATTAGCAATCACAGAATTATAGGATAGCAAGGGGGAAAATATTCCTTGAGTATCTACCATCTGTTAGGCACTGTTGGACAATTTGGGGCTTCCCAGGTGGCAGAGTGGTGAAGAACTCGCCTGTCTATGCAGGAGACATGAGAGATGCAGGTTTGATCTCTGGGTCGGAAGATTACCTGCAGGAGGGTATGGTAACCCATGCCAGTATTCTTGCCTGGAGAATCCAATGGACAGAGGAGCCTGGCAGGCTACAGTCCATAGGGTCGCAGAGTCGGACACACCTGAAGTGATTTAGCTTGCACACACACACGTCGGATAAATTTATGAGCCCATGTGATGCTCTGTGAAGTAGGCATCCTTTTATTTTTGGATGATTCAATTATGACCAGAAAGCTTAGTCAATTGTCCTAAAGGTCACACAGCTGGTAACTACTTTAAGCTCAGGTTTGTTTCTAAAGCATATGTCCCTTTCACTACATAACATGAAGAAAAATGTACTCTTTGCCCTCCCCAGGTGATAATGTTTCAGGGTTTCCCACTGCTATTACAGTTGTTTTGCATGTAGAAAACAAATGCGTGACTTGGTAGGTCATGACATGGAGGAAATTTAAATGTGGAAGAAGTGAAAGAGACAATATGAAAAAACGTCATACTGTATGATTTCAACTACATGACATACTGGGAAATGAAGACCTTTAAATACCAGTAGTTGTCAGGGATTAGGGGAGAGGGAAGGATGAATAAGTGGCACATAATATTTTTAGGGTGGTAAAACTACTCAGTATGATACTATAATGGTGAATACACATTATACATTTATCCAATGTATAATATTATAAATGTATTATTATACATTTAGACAATGTACAACACTAAGAGCTGACCCTAAGGTAAATTATGGACTTTGGGTGACGTATTAATATAGATTCATCAACTGCAACAAAGGTACCACTCTGGGGGGGATACTGATAATGGGGAGAGGTTATGCATGTGCAGGTGTAGAGTGTAAGGGAAATCTATGTACCTTCGTAACGTTTGCTGTGAACACAAAACTGTGCCAAAAAAAAGTCTACTAAAAAACAAGCATAAAGAAAAGCAAAATAGTGAAACGGTGTAACCTGAGAGAAGAGTAAGGAAAAATAAATCTGCAAAAGAACTTATCTGCCTAGCGCTATAGAGTGAAAAACACTAAGTCTAAGTCGGACAACTTATGCGGACGCCCTGCTTGCTCACAAAGTTACTAGGTGACCTTCAGCAACCTACTTCACCTTTCTGGCGTGTCTGCGTGCTCAGTCGTTCAGTCATGTCTGACTCTTTGCGACCCTATGGACTATAGCCCACCAGATTTCTCTGTCCATGGGATTTTCCGGGCAAGAATAATGGAGTGGGTTGCCATGCCCTCCTCCAGGGGATCTTCCCGACCCAGCGATAGAACCGGTGTCTCTTGTACTGCAGGCGGATTCTTTACCGATGAGCCACGGGGAAGCCCCCACCTTACTGGATCTCCGTTTCAAAATGCTTTAAAATGTGTCGGTTAAACTATCTCGAACTTCTCTTCCGGCCCTAAAATCACAGCTTTATGCCTAAGAACCCATCCCTACTTTTTCTTTCAACCCAGAACCACCACCCTCGCCTAAACCTTGTTCTTACTCAACTGCGTACTTTGTGACGTACCCGCTGGATCTTAAAACACAGCAACTGGTCCCCGTGACACAGAGGGGGTGGAAGACTGAATTCTGAGGGGGAAAAAAATGTGCGTAAGGCTAGGAGTTCCACAGCCAGCGGCAGTAACCTGAAAAAGACACGGATGGGTAAAACTGACGCACGTAGCGACGGCGGAAGCGGGAGGAGGGTGGGGTGAGGCCGAGAGCCGATTGGATGGCTGAGGAGGCGGGGCCCGCGCTCACAGCGCTAGGAAGAACGAGGGAGGAACCAGGGAAGCTGCGCGCGCGTCGCTCGCTGGTTTCTGCACCCTGGCTTCCCTTCTCCGGAGCGGGGAGGGCGGGTCGTAGGGCGTGCCGACGCCGTGTGACGTCACAAGGGGAGGAGCGACCCGAGGGTCCTGCCGGCGCGCGGGCGCGTTCCGCAGTCGGTGTTTGGGACGCTGGGTGTTCGGAGGCTCGGTCTCTGCTCCGGGTTTGGGATCACAGCCCAACCCTCCCCGGAGTCCGGGACGGACAGG
This sequence comes from Ovis aries, assembly GCF_016772045.2. NCBI lineage: Eukaryota > Metazoa > Chordata > Mammalia > Artiodactyla > Bovidae > Ovis > Ovis aries. The sequence goes on from NC_056055.1 coordinate 193,951,710, forward strand.
GCACGCGCCCGTGTCTGTGTGTCAGCGGGACTCAGGACAGAAGCGTCCTCTCGCTGCCTTTTTTTCTTCCTTTTATCCAAAGAAGGGGGCAGCTCTCACGCTTGCCTTCCTGTCGCCCCGTTGGGAGCGGGGTTGGTGTGCGGAGTGGTTCGTCTTTTTTTCTTTTAAACTTGTGAGCGCTTTTTTTTTTTTTCCCTCCCCCTTTTTTAGGCTTAGTGCCGTCTGGACTGGTTTCCTCGGTCCCTGACTAACCGCTTTCTGCCCCTTCTCTCGCCACCCCCGCCCAAGGTCGCCCCTCCGCCCTCGCCCCTGGCCCGGGGTGGGTGGGAAGCTTTGTCCGGCTCCCTCCCCACCCGAGTCTCCGCAGCGTAGCCGCACCTGCCTCAATATGAACGGGGTCAGGGACCCCCCTCTTTTTATAAAAGATATTAAGCCCGGACTGAAAAACTTAAATGTCGTCTTTATTGTCCTGGAGATAGGTAAGTGGGGTCCGCAGCCCGCCCCGCCGCCCTGTGCGTCCCGGGACAGGAGGGAAGGGCACCGCCGCTGCGAGCCGGGGGCTCCCCTCCCCCTCTCCTCCCTCGCTTCTCCCCTCCCCCATCCACGTGGCCCCGTTGGCCCCCGCAGCCTTGGTAGCCCGCCTGCGGCGAGAACCAGGGGCTCTGCCTCTTCCCACCTTTCAGGTGCATTTTGATCCCGGAGGAGGAGTTAGCTTTTTGGAAGTCCTCATTATCTAATACACCCCTCCCCCTTTTGATTTTTAAATCTTCACAGGACGCGTGACCAAAACCAAAGACGGCCATGAAGTGAGATCATGCAAAGTAGCAGATAAAACTGGCAGCATCACTATTTCCGTGTGGGATGAAATCGGAGGTCTTATACAACCAGGGGATATTATTCGGTTGACCAGAGGGTAGGTGTGCTTAAAAGGGTTGGGGAATGAGTGCGCCTCCAAAGTAGGAGTCTGCAGAATCCGAATTGGCGGACGCCCGGCACCTTGGCAAGTTCTGGATAAAGTTTAGTGTTTTCTGTGGGCCACTCCAAGGATTTTTGAGCCCCATCCATGTTTACCTGAGATGGTAGGCGGCGTTGGGGTGTAACACCTTTGCTTTTAAAAGTTTCCCAGTTTCAGCTGGGAATCTAAATAGCCACACCTTGTTTACAAATTAGGTAGATTTTTAAATATCGTTCTAGAATTACCCAGTCTTTTTAGTAGATTATTAAAACTGACATAGTTAATACTTCATCTTTTTTCATTAACTATATAATGTAGTTGTCACTTAGTTTATTTCCCCAACCTTTACCCCTTTTAATAACTTTTGAAGTCCTACCCATATTTTATTTGTATACACATTTAGACCGTGTGTACTTAAATTGAGATTGTAGCTGGAGAATTTAGCCAGTTTTGTAGTGTGTCAAATTTATACACAGATGTTAAAAATTGAAAGGAAGTTTACAATATCTGGAAGGTGCATTCTTGAAAATGATTCCTTTTGCCTACTGTTGTAAGTCAGTGTTGCGCAAAACCCATAATGTTGTGCAGAAAATGTTTGACAGATATCTATGATACCTCTGTCCAAGAGTTAGTTGGCAGATTGATTTTTAAAAATAAGTACATTCTTCTGGAGGGTTGGTGGGGGAGGTTAGAAGTTAGACTGTATTTACCAAGATTTACCAAGTTTTTAACTTTGGAAGATAAAATGCTAGAGAAGGATCTTTAGATTTTGGAAGCTTTTTGATTTACAGAATTATAATAATTCATTGGTCATAACTATAGGAAAAGTAGGTGGAGATTGATGTTAGCTTAGTGAATAGAATCTCTGAAAAGTGTTGGATCACCCTGAAAGTAGGAACCTAAGAGCCCTTTGATAGTATTTTACAGGTCTTACAGCACCTTCAGGAAGTGAGGCAGAGTATCATCAAAGGAGGAAGTGAGAGTCACGACTTAGACATTTTTTTCTCATACACTGTGACTCATTATGACACTGGTTAAGTCTTTTAAACTTCCACATTTTTAACTTGCACAAAAGAGAATTTCTACCAGGGAGAGTAGGGTGAAAATTAGCATAATTAAAGTTTTTTGGCTGCTGAAGTATCTCATCCAGTGATTAGAAGTTATTTTATACACTGTAAACAGCTTCTCATTTTGATTATCGCTTATTTTGTAGTCACAGAAGATACTTAGATGTGTCCATCAAAAAACCTGTGGAAAAACTAAGTCAGTAGCCAAGTAGTATCTGTAGGATCTTAAGGAGTATAGTTACTGAGGAGTACAGTGTAAAGTAAAATTCAAACCCAAAGAAATATAATATTTTCTAACTTCTGTTTAATCTTGAAGTTACTACGTTTTCTCAACTTTCTATAAAATGGGAATCCCAGGTGGCGCTAGTGGTAAGAACCTGCCTGCCAGTGCAGGAGACATTAAGAGACATGGATTCAGTCCCTGGGTTGAGAAGATCCCCTAGAGAAGGAGATAGCAACCCACTCCAGTATTCCTGCCTGGAGAATCCCATGAACAGAGGAGCCTGGCGGACTACGACGGTCCGTGGGTCCGTGGGATCACGAACGGACACAACTAAAGCAACTTAGCACGCATACCTTACTTATTAAAGTAACATACCCAGTGTAGTCTGGCCTATTTGTAAGGCCCTTAAATTCTTGTTGAATCTAACAACAGAAGCTTTGGAAGAAAGGTATACATCTCAATAATGGTAATTTGGATAGTGACATGTATATCAGAAAATCTTGCAAACATTGATCTCATTCCTGAAATAAGTGAAAGTTAAATGTTTTAGTGCTGCAATTCATGGGGTCGCAAAGAGTTGGACACGACTGAGCGACTGGACTGAAATGTTTTAGTTGCAGTAAGTTCAAATTTTCTCTCAAAATAGGTGTTAATTTTTACCTTAATAAGGGAAGATATTAGTGCACTGTCTCCTCAGTCAGTTTTTTGTGTAACAAAGTGATGAATGGAATCTTTAATAAATAACATTTACTAAATGAAAAGAAATACATAATGTGAGACTAGAAGAGTTTTATTAACTTGTATTAAAAGATAAACCATCACTGTAGTTCATTAAATAATGCTTGGTTATAATGTATCTTTCTAAATCATGAAACTTAGTTGTACAAAGAAACAAACCTTGGGCTTATTTTATAATACTAAATTATATTTTTCATAGATTTGTGTATAGGATTATTTTGTCTAATGATACTATCTGAATTCAAAATTGTTTAAATGTTCAGCCATTGTTGCTAAAAATAGGGAATTTGGAAAAACAAATCAGTGTAAGATTATGATCTTAGTGTTTTAGCCCCTTCCTTGATTAAATTTACTTAATTTTTAGTAACTTAGGAATAACACATACTAGCCTGTGTTTTATAGAGGCAAAAGAAAAACTACTTTACCAATATCTGGTAGACCAATTACATAAGTGTAAAATTAAACACTAGGATATTGATTTTATATGTCCTGTGATTGAATAAGGTTAAGTCTCTGCAGTTTGAAAGTTCTCCCTTTGTTAATTCACTAAAGATGTTTGGAGTATAATAATGCTTCCTTTGCAAAAAGACTTCTATTTTCTAGGGTTAGTTATTGTTTAATTGTATCAAAATTTAGCAGTAGATTTTTCTTCATATTATTATTTAGTAGGTAACAAGTTAATCAATGGCAGAGACAGGGCTTAACCCCCACCTGCACCCCAGTACAAAAAGTTGAAGGAAACATACATATTTCCATAGAAGTGTTTCTTTTCTTTCTAGGTATGCATCCATGTGGAAAGGATGTCTGACACTTTATACTGGAAGGGGTGGAGAACTTCAGAAAATTGGGGAGTAAGTATTAAAATATGTTTCATATAACCAAATAATGCTTCCAGCAGCTTAACTTTCTGTGTATGTGCTAGTTTAACAGCTATCAGGACTGTTTCCTGTGGTTGAGACTGTCAGTTTTTCCTGGCAAAGAGCATTAAGAAGCTGAACTTGAGATGATCCCCGGTGGGACCATTTCTGTCGGCTTTGGAAACATGTGTCTTTCAGGTGTCACAAGTACCATTTGAAGTAACCTCTCATCTAGTGAGTTTTCAGTTAAGAAGCTGAGTATTAGTTTTAGGCAGTAAGTTTAATTTTTCTTTTTCTCTGTTTATGTGTGAATATGTACCCATATGTAAAAGGACTTGAAGCAGTGACGATTGAAGTCCTATAATTATCCAGTCTAGGTACTGGACAGGCTGCCACAGTGTGAGCTTCCATAAACCACTACCCTGGTAATCTCCACCTTGACTTGGAGGAACCATCCTCTCTAGGGGTGTAAAGGTAGTTCAGTCTCCACACTGGCCTAGATATTTGGGATGTACTCATAAAGTATGGTGTAGGCAGTGAACCAGACCATTAAGTCCATTCTACTTGGTTTATGCCTAAGACACCTACTTAATATCTATAAAAATAGAGGATATCTAAAGGGAGAAGCCACAAATGGGACCAGAAAACAAAGGAAGAATGTTTTCTACACTGCAGGCATAAGATACTTTGGGAAAAATAAGCAGTGTTTGAGCTTTTTTAAGCTTTTAAAGATAATAAATTGGTAACACTGCTTCTGCTAGAAGGAAAATTAGAGTTCACTTCTGTTCATATTTAGAGTAATGTTAGAGCAGTGTGCTGTGAGAGATCTTAGCATCAGTCTTACAGAAAGATGCAGGATTCTGACTCAGCCTTCACATACATGTACAGTATTTATAATAATGGAGGTCAGTTACATGAAGAACCACTGGAGGTCACTCAATGCATAGTGACTTTGTGTTGGGGTCAGTATAGGAGTTACCAAAACTGATTTTAATTTGTGGGTTGAGGAGCTAAGAAAATGCTTATGTGTAATGTTAATTAATATACACCATAGTCATTTGATAAGTCTTGGGATAAACTGTTTTCTTGATAGCCTGTTGTCTTTTATTAATGCCTATAAAATCCACTTTTAACCTTGAATGATTATTTTTGCAGATTCACAGTGATTGGTCAAAGAATGACTATGACTGGATGAGTGTGTGAGTGGATCAGTGCAAATCCATCACCACTGCTGGAAAAATCACTCTGCAACCCTGTACATGGTTCAGAGGCATCAATCAGCCTCTGTGGAAAAATAGGACAAAGATATGTTCCTGTGTCCTTGATCTTTGACATTTAATTTTTGCAGTACAGAATTAGAACTAAAATACAGACTAGAATGTTTTTTAACATTGTAGACAATCAAGTATTTGAGGTTTTTTTTTTTCAATGAAACAAAGCTTTTAGGAAGTTTTACTGTAAATGAATAGTTAGTTAGGATGTTGCTGTTTGGTTAATTCATTGACATCTAAGTTCTTTATTCCTGTCAGTTATGCATATTATATAAAGGTTGATTATTTCAGAAATCATTCAAATTGTCCTTTATTGTCTTTCAGATTTTGTATGGTTTATTCAGAATTGCCAAATTTCAGTGAACCTAACCCAGATTATCGAGGACAGCAGAACAAAGGGGTAATTAATCCAAATGTATTGTCTGTTTTTATGATTAGGCTAATTTGACTGTGTAGTATAATTCTATGGCCAGGTTGCCAAGCTTTTCATATCCTAAGTGTAATGGAGACAGTTTTAAAAAGAATCTTTTAAAGGTTATTTTCATTTTATGTGTTTTGTGAGTCTGTATAGGATCTGAAATGGTGCTGATGAACCTATTTGCAGGGAAGGAATGGAGACAAAAACGTGGAAAATGGACTGGTGGACAGACTGGGGGAAGGAGAGGGTGGGATGAATTGAGCAAGTAGTATTGACATATATACACTGAAGTGAGGTCGCTCAGTTGTGTCCGACTCTTTGCAACCCTATGGACCATAGCCTACCAGGCTCCTCTGTACATGGGATTTTCCAGGCAAGAGTACTGGAGTGGGCTGCTATTTCCTTCTCGAGAGGATCTTCCCAACCCAGGGATCGAACCCAGGTCTCCCGCCTTGTAGGTAGATGCTTTATCGTCTGAGCCACCAGGGAAGCCTATACTGTGTGTAAAACAGTTAATGGGAAGCTGCTGTATGACACAAGAAGCCCAGCCTGGCGCTCTGTGACAGCCTTAGAGGGGTGGGACTGGGTGACTGGTGGGAGGGAGGTTCAAAAGGGAGGGACACACACACACATACACTTAGTTATGTCAGATTTGAGTTGTACAGCAGAAATCAACATTGTAAAGCAATTTCCTCCAATGAAAAATAAAATTTAAAAATTGTTTTAAAAAGCCTTGAAAGTTAAAAAAAGGATGGATGCATGTTCTATGTTTATTTTGAAATCTCCATTTGATTAAGTTAAAACTTTTTATTTTTATAGGCACACAATGAACAGAAGAATAATTCCATGAATAATAGTAACAATGTGGGTACAGGTACATTTGGACCAATGGGTAAGATTTTTTTTTTTTTTTGGCCTATTTGTAATCAGGTATAAGAATTAAGGGAATCTCTTATGCAAAAAAAATTGTCTTTAGGCAAAAATTAGTACTAAAAGGGAAAGTACTGTGAAAGAGGGAATTCTCAAATAACTACTTTTTCTAGAAAAAAAACATACCCTCTTATTAAGCTAATTTATTGAGCACATTCTGTATTTAAACATTTGGACCAGTTACTGCGAACACAGTGATTAAGAAATTAAGTTTTGATGATGCATTATGCTGTTTTTTGTTGATTTTTACAGAATTTCTATAATCTAGTAAATATTTATAGTAGATGCAGAATAACTGGTTATTTTTGTTTACTGAAAGCATTTTATCCTCAGATTAATAGCTCACCTTAGTTTTTCATATGCTAATAGCTGGCCTTTACCCCTCAAATACCCTCAAAGGTCAGTGGCTCTTATATCCTTGTTAAAGGTCTTTTGAAGCCTTTATTCTAAAGACTTAGGGAAAAATCTTTTGTGATTGTAATTCATTAGGGTGGCTGAGGACTTCTCTGGCTGCTTAGACTGTAGAGAATCCACCTGCAATGTAGGCGACCTGGGTTCAATCCCTGGGTTGGGAAGATCCCCTGGAGAAAGGGCATAGCAATCTATTCCACTATTCCTGCCTAGAGAATCCCCATGGACAGAAGAGCCTGGCGGACTGAGGTCTGTAGGGCCGCAGAGTTGGACACAGCTGAGCACACAGCACAATGTGGCTGGAATTTACTTGACCTGTTGGCTACATGTTTTGGCACAGCTCTGATGATTGTTATGTTGTGGGACACTTTGCTGTTTTTTCCTTTAAAAAGTTAGAATTATAGTCTCTCTCTTAAAACACTACTAACCTTATTTGAATCAAATGCCAATACTCATATACTATTTTTCTTTTACTCTTGCCCTCAATACAGGTAGTACATTATGCTTTTTTCCTACTTTGTTATTATCTCATTCAGTTGCCCAAGTTGCTCTTTTCCCTCACTCCTTATTGATACAAGCATCAAGTTAATACATTTGAAGTAATTACACATTTGGAAAAACCTAGAACTCACACTGATTTTTTTCCAGTAGTTTACAAATAAAGGTGTTTGTTTTCCATAATATAAGCATTAATAGCATGTGTTACCACTTCAAATAGATGTAATTCTGTCTGAAAATGGTGATTTTTTTATATTCTTTTTCAGGAAATGGGGTTCAGACTGGCCCAGAAGCGAGGGGATGCCAGTTTTCATATGCTGGTAGAAGCAATGGCCGGGGACCTATAAATCCACAGCTACCAGGAACAGCTAATAATCAAACAGTCATGACCACAATAAGTAATGGCAGGGACCCTCGGAGAGCCTTTAAAAGATGACCTATGCCAAATACTCACATGTAGTTTTTAAACTACATGCCCTACTTGAACACTTATTGCACTTTTATTTATTGTTAACTGTGAAAACTGTCCTTTATCTGTTTCTTTTTATGTTTTTGGTTTGTTAACAAGAGTGGTTTGTTTTTTATAGAAGAACTATTAAGCTGCTCGAGTCTCCTATTGAAGAATGGGAACACTCTGAAGAATAGGGGCATTTATTTTTAGAGCAAAAGGATCTTTGGATATCCTCTAAAAAACCTGCACCCATTTCATGGGTGAGTTACTTACGCCATCAGCATTTTAGCCTCTATGAGTCTGTCTTCTATATAAATTTTGTAATATTTAAAATAAGGCTTAGTGGGAGATGTTCTTTTGTCTTAAATACAGATATTGCCAACTAAAGCAATAACCACCAAAAAAAAAACAAAAATCTGGTCAATGTTAACAGCAATTTTTGAGTGTGACTCCAGGGAATGATTGACTTCTTGAGTGATTGCCATTAAGATTTTCCAAGGACTGAATCATCCTAAACTCTTGTTTTGTTACCAAAAAGCATATTCTTTATCAGAATTATGGAATAGAATGTGATCTGTATTATGACAAATTTTTAGAAGGAATCTAAATTTATTTTAGGGTAGTCCTATTAATATTTATCAGCTTTGTGCATTACACTGAATGGAAATTTAAACCTGAGGCCTTGAATGTTTATTTTTTGAAACTACCGTGTCAAATATTGAAGTTTAATTTGAGGGAGTTATGAAGTGATAATAAACATTGATCTAACTTTTACAAATTATGGTAGATAAACATTATAGTGAAGGCAACTCAAATTGAATTTATGTAGAAATATTCAATCTTATAGGGTCCTGGGTACTTGCAGAAAATCAGCCTGGAGTGAAAATCCTAGGTTCTTACTTATTTGAAGGGACTGTGTATGTGTGTTTATTGTCAAAATTTCTGAACACAATTCACAAAGCCTTATCAGCAGAAGTTAAGAAATGGCTCTCTCAAAGAAGCAAATACAGCTTTATTTAGAAATATAAAGGTTAAATTTACTCATGTGATGTTAAATGGTGTCCAGTTCCACTTTTCACTGTAGTGTGGATAACTGGAAAATTTTTCCTTTGTCAGAATTAAACTCTTCTTCAAAATTATCTCTTGAATAAAATTTGCATTAATGTTAACAGACCTACCTTATTTTTGCTCTTTTCATGATTTACAGTGGAGAGCCAGTACTTTTTTTTTTTTTTACTGTAACTGTAGTCATGACTTTAGCCTGGGTGACTACTCAGCTCTGTATTTGTCACTTTGTCTTTTTTCTCTCACCTAAAATAGCAAAATAGTTTAAGTAGGCTTTGTTTTCTGAAAGTGCCATGGCATTTGAATATAAAAATCTGTGCCAGATATTTATTTGCTCTAATCCAGTTTCTAACAGTGTGCCACATGTCAGGCACTGTGTCGGTAGTGTTAAGGGGTAAAGCAAGTAATGAATAAGCTCAAGAAGTTTCTTTATGGTACTTAAGTAACTGGGGATGATACGTTATAGAAATAAGTTTTCCCTTTATTCACATACTGATTAGTATAGTTCATTTGGTTTTGTGATTAGTACCTTTTCAGGATGTTCACAAAATTACAGATGTTTGAAGTAAAAAAAATTGCAAATTAGTTTTTTTTAAAATCTTTACGTAAGGGTAGAAGCCCTAAGACTGAGTTATTTGTGGGAGATTAGTATTAAAGGTGATTTTGAATGAAAGAATTTTAGAGTTTTTAAAAAAATAATCAGGCAATGGCTTGCTGAGATGCTAATCCTGGCCTGATTCTCTTCACCTGTGATATTGGACAAGCTGTTCACTTAAAATCTCTGTAAACCTTAGGTTCCAGAACTATAAAAATAAGTAAGTGATATTACCCCTTTAGAGTTATTTAAGATTTTTCCAAGTGAATGATTAGAATGATTTCTAGCTCCTAATAAGCAGTCAAATGTTTATTGTCTAATCATGTCTCAAGAATAGGAAAAAATGCAGGAGTTAGGTGTGGAGGTATTGTTACCCTTTAATGTGTTGAGATTAACTAGAGAAAGACCTTACATTTTACTTTTGTGATTGATGTTTGCCTCAATAATTTAACCTTGCTGTTCTGTGGGTTTTTTAAAAAATCATTTATTAACAAATTTCTTTTTTCTTAAGGGAAGCCTCCAAAACCAAAGCAAAGTGAGTTACAATTCATATTGAATATTTGCCTTCTCAGCCTGCTTGGACAGTACTCATCAAGAAGTTAAGAGGAAGAAAGTTTCCCACCTTCCCCCTTCCTGGCGCTTTCAGCTAACAACTTCCTAAGTTTAAACACCTACTGAAAACAAAGGCCATTTGATTATAGAAATACACACTACTGGGTTTGGGTCCCACTTTATATTTCTAAGTCAGTTCTGAAGTGGATTGAAGTGAATTGAAATCTCATTAGGCAGGTGGCCCCTTCTCTCTGGGTAGGTTCATTGGGGGGTTACTATAATACAGACTTGGAAACATGAAACCCATAAAGCAAGGTGGTGTTACATATTAGTGAAGCCTGCAGGATGCTTTCCCATGGACATTTTTGCCAGCTTACGTTTGTTTGGTTCCTATAGTTTTAGTAATTGCATTTTAAATTTGAGGACAGTTTAACTTGAGGCTCCCCTATCACTGAGAACTGAGTATTTGTCACTTGTAGTTTTATCTCTTAACATTTTAAGAGAATGTTTAATTTGCTTGATTGAGTAATAATGCTGAGGGAATGATACTAAAATAGATGCAAGGTTAGTAAGATCAATGATCTGTATGAACATGTAAAGTAATCAGAAGGTGGTTAACCGGCCCTAGAAAGTTTTCTCAGAAGGTACAAATTTGAGAGTATTTTACATCAGTCTTAAGACATAGTAGCAGTTCTTAGTTTATATGGATCAGACATTCCAATTTAGTTACTGACATGCCTTCCTTTTTCTTATACCTTAATAATTATCATAATGTACCATAATGACAGATTGCTCTAAGCAATTGTAGGCTGCTGTGACTCTTAATTAAAGAGACTTTATTCACAAAGGTTCTAGAAACAACAAACAAGAAAACCACGTGAAAAGCAGTTGTTAACATAAGACTTTCACACCAATTTGTCCCCTGTCCGATGGAAGTGAACATTTCTAGTAGAAGAGAGTCACATTTTTCTGGTACAGGATTAATGATGAGTAAAAGCTGATATACTTGGCCATAGTGACAATCTGAGTATTGAGGTTCCAGCCAATTATTAAATAGATGTTGGGGTAAACAGTCCCACATTTCACAAAGTAGTCATAATGACTAACAGTTGAGATACGCTTTTGAGGAAATCTAATTGTGACCTTGGGAAAACAGCACTAACCTGAATGGTATGTTGTTAGGACTTGAGGGGGAGAAACTAGAAAAACTTTCCAGGTGTGTTCAAGTTTTTTCCAGGTCTCTTCAGGTTTACTTCATAAGGGATGCACCAGAATTTGTTCCAATGCTGTGATCACAGTACTCCAGGTTTCTGAGCTAAAAGTGTATAATGATGTTTCTTAAAGCACTAATCACAGATGAGAGAATCAAGTCCAGACCATCTGACAAGCCATTCATGTAGTGTTTCCTCATTAAGAACATTAGGTCCAAAGATACTCCTAAGACCTGTTTACCATTGAGATAATCAGTATGATGAAAATGAGCATTTAAACAAGTTTTGACTAGTAGACATTCCATTTATCTTTTTCAAGGCCTTGGTAAGTAATACATGTCTTTAAAAATCAGATCTTTAACCAAAATTTGAGTACATTTTTGTTTCATGCCAACAAAATTTATACTTCTGGACATGGCGAGTCCAGTTTCTTTGTCCACATACTGGTACTGAATAAAACTCTCAAAGGATGGTTTATAAACCTATAAGATTTTCCCCAGGAACTTGTTAGGTGTATGGATAATTTCTGTGCTCCACCAGAAGAATGTGTAAGTGTAGGTTGGAGAGAGCTGTACTTAAAGTCCCTGAAGATTTTTGTCTCCTGTCCTTGATATTAATGCAGAAATAACTTTATCTTGAAATAAATGTACACATGCACATACCAGTTTATTTTTGTAAGGTTAGAATGTACAAGGTTCTAGATTATGAAAAATAGTACTTACACATATACTCCTCCAAAAGTCATAATGAGTAAAGCAGTGTAATTCCAGGCAGGATAGAGTTTGAGTACTGCCTGTCAGCACTCGAGTTTTGAACTAGGTTCAAATAGAATATCTTAGGTTATCCATAGTGGAATTGCCTGGATTCCTCTGGACCTATATTGATCAAGGGATTCCCTGGTGGCTCAGAGGATAAAGCATCTACCTGCAATGCGGGAGACCCAGGTTCGATCCCTGGGTTGGGAAGATCCCCTGGAGAAGGAAATGGCAACCCACTCCAGTATTCTTGCCTGGAGAATCCCATGGACAGAGGAACCTGGCGGGCTACAGTCCACAGGGTCAGAAAGAGTTGGACGTGACTGAGTGACTTCACTTTCACTTATATTGATCAAAGTGAAAATATGCCTTTTCAAACCCTAGTTTTCTGTTTAAAAGAATTAAAATAGATTTTAACATTGTTTATTTCAGCAAGCCTGTTTGCAGCAGCATCTGCCTTTCTGTCTCCCAAAGCATTCCTCAATTCCCTTTATTGTGTGGAGAGGCTGGCCAAATAGAAAATTAGTGGAATTGGAGGCCTGATAAACATTGCTGAGAATACCTCCAAACCTAACCTCATTGACCAATCCTGTTCTTCAGAGGGGCAGGTATCATAAATATTTTACATAGATGAGTAATAAGGCATAGTTTGCCTGCCAGGTGAGGCTAGTCTTGATTCAAATAGTTATAAGCCTAGTAGGAAGCTGAGTAAGACATCTGACCTAAGACTAAGATAGAAAACCAATGAAAATGGTCAGTTCAGTTCAGTGCCTCAGTCGTGTCCGACTCTGTGACCCTGTGAATCGCAGCACGCCAGGCTCCCTGTCCATCACTGACTCCCAGAGTTTACTCAAACTCATGTCCATCAAATCGGTTATGACATCCAGCCATCATCCTCTGTCGTCCCCTTCTTCCCTCAATCTCTCCCAGCATCAGAGTCTTCAGTGAGTCAACTCTGCATGAGGTGGCCAAAGTATTGGAGTTTCAGCTTCAGCATCAGTCCTTCCAATGAACACCCAGGTCTGATTTTTAGAATGGACAGGTTGGATCCCCTTGCAGTCCAAGGGACTCTCAAGAGTCTTCTCCAACACCACAGTTAAAAAGCATCAATTCTTCAGCGCTCAGCTTTCTTCACAGTCCAACTCAGATCCAAACATGACTACTGGAAAAACCATAGCCTTGACTAGACGGACCTTAGTTGGCAAAGTAATGTCTCTGCTTTTAAATATGCTATCTAGGTTGGTCATAACTTTCCTTCCAAGGAGTAAGCGTCTTAATTTCATGGCTGCAATCACCATCTGCAGTGATTTTGGAGCCCAAAAAAATACAGTCAGCCACTGTTTCCACTGTTTCCCCGTTTATTGACATGAAGCGATGGGACCAGATGCCATTATCTTCGTTTTCTGAATGTTGAACTTTAAGCCAACTTTTTCACTCTCTCACTTTCATCAAGAGGCTTTTTAGTTCCTCTTCACTTTCTGCCGTAAGGGTGGTGTCATCTGCATATCTGAGGTTATTGATATTTCTCCCGGCAATCTTGATTCCAGCTGTGCTTCTTCCAGCCCAGCGTTTCTCATGATGTACTCTGTATATAAGTTAAATAAGCAGGGTGTCAATATACAGTGTTGACGTACTCCTTTTCCTATTTGGAGCCAGTCTGTTGTTCCATGTCCAGTTCTGTTGCTTCCTGACCTGCATACAGATTTTTCAAGAGGCAGGTTAGGTGGTCCTGTATTCCCATCTCTTTCAGAATTTTCCACAGTTTATTGTTATCCACACAGTCAAAGGCTTTGGCATAGTCAGTAGAGCAGAAATAGATGTTTTCCTGGAACTCTCGCTTTTTCCATGATCCAGCGTATGTTGGCAATTTGATCTCTGGTTCCTCTGCATTTTCTAAAACCAGCTTGAACATCTGGAATTTCATGGTTCATGTATTGCTGAAGCCTGGCTTGGAGAATTTTGATTATTACTAGCGTGTGAGATGAGTGCAATTGTGTGGTAGTTTGAGCATTCTTTAGCATTGCCTTCCTTTGGGATTGGGATGAAAACGGACCTTTTCCAGTCTTGTGGCCACTGCTGAGTTTTCCAAACTTGCTGGCATATTGAGTGCAGCACTTTCACAGCATCAGCTATCAGGATTTGAAATAGTTCGACTGGAATTCCATCACCTCCAGTAGCTTTGTACATAATGATGCTTTCTAAGCCCCACTTGACTTTACATTCCAGGATGTCTGGCTCTAAATGAGTGATCACACCATCATGGTTATCTTGGTCATGAAGATCTTTTTGTACAGTTCTTATGTGTATTCTTGCCACCTCTTACTATCTTCTGCTTCTTTCTGTTAGGTCCATACCATTTCTGTCCTTTATTGAGCCCATCTTTGCATGAAATGGTCCCTTCGGTTCAGTTCAGTTCAGTTGCTCAGTCGTGTCTGACTCTTTGTGACCCCATGAATCGCAGCACGCCAGGCCTCCCTGTCCATCACCATCTCCTGGAGTTCACTCAGACTCACGTCCATTGAGTCAGTGATACCATCCAGCCATCTCATCCTCTGTCATCCCCTTCTCCTGCCCCCAGTCCATCCCAGCATCAGAGTCTTTTCCAATGAGTCAACTCTTTGCATGAGGTGGCCAAAGTACTGGAGTTTCAGCTTCAGCATCATTCCTTCCAAAGAAATCCCAGGGTTGATCTCCTTCAGAATGGACTGGTTGGATCTTCTTGCAGTCCAAGGGACCCTCAAGAGTCTTCTCCAACACCGCAGTTCAAAAACATCCATTCTTCAGCGCTCAGCCTTCTTCACAGTCCAACTCTCACATCCATACATGACCATAGGAAAAACCGTAGCCTTGACTAGACTGGCCTTAGTCAGCAAAGTAATGTCTCTGCTTTTGAATATACTATCTAGGTTGGTCATAACTTTTCTTCCAAGGAGTAAGCGTCTTTTAATTTCATGGCTGCAGTCACCATCTGTAGTGATTTTGGAGCCCCCCAAAATGAAGTCTGACACTGTTTCTACTGGTTCCCCATCTATTTCCCATGAAGTGATGGGACCAGATGCCATGTTCTTCATTTTCTGAATGTTGAGCTTTTAGCCAACTTTTTTGCTCTCTTTCACTTTCATCAAGAGGCTTTTTAGCTCCTCTTCCCTTTCTGCCATAAGGGTGCTGTCATCCACATATCTGAGGTTATTGATATTTCTCCTGGCAATCCTGACTCCAACTTGTGTTTCTTCCAGTCCAGCGTTTCTCATGATGTACTCTGCATATAAGTTAAATAAGCAGGATGACAATATACAGCCTTGACGTACTCCTTTTCCTATTTGGAACCAGTCTGTTGTTCCATGTCCAGTTCTAACTGTTGCTTCCTACCTGCATACAGATTTCTCAAGAGGCAGGTCAGGTGGTCTGGTATTCCCATCTCTTTCAGAATGTTCCACAGTTTATTGTTATCCACACAGTCAAAGGCTTTGCATAGTCAATAAAGCAGAAATAGATGTTTTTCTGGAACTCTCTTGCTTTTTCCATGATCCAGTGGATGTTGGCAATTTGATCTGTGGTTCCTCAGCCTCTTCTAAAACCAGCTTGAACATCAGGGAGTTCACGATTCATGTATTCCTGAATTCTGGCTTGGAGAATTTTGAGCATCACTTTACTAGCATGTGAGATGAGTGCAATTGTGTGGTAGTTTGAGCATTCTTTGGCATTGCCTTTCTTTGGAATTGGAATGAAAACTGACCTTTTCCAGTCCTGTGGCCACTGCTGAGTTTTCCAAACTTGCTAGCATATTGAGTGCAGCACTTTCACAGCATCATCTTTCAGGATTTGAAATAGCTCCACTGGAATTCCATCACCTCCACTAGCTTTGTTCGTACTGATAGGAGGAAGATCCGATGCTGTAAAGAGCAATATTGCATAGGAACCTGGAATGTTAGGTCCATGAATCAATGCAAATTGGAAGTGATCAAACAAAAGATGGCAAGGGTGAATGTCGACATTCTAGGAATCAGCAAACTAAAATGGACTGGAATAGGTGAATTTAACTCAGATGACCATTACATCTACTACTGCAGGCAGGAATCCCTCAGAAGAAATGGACTAGCCATCATGGTCAACAAAAGAGTCCAAAATGCAGTACTTGGATGCAGTCTCAAAATGACAGAATGATCTCTGTTCGTCTCCAAGGCAAACCATTCAATATCACAGTTATCCAAGTCTATGCCCCAACCAGTAACGCTGAAGAAGCTGAAGTTGAATGGTTTTATGAAGACCTGCAAGATCTTTTAGAACTAAGACCCAAAAAAGATGTCCTTTTCATTATAGGGGACTGGAATGCAAAAGTAGAAAGTCAAGAAACACCTGGAGTAACAGGTAAATTTGGCCTTGGAATGTGGGATGAAGCAGGGCAAAGACTCATAGAGTTTTGCCAAGAAAATGCACTGGTCATAGCAAACACCCTCTTCCAACAACAAAAGAGAAGACTCTACCCATGGACATCACCAGATGGTCAACACCGACATCAGATTGATTCTATTCTTATCAGCCAAAGATGGAGAAGCTCTATACTGACAACAAAAACAAGACTGGGAGCTGATTGTGGCTCAGATCATAAACTCCTTACTGCCAAATTCAGACTCAAATTGAAGAAAGTAGGGAAAACCGCTAGATCATTCAGGTATGACCTAAATCAAATCCCTTATGATTATACAGTGGAAGTGAGAAATATATTTAAGGGTCTAGATCAGATAGATACAGTGCCTGATGAACTATGGAATGAGGTTCGTGACATTGTACAGGAGACAGGGATCAAGACCATCCCCATGGAAAAGAAATGCAAAAAAGCAAAATGGCTGTCTGGGGAGGCCTTACAAATAGCTGTGAAAATAAGAGAGGCGAAAAGCAAAGAGAAAAGGAAAGATATAAGCATCTGAATGCAGAGTTCCAAAGAATAGCAAGAAGAGATAAGAAAGCCTTCTTCAGCGATCAGTGCAAAGAAATAGAGGAAAACAACAGAATGGGAAAGACTAGAGATCTCTTCAAGAAAATTAGAGATACCAAGGGAATATTTCATGCAAAGATGGGCTCAATAAAGGACAGAAATGATATGGACCTAACAGAAGCAGAAGATATTAAGAAGAGGTGGCAAGAATACACGGAAGAACTGTACAAAAAAGGTCTTCACGACCCAGATAATCATGATGATGTGATCACTAATCTAGAGCCAGACATCTTGGAATGTGAAGTCAAATGGACCTTAGAAAGCATCAGTACGAACAAAGCTAGTGGAGGTGATGGAATACCAGTTGAGCTGTTTCAAATCCTGAAAGAAATGTTCCCTTGGTATCTCTAATTTTCTTGAAGAGATCTCTAGTCTTTCCCATTCTGTTGTTTATCTCTATTTCTTTGCATTGATCGCTGAGGAAGGCTTTCTTATCTCTTCTTGGTATTCTTTGGATCTCTGCATTCAGATGTTATATCTTTCCTTTTCTCCTTTGCTTTTCGCTTCTCTTCTTTTCACAGCTATTTGTCAGGCCTCCCCAGACAGCCATTTTGCTTGTAGTCAGCATGATTAGTGCAGGGAGGCCTGGCATGCTGGGATTCATGGGGTCGCAGAGTCGAACATGACTGAGCGACTGAACGGAACTGAACTGAACTGGATGGTTACTAAATCGTTTCAGTAATTTAGGAATCTGGTTTAATGTGGGGAAAAGTTGCCATTATTCCATCAGATGGGAATTTTTTTTGATGTTTAAGCATGTGTGGAAGGTCAATAAGGAGTTGAGCTATATGTTTATAACTGATGAACAAGCAGAAATGACATTAAAAGTAGATTCCTTTCAGTTAAGCAGCTTTATTAAATAAACCATGCACAGCTCCCTGAAGGGTCAGAAAATATGGAAATTGTTGCCAAGTTTTATACTCTTGTTATATATTTCAATAATACTGGTGGGAAGTGTAAATTGTTAAAAATACCTTTGGGTAGGCAGTGGTTTGGTAAAAACAGTTGGAAGTAGAACGTGAAACTGCTCTTATAAATTTTATTCCTTTACTAGTGATATTTTGTCAAATCCTGGCCAAGTGACTGCTGTTCCTGGAGTTATGTTAGCTTTGCAGAACATAACCTATTTTAATTGCCAGAGACAATGTGCTTTGGTGAAAAGAACATGATTTTGAGCTGAGGAGATCTTGGTTTGAGACCTAGATCTATTTACTGGCTCTATGATCATGAGCTTCATTTTAAAAAGAGGAATCAGGGGCTATCTACATACTGGCAGAGCGATGAGAACTCTGTGAGCCAATGTATGCAAAACATGTGTTCCATATGTTGAGCTCAACAAGTGTTATTTTTTTTCCCCCATGAGGAATGGAAATAAGAGGCAAATACTGGTCATTTCTCCATGCCATTATTAGGAGACAACCTTTTCTATAAAATCTGGAATATTAAGCAGTTTATATAATTGCAATTAGGTTACTTAAAAAAAAAAAAGCTTTTAGAGTCTTCTGGATGCAGAAAAGTACTATGCTGAGAATTTACCATGACAGTTGTTGGGTTGAGTCTTCATCACAAAATCTGTCCAATAGCTGAGTACCTTGCACTGTTTTTTTCCATTCATCCTTTCCCAGAGGGTGAAGGCATGACTATGAAAGTGCAGGGGAAGAAGAAGAATGTGTGGGCCAGGGTTTGTGTCCGGGAGAAAGCCAGTGGCCAAGGGGAAAACAGAGGGTACTGGAAGGGATTCTGTATTTCCAGTGACACCCTCAGTGTTGTTGTATACCCAGAGTTTGCTGGTTTGCTTCTGATAAAGCATTAGGTAACTCTCCCTAACATTCTATTATGAAAAATTTCAAACGTGTTGAAAGAATTGTAGACATGTGTACTCGCCAGTGAGATATTACCATCTGACTCTGCTTGTTTTTATTCCATCCATCTATTCATCCTATTCTATTCATTAGTCTGTTAAATACATTTCAACTAACTGCGGATATCAGTGAACTGAATATTTCGCTATTTTGGCATACCTGTTCATTATGGAGTTTAAGGTGGGTTTTTAGTGTAAAATTTACAAAGAAATGCACAAATCTCAGGTGTACATTTGTGAGCTTTAATGAATGCCTGTGCCACCTGGGTAACTCCAACCCCTGTGGAGATACGGAACATTGTCATTATTCCAGAATGTTCTCTCATGTAGCTTCCCAAGTGAATTCCTCATCCCCACAGACCCAGTGGCAGTCACTTTTCTGATATTTTAAAAACCACTCAGCTTACAGCCAACAGTCCCATGTACCAAGGTCAGCTCTAGATTGCCTTACTGAGTTACATAATTCCAGTTTCAACCATGCCAGAATATAACCAAGCCCAGCACCCTCACACACCTCACAAGTGTAATTCCATGACTTTGGTATTTTTAAGTCTCTCTCCTTGTTTCTGTTTAGCTCTGGCCTTACTAAAATCTATTTTTTTCCCCCTCAAGATTTACATCTGACACTCTAGACTCTTGGGGCAGAAACTGCTGGAATGAAGACCAGCTGAGCAATAGGAATTGCAGTCCTATGAATGTGACTGGAAGGAGTTGGTTACCTGGAACACACCACTGCCAAGAGCAGCTCTGAGTCAGGGATTAGAGGGGGAGCCTCTGGCAGGATATGATATGAAGTCCTCTGGGATGGAGTGTCAGGAATAGAAGAGCCACACTGGAACTTCAGTGTTTGCAGGTCAGATGCTCAGCTGTTTAGCAGATCTTGAGTCTAAAACTGATTTCTTAAGGCATGAGCTGACCAGAAGTGTCTTCTGCTTCTTATGGTTTTGCCTTTTCTTCCCATCAGTTGGCTTCAAAGCTGGCATACTCAAGGAGTGTGAAAGTTCCTTGCCAAGCAGAGGCCTGCCACTCTCAATCTATAGGGAAGCATCCTCAAATGAAACACACTGAAGAAAACACTATTGTGTGTGCTTTCCCAATTTATGTACACAGGTATACACACATATTAATCACTGTCAACAAAATTTTTTCTGCATTAAGCCCACATTTCTCAGTCTTAGGTACTTGCCTTTTTTTTTTTTTTTTTATTACTTGGTCTCTCCACTTCTTTAATGGGTACCCATGATTTATTGAGCCCTTACTATGGTCCAGCACTGTACTTATGACTTCCCTACATTATCTCATTGATCCTATTAAATGACCCTGTGAAGAAGGTTTTCTTATCCTCACAGATTAAAGATAAAATTGCCTGAGATCACACAATCAGGAATTTATACTTTCAACTGCCCCAGTAATATGGAAACTGGGAGGCTCCTGCTGACTCACTGGGCAGTGTGGACAGGAGCTGGGGTTTGAGTTAGTTTTAAAAGGGAGTGTAAATTCAGCTATAGATAGAGGCAGAGATGGAGAACAAGAATACAGAATTTGAATAAGTCATATTTTCACTTGGAATTAGTCATACTTTAAATGTCAACTGAATACACACCCAATTAGTTAAAGAAATTTAGTCTACAACAAAGGTGGTATCTTGATAGGGAAACGAATAATTAGATCCCCTCCTCTCAACACACAGATATAGAACAACATGGGTGAATTCCCTCATTGTTTGGAAATGGAGAAAAGTTATTCCAACAATGGCTCAACATCCAGAAACATGTTTTTTTTTTTTTTTTTAAAAAACCATGATGACAAAATAGAAATAATATTTGTAATTTATATCACTGATAAAGGGCTAAAGTCCTAATATAAAAAAGCTTATAAAAGTAGAGAAGACCAATTACTATGAAAGAAATGGACAAGAAATATAGGCAGTTCACAAAAAAATCAAATGGTTCTTAAGCATATGAGGAGAATGCTCAATCTCATTCATATTGGGAGATTAAATTAAATTAAATTGTCACTGAGACTCATCACTTGCTTTTAGATCAAAACATATAAAAGTTTGAAAATATACTCTATTAGTGACACTGAGAAACAGGCACTTGTGTTCCTAGTGGGAGGGAATACAAATGGCCTAATCCCTAGGGTTAGGGGTAGGGAGAATTGGAAGTTTTACATTGGAATTTGCCCTGTGGCCCAACATCCTAGTCCCTGGGGAATCTATCCTTGTGGTGGATTGTAAATGACTTCTAGAATACCTCTGCCTGTACGCATGTCTTTGGGTGGTCACCCTCTTCCCCAAACAGTGGGTTTGTCTGAGTACCCTGGGATGGTAGCAAAGTTAATGGAAGCAGAAGATTGAGAAGTACTTGTGCACTGGGGCTTGTTTTCTCTTGATGTGCTTGGAACCCTGAGATTGACACAAGAAGGCATAAACGAGTCCTAGCTAGCCTACTGGGTGGTAAGAGGCCACACATGGCGTCTTGGTTGACAGCCAACCAACCTGCTGACATGAGAATGGCTCTACCTTGGATTATCCAGTTCCAACTGAGATGACAGCTGACTTGAGTCACATGAGTGGGAACATGGGACTGAAGTCAGCTGTCAGTCACATGTTGAAAGCTGCCAAAATTGCTGACCTACAGAATGCTGAGCTAATATATGAGATTGTTGCTTTACACCACCAAGTTTTGAGGTAATGTGCTATAGATAGCAAAAGCTAACCGATACTATTCTAAAGATACTCTGACAAACCAAAAGACATGTTCACTGAAGCATTGCCTGTAATAGCAAAAGACTGGGGACAACTCAGATGTCCACCAGTTCACGGATGGTTGGATACAGTACAGTGTGTTCACTCAGGGGATACAAAGCAACTGTACTAGAAGTATCTCTGCATTTATGAAGTGACTTTCAGGATATGTTCTTGAGTGGGAAAAAAAGCAAAGTACAAAATAGTCCATATATGTGCTACTTTTTTAAGGAAGGGGAATGTGAATATTTTTGCTTTTATTTTTTTAAACTGAAGAAATGACAATAAAAAATTACTTGCTAAAGAAAAAGGAAGGGGACACAAATGAGACTTCACTAATATATTTTGTTTTGTGATTATAATTTTAGAATTATGGAAATGTTTTATATGTAGTATATACACACACACACACACACATGAAATCATGAGAATATTTGATCTCACAGCTGGGCACCTGTGAGACTCACTGGAGGCTGGCCAATATGCCAGCAGAACTCATCAGGAAGCCACCCATTCGGGTGCTGCTGAAACTCAATGGGAGGTGAGTGCCCCTGTGAAGCTCCTGAGCTTGGTTGCCCTCGACCACAGACAAGCAGCGGAGAGCACAGTAGAAGCTGGAAGAGATGCCCCTTCCTCTTCCAGTGTCTCTCTGATGTCCTCTAATGACAAAGCTTAACATCTTGCAAAAAGAGAAATATTTCTAGGGTCTATCTTTAGGATCACATCCTGGAACAAGGAAGGGTGGGTTTGGAGCTGCACAGTGTTAAGTTGATAACTAGCGCACATACTGCGGTTTTTATAGATGATATAATAATGTGTGCAATTTGCTTCAAAATAGTCCTGTAGGTATAGATGAAACAATATCATTCACATGTTGATAATTATTGAAGTTAGGACAGGTATATGAGTGTTCATTTTATTTTTTATATGAACTTGGGCAAACTCCCGAAGATGGTGAGGAACAGGGAGGCCTGGCGTGCTGCAGTCCATGGGGTCGTAAAGAGTCGGACACGACTGAGCAACTGAACAACAATAATACTTTTTATACATGGTTTTCTGCTTTATATATACACATATATGAGAAAAACGTGTATAAAAGGTCTATCTACTTTTTATATATGTTTTTTATATATATGATACATTTGTTTTCTTATGTATATCTCATGTATATGAGATAGACATATAAATACAAATACGTGTATGTGTGTATGTATAAATGTTCCCTACTCATTTTCATTATCAAAGACGTTTAAAAAGGTGACTGTGAACATATGATCTGTCCCTGGGAAGTCTACACTTTATTTTGTAATCTAGCCATCTAGGACTGCTAGTGCTGTTCAGAATTTGGGAGAAGCCAGCTATGAAGATTATTGCAGTCTGGGTGTTCCCTGACTGTGGAGACAGAACTGTCACTCTTGCTGATGATTACAGAGACAGGGCTTTCCCTCCTACTGGAAAGTTCAAATGGCCTCACTGTGGCCCAGAAACAGGTGCTGAATTTGATCAAGTCTTGCCCAAGACCTGAAGGATTGAACTTTCAGGATCTCAAGAACCAACTCCAACACATGTCCATAGCCTCAGTCAAGCTAGCTGTGGATTTTCTAAGCAACAAGGGACACATCTATTCCACCATGGATGATGATCATTTTAAATCCACAGACGCAGAATAACTGGATCCAATTGGGTACCCGGGATATTTTCCAGTTGAACCTTTTTTTGCAGCCTCTTGTCTCCAGCTGTGCATATAATTGGCGAGTTGACTTCTAGGAAGTAGATTTCATCTATAAAAGATCTCAACTGACATCCTTTTGAAGCTTACTACTACTCTTCTGTGTTTTTCATGGGCGTCCCTGGTAGCTCAGACGGTAAAGCGTCTGCCTCCAATGC
Source organism: Ovis aries (assembly GCF_016772045.2). Taxonomy (NCBI): domain Eukaryota; kingdom Metazoa; phylum Chordata; class Mammalia; order Artiodactyla; family Bovidae; genus Ovis; species Ovis aries. Next base: position 193,975,200 of record NC_056055.1, read on the forward strand.
AGGAGACCGGGTTCGATCCCTGGGTCAGGAAGATCCCCTGGAGAAGGAAACGGCAACCCACTCCAGTATTCATGCCTGGAAAATCCCATGGACCGAGGAGCCTGGTGGGCTACAATCCATGGGGTCACAAAGAGTCAGTCAAGACTGAGCAACTTCTGTGTGTGTGAGGAGGCCAAATTACAGGTGCCAACATGTTCTTAGCATTGAAAGAGACCAAAATAATTGTTTGAAATGAGTTCATGTGTGTCAAGCACTTAATGCCTAGAGTGTTCTAAGTGCTATGAGTGTGTTTGTGTTATTGATTTTCTCATTGATTTTCTCAATGATTTTCTCATGTTAATGATTTTCTCATCATCAACCAACCTGAAATATGCCCTCTGCTGACAAGGTCCCTCCTTCGCTCCTGAGGTGGTGTCTTTGATTCCTTATAACCCAGGAATTCAGACCTTGAACTCTTGAAGGAGAGAGCTGACTGGTAGCCAAAAATGGTTTTGTTTTCCTCTGTTTCTTGCTTTTTGTGGGGAGAGGCAGCCAGCAGAACTGTTATCTCAGCAATGCAGCAGCAGTTGAGACGAGCACAGTGCTGGGGGCGGAAAGGTGATGATGGCCATAGCGCTGGTCATGGTGAGGGCAGCAGCAACTGTGGCACAGAGCAGGGCCAGGCGCCAGGCCGGCTGATGGTGGGGCCCCAGAGGAGTGCAGTGCACACAGGGCCATCGTCGGCACCGTGTAAGTATCTCACGCGCTCCAGGAAGTAGATGAGACATCTGGCCACATGGCAAGGGTGGGATGAGGGTTGTAGATGCCAGGGCATTTGATGACTAGCGGGACAAATTTGATAAAAACTTGAGATTTTGGATGGAGATGTTTCATAGTCTGCCCCCTCAGTGGTGGCAGTATGCTATGTGTTCGTGTGTATATATGGACATCTTTTTGCATGCAGCAGTGGCAATAGGAGGTTTAGTTGCCCAGTAAAAATGAGTCAAACTTCATATTTCGATTAAATAGGCAAATAAGTAAACTCTACTGGGTAATCAACCTGATATATGTTTTTTCCTCTACAGTGGGGTTGCATTTCATACACATACACATATACATTAAATTTATTGGAATTTATCTAAAAGTGCTTGGCTTAGCAAACCAACAGCCTCGACAATAGTAAAAACAAGATAAAAGTGAGCTAAAGACAAAAGTATTCATTTTAATAGTGCATCTACCATGACACCACCAACTGCTGCTCCCCTGCACTGTCTCAGCTCTTGTGTGATTCTCAGAGAGCAGCATCTTGTTGCTCTGTGGGATTCTAGCCCTTAAAGACATGGTTTCGTTTTTTGTTTGTTTTTTAATAGAACATGTACTCTAAATGCAAACCAGCTGCCTCATTCAGAACTCAATGAAGAATACTAACTTCTCACTCTCTTTTCTTACAAAATCAAACAATATTGAAAATTATGTTCTTCATGTCACTTATATTAAATGGAATCATTTGAAAGTGATATATATTACCAAGTAGGGCAAGTATACACAACATTATGCACTTGAAATTAAGGGGTTAACAAATTTAGCTGCTACATGGTTTGATTTTACATGCTGACTTTAGATCCTCAGTTCAGTTCAGTCGCTCAGTTGTGTCCGACTCTTTGCAACCCCATGAATCACAGCACGCCAGGCCTCCCTGTCCATCACCATCTCCTGGAGTTCACTCAGACTCACGTGCATCGAGTCAGTGATGCCATCCAGCCATCTCATCCTCGGTCGTCCCCTTCTCCTCCTGCCCCCAATCCCTCCCAGCATCAGAGTCTTTTCCAATGAGTCAACTCTTCGCATGAGGTGGCCAAAGTACTGCAGTTTCAGCTTTAGCATCATTCCTTCCAAAGAAATCCCAGGGCTGATCTCCTTCAGAATGGATTGGTTGGATCTTCTTGCAGTCCAAGGGACTCTCAAGAGTCTTCTCCAACACCACAGTTCAAAAGCATCAATTCTTCAGATCCTACCCCTGTATAAAACTTGGCTCCTCTCGATGATTTCTATTACATATATTGAATCACAACAAATGTCTCATTTTGTAGGTGTTGAATTAGTGTTGCACAGAGGGTGTGTCAAAATTTAATGTTTATCATTTTGTTTCATATAAAACAACAGTAGATCCTTAAGACCAGGTGGGTTCAGCATTGGAAAGTGAAGAGGAAGTTTAAATGTAGCATCTAGGGAAGGAAGGCCCAAGGGATGCTAGAAAACAACCTTTTTGTATCTCAAAGAGACTAAACAGTCACAAGCAGAAAAGTGGCAGAATTGCCACAAGGACTTGAATTTGGCTATGTAAATTTCCAAACCCAAGTCTGATTTACCTTGTCTTATGTGACAATGTGAATATTACAAACTTATCATATGTGAGCCTTTTGTACTCACCCCCAGCCCTACATTTTAGCCGTACTGTGTAATGGAGTGAAGCACCCATTCAGTTCATTTCAGTCAGTCATGTCTGACTCTTTGCGACCCCATGAACTGCAGCACGCCAGGTTTCCCTGTCCATCACCAACTCTCGGAGCCTAATCAAACTCATGTCCATTGAGTCGGTGATACAGTCCAACCATCTCATCCTCTTGTCGCCCCCTTCTTCTCCCGCCTTCAATTTTTCCCAGTGCCCATTGATCCAAATCAATCTTGCGGCTGTCTCTCTGTAGGACTGAAAGTGCTCTTGATTCTTCTTCTTACCTTCCCTGTCCTCTTCCTGGACTCTTCCATGGAACTATCAGTTCTTCTGGGGTTTCAGCTTGCCTGGATTTCTTGTTTATTGGAGGCAGAAGAGCCTCCTGGGAAGTAAGCTTAAGTGGGGCTCAGAAGCATCGGCTCTGGACAAGCTGGTGAGACTGCCTGACACTTGTGTTTTGAAGGGGAGAGGAAGGTGATGGAAAAGGGTCAGAAACTTCCTGGGAGGAAAGAATCTGAGCACGTGGAATGTGACCTGGAAGAAAGTCTTAGTCATCAGAGTTAAGGTAGGAAGCTCTGAGTACAGTGCCATGATTGTTCTCAGAAAGTGGCCTTCAGTGCTGGCAGGTTCCTGGGGAAGGAGAGAGCTGAGGAGATAAGGGGAATTGCTGCTGCACTAAATTGTTATCACCACCAGGCACTGCTCAGATTCCTCTAGCGAGGGGTCAAACAGATTCCTCTAGCCTGTCCTCAGGCCAAAAGACAGAGAAGTTTTTTATCCTCAGTAATCACCTGACGATTCAGGGGGCTGCCAACTGGTAGGGTGTTCATTGCTGGGCTCAGGGGTTAGAGGGTGAGCAGGTGCACACCCAGAGAAGTGGTGGCCCCTGGGTTGGGGATGGAGTTTGTTGGAACTCTCAGATGGGAGCTGGAGTGCCTGCATCAGCCTTCCAGTGAGGGGTTAAACTCAATATTAACTCTTTGGCTTATAAGTTTTTCTAGGACTTCAAATTATCTCTTTACATATAGCATGGAATTATATGGCTTTATAAAGAGTAGTTCCAAATGTATTAATGTGAAATAAGTTTATTATGCTCTAAACTTTAGCTGACTCATTGGGAAAAAAACAAAACAAAACAAAACAAAACCCTGATGTTGGGAAAGATTGGAGGCAAAAGGAGAAGGGGGTAGTGGAGGATAAGATGGTTAGATAGCATCACCAACTCAATGGACATGAATCTGGGCAAACTCCAGAAGATAGTGAAGGACAGGGAAGCCTGGTGTGCTGCAGTTCATAGGGTCACACAGAGATGGACATGACTTAGTGATTGAAAACACAAACTTATCTGTGGATGATTCAAGCCTCTTATTATGGGGCACTAGTATGAGATTTTAACTTTCCTGTTGTATATTCTTTAGACTTTGGAATGTTAATACATAAAGCAACTAAGTTTTTAAAATAAAAAAATGCTTTGGAAGATTTTCAAGAATGGTTTGGGAAGAAAGTTTGTGTTCTCAGTTTGTTTTATGTGATTTTCATACAAACCTCCTAAAAGCAAAATCCATATGCAAAAAAATCCTAGAGCAGGTACTGTCAGTTTCTCACTAATAAGTATGTTAGATTGAGTCCCTTGTCCTGCTCATGTACCTCTCCCTATATTCTGTTTCCAGGTATGGAAATGCTTTTGGTATGCATTTCCAAATGTGGAAATATCTTGCTGTATAATAGTTTTCCTCTTGTACCCCTCCTACCTCTTGCAATTATTCCCCCTGCTTCCTGTAGAAGTTCTGTAAAGTTGCATGATATATATATACATAATTTTAACTTTATAGGAAGGAAGAAGAGACGGTCAATGTACAAGAATGATTGGCTGCTTTTCCTAATCACAGAGGAGGGAGAGAAAAATTCATCAACAGGCAACGCTCTATCCTCCATTGTTTAATTCTTACCGCCATCTTCCCTCTTTCAGATTAGTTTCAGAGCTCACCCAAGTTCCAGAGGAGGCTGGCCTGATCATCAGCTGGGCTACGTGGAGGCCTGGTGCTCCTTCACAGCAAGTGACCTTGGGCCCAACTCTGAATTCAGCCACGCGAACACTGCCTGTGAAGCACTGGCAGGTCAGTCTGCTTCCACTGGCTTCTCTTTTCATTTCTTCCGCAGTCACACACAGAGCCTTGATTCAAGCTTCTAGGAATTAATAAAGGAAGAGACAAACATTAGCCTTACCAAGATTCTAATTAACTTTGATGTGGATTTATGTGTAAAGTTGGATGAGTCACTGATTTTTAATAAATGAGAGAGAAAAATCTTAAAGATTAATGTAATAGCTGGGAACACGGGAGCGAGAACTTTGATGCTTGCTTAATTCTTTTCCCCAACCCACATCATTTGGAGGAAAAAATATCAAAGAACTTTACAAAGGGTGGAAGAGGGGAGGAAAGGGGATTATGCAAATTAAAAGTTCACAGGACTAAATCATTACTCTTGTGCAAATGAGCTTCTCCTTCATGTGCTTTTCCGGAGTGTTTTAGGGCTGTATTTACCGAGGATATATTCCTGAGGATAATGAGAAATAAGAGGCACGGTAAAAAGAAGAGGGGGCATTATAAGCTAATTGATCATCAGAAATTTCTGTGTGTTACAGAGTTCTAAGTATTCAGTTTCCTCCCTCATGCCAGCTAGTCCAGGCAGCTGTCAGAAACCTCGATCAGTGTGGCTACATTTCCAGCCATCCTTAGAGTGGTCTAGGCTCTTTGTGAGCTTCAGGGTCATTGCTGTCCTGCCCTATCTTTTGCCCTGATTTGAGGACTAGGGCAGAGTGAACATTTCTGACTGCTAACAGAAGCTTCTCATTCTTTGGTGCAAGAGATAAAACCAGTAGCTCTGTGGGTTTCCAAGCCACTCACTTTCCCATGTGATGGAACGTTCCAGTGTTGAGTGTCATCAAGGTTAAATAATTTAGCCTAAAACTCTCTGTGGCCTGACAGTAGACAGCTATAATATATAAAGATATATTTTGAGTTGTTGTAGAGATTAAGTATCCAACTTCTTCCTAAATGGTAAACTGACACGGTGATAGATATGAACAGTGCATAAGGCCTTATTGTGTTTGATTAACCTTGACTGTGAGTGCTGCCATGGCTTAGATAGCTAGTTTGAACAAAATTGTCATTTCACAGCCATCCCCCCAAAAGTCATCAATCTTTTATCATTTTATAGAGTAGAAACTTAGTATATATTTACAGATAATGAGGGGACACATGTAGGTTGATATAATTTATTGAAACTTTATTTCACATTTGAGTTCTGTGGACAAATATTTATAAATAATCTCCTGGGATAGTCATCTTTTCTCACCTGTCATATTTTTGTTTAGAATAAATTCATGAGACTATATGCCACAGAGACTGCTGAGAAATAACTAATAGTGGTAAAGAATTTGAAGGCAGACTTCTGGCTTTATCTCTTATTAGCTGTGCAACTTTGTGTAAGTCCCTTAACAGCCCAATTTCTTCAGCTCGAAGACAGAGATAATACCACTCCATCTTAGAGTTCTGTATTAATAAACGAAATAACATTTGTAATATATACAGGCCAGTGGAGGGCATGTAGGAAAACACTTCCGAGCATAGCTATTATTCCTAGAAATAGAATTGCCAGATTAAGGGTATGTATATTAAAAATGTTGATGCAAATTGCTAAAGTTAATCTTAAAATCTGATTATAAGGTTTCAGGACTCATTAATGAATATATGATAGTAGCAGATAATAAGCATGCCCATGAATGCAAGAATCTACTCCTAGTATTCACCTGTGTGTTTCATATCTGTTCTCACTTCTTCTGACAACAGCGTCTTGATTTTCCTTGGGAGAACCACATTTCCTCTGTTTTCAATCCACGTAGTACAGTGGGGCTGACTCTAGCCTGTGTCTTCAGCAGGAAGCGGAAGTATGGGAGACAGTCCTGGGTAATCAAGACAATGTATCCCCCTGCCACAGTGCCTGGTTCATTAATGGACACAGGCTGGCCTGATAAGAACCCACCCTAGCATGTTTATTGACACTGTTGGGAAAGTGACACCATCTTTTTGCTGGGGTTGCGAAGGCTGGAGCTGCTGGTGACTATCTTTCCTTCTATCTGGAAAGGATCTACGGGGGAATAAAGCACGAAGAAATGCAGAGTTGAGCTGTGTTCATATTGGAATACTTGGGTATAACCCTGCCATGTTTTGAGTTACATGAGTCAAAATATCCCCTTTATTGCTCAAATTACTTTGTATTGGGTTCTTATTGAAAGGTGATCAAACCTGACAGATCGTATCATGTCCCTCAAGGTCACATCTACATTAGAAATAAGCAGAATTTCTATCATGTGAAATGTCTGAAATAGTTACATTCCACAATATTTCTGAATGATGGTAGGTCACAAGACAATACGAGTTAAGCAATTCTTGCCTGAAGTTGTCATTGTATTAAGGCCTACACTGGACAAGTTTAGGTTTCCTTCAAAAGCATGACTGCAGCTATGGACACTCGTTGATCACCTGGTAACTTGCCATGGTTCTATGAAAGTGTGTATGTGTCTGTGAACATAAACACAGGAAATATTTTTAAAAAATTGAATAAGTTGCTAAAATGAAAATCTGCAAACCGTATCTACTGGTGTTTATTTCTAAGACTTCTTTGCTATAGGTTTGCCTTGTAAAACATAAGCACTGTGTGTATCTGACTTTTTCATTTGTCCACAGTGAGTGTACAAAGGCTGAAATGGAAACCCTTCTTGAAAGCGAAGCCAAACAGAACATAAAGACCAAACTTGGGAGAACTTTGACCACCAGTCCAGAGCATTTGCACTTCATTCTTTGTGTCATGAAGAGCCCTTAAATATTTTGAGACAGTTTCTGGAAGATTAATAGGGTGATAATATGCAGATGAGAGGAAAAGAGAGGAAACAGGAAGCAAGGAAAGGAATTACTGGACTGTTGCCAGTAATTCAGGTTGAGTTTTTTTTGTTTTTTTTTTTTTCAAAAAAAGTGGGGTGATGGGAATGGTAATAAGCAATGGACAGGGGAAACATTGAGAAGGAGGAGTAAACAAGACTTGTCACCTCAAGAATAAGGGGTAACGGGGAAAGAAGAGTCAAAGAAGAGCTTTTATTTTTTAAAAAGATAAGTTAGTTTTGAGAACTGATTTGGTTTGGTGGAGGAGCTATGGGTAAGACAGTAAGTTTGGTTTTATGTTTATTTGAATTCTTTTTGATTTGGATTTCAGTTCTCTGAGAAGCTGAATGTAGTATGTAGAGTGGGGGATAACTATGAGGTAGCCCTGGAAGTTGAAAACTACTCTCAGAGCTATATTTAGAGGGAAGTATGAAGAGTAACTTTAAGAACAATAATCTTTGTCCATAGCTTGTGACTCTATTAGCTCATCTAAAGAAAGAATGGCTCATTAGAAAGGGGGTTATTTGGTAATGAAATAAATAAAATGGTGAGCCATGAAGACAAAATTTGGCAGTGTCCCAAAAGCATTGTTTGGAATGGTCTGAGGCCTTAGACAGTCTGGTGTGATTGGCAGCTGTGATCCCAGCCTGTTGGTGGATGGATGTACCAGCCTTTTTTAACCTTATGGCACTTCATAATTTGTTCTAATTTTATGCTCACCAAATCAATTTTCTAAATATACTTTGGCTCCCCATATGGTTTCTATGCCAGGAGAAAAATTCCTTTTGAGTAGCAGATCTTTTTTCATTGTCTGTCATTAAATTGATATTCTGGGCAAGAAGCACACATGTCAATTATGAGTCTCCACAGTGTTGAGTCATCACCCTCTTGAACTGTGCAACCCCGAGGCACAGGGAAAACTGGTTTTCCCCGTCTTTGAGGCTGAGGGCCAGTCTCTGCCTGGTGGTGAGCTGCTGGGTCAAAGCCTCACAGTGGGTAGGTAGCTGACCTTCCCCTTGGTATGTTTTGACATTTCTATAATCTCTTCTTCTCAAGCGTATATATTCCCTGACCCAGAACACACCAGGCAACAGAAAATCAACAACAAGGCCTGAAATCTACTAGATGATCTGTCACAGGCTGGAAGAATTAGTAGCTGGGACATTTTTCCACTTGGGGAATTTTAAGGCAACATCTATATCCTATTTACTTTTAGCTTTGCTTGTGTATGGGGTGTGTATGTGGTATGTGCGTTTGTGTGTGTGTGTGACAGAGAGAGATCATAAAAGTCATGCTTAATCATTATGGAAAAAATGAGGAAACAAAGATGCATAAAACAAGTTAATGCCCCTACCCACAGGCAACCATGGTTTGCATTCTGGCACAGTTCTACCTGGGCGATTTCTTTTTACTTTAAATTATATGCAATTTTAAAACCTTCATTATGTGGTTCCCAATTCCACTATAGATTAGAAGCAGCAATTGAAAGAAAAGGAAGAGAAAGAAAAGTCGTAAAAAGCAGATATAGCTTATTCAAGTGTGTAGTGCTCTGGATCATTTCATGGACTGTAATGCACAGTTCAATAATTCCTGGGATCAGTCCCTGTATGTAATTGGTACAACAATAAATTTTCAACATCAGTACCTCAAATCATCATCAAATGGTTAATTTATGTTCAGTATACTTCTGTTAATAGTAGCAAATATAAAGAATATACTTTTGAACTATGTCATTCAAGTCAGTTAATATGTATAAGGCATACAGTAAACCTGTAGCTGTCTGGAAACGTGACTATACGGAATTCTTCTTTTTCTATGGGTTCCAGATAGACAAGATGTAGCTAAAACTCTTGACTGGTCTCTGGCATCCATTCTACCCTTCTCCCATCAGTTGGCAGCCATTCTCTTGGAGGGACTGACTTACTGCTTGCTTCAGAGAAAGGCTCTGCTTCACCTAAGCTAATCATGATAATCATCAGAAAAAACCCTGATGCTGGGAAAGATTGAAGGCAGGAGGAGAAGGGGACAACAGAGGATGAGATGGCTGGATGGCATCACTGACTTGATGGACATGAGTTTGCGCAGGCTCCGGGAGTTGGTGATGGACAGGGAAGCCTGGCATGCTCCATTCCATGGGGTCGCAGAGTCAGACATGATGGAGCGACTTAGCTGAACTGAACAGAATCATGATAATCACTTCCCTTTGCCCCACTAACTGATTCAGGAAGGAGCCTAGAGCTATGGCCTAACCAACAGCCAAAGCATTTCTCTGGCCACAGTGACCATTCAGAGGTAGATGCTGACCCTGTTCTTCAGTCAGGATAAAGCCCTTACTTCTGTTTAGTGGCTGTGGAAGAGAGGTTATCTTCTCCCGTAATCTGAGATGTACACTTGAGTCCTGGGACTGCTGCAACCATTTGTTACCATGAGAAAGTCCACCTGAGGATTTTCCAGCAAGAGGGATGATTTGTTGTACATGTGATACACTCAGCCACAACTGAGAACAGGGCTAGTGCAGAACATCACAGGACCAAGAGAGCCTGTTTTGGTATGAGCAAGTGGGGCTGTCAGTGTGGCTGACAACAGAATGGCTATGGAAGTTCTAGATCCACTGAAATAAGATTCAGGCCATAGCGTGGGGTCTCACAGCTTGTGCCAGTTTGCCCAGCCTCCTGCCTTCAATATTTCTGCTCTTGTAGTCCCAATGGGTGTACAAGATAGTGATTTACTGGGACCTCTGACTCATCTTTTTTTTTCCCCCTTTGGGCTTCAGCCTGCACATTTGCTTCTTCCACTTGGCTCTCATGGTGTGGAGGTTTCTAAAAGAAGAGGGTGGTAAGGCCAATAGCCTGTCTGAGTATTAATGTAGCCTATGATACAAGCCAGAATTGAGGCAGAGAGAGAAGAGAAGCCAGAATTCTGAAATTCATTCTACACCTGGGCTTGAACAAATGCTATTCATTTATATTTAAGTTATTTTGATTTGCATATTCACTACTGTGCCTTGTTGGAGGTGAAGGTAGGCCATTGACACAGAAAGGTCAAGAAATTCTGTTTAAGGGCATGCATCTAATGTTTCAGACAGTCAGGGTGAAGCTTGAGTCACAGTGAGGAAGAAGATAGCATACCACATAGGGACTGCTCAATAGCTTGATATTGGTTGAATGTGGTGGAGTAAGTCAGAATGGGTCAGGGCTCAGCAGAAGTAAAGATAGAGTAGAGGTCTGGAAGACTCAAATTCCACTGAGCACAAGGAGGAAAAACTGGAATTAGTGAAAGAGCCCCTGAAGAGCTAGGGAGAGAGACAGCATGTTGTCCTATCATTGCGCTTAATGAGAAAAAAATTGCCGTGAAGAGCTGGTAATCTACAATGTCAAATGTTTCAGAGATAGCAAGATAATCAATGGGCAAGGTGACCTTGGTGATTTGGAGGTAATTGGTGACTTGGTGAGATGCACTGAAACAAATAGTAAGTGACTTTGAATTTTATTAGATTTGGGCTAAGTATGGTGTAAACAAAATTCCCCAGAGACACGGGCCCAACAAAGTATAGAGTCATATCGTAGGAATAGATACAAAATGGATTTTCTTTGGTTCTATGTCTATTTTCTTTTAAGAAAAATCCAGAGATTTAATTCTTTGTACATTTCTAAGGGACCCCAGGGTGTTTTTTGTGTGTTTATTACAAACAACTGGTTGCTAAATGTTCACCATTTTCCTCTTGTGCTCTTCTGGCTCTCTAAGGGGACAGATGATATTGGCAAATGCACTAGCAGGGAAGAGAAGACACTTCTAGAAGATTAGCCTACCACCAACCACTTTCCACAGCTTGTGGCGTTCACTCTGTGGGTTTCACTACTATCAGGGTGTTGCTGCTCCTCAACCCTGGGGCTCAGAAATCTCATTTTGCCAGCACCCTGAGACAGTGCCATTAACCTGGCTCTGAGAATCTTGTCTCCTATGCATGAATTTGTCAAATTTTAGGAAGCATTGTAACTGTCAAGAAACAATGCCTGGATTGGCAGAAGATTGGTGAGCAAGGACTGAAAATATTAGGAGTGATTTGGTTCAAGAAATGTACCGCAGCTGGAACAGATTGAGGTACACTGGGGATGATGTTGCCAGAAATTCAGAATTGTAGTGTTCAGTCAGAATTCCTTTTCCTCTATGTTTCTTCCTCTGGGATCCTGTTTTTTCCCCCTGCTCATGTGGTTGATCAACTTCTATTCATGTGGTTTTCTTTCAAACATGAGCCTGATATACTTAATTAGAATTCTACTTACAATCAAATGCCAATTCTGCCTCCTTGAGACTGTTCTCTCACCTTGATTGGCATTTTAAATGTTCACAAACATTCCCTTCATACATTTTTAAAGACAGCCTTTGAAGTTTATTCCATAGTTGAAAATGTGTATTCAGTGACTTTGATATTTTCTAGTTTGTTCATTTATTCATTTCTCATCCATTTATTCACTCATTCATTCCATAAATGTTCAATGTACCCCTACTATGTGTCAGGTATTGTGTTGGATGTTGGGATAATAATACAGGCACTCTTTGGCCTTTCTCAGCTTCTGACGAGTTCTACCTAAAACTGCTTTTGCTGTGTCCCTTAAGTTCTGATATGTATGTTTCCATTTTCTTTTGTTTCAAGATCTGTTTAATTTTCTCTTTGACACCTTGGTTGTTTAGGGGTATGCTGTTTAATTTCTACATATTTCTGAAAATTTTCAGTAATTCTTTTATTATTGATTTTTAGTTTCATATCATTGTGGTCAGAAAATATACTCAGCATGAGGATAGTCTTTGTAAGTTTGCTAAGGTTTGTTTAGTATCCTAATATATGATCTGTCATGGAGAATGTTCAGTGTGTGGTTGAGAAGAGTGTGTATTCTGATACTGTTGGATGGAAAGTTCTGTACCTGTCTGTTAGGTTCATTTGGTTTAAAGTACAGTTCATGTGCAATATTTACTTACTGATTTTCTGTCTGGATGATGTATCCATAGTTAAAAATGAGGTAGGGGAGTCCCCTACTCTTACTGTATTGTTTTCCATTACTCCCTTTAGATATGTTAGATATTTGCTCAATATATTTAGGTAATCTGACAGGGACAGGGATGCCTGGTGTGCTGCGATTCACGAGGTCACAAAGAGTCGGACATGATTGAGCGACTGAACTGACTGACTGAACTGACATTGGTTACATATATATTTCTATCAGTTCAGTTCAGTTCAGATCAGTTGCTCAGTCGTGTCTGACTCTTTGCGACCCCATGAATCACAGCACGCCAGGCCTCCCTGTCCATCACCAACTCCCGAATTTAACTCAGACTCATGTCCATTGAGTCAGTGATGCCATCTAGCCATCTCATCCTCTGTTGTCCCCTTCTCCTCCTGCCCCCAATCCCTCCCAGCATCAGAGTCTTTTCCAATGAGTCAACTCTTCACCTAAGGTGGCCAAAGTATTGGAGTTTCAGCTTTAGCATCAGTCCTTCCAAAGAATACCCAGGACTGATCTCCTTCAGAATGGACTGGTTGGATCTCCTTGCAGTCCAAGGGATGCTCAAGAGTCTTCTCCAGCACCACAGTTCAAATGCATCAATTCTTTGGTGCTCAGCTTTCTTCACAGTCCAACTCTCATATCCATACATGACCACAGGAAAAACCATAGCCTTGACTAGATGGACTTTTGCTGGCAAAGTAATGTCTCTGCTTTTCAATATGCTGTCTAGGTTGGTCATAACTTTCCTTTCAAGGAGTAAGCATCTTTTAATTTCATGGCTTCAATCACCATCTGCAGTGATTTTGGAGCCCCCCAAAATACAGTCTGACACTGTTTCCATTGTATCCCCATCTATTTGCCATGAAGTGATGGGACCAGATGCCATGATCTTCGTTTTCTGAATGTTGAGCTTTAAGCCAACTTTTTCATTCTTCTCTTTCACTTTCATCAAGAGGCTTTTTAGTTCCTCTTCACTTTCTGCCATAAGGGTGGTGTCATCTGCATATCTGAGGTTATTGATATTTCTCCCAGCAATCTTGATTCCAGCCTGTGCTTCTTCCTGCCCAGCATTTCTCATGATGTACTCTGCATAGAAGTTAAATAAGCAGGGTGACAATATACAGCCTTGATGTACTCCTTTTCCTATTTGGAACCAGTCTGTTGTTCCATGTCCAGTTCTAACTGTTGCTTCCTGACATGCATATAGGTTTCTCAAGAGGCAGGTCAGGTGGTCTGTATTCCCATCTCTTTCAGAATTTTCCACAGTTTATTGTGATGCACACAGTCAAAGGATTTGGCATAGTCAATAAAGCAGAAATAGATGTTTTTCTGGAACTCTCTTGCTTTTTCCATGATCCAGAGGATGTTGGCAATTTGATCTCTGGTTCCTCTGCCTTTTCTAAAACCAGCTTGAACATCTGGAAGTTCACGGTTCATGTATTGATGAAGCCTGGCTTGGAGAATTTTGAGCATTACTTTACTAGCTTGTGAGATGAGTGCAATTGTGTGGTAGTTTGAGCATTCTTTGGCATTGCCTTTCTTTGGAATTGGAATGAAAACTGACCTTTCCCAGTCCTGTGGCCACTGCTGAGTTTTCTAAATTTGCTGGCATATTGAATGCAGCACTTCCACAGCATCATCTTTCAGGATTTCAAATAGCTCAACTAGAATTCCATCACCTCCACTAGCTTTGTTTATAGTGATTTTTTCTAAGGCCCATTTGAGTTCACATTCCAGAATGTCTAGCTCTAGGTGAGTGATCATACCACTGTGATTTTCTGGGTCATGGAGATCTTTTTTGTACAGTTCTTCTGTGTATTCTTGCCACTTCTTCTTAATATCTTCTCCTGTAGGTCCATACCATTTATATAGTTTATTATAATACATTTTGATAAAATTACCCCTTATCAATAAATAATAACTCTCTCTTCTGTTGTTACAGTCTTTGACTTAAAGTCTGTTTTATCTAAGTATAGCTTTTGCTATATTCACTCTCTTTTGGTTTCTATTTGCATGGAAAATCTTTTTCCATCCCTTTACTTTGAGCCTGTGTGTGTCCTTAAAGCCGAAGTTCTGACTTGAGCCTCTTGTAGGCAGCAGTTTGTTTTTAATTCATATAGCCACACTATGCCTTTTGATTCGATACTTTAGTTTACTTTTAAGTTTTTGATAAGTAAGGAGTTGCTTATGACATCTTGTTAATTTTTTTTGACCGTTTTTAATTTCTCTGTTCCTTTCTTCCTATCCTTCTGTCTCCAATGTGAATTGAATATTTTCCAGAGTGGTATACTATGGTTCCCTTCTCTTTATCTTCTTTGTATCAACTATAGGGTTTTGTTTTGTGGTTACTCTGAGGTTTACATCTTACAAGTATGATAGTCTGTTTAATGTTTTTGATGTCACAATTTATGTGTTCTTATGTTGTGTACCTATTGAGAAATTATTGTCATTAAAGCTATTTTTAATACTTCTGTCCTCTATATTAGAGTTAAGTGATTAGCATACCACCATATTACAATACTAAAGTATTCTATATATTTACCATTACCAGTGTGTTTTATATGTTCGTATGTTTTCATGTTACTAATCAGCATCCTTTCATTACAACTTGAAGAACTCCTTTCAACATTTCTTGTAAGGCAAGTCTAATGTAATGAATTCCCTCAGCTTTTGTTTGGAAGCTTTATCTCTCATTCTGAAGGACAGTGCCTGCTGGGTAAAGTGTTCTTAGTTGGAATTATTTTCTTCTAGCACTTTAAATATATCATTTCACTCTTTCCAGACCTGTAAGTTTCTGCTGAGAAATTTGTTCATAGACTTATGGGGGTTCTCTTATAAGTGACAAGTTTCTTTTCTCTTGCTGGTTTCAAAGTTCTCTCTTTGTCTTTTATTTTAGACAGTTTTATTATAATGTTTCTTGGAGGAAATCATTTGGGGTTTACGTTTTGGGACAATTTATGAGCTTTATGAACTTGTATGTCCAGATCTTACCCCAGTTTTGGGAAATTCTCAGCCATTATTTTTTAAAATAGCTTTCTGTCCTTTCTCTCTCTTTTTCCACAGACATGCCTGTAATGCATGGATTATTTCTTTTTATTGTGTTCCATAGGTCCCATATACTTTTTCATTTCTTTTGACTCTTTTTCCTCTTGCCTCATCTGACTGGCAACTTTCAAATGATAATTTGAAATGGACAATTGTTAAATTGTTTACCTCTGTTCATTTATAGGTCTCTGAGTATCTTTACAGCCATTTTTAAAAAATCTTTTGTCAGGAAACTAATGTATCTCCACTGGGGGAGGGGTCAGTTACCGGAAGTTTGCTGGGTTCCTTTGGTGGGGCCATGTTTACCTAGTTCTTCATGATCCCAAGGGCTTGCATAGGTATTTGCACATTTGAAGAAGCAGTCATCTCTTTAGGACTTTATAGACTAACTTTGGTATGGAAAGAACTTCACCTCAGGGTGGGTGCATGCTGGAGCATGCTGTAAACCGGGGCCTCGTGGTACAGATCACCACATGTGGGTGCTTGCGGTGATTCTGGGTCAGTGGGGGCTATCATGTCTTGTTGGCTTAGTATGCTGGGGTCCATGGCATTGACAACTGTTTGGTCCCTGGCAAGCATTGCAGGAGTTCTACAGTGGCTATAAGGCCCATTGGGGTCTTTAGCAGGGCCTCCAGTTATCAGGGCAGGGCATCAGTGGTGGTCAGCGCTGGTGGTATGCATATATTTGACCATGCGGGCTCATTTCAGCCCATATAGTGGTAGGGGCTGGATGCAGACATATACATAGTAATCAGGGCCAGGGCCAATAGTAAGTACTGGTGCTAACTGTGGGTATTCTAGTAGCTGTGAGGGCCCTGGTGGCCATATGGCTGTAGGTATCCCCATGGGTATGCATACAGTAGTGAAGGCCTGTGATGGGAGTTGGGCCGGGGCATGCAGGTGCACAGCTGGAGGGGTTAGCTACAGGTGAGCCAGCAGTGCAGGCCAGCGACAGGAGACTGTGGCCAGATCTGGGCCCACAATCAGAGTTGGGGGCCCTGGCGGTCAGTGTGTAAACTCCTGTGGCTTTGGTGTCTCCTAGGGGCATGTGTATGGCACTGGAGACTGGTGACAGGAGTTGGACCAGGCTCTTGCAGGTGCACAGCTTGTAGTGGGGCGGGGGAGGGTAGTCCCAAAGCAATCCTGTAGTAGGGGGCAATGGCTGGTGTCTAGGCTGGTGTCTCACACTCACACAGCAGCAGAGACCAGTGTGGCCACCTGTACAGGTCCCAGCTCTGTTGGGGAAGGGAGAGGGAAGGACTGGGGAGGGAGCCGGGAAAAAGCTGGTGTCTGCAAGTGGAAAAACCTGTTGGGGAACCTCAGTGATGACATATGTAGGGGGCCTGTGCAGTCTTAAGGCCCTGGTTTCTTCAGCAGTGAAAGCTGCTGGGGTTTTCTGCAGAACCAGCTGCTGGAAACCTGCTCTGCATGGTTGCCCCCTTCTTCATGGATGCTACTGCATGTCTGGTTCTGTTAGCCTCTGCTCTTCTTCCTTATTTCTAGCTGTCCCTAGCTGTCTCAGTCTTCCCTAGGAGCTCAGTTGGTAAAGAATCCGGCTGCAATGCAGGAGACCCTGGGGTGATTCCTGGGTCAGGAAGATCCACTGGAGAAGGGATAGGCTATCCACTCCAGTATTCTTGGGCTTCCCTGGTGGCTCAGCTGGTAAAGAATCTGGCTGCAGTGTAGGAGACCTGGGTTTGATCCCTGGGTCGGGAAGATCCCTCAGAGAAGAGAACACTACCCACTCCAGTATTCTGGCCTGGAGAATTCCATGGACTATATAGTCCATGAAGTTGCAAAAGAGTCAGACATGACTGAGTAACTTTCACTTTCACTTTCTAGATATCTTAGCTTTGTTAGGCTCTAGCTGAAGCGAGACCTAAGAGGGTCTTGTATGACCCTCTTACAAAAGAGGGAAGTCTGCAGAAGCTGGTTACTCACCTTGTTCCTGCTTTCCTGGTGGGAGGCACTCTTTTGAACCAGGGAGTTCCCTCTTGGTACTCTGAAGTGTAGGCCCAGAGAATGGGATGATACAGGGAAAATGAAGCTATTCTTTCTTCCTCTTGTGTGTGTGGTTGTTCTCAGAAGATATTTTGTCCCACTGTGTTGCTGGAGTTTCTTCAGTGGACTTCCAAGCTCCCCCAGGGCTATTTTTGTTCATAGATCATTGTTTAATTGTTGATCTTTGTTGGGGGGAGGGTGGAAACTTGAGTCTCCTACTCAACTGTGATGGTGACTTCACCTGCTTTCTCACTCTTTTCTTGTAGCCTTTTTTTTTTCTAGGACTCATCACCCTCACCCCTACCACTAAAATGGCAACCCATTCCAGTATTCTTGCCTGGAGAATCCCATGGACAGAGGAGCCTGGTGGGCTACAGTCCACGGGGTCGCAAAGAGTCAGACACAACTGAGCGACTTCACTGCTACTGCTACTCTCCCCTTAGAATGAGTTTTTTCTTAAACAAATTCTTTTTTTTTTTCCTGCTGCAAATAGACTCCTGATTTGCCTATTCCACAATCCCTCCAGATGTATGAAGACACCCTAAATCTCTGAGTAAGCAAACCTACCTTAGGGTAGGTTGATAAAACAGATTATGTACCTTTGATAAATTGATTAAACTCTATCACCTACACACACACACACACACACAAGTACATACATACACACACACACACACACACTCACATATATGGAACAGTAATCCAGGGCCTAGTGAAGGAACTTGCATAATGAGAAGGAAGGACTACTAGATGGAGGGGATAAAAATGGGAGGAAAATCAAAGAGGAGGAAAAAAAAAAAGGAAGAATGGAATACAGATAGTTCTAGTGCAGATTCAAGAAATTGAGTACATCATAAATCCTTAATAATTTAAAATAGGAATGGATGGAAGCAAATTTTAATGATTCTGATACATTTTTTAGAGTTCAGTTCAATTCGGTCACTCAGTCATGTCTGACTCTTTGCAACCCCATGAATTGCAGCACGCCCGGCCTCCCTGTCCATCACCAACTCCCGGAGTTCACTCAGACTCACGTCCATTGAGTCGATGATGCCATCCAGCCATCTCATCCTCTGTCGCCCCCTTCTTCTCCTGCCCCTAATCCCTCCCAGCATCAGAGTCTTTTCCAATGAGTCAGCTCTTCGCATGAGGTGGCCAAAGTATTGGAGTTTTAGCTTTAGCATCATTCCTTCCAATGAACACCCAGGACTAATCTCCTTTAGAATGGACTGGTTGGATCTTCTTGCAGTCCAAGGGACTCTCAAGAGTCTTCTCCAACACCACAGTTCAAAAGCATCAATTCTTTGGTGCTCAGCTTTCTTCACAATCCAACATCCATACATGACCACTGGAAAAACCATAGCCTTGACTAGATGGACCTTTGTTGGAAAAGTAATGTCTCTGCTTTTTAATATGCTATCTAGGTTGGTCATAACTTTCCTTCTATGGAGTAAGCGTCTTTTAATTTCATGGCTGCAGTCACCATCTGCAGTGATTTTGGAGCCCCCCAAAAATATAGTCTGACACTGTTTCCCTGTTTCCCCATCTATTTCTCATGAAGTGATGAGACCAGATGCCATGATCTTCATTTTCTGAATGTTGAGCTTTTAGCCAACTTTTTCACTCTCCTCTTTCACTTTCATCAGGAGGCTTTTTAGTTCCTCTTCACTTTCTGCCATAAGGGTGGTGTCATCTGCATAAGGTTATTGATATTTCTCCCAGCAATCTTGATTCCAGCTTGTGCTTCTTCCAGCCCAGTGTTTCTCATGATTTACTCTGCATATAAGTTAAATATTTTTCAGAGTACATGTTATATAATCTAGAAGTTATAAAGAGAAACAAGGTTATGATTGACAAGATACAATGTAACTGGAATATGTAGCATAATATTTAAGGCAAAATCCTCAAATACATCTACACATTTACTTCATATTTCCAGAGATAGAAATGTTATTTCTTTGAAAATTTCAGGTTATGCCAGATTCATATGAACCGCTTGTGAAATTCATGTGAGAAAATAAGAGTATTGAAAGTGCTTATTCAGAATGTAAGAAGGCTGCAGCATCAGCTGGAAAGTTAGTCTGTGACAGGCTTTCCACATCAATGAGAGGCAGAGCCCCATGCTGTGAGAGGCTGAGGCCCCTGCTGGGAAATGCTGTCTGCACATTTGCTGGATTTCTTATGTTGCTGGGCTCTTTTGTGTTTTGTGGTATTAGTCAGAAGCAGCAGAATATGTGAAACGAGGACAGTTATATTAAAGGTCTCTTGTAGCTTTGGGTTGCATGCATTTAAACTACTTAGACACAGTAGCTCCAGGTTCATACCTTCTGTCCTTTGTATGTGTTTAATACAAAGCATATCTTTGCTTTATAAAATGATAACCAGAAGAGTGATTTTTATGTTCAGAAAAAAAAAAAAGATGTGGCAGACATTGTTATCAGGTGTCTTATGTGTGTGACAGTGTCCCATAGCTGTAAAGGATCGGGCTGTTTCTTCCAGAGCTGAAATCTTTACTGCAAGTTTAACTACATATCTCTAAGCAAAGAGGGGCTTCCCAGTGGCTCAGTGTTAAAGAATCCGCCTGCAATGCAGGAGACATGGGTTTAATCTCTGGGTCAGGAAGATCCCCTGGAGGAGGGTAAGGCAACCCACTCCAGTATTCTTGCCTAGAAAATTCTATGAGCAGAGGACCCTGGTGGGCTACAGTCCATGGGGTCACAAAGAGTCAGACATGACTGAGTGCCTGAACACACACACAAGCAAAGACTTTCTTGTCCAGCTGTAGAGACAAAAGAGTTTGCAGAGAAAATGATGTGGGTGGACTGCTCATCTGAGCTCTCTCGAAGGAGAAAGGGGCTTGGTCATCTCCCTCTATGTCTTTCTCCTACCTCAAGACTTTGATCCAGATAAAGTTAAATGAGGGTGAAGAAGGGAGAAAACAGACATGATTTGATAACAATGGAATCATGCTCTACATTTACTTCCAAAATAAAATTTTTAAATGTCTTATATTAGTCATGATGTCTCTTTCAGTTACATGGAATAAAAATTAAAGTTGAATTGTTTTAAAGAAAAATAAATGTATTGACTCCAAGATACACGGATCCTGGTGTGCAAGGATTGTTGTCAGCCACCTGATTCATTCCATCCCTTGTCTTGTTTTTTCCTTGGTTTTGACTTTGTTCTTAGGCTCTTTCCAAACAACTGGAGCTTTACATTCTATCACCTCAGCAAACCTAGCAGAGTCTCTTTTTCCTTACAGATACAGAAACAGTTCTCCAGTTGATGATGCTCTTGGGTCCAGGTCGGGTCATATATCTGGTCCTGAACCTGACATTTGCTCTGGTGGATAGAACTTGGGCCGTGTGCCCACTCTGTGTCCTCAGTCTGATTAGGCTTGATGCCACCCACGCCAATGATCTAAGAGTAAGAGAGGGATGCCTCTACAAACTATATGAAAGAAAAAAACCCAGATAACTTAAACAAATGGAAAGATATTCTTTGCTCTTGGCTGGAATAGCTTAACCTCGTAGAAATGTCAGCTCTCTCAAGTTAGTATATACATTTAAGGCAAAACCAAATAAAGATGCCAATGAACTTTTCCCCTAGAGCTAAACAAATAGAATCTAAAGATAATTTGAAAAATAAACAAGTGAGAACAACTAGGCAAACTCTAAAATGAAAAGCAATGAAAGAAATTATACTTTAATACCCCATTAAACTTTCGAGTATTGCCTATTATAAACAACACAGCCAAATATATTTTCTTCTTGTGCATATGTGGAAAGTCTTCCTTTAAGATATCTCCTTAGGAGAGAGATTAGTAGGTTCAGGGCATGCACATTTACTAAATTAGTTCTTAAAATTTTTTTTTTTTTTAGTTCTAAAGGTTTAAAAAATTAACTATAGTGGGCTTCCCTGGTGGCTCAGATGGTAAAGAATCTGCCTGTAATGTAGGAGACCCGTGTTCAATCCCTGGGTTGGGAAGATCCCCTGGAGAAGGGAATGGGTACCCACTCCAGTGTTCTTGCCTGGAGAATTTCGTGGATAGAGGAGCCTGGCAGGCTACAGTTCGTGGGGCTACAGAGTTGGACACAACTAAGCAACTAAAGAGAAGGCAATGGCACCGCACTCCAGTGCTCTTGCCTGGAAAATCCCATGGACGGAGGAGCCTGGTAGGCTGCAGCCCATGGGGTCGCTAAGAGCCGGGCATGACTGAGAGACTTCACTTTCACTTCAAGCAACTAAAATAGTTTGACATACATATTTCTGTATAAATGTTTTACAATTACAATTTCTATAGTTATTGGAAATACTAAGAATAATAGAACCCACCCCATGGAATGAGAATTAATTGAAAGTAGAGGTTACTCAAAATGAATATTGTAATTATATTAGAGAAAAGTCTAAAACAGACATCATGATGGTGTTAACTGAACCTCTAATCTCTCTTCAGCAAGGAAGTCACATAACTCTTGACAGGCCCCTGTCTTCTTAGCTCTTTGTGGCCCCTGATTTTTATTTTGGTTCTCCCATTTGAACTGATTAGTCCCTTGTATCAGTAACTTTATTACTGAAGAATTCTCAGACTCTGAGTTTAAAAAAATTCACACTTGACTGAATTTTCTGTCTCAAGCATCTAACAAAATGCTTGGCAAACAGAAGACCTTCTGTTCAACCAAAGTCTTTGTCAATTATAGTTTATAGTTCTAACTATCGCTGACCTTATTTGCATAGCTCCATGCAAAGTTCCATACTGGAACTTCTAATGCATGTTTGGAAATAGTATTGCCAGATGGTCCCAACAAGAATACTAAGATCACTTGAGAAAAAACGAAATTGACCACAAACCCAAATTACACATGCCATGAGGAGCAGTTTGTTGCTGACAATCTATATTACATCTTGTGCTTTACATTAGATAAGTTTTAATCAAATATTTACTTTGTAAAAACAAGTAGGTAATATGTCCCAAGACGACAATTTTTTTGAGCCAACAATTAATCTGCTGTTAATTGGTCCACATACTAATCATGACGACTGCTGATTTTGTAAAGGAACTTCTCTGTTATGTACTCCAGAACATTTTTTTCCTTGAGAATTATGCAAACTAGAAATTTATAGCTGAATTTGTATTTACCAGTGAATCATAATGTTCACATGTCTTTATATGCCTATTATTTATCCATTACTGTATAACAAATTACTCTAGACCTTAGTGGCTTTAAATGACATTTATTATCACTCATAGCATTTGTTATTTTTGCCAGTCAGGAATTCAGAAGTGTTTCAGCTGGATGGTTCTGGCTCAGGGATTCTAATGAAGTTGAGTCCGTTGTTAACTGGGTAGCAACCATGTGAAGACCTAACTGAGGCTGGAAGATGCAGCTGGCTCCAATCTTGGAGCAATCAAGATGCTCCAATCAGGTTGGCTCACTCACCTGATTGGCAAGTTGATACTGGCTGTTGGCTTCTTGTCTAGTTTCTTGGCTTCTTGTCCAAGAAACTACTTGAGTGATGGCCTGCACAATCATGACCCCCTGTAGCAAGAATAATAGTCTCGGTGTGAAATTTTTCTTACTGTGGGATTCTGATTACTTACACTGATAAGGATGCTATGGGAACAATTTAGAACTAGTGTACATACTAGAAAGAATTAAAATCTATGTCATGATTTTCTGAACTCAAAGTCAGACATATTCTGTTTACCAGTTTTAAGATGTTATCTCAAGATCATATTTAGGACAATCTGGTGAGGTGGGTATTATTATTACTTCCAGTTTATAGATCAGAAAGCTGAGAGAGTGCCATGGAGCTAAAATTTGAATTTATGCAGTGGACTCTGAAAACTGTGCTCTTAAAAATCAAACTATACTATCTCTTCTTTGGCTCTCTCTCTCTCTTTTTTTTTTTGAAACAAAATTAAAAACTTAATTTTATTATGAGAATTTGAATATAAAATAAAGTAGAATACTCTCCTGAACCTACATGTAGTCAGTACCCAACTCCACCATCTATAAACTTATAGCTCATCTACACCTCTCTTTCCCTTAATTACTTTGAAGGAAATTTCAGATGTCATATCGTTTAATCCATAAATATTTTAGTCTCTAAAAGATAAGGACTTTTAAAAACATAAACATTATCAGGAAAAAAAATTAACACTAATTCCTTGTCAAATATTCAGTCATTTTTAAATTTCCAATTACTTCATAAATGTCATCCCTTTTAAAAAGATTTTCACTTGAGTCACCATTTGAATAATGTCCACATATTGTGATTAGTTGATATGTCTTTTAATTTTATTTTATACATTCCTCTACATCTTTTTATTTTTTATCACTGATGAACATGTATTTCCAAGACTTATCTATTACTATCAAAGCTGAAATAAATGTCCTTGTATTTATTTTTCTGGGAACTGTTGCTTCATGTTTTCATCTGTTTTTTTGTTGGCATTTTTATTTGTTCAAACTGATTTTTGAGTTCTTTGAGTGTTACAGAAATTATCTTATTTTTAGTACATATTGTACAAAATTTTTCCAGCTTCTTGTTTATATTTTGACATCTTTTGTGGTGTTTTAAAGTTTAAAATTTATGTGTTGTCAAATTTATCAAGTGTTTGGGTGCCTCTCTCTCTTTCTCTCGACTCTTCTCTGATGGCACTAACCATTTATAATTGATTTCTAAGTTTTATAATTTATTAGATGTTGCAAAATGGTAATATTCTATTACTGTTTTATCCCTGTTTTATTTACTAGCTAGCTGCAAAAGAGAAACATCCATCTATTATTGGGTTACCCAATGATTTGGTTTATATAAGAAAGAGAGAAATCAAGAAAAACCTCAAACAATCTAATCTTACATCTGAAAGAACTAGGATAAGAAGAAGAGAAGAGTCCAAGTTAGTAGAGGGAAACAATAAAGTTCAGAGTGAAAATAAATGATACAGAGACCAAAAAAAAAAAAAAAAAAAAGGCAAACCAGAAAAACAATAGAAAAGAGCAACAGTTGAAACTAACAGTTGGTTCTTTGAAAAGGTAAAGTTTGTAAGCCTTTAGCTGGATTCATGAAAAAAAACGAAAGTTCAACTAAATAAAATCAGAAATGAAATAGAAAATAAGAAAGAGAAATTAGGAAAACAATACAATTTATAATTGTGTCAAAAAGAATAAAATACCCAGGAAAAAATTTAACTAAGGAAGTAAAAGGCCTATCCTCTGAAAGCTATAAGGCACTGATAAAAGAAATTGAAGATGACACAAACAAATGGAAAAGTATATCATGTTCATAGATTGGAAATTAATATTATTACAATATTCATATTATCAAAAGCAGTCTACAGAATCAATGCAATCCCTATCAAAATACCAATGGTATTTTTTATAGAACTAGAACAAATAATCTTAAAATGTGTAGGAGCCCAAAAAGATCCCAAATAGCCAGAACAAACTCGAGAAAGAAAAACAAAGTTGGAGATATCACACTTCCTGATTTTAAGTTATATTACAAATATATAGTAATCAAAATTATGGTACTGGCACAGAAGCAGACCCACATATCAATGGAATAGATTAGAGAGGCCAGAAATAAACCAGTGCTTAATTGGCTGATGAATCTGCTGGAAAGAAAGACAGAATATATAGTGGGGAGAAAGACAGAATATATAGTGGGGGGAAAGACAGTCTCTTCTATAAACAGTGTTGGGAAAACTGGGCAGCTGCATGCAAAAGAATGAAACCGCATCTCTTTCTTATACCATTTGCAAAAATAAAGTAGAAATAAAGACTTAAATGTAGAACTTGAAACCACATTCTTTGACATTGTAGCAATATTTTTTTTTCCAATCTATTTCCCAAGGTAAGGGTAACAAAAGCAAAAGTAAACAAATACAAAAAAAAAGGAAAAACGAGGTAAAAAGTTTTTACACAGTGGAGGAAATTATCAACACAACAGAAAGGCAATCTACTGAATGGGAGAAGATATTTGTAAATTATATGTCCAATAAAGGGTTACGTATCCCAAATGTATAAAGAACTCACACAACTCAATATCAAAATAAAAAATAATTTGATTAAAAAGACGGGCAGAGACCTGAGTAAACTTTTTCCAAGGAAGACATACAGACGGGAAAAAAGAAAAACCATGATAAATTGCTCAAATCACTGATCAACAGGGAAATGCAAACCAAAAACATGAGACATCACTTTGGACCTTTCAGAATGCCTGTTATCAAAAAGACAACAAATAACAAATGTTGGTGAGGATGTGGAGAAAAGCGAGCCTTCCTATCCATTGGTAAGAATGTATATTGGTAGAGCCAGTAGGATAAAAAGTATGAAGATTTCTCAAAAAATTGAAAATAGAACTACCATACAATCCATTAGTTCCGCTACTGAAAAAGGAAAACACTAATCCAAAAAGACATATGTACCCCAGTGTTCATGGCAGCATAGTCACAGTGGTCAAGACATGGAAGATACCTTAGTGTCCATTGACAAGTGCATGAATACAGAAGATGTGGTATATTTTATTTATACAACGGAATATTACTCAGCCATAAAAATGATGAAATCTTGCTGTTTGTGACAAAATGGATGAACCTGGGGGTATTATGCTAAGTGAAAAAAGTCATATAGAAAAAGACAAATACAATGTGATTTCAGTTAAATGTGGACTCTAAAAAACAAACTGCCAATCAAATAAAGTGAAACCAAAACATATTCATAGATCCTGAGAGCAAACTGGTGGTTGCCAGAAGAAAGAGGGCTGAGGGAGTTGGATGAAACAGGTACAGAAGACTGAGAGGTACAAACTTCCAGTTATAAAATGAATGTCATAAGGATGTAATGTACAGCATAAGGAATACTGTCAATAATATTGTAATAACTTTGGAAATAGTAACTAGATTTATGCTGATCAATCAGTAGTGTATATTAATGTTGAACCACAATGTTGTACAACTGAAACTAATATAACATTGTATACGCGTCTGCTGTGCTGTGGGAGTTGGTTCTGTCATGTCCAACTCCTTGCAACCCCATGGACTATATAGCCCGCCAGGCTCCTTTGTCCATGGGATTCTCCAGGCAAGAATACTGGAATGGGTGCCATGTCCTCCTCCAGGGGATCATCCCAACCCAGGGATCAAGTCTGCATCTCTTCCATCTCCTGCACTGGCAGGCAGTATCTTTAGCACTAGCCACCTGGAAAACCAGATACTGAATATAAATTACCTAAAAAAAACCAAAAAACACTAAAAATATTGTAATCAGATAAAGCAAACAGAAAAAAAAAAAGAAGGAAAAATGCTAGAGTACTTCTATTTATTTACCAGTTTTCAAAATAATGACAATATATATCTACAAGGATTTTTTATCATCATTATTAAAACAGATTTAAACAAAATAATATGTTTCAGTCTATTAAAGATATTCTTAACATGCTTAAATTATCCTGTCTTTGACTAATGAATTCCTGTTTAAGCTGGCTCCAGAGTCTTTCTGAAATAACTCTAGTAGTTTTTAAGAGTTTTTTTTTCCTTCCCCTTCTGAATACGAGAAAATATTCTAGACTTATCTTGTATACTTCTGCCTCAGTCTTGAACTCAGGCTTTTTTCCCCAAGGGTTTTGCATAGAGATGTACCAGAATATCTTAAACTTTAAGCTTAGCAAAAATCAACATCTTTTGGATAGGATGTGAACTACTAGTACCAGGAAGATTCCATTTTCAATATTATGTTGTGCTGCAATATTTTCAACGATGGCATATTATATTTGCAGTTCTAGGAAAGAGCTCTGACAATCAGTGTGGAACAGGAAATGAGAGTGGTGTGTCCAATCTGATTCCAAGGTTTGAGATACTGTGCAGACCCTAACAGGTGCATCAGTCCTATTAGTAATCTTCACTGTTAAAGAGAGAAATAAATTCTTTTTTCAATTTATGTGTATTACTTTGTTTCAAATGACTACTAAGTTGTTAGGAAATAAATAAATTCTTTGGTCCTAACTACTTAATAATTCCCAATGGTAAAGAATTTGCCTGCCAATACAGGAGAATCAGGAGACATGGGTTTGGTCCTTGGGTCAGGAAGATGCCTCAGAGTAGGAAAAGGCAACCCACCAGTATTCTTGCCTGGAAAATCCCATAGACAGAGGAGCCTGGTAGGCTACAGTCCATGGGGTCACAAAGAATCAGACATGACTCAGCATGCACACACACAGCTACTTAATGAATGAAATTATTGAATTTTTAAACTTAAAAAAAAAAATCTAGGGCTTCTAGGTGGTGCTAGTGGTAAAGAACCAGCCTGGCAATACAGGAGACATAAGAGGTTTAATCCCAGGGCCAAAAAATTCCCCTGGAGGAGGGCATGGCAACCCACTCCAGTATTCTTGCCTGGAGAATCCAATGGACAGAGGAGCCTGTCAGGGTACAGTCCATGGGGTAGCAAAGAGTCAGACACTACTGAAGCAACTTAGCACACACCCACGCATGTACCAAGAAAAAAACTACTGAGACATCAAGACATTAGAAATAGAGAATGTTTGGGAGGCTCTGGATTAAACTCTCCTTGTTTCTGTCTGTATGCAGCATGTGGTTAGATACTATCCTTTAGCTGAATGCTAACTTTGACATGCATGATGTCATTTAGGCCTCTTAACAACCCCTTGGGCTTCCCAGGTGGCTCAGTGGTAAAGAATCTGTCTGCAGTGCAGGAGATGCAAGAGAAATGGGTTCAATCCCTGGGTGGGAAAGAAACCTGGAGAAGGAAATGGCAATCCATTCCAGTATTTTTGCCTGGAGAATCCTGTGGACAGATGAGCTTGGTGGGCTACAGTTCATAGGGTCAGAAAAGAGTCTGACAGGACTTAGCGACTGAACAACAAATATTATAGCAACTTCTTTTAGTTACTGTCCCAAAATGTGAAGGTTCATTTAGCTAAAACAAGAACAATATAATAGAGCTGGAAGTGGTCACAGTGCTAGTCCAGTAAAATATTAGAGTCTTTCTGTTTGTTGAGACTTTAACTTGCTTTCTCTAACAACTTGTTTGTGATGCTGAATTACTCCAGGAGCTAATTCCCTTATTGAAAGGCCATATCACCAAATTTAGTTTCAGATAAGTATGGCTGCGCTACCAGGCCCAGGTTAACTACTGTATAATTATATAATATTTTGAAGACAGATGCACAAGAGCGGGTGTCACTGTCAACATCATAAAACTCCCACTCTTGCCTCAAGACAGTTTAGGAATTTCACATGTACATGACCACTTAACCAGCACTAGACAAGGTGCCAGGGTCAACTGATATATAACAGGAAAGCTTAACTACTTTATTATTTTTCTTTAGATAAAATAGAAATAATAGTCCTAATAATTTTTATAGAACTCTTGGACTGTACTCCCTCTCTTTGGAGACTGCTACTGCAAACCAGAGCAGAAGGTTTTTTTTTTGCTGTTTTTTTAAACAAATACTTATTTGTATGTAAAGTTTATCCATTAACTGTTAAGTGTTAAGAGAGAATTGTGCCACCACCTCTACTTACTCCTCCAACATACAGAGAAGCAATATTAAAACCTTTTCTGCACTGAAGATGAAGACAAGAATTTTCAAGGGGTAATTATTTCCTCAACATTTCCATCCACCAAGATAGAGAGGGTGACTGCAACCCCACATTAAGTTTGGCAGATGCTATGGAAAACATCAGTATAAACAGTATGAAAAAGCAAAATGATAGGATACTGAAAGAGGAACTCCCCAGGTCAGTAGGTGCCCAATATGCTACTGGAGATCAGTGGAGAAACAATTCCAGAAAGAATGAAGGGATGGAGCCAAAGCAAAAACAATACCCAGTTGTGGATGTGACTGGTGATAGAAGCAAGATCCGATGCTGTAAAGAGCAATATTGCATAGGAACCCGCAATGTCAGGTCCATGAATCAATGCAAATTGGAAGTGGTCAAACAGGAGATGGCAAGAGTGGATGTCAACATTCTAGGAATCAGCAAACTAAAATGGACTGGAATGGTGAATTTAACTCAGATGACCATTATATCTACTACTGCGGGCAGGAATCCCTCAGAAGAAATGGAGTAGCCAGCATGGTCAACAAAAGAGTCCAAAATGCAGTACTTGGATGCAGTCTCAAAAATGACAGAATGATCTCTGTTCGTTTCCAAGGTAAACCATTCAATATCACAGTAATCCAAGTCTATGCCCCAACCAGTAACACTGAAGAAGCTGAAGTTGAATAGTTCTATGAAGACCTACAAGACCTTTTAGAACTAAGACCCATAAAAGATGTCCTTTTCATTATAGTGGGCTGGAATGCAAAAGTAGGAAGTCAAGAAACACCTGGAGTAACAGCAAATTTGGCCTTGGAATGTGGGATGAAGCAGGGCAAAGACTCATAGAGTTTTGCCAAGAAAATGCACTGTCATAGCAAACACCCTCTTCCAACAACACAAGAGAAGACTCTACCCATGGACATCACCAGATGGTCAACACCGACATCAGATTGATTATATTCTTTGCAGCCAAAGATGGAGAAGCTCTATACAGACAACAAAAACAAGACTGGGAGCCGACTGTGGCTCAGATCATGAACTCCTTATTGCCAAATTCAGTCTCAAATTGAAGAAAGTAGGGAAAACCACTAGACCATTTAGGTATGACCTAAATCAAATCCGTTATGATTATACAGTGGAAGTGAAAAATAGAATTAAGGGACTAGATCTGATAGATAAAGTGCCTGATGAACTATGGACGGAGGTTCATGACACTACAAGAGACAGGGATTAAGACTATCCCCATGGAAAAGAAATGAAAAAAAGCAAAATGGCGATCTGGGGAGGCCTTACAAATAGCATGAAAAGAAGAGAAGTGAAAAGCAAAGGAGAAAAGGAAAGATACAAGCATCTGAATGCAGAGTTCCAAAGAATAGCAAGGAGAGATAAGAAAGCCTTCCTCAGCAATCAATGCAAAGAAATAGAGGAAAACAACAGAATGGGAAAGACTAGAGATCTCTCAAGATAATTAGAGACACTAAGGGAACATTTCATGCAAAGATGGGCTCGATAAAGGACAGAAATGATATGGACCTAACAGAAGCAGAAGATATTAAGAAGATGTGGCAAGAATACACAGAAGAACTGTACAAAAAAGGTCTTCATGACCAAGATAATCACGATGGTGTGATCACTCACCTAGAGCCAGACATCTTGGAATGCGAAGTCAAGTGGGCCTTAGAAAGCATCAGTACGAACAAAGCTAGTGGAGGTGATGGAATTCCAGTTGAGCTCTTTGAAATCCTGAAAGATGATGCTGTGAAAGTGCTGCACTCAATATGCCAGCAAATTGGGAAAACTCAGCGGTGGCCACAGGACTGGAAAAGGTCAGTTTTGATTCCAATCCCAAAGAAAGGCAATGCCAAAGAATGTTCAAACTACTGTACAATTGCATTCATCTCACAAGCTAGAAAAGTGATGCTCAAAATTCTCCAAGCCAGGCTTCATCAATACATGAACCGTGAACTTCCAGATGTTCAGTCTGGTTTTAGAAAAGGCAGAGGAACCAGAGATCAAATTGCCAACATCCGCTGGATCATGGAAAAAGCAAGAAAGTTCCAGAAAAAACATCTATTTCTGCTTTATTGATTATGCCAAAGCCTTTGACTGTGTGGATCACAATAAACTGTAAAGAATTCTGAAAGAGATGGGAATAGCAGACCACTGGACCTGCCTCTTGAAAAATCTGTATGCAGGTCAGGAAGCAACAGTTTGAACTGGACATGGAACAACAGACTGTTTCCAAATAGGAAAAGGAGTATATCAAGGCTGTATATTGTCACCCTGCTTATTTAACTTCTATGCAGAGTACATCATGAGAAACGCTGGACTGGAAGAAACACAAGCTGGAATCAAGATTGCTGGGAGAAATGTCAATAACCTCAGATATGCAGATGACACCACCCTTATGGCAGAAAGTGCAGAGGGACTAAAAAGCCTCTTGATGAAAGTGAAAGAGGAGAGTGAAAAGTTGGCCTAAAGCTCAACATTCAGAAAACGAAGATCATGGCATCTGGTCCCATCACTTCATGGCAAATAGATGGGGAAACAGTGGAAACAGTGTCAGACTTTATTTTGGGGGGCTCCAAAATCACTGCAGATGGTGACTGCAGCCATAAAATTAAAAGACGTACTCCTTGGAAGGAAAGTTATGACCAACTTAGATAGGGTATTCAAAAGCAGAGACATTACTTTGCCAACAAAGTTCCATCTAGGCAAGGCTATGGTTTTTCCAGTGGTCATGAATGGATGTGAGAGTTGGACTGTGAAGAAAGCTGAGCGCCGAAGAACTGAAGCTTTTGAACTGTGGTGTTGGAAAAGACTCTTGTGAGTCCCTTGGACTGCAAGAAGAGCCAACCAGTCCATTCTGAAGGAGTTCAGCCCTGGGATTTCTTTGGAAGGAATGATGCTAAAGCTGAAACTCCAGTACTTTGGCCACCTCATGCGAAGAGTTGACTCATTGGAAAAGACTTTGATGCTGGGAGGGATTTGGGGTCAGGAGGAGCAGGGGATGACTGAGGATGAGATGGCTGGATGGCATCACTGACTCGATGGACGTGAGTCTGAGTGAACTCCGGGAGTTGGTGATGGACAGGGAGGCCTGGTGTGCCGCGATTCATGGGGTTGCAAAAAGTCAGACACGACTGAGTGACTGAAATGAACTGAACTGATGGAAAATATCTGTGACTTGTTTTAATAAGGATGTAGCCCAAAGAGACTGTCAGCTTCTCCAAGAACCCACTAGCTTGCTTGGTGCTGGCATCGTGAATCAGTCGGTAGGGTGGGCATAGACAGAAGGGCTGGAGGGAGCTTTATAGGTGTCAGACAGCAGGACATTCCTGATCTCTGAGCAGATTTTAGTTTAGGCAGAAGGGTGAGAGGACCTGAATGGACATCACAGGGGAAGTGCGGAGAATACAGAATTCATGGACCAGCAATTGGAAATCTTGATGATTATGCAGATTTCGTGTCATTTACTTCTCCTTGCCTTATTTACTATCATCTTTGACAATGATGGGCCAGGGGCATTCCCCTTTCTGCTATGACTCTACATGTGCCCAAGTACAAAGATACTGCCCCCAAGGAAAAGCAGGGTGGACTGGAAGCTTGACATGACTAAGATCCTGAAAAAAAAATGACTTCATTCAGCATGCATTTTTGAGTTTCTACAAAGGGGCAGAGATAGTTTCAGGGACTGAGGAAACAGTGGTCACCACAGGAGATAACAACTTTGCTTTTAGGAGCTGGTATTTTCAAGGGGGAGCCTAGACAACAAAAGATAAATAAACAAAATACAAAGCCTGTTTGAGCACATGTTATCCAAAATATTAAATCAAGGAGATGGAATAAGTAGTGTTGAGTGGGAAGGTACAGGCAGCGATTCAGAGGAGAGATTATAACTTTGAGTAGTGTTGCCAAGAAAGTTCCTACTACGAGTATAACTTTTGAATAAAGACTTGAAGGGAGTAAAGGAATGAGCTATGTGAATAAGTGGGGAAAAAGCATTTCAGGCAGAATGAGTGCAAACTCCCTAAGGCTGGGACATGGCTGATGGGTTGATAAACAGCATAGAAACCAGTGCAGCCAGCAGCGTGTATAGAAGGGAGACTGTTAGGAGAAAAACTTAGAGAGTAACACCGTGAGTGTGTGTGTGTATACTGAGATAGGACACATATGGAGTTTGGAGAAGATACAAATCTTCCTTAAAAAAGAATTCTGTTTTGCATATGTTGATATGGGCTTCCCAGGTGGTGCTGGTAATAAAGAACCCACCTGCCAATGCAGGAGATGTATGTGACACTGGTTTGATCCCTGGGTGGGGAATATCCCCTGGAGGAGGGCATGGCAACACACTCCAGTATTCTTGCCTGGAGAATCCCATGGACAGAGGAGCCCCAGAGGCTACAGACTATAGGATCACAAAGAGCTAGACTATAGGATCACAAACAGCTGGACACAACTGAAGCGACTTGGATGTACAGCATGCACATATTTTGAAATTCTCTTCAGGAGGTGAATCCCTCTCTGCTTTGAGGGTGGGCTAGATTTAGTGACTTAATTTAAAAGAAAAAGTCTATAAGAAGAGAGAAATAGTAGCTTTATAGTAGAAGAACCTAGAAAATACTGGAAAGTTGTTTCAGGAAATACTGGGAAACTGTGATAAACTGGAGGAGACTATGGAGGTATGACATGTAAGTGAAGTGTGGTACCCTTAGATCCTGGAGTAGAAAAAGGATATTAATAGAAAAACTGAGGAAATCCAAAGAAACCTAGGAGGTTAATGTACTGAGGTGTTTGTTTTTGTTTAGCTTTGGCAAATGTATTATGGTAGTATAAGATATTAATGACGGGGTGAGGGGTAGACTCTGTATCTAGGAGAATGCAAGTATCTCCTCTCATTTAGAAACAGCCCTCCCAAGATTGTCTATATTACCTGGAGCTCTAAAGTTATCAAAGAGATTCATTATGGCTACAAAAATAACCCTGAACAGCACAACAGTATGGAATAGGTAACCAGAGCCAATATCAGTTGCCTTGGTTACAGGAGACTCCCTGCTTACAAAGAGAAAAAGTCAAGTGGATTCAAGCTTGACCTTGTTACCTGTGAACTATAAAAAGGAAAACATCAGTCCTTCCCAGGGAATACTACAGTAGATAGGCCTGCTGAGCCTGGGTGATTAGGAAGGGAAGAAGGAGATCCATATGGCTGGCTAAGGTTAGTTACTACTGATTTCCATATACCTGGCTTGATTATGTGCTTTCCTTGACGTTGGCCCATTTTTTCAGAACTAGGATTTGACTAATTTAATTATGTTTTAAAGGATTTATTTTACATCTTGTATGAGTGAGTGAGTGAAGTCGCTTAGTCATGTCCGACTCTTTGCGACCTCATGGACTGTAGCCTACCAGTGTCCTCAGTTCATGGGATTTTTCCAGGCAAGAATACTGGAGTGGGTTGCCATTTCCTTCTCCAGGGGATCTTCCTGACCCAGGGATTGAACCGGGGTCTCCCACATTGTAGGCAGACGCTTTACCGTCTGAGCTACCAGGGATGTATATATCTTGTATATGTGCTACCAATATTGTTCTAGTAGTTTTTACTTATTTATTTTTACATATAAAGTGTTTCCATTCATTAAAACAACAATTAAAAGCAACAACAAAAAGATGGAAACTAGGGACTTCTGAAACATATTACTAAGAGGGCGGAGCATATGTTCGTGAATTCAATTTCTGGTTTCATCATTGACCATTTACATGATTGTGAATTTATTTCTCTTATTTCTTCAAAGTCTTTATTTTCAGATTATTTCTGTTTTCATTATACATGATAACTTTAGGGCATGTCATGTGCTTTTGCTCAATCACAATTTTTTTTTACGTTGCTCAGATATAGAAGGCACATATTCTGTTCTGTTCTAATCTAAAATCCCTAAGGGCATGTATACCATGGGAAAATGTTATCACCTGAGAAAGCAATATTTCATTCTTTTAGAATTCCATAAGCATACTTTCATAATAATTCCATTTAAAAACATGCAGTGTCTGTTGACAGGTGAAAAGCAATGATGTCACCACAGACCTTAGAATGTCTCCTTTGGCTTAGATTATTGTTGACAATTCTAGTTTGGGGCTTTTTCTCTTTATCTATCAAAAATTTTTTTAAAAACACTTTTATGGATCACCCATGAAGCTGGTGGACAGACAAAACCTTTTTTAAAATTTACTTTTTTATTGAAGGATAATTGCTTTATAGAATTTTGTTGTTTTCTGTCAAACCTCAACATGAATCAGCCATAGGTATACATATATCCCTTCCCTTTTGAACCTCCCTCCATCTCCCTCCCCATCCCACCCCTCTAGGTTGATACAGAGCCCCTGTTTGAGTTTCCTGAGCCATACAACAAATTCCTGTTGGCTATATATTTTACATATGGGACAAAACCTTTTAAGAGAGCATTTTGCTAGCATCTTTCATGCCATAGGCAGAGAAATCATTGTTAATTCCCACTCCCTTCACATTTCAACCTGTGTGAATACTCACCTGCTATAGGAAACTCAGGGAGTATGAGAGGGAAGCAGTATGTTGAAATCATCCCCAATTAATTCCCTAGAATAAGTAAAATTGTGAACTTACTGACTTTGTATCTGAGTTCAAGTAAGAAATTTTGTTTTTAAAATCTATGTATCCCTCAAGATATTCATTTCTAGTGACTTTAAAGAGGTCTAAAGGGAGAGGGGGAAGGAAGGTCAGCTGGAATACAAACATGATTCAATGATCGAAGGACATTTTTGAATCTGACTTTTACTTAAGTTTATAGATTTTAGGACCTGAGAATTTCCTCTTTCCCCTGGGCATACCCCTATGGATTTAGTCGCTAAGTTGTATCTTACCCTTGAGACCTCATGGACTGTAGCCCATCAGGCTCCTCTGTCCGTGACATTTTCCAGGCAAGAATACTGGAATAGGTTGCTATTTCCTTCTCCAAAGCATCAGTTCAGTTCAGTTGCTTAGTCATGTCCGATTCGTTGCGGCTCCATGGGCTGCAGCTCCCCAGGTTTCCCTGTCTGTCCTCAGCTCCTGGAGCTTGCTCAGATTCATGTCCATTGAACTGATGATGCCATCCAACCATCTCATCTTCTGTTGTCCCTTCTCCTTCTGCCTTCAATTTTGCCCAACATAAGGGTCCTTGCCAATGAGTCAGTTCCTCACATCAGATGACCAACGTATTGGGCTTTCAGCTTCAGCATCAGTCCTTCCCATGAATATTCAGGACTGATTTCCTTTCAGATTGACTGGGTTGATCTCCTTGCAGTCCAAGGGACTCTCAAGAGTCTTCTCCAACATCACAGTTCAAAAGCATCAATTCTTGGGCACTCAGCCTTCTTTATGGTCCAACTCTCACATCCATACATGACTACTGAAAAAACCATAACTTTGACTAGACAGACCTTTGTTGGCAAAGTAATGTCTCTGCCTTTTAATATGCTGTCTACGTTGGTCATAGCTTTTCTTCCAAGGAGTAAGCGTCTTTTAATTTCATGGCTGCAGTCGCCATCTGTGGTGATTTTGGAGCCACCTCTCCCCAAATAAAATCTCTGTTACCATTGTTTCTCCATCTATTTGCCATGAAGTGATGGGGCTGGATGCCATGATCTTAGTTTTCTGTATGCGGAGTTTTAAGCCAACTTTTTCATTTTCCTCTTTTACTTTCATCAAGAGGCTCTTTAGTTCTTTACTTTCTGCAATAAGGGTGGTGTCATCTGCATATCTGAGGTTATTGATATTTCTCCCGGCAATCTTGATTCCAGCTTGTGCTTCATGCAGTCCAGCATTTCTCATGATGTACTCTGCATGTAAGTTAAACAAGCAGGGTGACAATATACAGCCTTGATGTACTCCTTTCGTGATTTAGAACCAGTCTGTTGTTCCATGGCCAGTTCTAACTGTTGCTTCTTGACCTGCATACAGATTTCTCAGGAGGCAGGTAAGTAGTCTGATATTCCCATTTCTTTAAGAATTTTCCACAGCTTGTTGTAATCTACACAGTCAAAGGCTTTGGCGTAGTAAATAAAGCAGAAGTAGATAGTTTTCTGAAACTCTTGTGCTTTTTTGATGATCCAACAGACGTTGGCAATTTGATCTCTGGTTCCTCTGCCTTTTCAAAATCTAGCTTGAGCATCTGGAAGTTCATGGTTCATGAACTCTTGAAGCCTGGCCTGGAGAATTTTGAGTATTATTTTGCTAGTGTGTGAGATGAGTGCAATTGTGTGGTAGTTTGAACATTCTTTGACTTTGCCTTTCTTTGGGATTGGAATGAAAACTGACCTTCTCCACTCCTGTGATCCCTGCTGAGCTTTCCAAATTTGCTGGCATATTGAGTGTAGCACTTTGACAGCATCATCTTTTAGGATTTGAAATAGCTCAACTGGAAATCCATCACCTCCACTAGCTTTTTTGTAGTTATGCTTCCTAAGGCCCACTTGCTTCTTCAAGGTATACCCCTATACATACATTTAATTCAAATACTAAAACAAACAAAAAACCCCAAAACAAAACCCCAGAATTATCCTTATGTCGTATTTTAAAGAACAATTAGAAACTTGTGTTCTTTCTGGCAGAATGGAGATACTAAAGTTTCCCCAGTCTTCAGGGGCTGATTTCTCAATCATAAAGGATCTCTGCCCTTTGAGGGCTCCTGTTTGTCACATCAGACCATGGGGTTGTTGCCATCGAAACTCCCCATTCTGGTCACTCACTTGCAACAAACTAATATCACTTCTCTTTAGTAAATGTGTGTGTGTGCTCAGTCAGTGGTGTTTGACTCTTTGAGACCTTTGGCTTCCCTGGTAGCTCAGACGGTAAAGCGTCTGCCTGCAATGCAGGAGACCTGGATTCAGTCCCCCGGTCAGGAAGATCCCCTGGAGAAGGAAATGGCAACCCACTCCAGTACTCTTGCCTGGAAAATTCCATGGATGGAGGAGCCTGGTAAGCTACAGTCCATGGGATTGCAAAGAGTCAAACACGACTGAGCAACTTCACTGGTTCACTGGACTGTAGCCCACCAGGCTCCTCTGTCCATGGAATTTCTCAGCCAAGAATACTGGAATGGGTTGCTATTTCCTCCTCCAAGGGATCTTCCTGACCCAGGGATGGAATCTGTATCTCCTTCATCTCCTGTATTGGCAGGCAGATTCTTTACCACTGCTGCTGCTGATAAGTCACTTCAGTCGTGTCCGACTCTGTGCGACCCCATAGACGGCAGCACAATAGGCTCCCCATCCCTGGGATTCTCCAGGCAAGAATACTGGAGTGGGTTGCCATTTCTTTCTCCAATGCATGAAAGTGAAAAGTGAAAGTGAAGTTGCTCAGTCGTGTCAGACCCTCAGTGACCCCATGGACTTCAGCCTTCCAGGCTGCTCTGTCCATGGGATTTTCCAGGCAAGAGTACTGGAGAGGGGTGCCATTGCCTTCTCCTTTACCACTGCACCACCCGGGAAACCCTCTTTTTAGTACACATTTTAGTCTGAGTAGGAGACAATGAAATCATTTGAACGTACCAAGAACATTATTAGGAGATTCTAGTTTGGGCAGCTTAAGCTATCCACATTTTCTTGAAACATTTGTTCTAAGTAGGATATATTCATTTATTTTAAAAGGCCAGTATTTACTAACACACTTGAGAGAGCTGAATAAGAATCATCAGATTCCATTTTAAAAGATTTTTATTCAGTCATTTGGATAGTTTATTTGGAGGAATTTAATAAAATAGTCTAGGTTGGGTAGTAAGTACTAAGTCTCCTCTTAGGATTTAAGATAATTATGAGATAATATGGAGTTAAAACTTGAAATATAACTAAAAAGGTGTATTTTTGATATTACAACTATTCTTAAACTTTACGGAATTTTTACATTCCATTTTGGTTATGCTATCCTCTTTGGTTATCCAACTAGTTTTCTCTGTTTCCATAAATGTTAAAGTGCCATGTGGTATGCACGTGTATTTTAAACTAATGTAGATTGGAATTAACTTTAAGCTGTATGAAGTCTATTGTTCAAAGGAATTAGGTATCATAGAATCAAGGCAGCAACTAGCAACTAATTCTGAGCACTCATTGAGCTTCATCTTGGAATACCTAATCCTTGATTTTAAGTGAATAATTTTGGTAGGAGAAGAATCAGTATTCCACAAATTCGTGATGAAAGACTGTTATTGCTTAAGCTTAATTATCATGACTGATATAAATACTTGAAAGTAAGTAATAAAACTCACTCTCAACACTACCAGTACATCCTATATTCGAAATTCAATTTGTAGATAAGGAGAATTAAAAAGAAGATGAGAAATAGTGTGCATTCCAATCTGCCATCAAGGTTATTCACTAGTTAAATTCCCTTGCTTTTTCGGTTTCATCACATACTCTATCCTTTCTAAAACCTGATTATTTCAGAAATATGGCTTTATTTACTAAAACAAAAGTGTCTGTCAGGGAGGTAGGTTTCTCTCTGGAAAAAAAAAATAGAAAAAGAAAATCAAGTTGTTAAAGATGAAATGATGTGACTAGCCAATTTAAATGATGCTGTGTCTAAGCTTTAATCTTTTCTTTTTTTTGCAGTTGCGTTAACCTATTTCTTTCTCTGTATCTCACTGGAGAAAATCACTAATAGTCAAAAAGTCCTCACAGTCCTTAAACATGAGCTCCTTGCTA
This sequence comes from Ovis aries, assembly GCF_016772045.2. NCBI lineage: Eukaryota > Metazoa > Chordata > Mammalia > Artiodactyla > Bovidae > Ovis > Ovis aries. The sequence continues at coordinate 194,014,902 of NC_056055.1, forward strand.
TAAAACCTGTTTTCTGGCCTAGCAGCAAGACTTCAGGGTTAAAGATCATGGTTATCAAGAGACCAACCACGGTAGCTGGAATTTTTACAGCTGTTATAACCCCAAGTGTTTTTCTGCTTTAAGTTTCTCTATGAGCTAAGTTCCTGATTTACAGGGTGACCTTGCACAAATTGCTTAACCTTTCTGGACATCATTTTACTCTAAGACTCTTCGTTAAGGTGCTACCCATTTCTGAAATACAATTGAAATTCTCTGAATACAGAGCACTTACAAGTCAAACTGAAATATGGGATTCATCCAGTCATTAGCTAATAGCTTATATTCTGGTTTAGAAGAGAAATACATTATATTATATTCAAATACATTATATTCAAAATGCTCTATTACTAAGACAAGCTGTGGTCTGAAGGGATCTTTTTAGAGTTTGGAAGCAGGAAGGATTTCTCTTTGAAAACAGACCAGACACATTTTTTTCCTTCCCCAAACTTGAAACTTTTTATTTTGTATTGGGTTATAACTGATCAGACACATTTCTAGTGTAGGAGAACAGAGTGTTTCTCCAAGAGAATGCTCTTCTACTTCAGTTCTGTTTTTCAAAATTATTTAAAAATTAGAAATTGTTTAAAAAATAGAAAAATTGTTTTAAAATCATTAAAAAAATTGGCAACTAAGGGAAAGGCTATGTGTCTTTTCAGCATTATATTGTAACATTGTCTCACAGGCCCATCCAAGAATTACTTAATTCTTTTGGGGGAATATCCTTTTGCTAGACATTTTTTTTTTAATTGATTAGGATTCATTTTCTGTGATATTACCTCTTAATGAATAAAGTTTTATCTGGTAGATATACAAATAATTTCTATCTAGTATAAAATGTGACTTCCCTGGTGGCTCAGAGGTTAAAGTGTCTGCCTGGAATGCAGGAGACCAGGGTTCGATCCCTGGGTCAGGAAGATCCCCTGGAGAAGGATATGGCAACCCACTCCAGTACTCTTGCCTGGAGAATCCCATGGAGGGAGGAGCCTGGTAAGCTACAGTCCATGGGGTCGCAAAGAGTCAGACACGACTGAGCTTTCACTTTCAAGATGATGACTTTATTGCTTTGTAGAATATCAACTAGTTTTGCATGGAACCTAGCAATCAATTCCAACATTCTTCCTTCTGTTTCTGTAACTACTCAGTTCTCCAAATGCTCTTTGAACCAGCTTTATCATCCTGCTGGTTTCCCCATTAATGGGTTATATAAATTTTGACATACTTAATATTTATGAGTCAGAGTTGTTAACATGAAAATATTTTTACTTTGACAGTTTGTTGTTGCTTTTGCTACCTTCCTGCTGCCACCACCTGGAGGAGCAGAGGGTTACCCAAAGCCGAAAAATTTCCAATTCTAAATAATAGGAGCTGTTTAGATTCCCGTCCTTTATCCTTTCTTATCCGTGTGTGACCCCTTACTTCATAGTGTCTGTTGTAATGATTGAATCCAATTACAGCACATCATTGGCATTTGAATTTTAAAAATTTGTGCATTTGACTATTTTCAAGCCACATAACATATAGGGATTTGCAGTTTTGCTGAGGAATGGATTTTGGTTGTAAACTTTGCAATACTGATGTGGTGGAATGACACAAAAATAGGGAGGCATCCACCACAGCCTCTGAATTTCATCTTGGCTGTGTTCTTTCTCATCAGCATGCACACTAACTCTCCTAAAATGATAAAAACTTAACTTCTTTGTGTAAAATCAGCTATAAAAGAAAATCATCTGCTAGTGTTTGTGATAGTAGTAAAGAGAAAGTAAAAAAGTCTAAAAAAGTAGTCATTCTTGGGCACAAAGCAGTTTTGGCTGTGCCAAATACACCATCAGTTTGATTAATTCAGCAAAAAGCATGAAAAATGTTTGTCCTAATAATCTACTACTTCCTTAAAATAATATATTTTACTCTCATCAAGCTGTCAAAATTTATGAAATTATATTAGTATTTCAAGTGTTTGAGAGAGGGTTGTTCTCATCTGGAAGGTAGAGCAAGACAGCAGAAAGTCAGTGAACTTGTATTCTTAATGCCTGAGTTCAAGTTGTAGTTCTTCTATTAATTAGCTGTAGAACCTATATCTAAAATCTCTTGGTCATAAATTCTAGGAAGACCTTGCTTTATTGATTTATTGACTAGGTTACATGAAGTTCTAAGTTTGGGATAGATTAGTGACTATTATAAAGATCTCTGCCCTCAAAGAGCTTTCATTTTGCATTGTAGAAGGGAAAGGAAGAGAGAGGAGAAACACAGTGGGAAGAAAATAAATAACCAAATACCTTAGAATATGACAAATAACTTCCCTGGTGGCTCAGAAGGTAAAGAATCCGGCAGCAATGTGGGAGACCTGGGTTCCATCCCTGGGTTGGGAAGATCCCCTGGAAAAGCGAACAGCAACCCACTCCAGTATTCTGGCCAGGGAAATCCCATGGACAGAGGAGCCTAGAAGGTTATAGTCCGTGGGGTCACAAAGAGTTGGACACAACTGAGCAACTTGCACTTTAATGACAAATAACATAGAAAATATTTTAGAAATGGGAGAGGGTTAGTGGCAAGTGGCAGTGTGTGTGTCATTGCAGTAATAAGATGGTGAAGGTAAACCTCCACGATGTGGTGGCATTTGAGCAATGCAGGAAAAGAGTAACGGTGGTTACCAAGCGTAACAGTGGTTTCAATCCTGTCAGATCTAACAAGCCATCATCTTCCTCTGTGCCAGTTCAGGGCACAGTTGGGGATTCTGAGCAGTAGATTGATACAAGAGTATTTTTTAAAAAATATAAATTTATTTATTTTAATTGGAGGTTAATTACTTTACAATATTGTATTGGTTTTGCCATACATCAACATGAATCTGCCACAGGTATATACGCGTTCCCCATCCTGAACCCCCCTCCCTCCTCCCTCCCCATAACATCGCTCTGGGTCGTCCCAGTGCACCAGCCCCAAGCATCCAGTATCATGCCAACCCTGCATGACCCTGGACACCATGCCATTATACATCTCCCACAGAGTCCAAAAGACTGTTCTCTACATCTGTGTCTCTTTTGTGTCTCGAATACAGGGTTATCGTTACAAGAATGACTAACTGCCATGTCAAGGAGTCTTGTAAAGGGACAAGGATGGAAGTGGGTGAACTGTTACGAGGCTATAGCAACAGCTAGATGAGAGATGATGACTTAGAGCAGGTGGTAGCCGAGAAGGTAGAGACAAGCATTCAGATTCTGAATATATTTTGAAAGTACAGCAAGTAAGATTTGTGGTTGGAATGGATATGAGCTGTGAGAGAAAGAGAAGTCAAAGAGGACTCCAGGGTTTTTCATCTGCTGAAAAGGAAGGTGTGGTTGCTATTAACTGAGAAAAGGCTGAGGGTAGAACAGGGTTTTGGAAGTAAGATCAGATCAGATTTTGGGCATGTTGTGTTTTAGATGTTTATTTTATGTCCAATAACTTACAAATCTGGAGCCTATGAATGTGGTCTGAATTGGAGATATTCATTTGAAGGTCAGCAGGATATCACTGATACTTAAAGCCATAATACTGCTTTTTTTACCAAGGGAATCAGTGTTATGTAGTGAGAGAAAAAACTGAGCCCTGGGGCATTGCGACATTCAAGGATCTGAGAAAAAGAGGAAGAACCAACCAAGGAGATTAAGAAGGAGCAGCCAGTGAGATAGGAGAAAAAACAGAGAATGTGGTGTCCAGCAAGCTAAGTGAAAAAGTGTTATGAAAAAAGAGGGAGTAATCAACTGTGCCAAATGCTGCTGATAGGCAAGTGAAGGACTCGGCTGCTGGATTTAGCAACATGGTAGATGTTCATATTTAGAGTGAACAGTTAAGAGAAGTTTCACTGGAGGCAAAAATCTGACTAAATTGGTTTTAATGGAGAATGGCAAGAAATAAAAACAAACACCTCCGTCGCTTCCTTTTCCTTTAAAGAAAGGGAATAAATGAGCCAATAGCAAGTGAGTTAAGCGGAATACAGAGAAGTGATTGTTTTATTATTTTTAAAAATGTTTTTTAAAGACAGGAATGACATCAGCATCTTATTTGCATTTGAATGTAAATGATCCAGCAGTGTGTCCTAGAGTGATATCTTTGAGTGGGCTGTAGAGGATGGGATTTAGTGACTAAGAAGAGGTGTGGACTTTCGGTAAGATTATGGATAGTAGCAGGCAGAGAGACAGAGATGTGATACCTATACTGGTAGGTGGGTAAATACAGCAGATAGAAGTCTGTGGAAGTTCTCTTCTGATTGCTTTAATTTTCTCAGTGACAATTGATAATGAAAATAGGAAGGAGGTTTGAGTACTTGAGAAGAGTGAAAATGATTGTCTAGAAGAGTGGGAAACTGAATGATCTTGGGAAACTAAGTTGTGATGCACTTGTTGTTATGGGCTTCCCCTATGGCTTACAGGGCAAATAATCCATCTGCAATGCAGGAGACACAGAAGATGCAGGTTTGATCCCTGGATCAGGAAGATTCCCGTGGAGGAGGAAATGGCAACCCTCTCTAGTATTCTCACCTGAAAAATCCCATGGACTGAGGAGCCTGGCAGACAAAAGTCGATGGGTCTCAAAGAGTTGGACATAACTGAACAACTAAGCACAATACTTCTTGTGATTTACTTACTTCTGTAAGTAGTATTAAGAACATATTTGAGGAACTATTCATAAGCTTGAAGTGAGACCATTCAGCATAACTCTATATCTTTCTCCAGCTACTGTTAGTGGAGGGTGGAGGTTTGGGATTGGCAGAGAGTTACTTTTTAACCAAGATTCTAGTTGTCCAAGTAAGTATGATCAATCTGAAAACAGGCAAAAGAGTCAAGGGTATACATAAGGGAGCAGTTATAAAGTTTGGTCTTGAAATTTAAGCTTGGCAAGTAGGGGAATGATAAGCAGTAGTGGAATGGTGGTAGGTCAGTGGATTGGAGATCCCAGTGAATTGGAATGATGATTGGGAATGGGATAGTACAGGCAGTGATCTGGGAAGATTGGAGGTGGTGGTCAGAGGGTGGAATGCATGACTTTGACATTAGGAAGAGATGCATTTATTTGTAATGACGTGGTTTTAAGGCAATAATCGTGATTAGAGGCTGTGGCAGATGTGGTAGAATGGCCAACATGATCAATGGAGAAGAGAAGAGAAAAGTACAAGGAACTGAAAGGCCAGGGTGTGGGCATGATGATCTACTTGTGTGTTCATAGGTTCAAGAATTAAGGCAGGAGTAGCTCTGGAGGGTACAACTATGAATCAGAAACTAGAATTGAGAGAAATGAAAAGAAAGCAGAGTCATTAACCGATGAGTGATATATGATGATGTTAGATTCAAGCTGGCACTTCCAGGGGAGAGAGAGGGAGCAGTGTCTGTAAGTCATGAGGAGCAAGGGTGACATCTACTCCTCTCCAGGCTTGAAGACCTGAAGGCTACGAAAGAAAAAGCAGTCTCCAATTGGAAGGTTGATAGGGTATTCTCAGGAAAGCCAGGTTTTGATGTAAGTAAGAAGGTGAAGGGGTGTTCAAAGCATGTTTGTGAAAATAGAGGTGCGGCATCCAGCCATCAAGATGATACCCAGTGATCCTTACTGCCTGGTATTTAAGCCTTTTTTTCAGTTCCTTCCCTTATTTAATCAGCTGCCCTCTGTGACCATAGAATACTGCAGAAATGATGACATGTAATAGAAGGCACTGTAGCTTTTGTTTGCTCTTTCAGATACCTGGTTCTTAGTGAATCCAGCCACCAGACCATGAGGACACTCAGGAAGCCCTGTCCAGAGGCCCTTGTGGAGAGGAAGAGAGGTTTCCCCCAACAACTACCACGAACTTGCCAGTATGCAAGTGAGCTACATTGAAAGCAATTAAAGGCAAATCTTTTCATTCAAACTTTCAGATGACTGCAGCCTTGCGAGAGATGCCAAGCTAAAAGTGTCTAACCAAGACATCACCCAACTTTTAATCTGCAAAAACTCTGCTGTATAGTAAATGATTATTTTTATTTTAAGTCACTAATTTTTGAAGTTATTTACTATGCAGCAAATCTATTTATAATTAACATAAGTGTATTTTTCAAATAGTGGTACTGAATTTCAGAAAGCACAGTGGATAGGTTTCAGGATTGGTGGAAGGGAGAGAGGAGGTGAAAGAATAGGGTATGCAAAGAGTTTATTTTTATTTTTTAAATTCTATTTTAATTTATTTTTTAACCCTAGAAACATTTTAACACCAGAAACATTTTGTATGGGCTTCCCTGGTGGCTTAGCTGGTTAAGAATCTTCCTGTAATACCGCAGACCTGGGTTCAAACCCTGGGTTGGGAAGATCCCCTGGAGAAGGGAACTGCTACCCACTCCAGCATTCTGGCCTGGAGAATTCCATGGACTGTGTAGACCATGGGGTCTCCAAGAGTTGGAAAGGACTAAACAACTTTCACTTTCACAGCCAATTAACAGCATTGTGACAGTTTCAGGTGAACAGTGAAGGAACTCAGACAGACATAAACATGTATCCATTCTCTCCAAACCCCCCTCCATTCAGGCTGGCACATAACATTGAGCAGAGTTCTATGTGCTATACAATAGGTTTTTGTTGGCTATCCATTTTAAATATAGCAGGGTGTACATGATCTTCCCAAAGTCCTTAACTATCCCTTCACCCTGGCAACCATGAATTTGTTTTCTAAGTCTGTGAATCTCTTTTTGTAAAGAGTTTTAAAAGGATTAGAGTGTGGAGATAAGAGGGAGTCTGGGAGGGTTTGTGGTGGCTGACATAAATCAGGATAAATTAAAAAAATGAGATCATTGTGAAGACAGATAATGGTGGTGAGAACATGTGTTTGGTGGTGAAGAAAGAGGAAGTTTCTGGAGATCTATCTTCACCTTTCATGAAAGGTGATCTTGGTCCCAGGGACAGTTCACTCTTGGCCACTGGTCTAATGTGAGTACTTCCTATGGATCCATGTTAACTGTATTCCCTGGTGGCCCAGCAGTAAAGAATCCAAGATACCAGAAAACAGAAGAAGAGAGATAAGAACTAGGGGTATAAAATGAATGCTAAATTCATTGCTCTATTTTTCTCCCCAGTTAGAATGCAAATTCTACAAGGGTAGAACTTTGCTTTGTGTCTGGCACTCACCAGGTGCTCAATAAATCTTAGTATATGTTAAAAAAATGAAGATATAGGGCTCACCCAAAGGAAAAATTTTTTCAATGAAAACATCCTAAGTAACATGCTCAGGATAAGAGGGTGGTCAAGACAGTTTAGTTCAGTCACTCAGTTGTGTCCCACTCTTTGCGACCCCATGAACTGCAGCACGCCAGGCCTCCCTGTCCATCACCAACTCCCGGAGTTCACTCAGACTCACGTCCATCGAGTCAGTGATGCCATCCAGCCATCTCATCCTCTGTCGTCCCCTTCTCCTCCTGCCCTCAATCTTTCCCAGCATCAGGGTCTTTTCAATGAGTCAGCTCTTTGCATCAGGTGGCCAAAGTACTGGAGTTTCAGCTTTAGCATCATTCCCTCCAAAGAACACCCAGGGCTGATCTCCTTCAGAATGGACTGGTTGGATCTCCTTGCAGTCCAAGGGGCTCTCAAGAGTCTTCTCCAACACCACAGTTCAAAAGCATCAGTTCTTCTGCACTCAGTTTTCTTCATTCCAACTCTCACATCCATACATGACCACTGGAAAAACCATAGCCTTGACTAGACAGAACTTTGTTGGCAAAGTAATGTCTCTGCTTTTTAATATGCTAAGTTGGTCATAACCTTCCTTCCAAGGAGCAAGCGTCTTTTAATTTCATGGCTGCAGTCACCATCTGCAGTGATTTTGGAGCCCAAAAAAATACAGTCAGCCTCTGTTTCCATTGTTTCTCCATCTATTTGCCATGAAGTGATGGGACCAGATGCCATGATCTTCGTTTTCTGAATACTGAGTTTTAAGCCAACTTTTTTACTCTCCTCTTTCACTTTCATCAAGAGGCTCTTTAGTTTTTCTTCACTTTGTGCCATAAGGGTGGTGTCATCTACATATCTGAGGTTATTGATATTTCTCCCAGCAATCTTGATTCCAGCCTGTGCTTCCTCCAGCCCAGCATTTCTCATGATGTACTCTGCATATAAGTTAAGCAAGCAGGGTGACAATATATAGCCTTGACGTACTCCTTTTCCTATTTGGAACCAGTCTGTTGTTCCATGTCCAGTTCTAACTGTTGCTTCCTGACCTGCATACAGATTTCTCAAGAGGCAGGTCAGGAGGTCTGGTATTCCCATCTCTTTCACGTTTTCCAGAGTTTATTGTGATCTACACAAAGGCTTTGGCATAGTCAATAAAGAAATAGGTTTTTTTCTGGAACTCTCTTGCTTTTTTGATGATCCAGCAGATGTTGGCAATTTGATCTCTGGTTCTTCTGCCTTTTCTAAAACCAGCTTGAACATCTGGGAGTTCATGGTTCATGTATTGGTGAAGCCTGGCTTGGAGAATTTTGAGCATCACTTTACTAGCATGTGAGATGAGTGCAATTGTGTGGTAGTTTGAGCATTCTTTGGCATTGCCTTTCTTTGGGATTGGAATGTAAACTGACCTTTTCCACTGGAAATGGTCAAGACAGGTTGAGGGCAGAGTTATGAGGTTGAAGAAATTTGTCATCAGTACTGGATCCTTGTCTACCCTGCCTGCTGATCCAGACTCCAGGGTAGGTTCACATTCAGAGATGTTTCATCTCATCATCACTGTATCTGTTCTTTTCCTCTCGGCATTTTAGGAACATTAAGAAACCAGTAGTTCTTACCTGGTAATATTTTCTATCATCTGGAAACTTAACAAAATAATTTAAAAAACGCAACAAAAAACCGGGTCTGGGTTCTTCTCCCCAATATGATTTAGTTGAACTGGATTGGGGTTGGACCCAGACATTGGCAGTTTAAATTAAAAAAAAAAAAAAAGTCCCTTAGGTGGTTTACTGTGTAGCTAGGATTGAGAAGCAACCAACTTAAAAATATATCTTTCTCAAGAAAAGTTGAATACTGAGAAATCAAAGCTTGAAAGGAAAGGAATGCTGTTCTAACTAGCTCAATTTCAGATATCAGTGGGTTGGAAGGTCCCCAGAATTTACACCAACCTAGCTTTAGCAGCACTCAGAAAGGAGGTACTCAGAGAGGAAGTATTTACTGCAGGGATGAATGAATTCCAGTCACCCAGTCATGTCTGACTACTTGTGATTCCTTGGACTGCAGCATGCCAGGCTTCCCTGTCCATCACCAACTCCCGGAGCTTGCTCAAACTCATGTCCATCGAATCAGTGATGCCATCCAACCATCTCATCCTCTGTTGTCCTCTTCTCCCGTCTTCAATCTTTCACTGCATCAGGGTTTTTTCCAGTGAGTCAGTTCTTCACATCAGGTGGCCAAAGTATTGGAGTTTCAGCTTCAGCATGAAGCTCACTATTCCAATGAATAGTCAGGACTGACTTCCTTTCGGATTGACTGGTTGGATCTCCTTGCAGTCCAAGGGACTCTCTAAGAGTCTTCTCCAACATCACAGTTCAAAAGCATCAATTCTTTGGCAGTCAGCTTTCTTTATGGTCCAGCTCTCACATGTATACATGACTACTGGAAAAACTATAGCTTTGACTAGACAGACCTTTGTTGACAAAATGTCTCTACCTTTTAATGTGCTGTCTACGTTGCTCATAGCTTTTCTCCCAAGGAACAAGCATCTTTTTAATTTCATGGCTGCAGTCACCATCTGCAGTGATTTTGGAGCCCAAGAAAACGACATCTGTCACTGTTTCCATTGTTTCCCCATCTTTTTGCCATGAAATGATGGGACCAGAGGCCATGATCTTTGTTTTTTGAATGTTGAGTTTTAAGCCAGTTTTTTAACTCTCTCACTTTCATCAAGAGACTCTTTAGTTCTTCTTCACTTTGTGCCATAATGATGGTGTCATCTGCATATCTGAGGTTATTGATATTTCTCCCAGCAATCTTGATTCCAGCTTGTGCTTCATCCAGCCTGGCATTTTACATGATGTACTCTGCATATAAGTTAAATAAGCAGGGTAACAATATACAGCCTTGACATACTCATTGCCCAATTTGGAATCAGTCTGTTGTTCCATGTCTGGTTCTAACTGTTGTTTCTTGACTTGCATACAGATTTCTCAGGAGGCAGATAAGGTGGTCTGATATTCCCATCTCTTTAAGAATTCCACAGTTTTTTGTGATCCACACAGATGCTCCTTGCTCTTGCATAAAGATTGATCTCTCTACCTGGAGAAGTTGAGGTATGGAGATAGCTTAGATGATGGAACAACCTGAAGAACAAAAATTCTAGGTCAGTTGTGGAAGGGATGCCTGAGTGGGAGCATGCGTGGTGATGAAACATAAATATGTCTTGCATATATGTGTGTGTGTATATATATATATATATATATACTACTTTTAAAAATGTATACATAATATAGTGGCAAATAAAGTTTTGTTTTTAAACCTATTATTGAATTCACTGAAGCCTTTTGTATTTTCTTGTTCAGTAGATAACAAAATTAAGATTATTTTATTTGCATCTGGACTTATTTTTAATGTTGAAAAGGTGTCATTATGTTTTAAAAGAATGATACTATATCTCATCTAGTCTGGAAAAAGATGTTCTGGAGGAGGGAAGGACATGCATCAAAGTAGGGGAACCAGTGGAGGACTATTCAGTATATACTTAATATATTCCATTTTGTCTTACGCTGGAAAAAGCTGGAGTTAATATGAGCTCTAAGCACACAAGGTTGATGTTAAACAAAGGATTTGCATTCTGCCCTTCTCAAAGGGTGACCCAACATCATTCTTAACTTAAACAAACATAAAAGGAGACAGTCCTGGTGACCTGTTTGGGGATTCTGGGGTAGATAGTTTATCTGCATTCCTGCCAACATAACCATAGCTCTGATTACTGTAAAAAGCAATAATATCTCCATCTTTCATGATGATTAGTAGTTAGAAGAGTCTTCCATTACTTTATCAGCTCCAAAGAAGAAAGGGTAAAGGATAAAGTAGCATCCTTGCCTAAAATGAATGAATATAAAGGCTAAATGCTTATTTTTGTAGTGACTCACTGTGTCAAGCTGAATTCTAAATCAAGTATACTCAGGCCACTTATACATTCTCCATCAAATCACTAAGAAGTGAAATGACCATGGCCAGCCACTGTCTCTGACATTTATTGTATATGAAAAACATGTAGGAGATGTGAAGACTAGGTAGTTGTGAAACAACTATAAAGATGTAAGACTGAAAGCACCAACAGTGACATTCAGCTGCTCAGTTAGGCTAGAAAATGGTTAGGGCCTTGTTGTTTGTGACTTTAATTCTGATGTAGGCTCATGGCAGGAAGAGATCACCAGTGTATAAAGGCGGAATGAATACTTGGCTTGGAGTCATATGTCCTGGTTCAGAGTCACTGCTCTGACAATTAAAGCTTGTTGAAACAATTACCTGAGCAAGTCATATAATCTCCCAGAGTCTCAGTTTCCCCATCTGTAAAGAGGAAATAAGAATTTCTGCTCTGCTACTTTAGTAAGTTCTGTGGTTTACTTGACATACTGAATATTATAAAAGTATTTCATAAAATATAAAACATCATACAGATATTTGCTGTTATTATTGAATTATTAATTTATAACCTTATTCAGTGCAGAATAGTGCTGCCCAGGTCATGGCTTCATAGTCTGCAAGTTCTGGATTTAGAAGCATCCCATAACCTCATCAGCTGTAAAGATTTATTCTAGAGCCCAAGAGTAGTCATCTGACTTTAGCTTAAAAGTAATTATAAATACATTTCTATAGATATCCATAAACAAGTGGGGGAGAGGAAAAGTGTTAAGACATCTGGGGAGAGCCAAGTCTTCTATTAATGTGAAAATATTGACTTTTAGGTAAGATTCATAATCAAAGGTTTTAAAAAGTTATGGAAAGAGGCAAGAGAGTAGGGGCAGGGGGAATTGTATGCAGGTGATCAAAAGGTACACAATTCCAGGTATAAGACAAATAAGTATTAGATGTAATGTACAAAATGATTATTAACACTTCTGTATATATGAAAGTTAGAGTAAATCCTGAGCTTTCTTCACAAGAAACTTTTTTTTCTTTTTCTTTTATTTTGTATATATATGAGATGATGGATATTCACTAAACTCACCATGGCAACCATTTCATGATGTATGTCAGTCAAAATGTTACACTGTATACCTTAAACTTATATAGTGTTGCACATTAATTATATCTGAAACCTGAAAGAAAAAAAAATTAAGTAATTTGAATAATGTTTTAAAAACAAAGGAAAAATGGAGATATTGGAACTTTCAGGAAGCTTAACTAGGAGGGAAGAACTGTTTCGACAATAGCTGAGCAAAGATCTGCAGGAGCACCGTGTAAGAGCCATCAGGAGATGCCAGGTGCTGCCAGTTGCCAACTGTGTGCATGGAAGTTTTCAGTGGTGTTGCATGGAAGTTCCCCTTGGTTTCTAGCAGAGCACAGCAGAGATGATCAAAAATCCCATGTAAGATAGGGGAAAATTATTACTATCTCAGAACTGAGGTTTTATCATATTAACATCTTTAATTGCTTCACGAATGCTCAGACTAGAGGCTACTGGCATCGTATATAATTCTTGAGGACTCACATTTCTTCTGCCTGCTGTGCCCTGCTCAATATAGGAGGCCTTTTTAGTTCTGTATTTATAAACATTCACATTTCAGTTTCTAGTACTCAGATCACAACTCTAGACATTGCTGCCTTTGCCTCATTGCTTCCTGAATTACAATTATGAGCATGAAGTTTCATATCCCAGTATAAGTTCAGGCCTCCCAGACCCACAACAATTTCCACCAATGGCTATCACCACACACCCTGTCCACCTGGGAAGGGAGAGTATACAAAGGTGTTTATGGTGAGTCAACAATAAATACATAAGTCTCAGCTTCTGGACAACCAAGCAAGAAGGAAACTTAATGGGTTATATCACATTCACTTGGCTTTGGAACATTGTATGGTGTCTGTGTACCCAAAACTTTTTAGCTTTGAACTGCTTTTCATCTCTAATCACCTCCTCTAGCTCCCTGATTATCTTGTCTAGGACTGTTTATTTATCTATGCCCTCATTTTGCCTTTTACTTTTTCTAGCATTGATTCCAATCTTTTACCCATTACAATTTCCTGATGAAAGATCCTGGAAAGTGAGTGGCTGAATAGGTAAAATTTGGAAGAAGTTCTCATATTCGTCTTTTCAAGGCTAAACAGGATATGTGAAAATAAAATAAATAATACAATCATGATTTTTTTCCAACTGTACTAAGTAGAATGAATATAGGCTGAGTTCATCAAACATTTTTTTTCCAGTAAAGAAACATATGGCCTGACCATATTTCTCCATTTCCTAGGATTAGTAGAGGATTAGAAATTATAGTGAAAGACTGATGGAGATGATTGTTGGAGGAATCAAAGCCAGCTGAATAGAAGGAATTTAGGTGCAGTGATTAGGACTATAATGTTAAAACCTCAGGACGCTCAGTGTGTGTGTACATACTCCCTTGGCTCACCCCTTTGGAAATGATGGGCCATTATGAAGTTTTTCTAGAAATCCCTAAGGGAGAGGTTGTTCAGCAGAAATATCTTCATAATGATTCAGAAGATCTTCAACTTCCAGCAGAATAAAACTTTCCAGTGAACAGAGGGTATTATGCAGATGTACCCTGCAGAGAAAGTGCTGGACAGATTGGGATCCATGTGAATTCTTTTGGCAAGAGATACTGAAAGTTCTGGATTTAAGAAATTAAAATCTTGTAACAAATGAGTTTAATGAATCAGAGAAAGGCAAAGTTCACCTGCATGTATATATGATGTGTCCTATTAACACTGGGTATTATTACTGACTGATGATACAGTATAAGTTGCACCTGAGTCAAACTCTAGTGCCTCTGATCAAGGTAAAATTCAGTAGGACAAAATTCTCTGGTGAGTAAAATGAATCAAGATTCATGGTATATATCTAAAAAATTGTTTCTCTTTCTTGGGTTTATTTCAATTTTAATAATTTCTTAATCCCAGAATGCATTTTTTTAGTATGATAATTTTAAAATTATACATTAATTTTTAGACTTCAGATTTGTGGCTTATTAAAAGTTTTTCCCCTAAACAGATGACACAGAGTAGTATATTAAACTTACATAGGTGTGTACTTAGGACAGAATGAGCCATTCATAGCAGTGAAACAATTTCTGCTGCCCCTTTAGTCCCTAACTCCACTGGGGGAAAAAAAAAAAAGCCACATAGAATATGTGCTAATATTTACTGAGTCATTTAATATTTTATAATAGACATTGACAGCTTTTAAAGGTTGTAGATACAGCAGCACACACATTTCTGTTTGTTTCGTCATGGGTTTGGGATTCCTGTGCAGAATTTTCATGGTTCTCTGGTTTTTAAATAGATTAGCGGGACATTGTAGAACATTTCTTGTTAGTGGGGAAAAATTGGCAGCAATAAATGTCTAGCAAATATAGGGGACTGTTTCCCAAATAGGGTATTCTCAAAGCTTGGAAGATTACAGGACTGGATTCTGTTGGGTCTTACTGAAACCATTAGTTTCTCTGTATCTTTCTCTTTTGCCTACTCTCCTTCCTCACATCCCTCACTAACCCTGAAATGGCACATGTACCAGAACCTGAATTCGATCTAGCTCTGTTTCTGTCAAATCTGAAAGAAATCCACATAAATCATAATGTTTTTGGATGCATTTACTGAAGTATTTTGAAGAGACAGCAAACTGGGATGACCACATTGTAGGGCACCTGGCAAACATTCCCAGTATTCACGGGTTACAGCATTACCTTCCCCTCCCAACTCTCTATTCGCTCTCCTGAACAGTCAGAACTCAACCTTCTCCAAGGTTGCCAGGTCCTTTGCCCTTCCTGTACTGTCTCCTGCAGCTTTCCAGATGGATTCAGTTCCTTGGCCTGCAGCTGTCTGCCCTCTTGGTGTTTCCTCTTCAACGAATATCCCATATCAACATGAAGAAGGCCCTGGCAGTAAGAAGCAATTGTCATCTTCTGAAATTGGCAGAGCAAGAAAGGTGGTGAACACAATATATTTCAGTTCAGTTCAGTTGCTCAGTCATGTTCGACTCTTTGTGACCCCATGGACTGCACACCAGGCCTCCCTGTGCATCCCCAACCCCCGGAGTTTACCCAAACTCATGTCCATTTAGCTCCATCAAATAGACATATTCTAATAAGAATTTAGAACTCAGACCTTGCATGGGAAATACTGGTTGTTTCCAATCTTACCAACCTCTGTAACTTCCTCCCACTTTCTGCTCAATATCTCCTGTTCTGTATACTTTGCTATAAGCAATTTCTGTGGGGTAAAGGAAAGAGAAGAGCCGGTGTTTATTCAGGAGGCAGGGCCCTGACTCTTCAAAGGGAGGAGGCTTACCTTGACTCTGGGATACGGGGCTGGGCCTAGGAGGATACTGTTGACTACAGCTCTGTAGAGATGCCTTTATTTGTGAGGGCAAACCCAAGCCCTGCTGGAAACGGATTTCTTTCTTCCTTTTTTTTTTTTTTTTCCATTTTAACATTTATTTTTAATTGGAGGATAATTGCTTTACAATATTGTGTTGGTTTCTGCCGTACAACAACGTGAATTAGTCATAAATATATGTATGTCTTCTCTCTCTTGAATTCTGTTGCAGCCAAAACATCACAGAATCAGAAGCTACATTAGTGGTCTAGTTCAGCAGTGTTATTCAGGGAATTGGTCAAGAGCTGTGTATCTGACCTTTTCAGTGATTTTTCTAGCAAAATAATAATGAATTATAAATAATAAACTCTCCTCTGTTTCCATTACCTAGAAGGCATCCAGTGGACAACTGCTGAATCCAGACTCACCCTTTGCTGCCTTCTGAAACTTTAACAAAATAAAAATAAAAGTTTTTTTTTTAATTAAAAATGAATGTGGAAATGCTGCAATGTTTTATTTTTCTAATTACTTGATGTTGATTCTTTTTTTTTTTTCCTTCTTTATATCTCAACTTCTAATGCTTTTCTTCCTGTGACCCTTCATCTAAACACTGATCATTCCTTTTGTTGTTCAGTGACTCAGTTGTGTCCGACTCTGTGACCTGGTGGACTGCAGCAAGCCAGGCTTCCCTGTCCTTCACCATTTCCTGGACCTTGCTCAAAATCATGTCCATTAAAAACTCATTTCTTTATAGGTTTTTTATGGTAAAATACAAAAACAAATAGAACCTTATGTATTAATCTTACATAATGGACAATTTCATGGCGCAGTATTTTTACAGCAGTCAGTTTATATTATTCTCTTAAAACATTACTTAGCCCTCTCCCATTTCTCTTCTTCACCTCTTGCCCAGCAAAGAGGACTCAGAGTTTTTCATTATTTTGAGTCTGTGAATATAAACATCACAAGACTACATTCTGGTCAGTTAAGATGTGAAAATGAAAGTCACTCAGTCCCATCTAGCTCTTTGTGACCTCATGAACTATAAAGTCCGTGGAATTCTCCAGACCAGAATACTGGAGTGGGTAGCCTTTCCCTTCTCCTGGGGATCTTCCCAACCAAAGGATCAAACCCAGGTCTGCTGCATTGTAGGTGGATTCTTTACTAGCTGAGCCACAAGGGAAGCCTGGGTTTAGCAATGATTGAGTTTTATTTCTGAAGTTACTCTCAGAGTAGTTAGATGTTGGTGGGAGTGAGTGAGTGTAAAACCCTATAAAGAAAACAATCCCCAGGCAGCATTATCTGGTTCTTGTGTTAGTATTCTAGTCACTAGGTGTAAAAAAGAGGAAAAGACAATGCTCGCTTATTTTGAGAAAGCACAGACAGATATTTGTTGACGAGAAAGAGGAGAGAAAAAGTGAAACATAACTAGACAGAGTGTCTCAGTTGAGGTCAGAAGTTGACAGAAACTGAAGGTAGAAAGAAGAGAGTGAAAATAATTCAAGGGGGATGGGGTGGGCAGTGGAATCACAGGCAGAAGATGTTAAAGTTTCAAACCACCATGGTTTTATTCTCTTTAAAGAACTTATCCTGTTTTGTTTCTCTAGTTGTTATTTTGCTTCTCTTTTCTCAAACCCTTGAGGCTGGGATCCCAGTTTGCTTTGCCCATGTTGTGAGAAAGGTGGTAAACCTTGGGCATTCCCAGGTATCCAGCACACTAGCACACATTCAGAGGGCCCTGGGTGGTCTGGAATGTTTGTGAGATGAAGAAGCCTTGGTGCTGAGTGAATGAAGAGGAAAAGAGTTAATCAGGGTCTTGGGAATTCTGATGACAAAACTAACTCCAGTTTTGTGGTTTTGATATTTCGTTTATTTAAGAATTTGTTTAAATACAATTAAGTGTGATAATCTTGACTGCTACCTTCTTTATCTTTTATATCAACAGATATACATCTCATATATATATACACACACACACACATATATATATATATATATATATATGCTGTAAATACATTTAAATTATACTAG
This sequence comes from Ovis aries, assembly GCF_016772045.2. Lineage (NCBI taxonomy): Eukaryota > Metazoa > Chordata > Mammalia > Artiodactyla > Bovidae > Ovis > Ovis aries. The sequence continues at coordinate 194,032,467 of NC_056055.1, forward strand.
GAAGCCATATTCATTGTGGAAACAACTATGAAGCAACTATAATTCTTTTCAGACATATTGACAGCTGTAGCTGTAGGTATATATTTTTATGTTCTGGTACCATGTAGTTATTTGATAAATTGCTATTTTATTTAATAATGTAACATGAGTAACTTTCCACATTGTTAGACTTCAATGAGTTGTCAGCAAATGTGTTTTGAGAGCAAGTTATGTTAGAATAAATCCATACGGTGAATCATTTATTCTGTAGCTTGGAAATCATGTTTGGAACAAATGATATTGTTAGTCAGGAAAATACCAAATTCTTCCTAGGAACTTGAATAATCATGAAATAAATAGTCTTTCATTATAGAGCCTGGTGGGCTACCGTCTATGGGGTCGCACAGAGTCGGACATGACTGAAGTGACTCAGCAGCAACAGCAGCAGCAGCATAGAGCCCAGTACAGGAAAAGCCATTTGGAAGACAGGATAGGGTATGGCCTCTTTTAATAGCACTTTTGCTATAATTTACAAAGGGATTTAGTAATGATTAATGATTTAATATTTGTAAAATATTTCACAATGCATTTAATTTTAAAACCATGTAACATATTATCCACAAATATCAATTTAGGGCATGGTTTTGTCTTTTATTTTTTTCTATGAAGAAGAAAAAAAATGTCATTCAGGATAGAAAAATGTCTAAAGTATTTTCTAGTTCTTAGTTTTGAATGCATATTCTAGTGAAAAAGTGAGATATTTTAGAAAATGATTTACTGTCAGAATTACAATACCTGATTTATTATTCACAGCATAATTTTTTATTAAATACATTTTCAATCCTATTATCATTTTTTAAACTACTTAGCTCCAGTCAAAATGAAAATGCCCATTTCTTCATCTTTATTCATGCCTTTCACATTCCAGTGCCCTAGAAAGAGATTTTCTGCATTCATAAATGAAAAATTCTGGGTTGCTCATTATATCTGAAAGATAGAAAGTTGTAGTGGAAATGAATGATGAGAAAGCTCTATAGCAGCAACCATTTGCTTCATTGTGTTTGCTGCCATAGAATAGTATTTATTATTTTTGTCATCACCAAACCATTTGGTTCCCTTGCCAGAGTCATTTATTCTCCCTGCCTTTTTCTGGGGTCTACATGGCTTAGTCACCTGAGACTTGAGAACATGCTTTTCCCCCTTATGTGTCATAACTGAGAAAAGATTTTCTCCAAAAGTAGCACTAGGTTGAAAATAAAGTTCTTTAGAAGGCTATAGTAAGAAAACAAAAAGATGTTTTCTTTCTAATGGATATGATGGAAATGTAGTATATGTAATGGGCCCTAAGAAATCCTAGCTGATTTGTGACATGAAAATATATTTCCTCAAAAACTGTGCTTGTTGGAACTTTATTTTCAAATGACAGAATTCTTGGAAGGAAACATGAAAGGCTTGCTACTATTTAAAAAGTTTGGGCTATTAAAAAAAAATATATATACATATATGTGCATTCCCAGATAAGACATATATTTCAGAAGGACTGTATTCTAAGACGGAATGTTTTATTTTTTTACTTGGCATAACAGAGAACTCAACACTCTATTTCACAGATGCCATCTGTTTTTGGTTGACCTTAATTTTCTGGATGAGTGTTTTTCTTCAAATATTTCAAGTCATGACTAAATTTCATTTAACAAGAAACGTTTAGGTTAGTTTGTGATCAAGAAATCAGATGCTCTAAATCCAAACGTATTTAAAAAAACTGATTTGTAATTGTGTTAATGCCAGGACAAAGTCTACTTTTTGTTTGGCTCTTTAAAGGCCAACAGCATCAGTTCAGTTCAGTTGCTCAGTCATGTCTGACTCTTTGCGACTCCATGGACTGCAGCATGCCAGGCTTCCCTGTCCATCATCAACTCCTGGAACCTACTCAAATTCATGTCCATCGCGTTGGTAATGTAATCCAGACATCTCATCTTCTGTTGTCCCCTTCTCCTTCTGCCTTCAATCTTTCCCAGCATCGGGGTCTCTTCTAATGAGTTGGTTCTTCACATCAGGTGACCAGAGTATTGGAGTTTCAGCTTCAGCATCAGTCCTTCCAATGAATATTCAGGACTGATTTCCTTAGGATGGACTGGTTGGATTTCCTTGCAGTCCAAGGGACTCTTAAGAGTCTTCTCCAACACTAATTGATGCTCAAAAGCATCAATTCTTTGGTGCTCAGCTTTCTTTACAGTCCAACTCTCACATGCATATATGACTACTGGAAAAACCATAGCTTTGACTACATGGACCTTTGTTAATAAAGTAACGTTTCTGCTTTTTAACATGCTATATAGGTTGGTCAAATAACTCCAGAAAGAATGCAAGGGATGGAGCCAAAGCAAAAACAGTACCCAGTTGTGGATGTGACTGGTGATAGAAGCAAGGTCCGATGCTGTAAAGAGCAATATTGCATAGGAACCTGGAATGTTAGGTCCATGAATCAAGGCAAATTGGAAGTGGTCAAACAGGAGATGGCAAGAGTGAACATCGACATTCTAGGAATCAGTGAACTAAAACGGACTGGAATGGGTGAATTTAAATCAGATGACCATTATATCTACTTCTGTGGGCAGGAATCCCTTAGAAGAAATGGAGTAGCCATCATGGTCAACAAAAGAGTCTGAAATGCAGTACTTGGATGCAATCTCAAAAACGACAGAATGATCTCTGTTCATTCCAAGGCAAACCATTCAATATCACGGCAATCCAAGCCTATGCCCCAACCAGTAATGCTGAAGAAGCTGAAGCTGAATGGTCCTATGAAGACCTATAAGATCTTTTAGAACTAACACCCCCCAAAAGGTGTCTTTTTCATTATAGGGGACTAGAATGCAAAAGTAGGAAGTCAAGAAACACCTGGAGTAACAGGCAAATTTGGCCTTGGAGTACAGAATGAAGCAGGGCAAAGACTCATAGAGTTTTGCCAAGAGAACGCACTGGTCATAGCAAACACCCTCTTCCAACAACACAAGAGAAGACTCTACCCATGGACATCACCAGATGGTCAACACTGAAATCAGACTGATTATATTCTTTGTAGCCAAAGATGGAGAAGCTCTATACAGTCAGCAAAAACAAGACCGAGAGCTGACTGTGGCTCAGATCATGAACTCCTTATTACCAAATTCAGACTTAAATTGAAGAAAGTGGGGAAAACCACTAGACCATTCAGGTATGACCTAAATCAAATCCGTTATGATTATATGTTGGAAGTGGGAAATAGATTTAAGGGACTAGATCTGATAGATAGAGTGCCTGATGAACTATGGAATGAGGTTCATGATATTGTACAGGAGACAGGGATCAAGACCATCCCCATGGAAAACAAATGCAAAAAAGCAAAATGGCTGTCTGGGCAGGCCTTACATATAGCTGTGAAAAGAAGAGAAGCGAAAAGCAAAGGAGAAAAGGAACAATATAAGCATCTGAAAGCAGAGTTCCAAAGAATAGCAAGGAGAGATAGGAAAGCCTTCCTTAGTGATCAATGCAAAAAAATAGAGGAAAACAACAGAATTGGAAAGACTGGAGATCTCTTCAAGAAAATTAGAGATACCAAGGGAACATATAAGTTCCTTGGTGGCTTAGACAGTAAAGTGTCTGTCTACAATGCAGGAGACCCGGGCTCAAGCCCTGGGTTGGGAAGATCCCCTGGAGAAGGAAATGGCAATCCACTCCAGTACTATTGCCTGGAAAATCCCATGGACAGAGGAGCCTGGCAGGCTGCAGTCTATGGGGTCGCAAAGAGTTGGACATGACTGAGTGACTTCACTTCACTTCAAGGGAACATATCATGCAAAGATGGGCTCAATAAAGGACAGAAATGGTATGGACCTAACAGAAGCAGAAGATAATAAGTAGAGGTCACAACAACACAGAAGAACTATACAAAAAAGATCTTCATGACCAAGATAATCACGATGGTGTGATCACTCACCTAAAGCCAGACATCCTGGATTGTGAAGTCAAGTGGGCCTTAGAAAGCATCACTATGATCAAAGCTAGTGGAGGTGATGAAATTCAGTCGAGCTATTTCAAATCCTGGAAGATAATGCTGTGAAAGTGCTGCACTCAATATGCCAGCAAATTTCTAAAATTCAGCAGTGGTCACAGGACTGAAAAAGGTCAGTTTTCATTCCAATCCCAAAGAAAGGCAATGCCAAAGAATGCTCAAACTACCACACAATTGCACTCATCTCACACGCTAGTAAAGTAATGCTCAAAATTCTCCAAGCCAGGCTTCAGAAATACGTGAACTGTGAACTTCCAGATGTTCAAGCTGGTTTAAGAAAATGCAGAGGAACCAGAGATCAAATTGCCAATATCTGCTTGATCATATAAAAAGGAAGAGAGTTCCAGAAAAACTTCTATTTCTGCTTTATTGATATTCCAAAGCCTTTGACTGTGTCAATCACAATAAACTGGAAAATTCTTCAAGAGATGGGAATACCAGACCACCTGATCTGCCTCTTGAGAAATCTGTATTCATGTCAGGAAGCAACAGTTAGAACTGGACATGGAACAACAGACTGGTTCCAAATAGGAAAAGGAGGACGTCAAGGCTGTATATTGTCACCCTGCTTATTTAACTTCTATGCAGAGCACATCATGAGAAATGCTGGGCTGGAAGAAGCACAAGCTGGAATCAAGTTTGCCGGGAGAAATATCAATAACCTCAGATATGCAGATGACACCACCCTTATGGCAGAAATTGAAGGGGAACTAACGAGCCTCTTGACGAAAGTGAAAGAGGGGAGTGAAAAAGTTGGCTTAAAGCTCAACATTCAGAAAACAAAGATCATGGCATCTGGTCTCATCACTTCATGGGAAGTAGATGGGGAAACAGTGGAAATGGTGTCAGACTATTTTTTTGGGCTCCAAAATCACTGCAGATGGTGATTGCAGCCATGAAATTAAAAGATGCTTACTCCTTGGAAGGAAAGTTATGACCAACCTAGATAGCATATTCAAAAGCAGAGACATTACTTTGCCAACAAAAGACTGTTTTATCAAGGCTATGGTTTTTCCAGTGGTCATGTATGGATGTAAGAGTTGGACTGTGAAGAAAGCTGAGCACCGAAGAATTGATGCTTTTGAGCTGTGGTGTTGGAGAAGACTCTTGAGAGTCCCCTGGACTGCAAGGAAATCCAACCAGTCCATTCTAAAGCAGATCAGCCCTGGGTGTTCTTTGGAAGGAATCATGCTAAAGCTGAACCTCCAGTACTTTGGCCACCTCATGAGGAAAGTTGAGTCATTGGAAAAGATTCTGATGCTGGGAGGGTTTGGCGGCCGGAGGAGAAGGGGACCACAGAGGATGGGATGGCTGGATAGCCTCACCGACTCGATGGACATGAGTTTGAGTGAACTCTGGAAGTTGGTGATGGACAGGGAGGCCTGGCGTGCTGCGATTCATGGGGTCGCAAAGAGTCGGACATGACTGAGTGCTTAACTTAACTGAACTGAATAGGTTGGTCATAGCTTTTCTTCCAAGAAGCAAGCGTCTTGTAGTTTCATGGCTGCAGTCATCGTCTGCAGTGATTTTGGAGCCAATAAATAAATTATAAACTCTCATTTTTACCATTGTTTCCCCATCTATTTTCCATGAAGTGATGGGCCAGATGCCATGATCTTAGTTTTCTGAATGTTGAGTTTTAAGCCATCTTTTCCACTCTCCTCTTTCACTTTCATCAACAGGCTGTTTAGTTCTTCATTTTCTGCCTTTAGAGTCATGTCTTCTGCATGTCTGAGGTTATTGATGTTTCTCCTGGCAATCTTGATTCCAGCTTGTGCTTCATCCAGCCCGGCATTTTGCATGATGTACTCTGCATATAAGTTAAATAAGCAAGGTGAAAATACACAGCCTAATGTACTCCTTTCCCATCTGGAACCAGTCTGTTGTTGCATGTCCAGTTCTAACTGTTGCTTCTCGATCTTCAGCAACATCATAGGGTCATATTTAATTTCACTTCATTCTGACATTTTCTAAAACAATGGCATATTTATTATAAAGGCTAATCCTGGATCATTAATAGTGAAAAGCTGTTATAAGTTGTTAAAATTTAACTTAAAAATTAGAATTTATGATGGATTGATTCACAGTTCAACTGACAGGTGTTATTTTTGTCAAAAAAAAAAAAATTTCCCAAGTTGGTCCAGTTATATACATTACAGAAATGCCTGTTAAAATACAGACTCCCAGCCCTCTTATTCTGATATAATGGGTCATACTTCATTGTGTCCAGCTGTTTGTGTCTCCATTGACTATACAGTCCATGGAATTCTCCAGGCCAAAATATTGGAGTGGGTAGCTGTTCCCTTCTCCAGGAGATGTTCCCAACCAATCATTGAACTCAGGTCCCCTGCATTGCAGGCAGATCCTTTACCAGCTGAGCCATGAGGGAAGCCCAAGAACACTGGAATGAGTAGCCTATACTCTTCTCCAGGAGATCGTCTCAACCCAGGAATCAAACTGGGGTCTCCTGCCTTGCATGCCGATTCTTTACCAACTAATCTACCAGGGAAACACCCAGGGTCTGGGGCCTGGGTTTCATCATATCCCCACGTGATCATTAGGACCCAGCAGAGGTAGGAAACACTGGAGCAGAGTTGGTTCTCAACTCCTGCAACACTCAGTTATGTGGGGGAGTTTTTAGATAATGTCAGTGCTCAGGCTTCCTCCCAACACCTGTTAATTCTGTCTCTGTGGGCACTGGAATATTCAAGTAAAAATTCCACTTTGCCAAACAGGATTCCAAACATACACTGATGGGAAATTGGTTAATTATGCAAATGCTTCTCTGTGTAAGAGAACTAGAATTCTGAGGTGGTTAGAATAGCAGCTCTGTGAGTGAAGGAATCATCTGGGTCTTGTCACCTCTGTTCCCTTTTATCCATGAGCACAGTGACTTTCACAAATATCATAGATGATAATAACTATTTATTGATGAAATAGTTTACGTGGACTAAAATTGTAACCATTTTCAAATGTTGAGGAACTGCTACAAATGACTTGAACAGTTGGGCATGGATTACAGTCCAACAATGGTTAAAATTAATACATGTCATGGTAGACAGCTGGTGATATGAGGGAAAGACTGATTCCAAGGTATCCAAGGTGAGCCAGAGAGGACTTTCCCCAAGAAACCCAGAGTGGGAACCAGTCTCAGCAGCCATTAGTCTGTTGATTGGTTGCACATGTGGTAATCACATTTATGAGGCTCCATCTCTACTTGGAGGAATGGTACAGAGTAGCAGCCAGGCTCTGGGGACTGGGAGAGCAGAATCCCCTCCCTCTCTCCCCTAGTCATTCATTCTGCACCTGGTCCTTGTCAAAGCACACTTTGATTTGAGTTTATTTTGGCCCAACTCCTTCTACCCACATCTACTTTCCCTCCTGTTTATCCGCCATTGCCAATGTGAGTTTGGCACTCTGAGACTGTCATTTTGTTGTGTGACCACCTAACATGGTGCCAACAACATAGTTTTAGCCAATTCTAATACTTGGAGATGATGACTATAATACACAAAAGAGGATGGCCAGGAAAACACCACCGTTAGGAAAGGAAGGGGTAATAATAGAGAACAGTGAAATGGCAGGCCCTTTTAATGTATTCTTTGTTTTTGCCTTTCATATAAATATGAACACTTAGCTGGCATGATTGTCAGCTGTATGAGGAGACTGGCCAGCCAACTAGGCCTGGGAAAGAAGTAATTAACGAGTCTCTGGAATGTCTGGGTACAGTTGAACTAGCAGGGCCGGTGATTGGCGGTCACATGCAGTGGGAAGAGAATTGGATGAAGATTCAGAACACTTGGATTCTATTCTCAATTTAACTACTCACGTATCCAGTGACCTTGGGAAAAGTAGACCTCTATACGTGTAAAATGGAGATATTAACTACCTTGAAGACTTGTTGTACAGAGTAAATGAAAAAAATCATGAAGTGCTGTTTGAACCTAGGACATATTTAACACTTGCAGATGTCATGTATCGTCTGTACAGGATCCGCTTTTGTGAAATCATGGACAGTTTCTGCAAGATGGAAAGCATAAATCAGTTTGCATTGCTACCTGGGAAAGGAGCGGAAAAAATCATTAAGCAACTAATTCCAACAATTTAAAAGAACCAAGAGTTTGGGAAGCAACCCATGTGGCTTTAGGAAGATCAAGTGGTGTCTTACCAAGTTTGGTATTTACCCTCTATAATCAACGAAAAGACCCAAAGATAAGGAACTGACAGTAGAATTCTGCATGATTGTCAAGATAGTGTAGGTTGAGCTGCTCAAAACTTTTTGGCATATGTGTGATTGTCATTACTTATATTGTGTCCTGTATTAAAAGATAGTAAATAAGGTAAGGAATCAGTTCAAGGATTTCACATAAAGTTGAGTAAGTTTACCAGGATTTCATAAGAGATAGTTTTCATATCACGTAGACTCTGAAACAGGTGGCATTCCCTGATTGTTAAGAATAAAGGAATTCGAACTCTTCGTAATCCATTTCCTATGACTGGTAGAACTGGAATGTCTTTGCTAGTGTTTTACAAAATGCTGGAGAGTAATAGAAAGTAAGAAAAAAAGAACTTCTATATCTAGCAATTATCATTGTCCCTGGTGTCCCTAGAGCAGTACTTCTCCAAAGGTTGCCTAAGTAAGTAAGTGAAAGTTGCTTAGCTGTGTCCGACTCTTTGCAACCCCATGGACTGTAGCCTGCCAGGCTCCTCTGTCCATGGGGATTCTCCAGGCAAGAATACTGGAGTGGATTTCCATGCCCTCCTCTAGGAGATCTTCCCAACCCAGGGGTCAAACCCAGGTCTCCTGCATTGCAGGCAGTTTCTTTACCATCTGAGCCACCAGGGGAGCACAAAGGATTGCCTACTAAACATCAATAGCATAATCATATGAAGAACTTGTTGAAGACACACATCACTAAGTCCCTTTGCAGATTTACTGAGTGGGAACTCTGGGTGGAGCTTAGAATGTGAATTTTATCAAACATCCTCCAGTTTCTTGTGCTCACTAAAGTTTTTAATCTGCAGAGAAGAATGATATTATTCAACATCTATTAAACATACTTACTACGAATATGGCTCAGGGAGTTGAGAATATCATTAAACACTGAGTTGAGTCTAAATAGGAAGGGATAGTTACTATTCTGGAAAATTAAAATACAAATCAGTGATTTTGAAAAATTTGGGAGTCATTCAAGCACAGAATGAATTATTTCAATGATGAAGGCTGGAATAACTGGAATAACTAGAAACCAAGACTCTGATGTTGTAATAATAGCCATCCCTTTGGATTGGTACTTTTCATGTCATCGCCTCAGAGAATCTTCACCTTTCCAGATTTTTTTTTTTCTTTTGTCTCCAGGTGGAGAATACTGATATCAGGTTAATGAACCAAATAGCTATACTCTCTGAGGTTCAGTAGTTCCCATCCTACATTACAGTTTAGAATATTCTGAAACAGTTAAAAAAAAGTATCAGTTCTCAGGCCCTATCCTCAGTTTAATCCAAATTTTCATAGGTGGGGGCCTAGGCACTTTTTTTTTGTTGTTGTTGTTGTTATTTGTTTTCTTTTTAATGCTTCCAAGTGATTCTAGGTTTGAGGAGCAGGATTGAGAACCACTGTGTATATAAATGGAGATGGGGTATAGGAAGTGGGAGGAGAGAAAGATAAGCACACTTTCTTACTCAATTATGCCTATGTACAAAACCAGAATTTTTTAAGTGTTTAAGCTGATGCTGAGTGGGGTTCTGTGGGGCTCTTAGGCATCCAGGCCTTTTTGTCCCTCATTTTTAGTAGGCAAGACTCCAACCTGCATGACCTTTCCTGAGTTTGAAAGAGCAGATTCAAACAGTTGCTAATCAATGGAAGAGCAGCCATGAAACCAACTGCAGCAAGATTAAAGGGACCAGAGAAGCTTATCAAGATTAGGAGACTACCACCTGAGACCCTGCACACTCCCTCATCTTCCCAGGAACACCATCCTTTTGAAACTTTGCAGAAGAAAGATGAAAGAATGTTATTGCCTTGATCCTTATTGCATACCCCTGAACAAATAAACTCTCTCTATTCCCCAGTTCTTGAGGTGCTAGCCTACTGTGTTCCCCCTTTGTCTGGCAAAGAAATAAAGCCACTCTTTTCTTCCCCTCCATGACTCTGTTTCCATATTTCTGTTCATTATTAGGGCACAGAGAGCCAAGATTTTGACAATTAAGCCAGAATATCTGAATTAGCAAGGTGGTGCTGGTGGTTGCTGTCCAGTCGCTCAGTCATGTCTGACTCTTTGTGACCCCCATGGACTGCAGCACACAAGGCTTCCCTGTCTTTCTCCATCTCCCGGGGCTTGCTCAAACTCACGTCCATTGAGTGGGTGATGCCATCCAACCATCTTGTCCTCTGTTGTCCCCTTCTACCGCACAATGGCCCTCTTCTCACACACTAGCAAAGTAATGCTCAAAAATCTCCAAGCCAGGCTTCAGCAGTACATGAACCAAGAACTTCCAGATGTTCAAGATGGATTTAGAAAAGGCAGAGGAACCAGAGATCAAATTGCCAACATCCACTGGATTATCAAAAAAGCAAGAGAGTCTCAGAAAAACATCTTCTTTTGCTTTATTGACTACGCCAAAGCTTTTGACTGTGTTGATCACAAAAAACTGTGGAAAATTCTGAAAGAGATGGAAATACCAGACCACCTTACCTGCCTCCTGAGAAATCTGTATGCAGGTCAAGAAGTAAAATTTAGAATTGGATATGGAACAACAGACTGGTTCCAAATCAGGAAAAGAGTACGTCAAGGCTATATATTGTCATCCTGCTTATTTAACTTACATGCAGAGCACATCATGAAATGCCAGGCTGGATGAAGCACAAGCTGGAATCAAGATTGCCAGGAGAAACATCAATAACCTCAGACACGCAGAAGACACGACTCTTATGGCAGAAAGTGAAGAAGCACTAATGAGCCTCTTGATAAAAGTGAAAGAGGAGAGTGAAAAAGTTGGCTTAAAGCCCAACATTCAGAAACCTAAGATTTGGCATCTGGCCCCATCACTTCATGGCAAATAGATGGGGAAATAATGATAACAATGAGAGACTTTATTATTATTATTATTATTTTTGGCTCCAAAATCCCTGCAGATGATGACTGCAGCCATGAAGTTAAAAGATGCTTACTCCTTGGAAGAGAAACTATGACCATCCTAGATAGCATATTAAAAAGCAGAAACATTACTTTACCAACAAAGATCTACCTAGTCAAAGCTATGGTTTTCCAGTAGTCATGTATGCATGTGAGAGTTGGACTATAAAAAAAGCTGAGCTCTGAAGAATTGATGTTTTTGAGCTGTGGTGTTGGAGAAGACTCTTGAGAGTCCCTGGACTGCAAGATCAAATCAGTCAATCCTAAGGAAATCAGTCCTGACTACTCATTGGAAGGATTGATGCTGAAGCTGAAACTGATACTTTGGCCACCTGATGTGAAGAACTGACTCATTGGAAAAGACCCTGATGCTGGGAAAGATTGAAGGCAGGAGGAGAAGGGGACAACAGAGGATGAGATGTTTGGACGGCATTATAGACACGATTGAGTTTGAGTAGGCTCCGGGAGCTGGTGATGGACAGGGAAGCCTGGAGTGCTACAGTCCATGGGGTCTCAAAGTGTCGAACATGACTGAGTGACTGAACTGAACTGACGCCAGTTTGGTTAGCCTTTAGGAGGGCAGGCTTATGTACTTGCTAGTATGCAAGTACTTGCTCAGGGTTATTTAGGCAGGAAATTTTAAGGTCTTCTACTCCCAGAGCATGGTCAGTGTGCGGATGGGTACAGGCTCCTGGTAGGCCTGTACTTTGACCCAAAGGGAAACATGCAGCTCAAGGGCAGCCTGAGTGGGACCCCTGTTGAGTGTGGCATCTTTAAAGTTGACCTGGGCTTATGAATGATTCTGCTTTTATCTGACTTCTTATTTTGATAATTTGGCATTAATGAGCATCTCCATTAAGTTCAAGGCACAGTAGGTACTATTATAATATGGTCTCATATTGTTTATCCATTGGTCTCCTTGGACACTGCACATCTCTTGGACCATCCTCCTGCAGGATGTCCATGTCCCATCTTTTATCATGAATACAGTAGAGAAAATGAGGGGCAATTGCATTTCCTGTCTTGGACACTACTGACAAGGGTGTGCACGTGTTAGGCTGGGAACAGAACAGGCTGAGTGGGAGTTAAACTGGCACATGGCACCTATGTGTAAACAGGAGTTAGGCTTTATACTCAAGATGTGATTCCTAATTTGGGGAATGTTTTGCATCCATTTCAGATTATGCTTTAATAAGCACAAATAAATTCATCTGTGTAAAAATCTAATTGTATTTTACTCTTTCCTTGCTTATGAATAAAGAGAGCTCAGAGGCAGTTAACAATAGTTTACTTCTGAGCCCAATAATAAGTATGTAGATGCATGCTAAAATAGAAATCCAATTTGAAATAATTTAAGTGAAATTACATAGAGAAGGTTAGCTTAAAGAGAGACTTTCTACCTGTCTCTTTGTATCTGGTGCTGTGTAGAGAGTGTAGAATCACAGTCAAAAATTGAAACTCAAATTATACTGAGCACACACAGGCATTCTCCAAATATCTTGGGCTTTTTTGAACTACTGGGACAGCTGTTAGGATTCTGTTGTTCTTGTCTAAGAAGGATACCTGACAGTAAAACCCTCTAGGTAAACCTGAAATAGGGAAAGATAACAGGAAAAATACTAGTAAGTGCTCCATGAAGAAGTGTACTGTAAGAATAAGGAAAGATAGTTGGCAGCGAAAATCCTTGAAAAATATGTTATGGGCTTTTGAGAGAAAAAGTGTGAAAGGAAGCAGATTTTCTGAAACCAAATCTTAGTGTAGATTGGATAGGAGATCTCTGGGACTGTGTGCCTTGATTGCTTAACTTGGGTAATTACATAGAAAACTTTCAGGGTACTTATTGTTGAATAGTTTATCCTCCTGATTGAAAGATATCTAAACCAACACCAAATTAGCTTTAAATTGTTTCCATATTAAGACCAATGAGAACAATTTTTAAGTTTATTGTGGTTTCTTTTAAGTACAATTCAGCTGTTTCTTTAAATGGTTTATTTGGCAATTAAAGTGATTTGATTAAAATGAGTAACATTCAAATAATCAAGATAGCAAAAAAAAAAAAAAGCAGAAAACTTCATAAGATTCATAAAAAGCCTATTTGGGCAGTCCAGTCCTTGGAAATCATTAGCTCATGATTTGATGACCAAACAATAAATATATAAGTGGATTAATAAACAAATGCAAACTCATCTAAATTTAATTTACTTTAGATAAAATCTACATATATGTTTGACTATTGAATTTTAAAGCTGTAAATATTTCAGGGAGAAAGTAGGAGTTTTAGAGTAAACACAATAGATTAATTATAAGTTTCTAAGAAGTTATCCCCAGGTACCCTTTATTTTTTTATTCTTGGCTTTTGGTGAAGCTTGTTGCATATAAAATAGTATTGTAAATATCTCTCTTCATTTTTCTTTATACACTTTTCCCCACCCCCTCTGAGCAGGCAAAATCACTTTAGAATGAGCACTTCTATGTGTACAAATCCTCTTCACACTGGTTATGGATGGAAGAGTTTTGGAGGTAACCATGGATGGGTCAAAATAAACTGTGGAAAATTCTGAAAGAGATGGGAATACCAGACCACCTGAACCTGCCTCTTGAAAAACCTATATGCAGGTCAGGAAGCAACAGTTAGAACTGGACATGGAACAACAGAGTGCTTCCAAATAAGAAAAGGAGTACGTCAAGGCTGTATATTGTCACCCTGCTTATTTAACTTATATGCAGAGTACATCATGAGAAACGGTGGGCTGGAAGAAGCACAGGCTGGAATCAAGTTTGCTGGGAGAAATATCAATAAGCTCAGAAATGCAGATGACACCACCCTTATGGCAGAAAGTGAAGATGAACTAAAAAGCCTCTTGATGAAAGTGAAAGAGGAGAGTGAAAAAGTTGGCTTAAAGCTCAACATTCAGAAAACGAAGATTATGGCATCTGGTCCCATCACTTCATGGCAAATAGATAGGGAAACCGTGGAAACAGTGTCAGACTGTATTTTTGGGGGCTCCAAAATCACTGCAGATGGTGATTGCTGCCATGAAATTAAAAGATGCTTACTCCTTGGAAGGAAAGTTATGACCAACCTAGATAGCATATTCAAAAGCAGAGACATTACTTTGCCGACTAAGGTCCATGTAGTCAAGGCTATGGTTTTTCGAGTGGTCACGTATGGCTGTTGAGAGTTGGACTGTGAAGAAAGCTGAGTGCCAAAGAACTGTTGTTTTTGAACTGTGGTGTTGGAGAAGACTCTTGAGAGTCCCTTGGACTGCAAGGACATCCAACCAGTCCATTCTGAGGGAGATCAGCCCTGGGATTTCTTTGGAAGGAATGATGCTAAAGCTGAAACTCCAGTACTTTGGCCACCTCATGCGAAGAGTTGACTCATTGGAAAAGACTCTGATGCTAGGAGGGATTGGGGGCAGGAGGAAAAGGGGACGACAGAGGATGAGATGTCTGGATGGCATCACTGACTTGATGGATGTGAGTCTGAGTGAACTCCGGGAGCTGGTGATGGACAGGGAGGCCTGGTATGCTGCAGTTCATGGGGTTGCAAAGAGTCGGACATGACTGAGCGACTGAACTGAACTGAACTGAATGTATGGGTTGTGAAAAAGGTACTGTTCATGTTCCCTTCTGTTCTCTACCTCAAAGATCATACTTTTCTATTTATATTTAAATTTATATATACATAGTGCTGAGTACGATTTAAAATTACAGTAGAAACACACAACCATAAGACTGTAAACATGGACTATGAAGCATAGAATCTAGCCATTCTTTTTCCAGTTTGGTGAATTGGGGGTGTATGGCTGGATCTATATTGGGTTAATGAAATAAACATTGAAAAGTTTTTTTGGGGACAAGTCAATTGTTTTCT
Source organism: Ovis aries (assembly GCF_016772045.2). Taxonomy (NCBI): domain Eukaryota; kingdom Metazoa; phylum Chordata; class Mammalia; order Artiodactyla; family Bovidae; genus Ovis; species Ovis aries. The sequence continues at coordinate 194,047,513 of NC_056055.1, forward strand.
ATTTGTTTGATTTGTAATGTCTGTACTTACATAAGATTGTATGGTACCTGGAGGAAAATATATGTGCTTAGTGAAAGGTTATGCTTGGCCTGGCAGTGAGGCGTTTGTCATCACAGTTAATCTCTGTTGGTAACACAGACCAGTGGTGACACATTTATAAATTCAGTTGGCTTAAGAAGTTGCTTGATGTTGAATGAAATCAGTAATGGATCTGACTACCAGTAAAGGTCTATGAGGATCCGGTAATGTTACCAGTAAGGATCTGGTAATGATGATGCATTAGTTCCCAAACTCACCTTATAAGGTGCTAGAATAGCTAAGGAGAGTGAATACCACCTCCTGCCCTCCAACTCTGTTCCCAGTATCATACACTAGGTCTATCTACAAGGAGAGGCCAAATCAGCTTACAGGATTTCATATTTACCATTAAAATGCACTCAAAATTTGTGTTCTAGTTCATAATACAGGTATGGTTCTTTTGATGTTAATAATGTGTTTTATTTTGACATCTAGTAATATTGCAGAAATACACCATGTTTACCCCAGGGCTCCTCATATCTCCAGAAACCCCTTTAATTCCCCTGAGGATACTCATATCACAATTGGAGAATCATGGTCCTGAAGGGCAGTTCCATAAAGCTGTGATGATTTTGTGAAATGCCCTTCTTAACCCCAGGGATGGTTCTGTCCTGGGAAATAATTTTCTAGAGGTACTTGGTGATGTTGGAGACACAAGGAGCATTTATCTCTAGGATCATCTTTTTCAACACTTGTCACTGCCGTTATGATTACATCATTTTTCTGCTCTAGTCTCAAAACTTTATGATTACTCAACTACAAGTTTATGACTGCTTCAGGGAGAGAGAACTCCAGAAATTGACTTTGCCTTACTGTCTTAATCATTTTTCCCCCCTTCAACAGCAATAACAAAAAAATTATTGAGTTTCTTCTGTTACTAGGGCACCCTCCTAGGGGAACAAAGAAGTGTAGGCATGATTCCTGTCCTTAACCTACATAATACAATGGAGAAGACAGATCATATACATGGAAAGATAAATAGTTATAAAAGATAGAGAAGCACAAATGACAATATTATTTAATCAGTGAATGTATACCAAGTGCCTGGAAAAGGGAGCAACAGAGGTTGAGATGGTTGGGTGGCATCACTGACTCAATGGACATGAGTTTGAGTGAACTGAGGGAGATAGTAAAGGATAGGGAAGCCTGGCGTGCTGCAGTTAATAGGATTGCAAAGAGTCAGATACGTCTTAGTGACTGAATAACAACTCTTGATCAGGCATTGGGGAAAGCTGTGATGGAGATCTGAAGGAGAATAAATACACTAGATTAATAAATTAATTACATCTAGTATGATGTAATTAACATGACAGTTGATGTATGTGGAACTTGCTATGGAAGCACAAGAGGGAAACAATAATTCTTGGTGAGACCTTGTGAAGCAAAGTGTTCTCCATTTTACTGAGTGTGTTTTTTTCTATTTTGGTCATCACTTCTTTTATTTTCCAACTCCACGGTCTATCACGGAAATCATTCTCGCCAATTTTTTGGGATTTTGTCTTCTCTTTGGATCAGTTCACGTTTTTTCCTTCTTAGTCCTGAGGACTGTACTATGGAATGGGGATGGGAATGGTGCCAGTGCAGATACATGGACTTCAAACTTTGTTCTCTCATCTTCAGCACTGGCAGAAGTCCTTTTATGCAAACCATGTGAGTTCCCTCTTCTATCCTCAACACAGCTGATAGAGACTTTTACTATTCTTCTCAACCCAGCTTCAGCTCATCTGTCAGTAGATAAATTTCTTTGCTTTACAAAGAAAACTTAGAAACCATTAGTATGCAACACCATCAATTTCTGATCTTTCTAAATACTAGGCATGCTCCCGCCTCTGGACTTTTGAACCAGCCGATTTCTTTACCTGAATTACTCTTCTCCCAGATGTTGACATGGCAAACCCACTTTTATTTTTTGTGTCTTTGCTTAGTTGTCATCTTCTCAAAAAGGCTTACCCTTTTTATCCTTGAATCCAATTCTTCACCTTCCACAGACATACTGTACTCCCTTTACGTGTACTTGCTCAATAAATATTTTTTGAATGAATGTCGAATTCCCACACATTTTAGCATCCTTCTCTCCTACCTAGTAAAAAAGAGATCTCTCTTCTTGCTACAGATAGTTCATCTAACCTCTGTTTGACTTTATATTTCCTCTAGATCTTTAAGAATCTAGATTCCCTAATTATATAATCTCTTCATGTCTCTACCTCTATTCCATCAGCACATACTTATTTTTAACTCTCTCACAAAATAAACCATTCTTTCCATTCCAGATCTTCCCTCTAGCCTCCCTGCAACTAAACTTCTTGAAAGACGACCCTTCACTTGCTGTGTCTACTGCTTCATTTCCTATTTACCCCTTAATTTGACTTCCAGCTGTCTAAGAGAAGAAATTATTTCCATAAAAATGATCAGTGGATACTATTATACCAGGCCTTTCTCATGAATCCTGTACCATACTTGCCTCCCCTTCATCACACTTTCTGTCGCATGATAAAGGGCTTTGTTCTTATCTTGCCCACTGGGCCTTTTATTGCACATATACATTTTTTTTTGGTCACTTACTCTACAAATACCATTGTCTGTACATGTACAGACAATGTTCCAGGTTCTGAAGATCTACTGGTAAACTGGCACAAAGTTTGTGCTAAATGAGACTTATAGCTTTATGGAAGAAGCAGGCATTGAAGGCGCAAATGCCAGATGGTTTTGAAGACTTATATGGTGCAGTGAGAGTACTTAAGAAGAGAACAGGACCTTTCAAAAAGCTTGAAGAAGGTATTCCTAAGAAATAAATATGGGGGCTGAGAAGTAAAGCAGAGCAAGAGTTCATCTAGTCAGAGGTGAATGTGGACAGGAGGAAATGGGATGTGTAAAGTCCTGTGGTGGGAGGGAGTCTAGAAGTTTAAGAATAGGAGAGGAAGCTGATGTGGCTGGAGTCTGTGGATATGAGGGAGGAGTGACAGTCTAGTGACTGTCAGGTGCCACAGGACTCAGTGATACTAGAAGAAGTTAAGGATTTGGGTTTTTAATATTAAGAGTATGTGGATGTCTTTAAAATGGAGGTTGTGTCTTCTTCATATCTTAACCCCTAGCCATTAGTTCAGGGCAGCAATCCTTGTAGAAGCTCATTAAATGTTTATTGAATGAAGGAAGAAGTGAACCTTTGAACTGGTCTGAAAGACTGAGTATGGTTGGCCAGGAAGAAGGGGTGAAGGACATTTCTTTGCCAAGGACTCAGTGTTTGAAGAAACATGGAGGTATGAAGAAAACACACCTTACTTTGGATAGGACAAGGGCTTCAGTGTGATTGAATGGGGAGTGGGCAGGGAAGGAAGAGGTTAGAGAGAAAGGGGACACAGAGGAGGGAGAACAGGGAGGCGGGCTGCTGAAAGCAATGTTCCAGGAGTTCACAGGAAGGTGAGATCCCCCAGTGTCTGAATGGTCAGGAGAATCATCTCAAAATTGCAGCATTTTGGAGGTTGCATGAGGATCTATATTTTGTTTGAAAAGACAGATCTTAGACAGGCAGAGAGATATGGGAAAGCATTCTCGACAAGGGAAATGAAATGAATTATGGCTCAGAGGCCAGAATATACTGGAATTCTTCCTTTTCTAGTAAAAGCTCTGTCCCTCTTTAACCTCTATGTATGTTTCATCAATTTTTTTTTTTCCTGGTCCATTTCCCATAATGAATTGTGTGAAAAAAAACAAAACAAAACTTTACCAAAATTTGCCTAAATCTTAAAAAAAAACATTCTAGAGAGAATATTTTACTTTTCCTAAGTGTTTTTTTTTTTTTTTTTACTTTTCCTAAGTGTTTTGTTTGACTGAAAGTAACTTTCAAAAAATGGGGAAAGTGATCATTTTTTTAAATTCATAAATGTAGATTAGCTAATACATTCTGGGCCACATGGTATTTTGATTATTAAGCTCACTGTCAGCCTCTTTTGTTGCCAGCTGAAGTACAGTAATATGATTTTGTTCCAAATTTTACACTTTGCCAAAGGTCTGTTTCTCAGCTGCATTTTTGGGAACAGCTGTCAGCCCCAAGCAATCTGATTGTCTTTCATGAATGATAAATCACTTCCCTGTACACTGATTTGTTTAGGTACAATAGGAAGAGACATCTTTCCGCCTAGCATGTTAGCGGAGGAATTGGTAGGATAGCATGGTGGAGGAGAAGTGTGAAAGTTCTAGTGGGCCTTTCCTTAGTGCCTAATGATCAATTAATGATAATTTCATTTTGAGTGGATATAGGGAAGACATTCTCTTTATTAGTGAGTCTGAAGGCAGAAGGAAAAAGCAATGGTTCTTTCTCTTATTATGAACCATAATCAATTTACTGTTGGGTATCTGTTTGAAAATAAAAACAAAAATTCTTCAGGATCAAACATTCATTTACGTTTACCCATACAAAGTTGCAAGGTTTAAACAGGTATAAAAGTTATGAGGAGGGAGCTCAAGTTTCATTATTCAATTAGTGAGACTCAGCAGTCCATGAAAATATTTATCATGTTCCCAGCCCAGCTGAGACCTTATCTGCTCCAGTTTCCCTTGCACAGAATCAGAAACCTACATTTGCTGCTTCACATGCAGGGAAACAGGAGAAAGGCTGGAGGGGTTGGGGGCATCTCATCCTTAATATATATTTATTGCTTGAATTTTAGTTTTGGAAAAAATATCTTGAGGTGAGAGGTGAGGGAATTCAAGTCTTTCCTTTCCCTTGATGTTTGTTCATGATGGTGTTGTCCCTGAGCCTTGCCTCAGATTGGCTATCATCAGCATCTTTCTGTGAGAGATCTGGCCATTCTGTCTGCCTAACTCCTCCTCTTGAAGGTAGGAAAGGTAATCCTCAATCCCAGATTTTCCTTAAGAACCATAAGTGGCCTGTGATGGCATATTCAGATTTTGGCCCCCAATTTGTAAAAGTGTCTCCCTTCACTCTGAGGATAGATGGCCTTGCCACATACCCCATGCTCTCATCCTGTGTGATCCTGGCCTCAGTAGGGACCCATTTAAGGGTTGGCAGCTCCAGCCAAACTGACTCGTACAGTCAGACAAAGCTGAAAACCTATTGGCATCATGCCTCAGCTGGATGTCAGAAGGCCAGGCACTTACTGCAGGGACACTCTTATTTTAATAAGTAATTTATTTAATGAGCCGACAATGGTGAAGTGTCAAATACAGGGACTTCAAGGATGAACAACACAATTACAGGGAGCAGGAAGTCTATTGGGTTTGCGATATTCAGCATCCTCAAAAATGACGTTCCTTGAACTGATTTCTAGATCACTTGGCAACTGACTTGAAAAAGGATTTCTGCTGTTAATCTTGAGAGAAGTAATGTCATCCATGATAAGGTTTGGATTTAGTAATATGAAAATAGTAAGTCCCAACTGTAGACAGTGCGGGGTAATTTGGTGGCTGGTCATATTCTGTGAGAAGCTTTTTAACTGGCCCAATGGGACATCTTCTGTGTGCTAAGTCACCCATGTGGCAACAGCTGATGCTTGCGTTCAGTGTGGGAAAGAGAGAGGAAAGGGCCCTTCATTTTGGTTCTTCTATCAGTTCAAGGTGTGTTCTTGGATGATTCATTTTAGACTCTCAGTTATTCGTCCTCTTAAGTTAAAGGAAAGGGCATGAATTTGAAAAAAATTAAGCTTTCCTTTCCAGATTCTGAGATCTGATTTTCCCTTAAAATAATATTCCCTCCAGTGTTTAAGATGTATTTACTAATTCCTCAAACTTGGCTCTGGTTGGTTCTGAGTTCAGATCTTAAAATATGAAAGTGATAAATGAGTTAACCTACATGTAGAATACGAAGCTTTTTAGTAATTCTCTTGAGCTAACCTTAATTTAATAATTATGGAATACCTACTGTAAGTCAGGTACTATTTTAGGCACCAGACATATGGCAATGAACAAAACATCCTTGCTGCCATAAACTAACTTCCTACTACATTATTGGCTAAGTTATCTTCAGGTACCCCTAACTCACTTTGAAATGAGTATTCATTCTAGGGTCTTGTATCAAAATTAAATTTTTTTTTTTTGTCAAGTGAAAAAAAGTTGCACTGTGAACTGTGCTATGTTTGGTTTGTTTATCTGGCATATTCTTCCGTCATTCCAATTAGTTTCTTCTTCCTATGTTAGAATTTAATTAAAACTCAGACTGCTTAATTCTTCTCTTCTCACTCTGGAGAGTTCTACAATATGCCCATAATTTTTTCTAGGCCCAAATGTGGGATGAAAGTCTGTACTGAGTCTGGGGTTCTGTGCTTCGACTCGTTCTGTGTTCCTTCTCTGCTGGCAAGGGTGCATATTTGTGAGGTACCGATTTGCCAATGGTGCTGGCTGGCTTTGCTTCTGAAAGGAATAATGTTCATGGCTGGTCTTCGATTGATGTGTTTCGGCTGCTGTTTGGGAGCATGTAACACTTTATTTTCAATCTTACTTAGAATTCTAAGGTTCAGGATCCAACATCTGTACTCCCTCTCTCTGGAATTTTTAAATTACTTTCTTAGATGATTATAACAGTAATGATGTTTATTATTAAATATAAAGATAATAAAGTATAATAAAGAACATAAACCATTATAAGACTCCTCTTTGTATATGTGTCATAGATTATGCAGTTTTGTATTCTATTTATTTTTTTGTTATCAGCAGTATATTATGAGAATATCTCCAATACTATTAAAAATCTTTGGAGGTTTAATGTTAATGGCAGTGTAATATTCAATCATATAGCTTTATCACAATTTCTTTAGCCAATGCCTTAATATTAAATATAGCCTTTAACTTATTATTCTTTAAAAGTACTGTAAGTAATAGCCTTATTATGTATTCAAGTATCTACCTAGGTAGTTTCTTAGGAAAAACTTTAAGAAGTGAAATTATTGGACTAAATGAAGATTCCAGACACATGTCACCTAATTTTTGTCTACAATGGTTCAGAAACTATACTCTTGCTAGAATTGTGTATTACATTTTAGAAAAATCTATGTCAATTGGTTAGGCAAAAAAAGTATTCGCTATTTTATTTTCTAGTTTCTGGAATACTAGTGAGATTGAATATGTGTTTCACATATTTTTGGGGCATTTATTTGCTTTTTTTTATTCTATATATTGTCTCCACTTCTTTATCTGTTTTTCAACTGATGTGGGGTATACTGAATAATGCATTCCAAGGATGTTCATAACCTAATTTCCGAAACATGTGAATATGTTACCCTACATGGCAAAGGGGTTTTGCATATATATTCAAGTTAAGGACTGTGAGATGGGGAGATTATTTTGGATTATACAGGTGAGGTCATTACAGGAGGAAGACTGAAGGGTGGAAGGATGAAACCAAATGTGATGTTGGAAGCAGAGGTCAGAGAAGAGAGAGACCTGAAGATATTACACTGCAGGCATTGAAGATGAAGGAAGGGGCCGGGAGGTAGGGAATGTAGGCAGCCTCTAGAAGCTGGAAGAAGCAGGGAAACGGATTATCTTCTAGGGCCTCTTGAAAGAACCAGTACTTAGGGCATCTTGACTTTGACCCAGTGAAACTGATTTTGGACTTCTGACTTCCAGATATGTAAGGAAATAAATTTGGATTGTTTTAAGCCACTAAATTTGTGGCAATATGTTATGGAAGCAGGCATGAATACATAATGTGTCCTTATTTTTCTTACTGATATGTAAATTTTCTTCTATACAGTAAAGTTATTATTGTGTATGTTACAAATATTTTTCACAGGTTGCAATTTGCTTTTAAATATTTTTACAGTGTTTTCTGATAAAGAGTTTTGTTTTTAACTTTTAAAATATTATTGATGTTACATTAAATAAATCTTACTTCAGTGGTATACAAATTTAAAAAATTATGCAGTCACATCCATGTATCTTTTGCTTGGTGATATATTCTATTGCTTTTAAATCAGTTTTATATTCACCAATATTACTTCCAGCATTTTTATGGTATGTGATTTTTCATTTATCATTCTTCATTAAGTTTTTATATATTTTTAGTCCTATTTTAGGGCTATCTTGTCTGCCCCATTAATCTGTCAAGTTCTGTGCTATTACCGCACCATCTAAATTATTATAGTTTCATAAAAGTTTTTATATCTCGTAAACCAGGTCCTCATTAATTACTCTTTTAGTTAACACTTTTAAAACTGGTCTCAACATTTTATTTTTCCAGATGAATCTTAGAATTATTTGGACAAGTTAAAAAATTCAATGGGTATTTACATTTGAAATTTGCAATAAATCTGTAAATTATTTTGGAAAGAAAGGCCTTGTTTTAATATCAGCTCTTATCAGAGAAGAACATAGTATGTTTTCCCATTTATAAAACATAAACAATTTTTTATGAAGTTTTATAGATTTATGGATGTAATCTCAGATGTTATTAAATAAGATTAGTTTTAGGCATTTTATATGTCTTGTTACTATTGGAATTGGAATGTTTTTCCATGGTATTTACTAACTGATTTGAGGTGATGTACTGGAAAGCTCTCTGTTTTGTATAGGCATTAAATATATTATGCTTTTCTAAACTTTACTAATTGTGAGTTTTTCAGTTGATTCTTTTTATTTTTTTAGGTGTATAATTATATCATATGTAAATACTGGTGATTTTATCTTCTAAATCCTAAAAGTTTACCTTTTTTTATTTTTAACTTTTAAAGTATTGACCAGACCTTCCAGGACTATGTGATATGTTAACAGCAACAAGATGTGTCTTCATCTTATTCATACTCTAAACAATAACACCTCAAGTAGTTCACATTCAGTATGGCTTTGACTGTTAGTTTAAAAACAGCCTTATTTTTCTTGTTAAAGAAGCATTCTTTTCCTAGGCTAAAGCATGGATTGAAAATATCACATTTCTAACTGAATCACTTTATGAATAGTAAACTCAATTTGTGTTTCTAGGACACACTGTTGCTTTGCTTATTGGAAATTTTTTTGCAATATACTGTAGAATTTAGTTGGCTAAATTGTTTATTTATTAGGATTATTGAATCTATATTTACAAATGAGACAAGCTCTAGTTTTAATATATTCCTCTATCAGAATTTGGCATTGGGTATTGTATAGTTTCCTAAAACATTTTTGGTGCTTTAAGTGTTTTTTCTGTTTCCTGAAGCATGTCTTGCATGGAAATTTTAAAGAACTTATCCGTAAATCTAACTGCTTTGGATCGTATTAGAGGTCATTTAAAAAGAGTTATTCAATTTCTTTTCCAATTTCTTCTAATTAGTTTCTCCTTCTTAAGTCAGTTTCAATAATTTATATTTTTTCACAAAATTGTCCTTTCATTGAAATCTCAGTGATTTAGGCTTCCAAAGAATTATTTGGGTGACTGTATTTTCAGTTTTTCCAAAATGGTAGATATTTACTACCTTTCCAAATACATAGAAGAGAAGTTAATTCATTATATGCAATGGAGGCCTTAGGGCTTAATTCTCTCCTGGAACTGGTTGAAAAGGCCAGTTATACATGACACATTAAAATAAAAAACTTTAAAGTAAAAATTTCCTTATCTGTTTTTATATTCTTTCCCATTGTACATTTACTTACATAGAGATTAATATTTTTCTTTTAGATTTATATTTTTTCCCCAAAGAATCAGTGCTTGAATCTTATTTAGAATTTTAATACGATTCTATTTAGTAGTTTGGTTATATTTGGGTTTAGTTTTATTTTTTCCTACCTTCAGATTCTAGCAGGTATCTTTTTTGCTGAACAATTTCTAATGGTTTGATTTGAGTAGCTAATAGGAACATTCTGAGTAGAACTAAATGGCTCAGGTGAAGGAAGGGGAGAGGGAGTGTGGAGGTGAGGAGAGAATCAGTTTGGAAGGCTGATATAGACAAAATCAAGGAGGGCTCTGTATGTACAATTAGAGATTTTATACTGAGTGGCAGAATTGGCGACACCCTCTTCCAACAACAAAGGACATCACCAGATGGTCAACACCGAAATCAGATTGGTTATATCCTTTGCAGCCAAAGAAGGAGAAGCTCTATACAGTCAGCAAAAACAAGACTGGGAGCGGACTGTGGCTCAGATCATGAACTCCTTATTGCCAAATTCAGACTTAAATTGAAGAAAGTGGGGAAAACCACTAGACTATTTAGGTATGACCTAAATCAAATCCCTTATGACTATACCGTGGAAGTAAGAAATAGGTTTAAGGGACTAGATCTGATAGGCAGAGTGCCTGATGAACTATGGATGGAGGTTTGTGACATTGTACAGGAGACAGGGAGCAAGACCATCCCCATGGAAAAGAAATGCAAAAAAGCAAAATGACTGTCTGAGGAGGCCTTACAAATAGCTATGAAAAGAAGAGAAGCAAAAAACAAAGGAGAAAAGGAAAGATATAATCATCTGAATACAGAGTTCCAAAGAATAGCAAGGAGAGATAAGAAAGCCTTCCTCAGTGATCAAGCAAAGAAATACAAGAAAATAATAGAATGGGAAAGACTGGAGATCTCTTCAAGAAAATTAGAGATACCAAGGGAACATTTCATGCAAAGATGGGCAGAATAAAGGACAGAAATGCTATAGACCTAACAGAAACAGAAGATATTAAGAAGAGGAATACACAGAAGAACTATACAAAAAAGATCTTCATGACCCAGATAATCATGATGGTGTGATCACTCACCTAGAGCCAGACATCCTGGAAAGCGAAGTCAAGTGGGCCTTAGGAAGCATCACTATGAACAAAGCTAGTGGAGGGGATGGAATTCCAGTTGAGCTATTTCAAATTCTAAAAGATGATGCTGTGAAAGTGTTGCACTCAATATGCCAGCAAATTGGGAAAACTCAGCAGTGGCCACAGGACTGGAAAGGTCAGTTTTCATTCCAATCCCAAGGAAAGGCAATGCCAAAGAATGCTCAAACTACCACACATTGCCTTCATCTCACACGCTAGAAAAGTAATGCTCAAAATTATCCAAGCCAGGCTTCAACAGTACATGAGCTGTGAACTTCCAGTTGTTCAAGCTGGATTTAGAAAAGTCAGAGGAACCAGAGATCAAATTGAAAATATCCGTTGGATCAGCAAAAAAGCAAGAGAGTTCCAGAAAAACATCTATTTCTGCTTTATTGAGTATGCCAAAGCCTTTGACGGTGTAAATCACAACAAGTTGTGGAAAATTCTTAAAGAGATGGGAATACCAGACCACCTGACCTGCCTCCTGAGAAATCTGTATGCAGGTCAAGAAGCGACAGTTAGAACCGGACATGGAACAACAGACTGGTTCCAAATAGGGAAAGGAGTGCGTCAAGGCTGTATATTGTCATCCTGCTTATTTAAACTATTTGCAGACTACATCATGAGAAATGCTGAAACGGATGAAGCACAGGCTGAAATCAAGATTGCTGGGAGAAATATCAAGACAGATGACACCTCCCTTATGGCAGAAAGCGAAGAACTAAAGAGCCTCTTGATGAAAGTGAAAGAGGAAATTGAAAAAGTTGGCTTAAAGCTCAACATTCAGAAAACTGTGATCATGGCATCTGGTCCCATCACTTTATGTTAAATAGATGGGAAACAATGGAAAGAGTGACAGACTTTATTTTTGGGGGGCTCCAAAATCAGAGTCACCATCAAAGTCAGATGGTGACTGCATGAAATTAAAAGACGTTTATTCCTTGGAAGAAAAGTTATGACCATCCTAGACAGCATATTAAAAAGCAGAGACATTACTTTGCCAACAAAGGTCCATCTAGTCAAAGCTATGGTTTTTCCAGTGGTCATATATGGATGTGAGAGTTGGACTATAAAGAAAACTGAGCACTGAAGAACTGATGCTTTTGACCTGTGATGTTGGAGAAGACTCTTGAGATTCCCTTGTATAGCAGGGAGATCCAACCTGTCCATCCTAAATGAAATCAGTCCTGAATATTCATTGGAAGGACTGATGCTGAAGCTGAAACTCTAATACTTTGGCCACCTGATGCGAAGGACTGACTCATTTGAAAAGACCCTGATGGTGGGAAGGATTGAAGGCAGGAGGAGAAGGGGATGACAGAGGATGAGATGGTTGGATGACATCACTGATGTGATGAACGTGAGTTTGATTAGGTTCCAAGATTTGGTGATGGACAGGGAAGCCTGGCGTGCTTGCCATCCATGGGGTTGCAAAGAGTCCCCAACTGATACAACTTGAGCGACTGAACTGAACTGAGACTATGTAAGAAGAGTGTGACATTTTCCAGTATTTACTTGCAAAAATAAACTAATTTTGTAGTACCTTTCAAAGAAGGAAGATATTGTTAAGATCTGCAGTAAACAGAGAAAACTTTCTGAAAAGGCAGAATTTGAGCTGAATTTGAAAGAAACAGTGAAGAGTTTAGCAATAAAATCTCATTTGCTGGGAGGGAGTGTGGGGAGAGGCTAATGGAGGTGAGTGAGGAGAGTGGATGAGCAGAGAATGCATTGATAATAGCCAGAGCATCCTAGGTTTGTGGAGAACCTTTATAAGCCAACAGAGTTGGTGTCTTTGTGCAGTAAATGGTAGGGAGTTATCAAAGATTCTTGAATGTCAAGTGACCCAATGAAAGTGTCCTTTTTACCTGATTGTTGTTTCTGTTGTTTAGTCAATAAGTTGTGACCAACTCTTTTTTCAACCCCATGGAACATGGCTTGCCAGGCTCCTCTGTCCATGGGATTCTCCAGGCAAGAATACTGGAGTGGGTTGCCATTTCCTTCTCCAGGGGATCTTCCTGACCCAGGGATCAAACCCACATCTCTTGCATTTCTTGCGTTGACAGGCAGAGATTTTACCACTGAGCCACCAGGGAAGTTTTTTTATCCGATTAGGATGGCAATATTATTTACGCTGGATTGGAGGGGAGAGACCTGACATTGGCAATCAGTGAGGAAGTTATAGTAGTTCACGTACACAAAGTTAAGCATGTGAATTTAGTGTCTGCTGGAATACAAATGAAAGCTTGATTTTGAGAGGTGACCGATGGACAATAACAGAGAAAGACAAGAAAATATTAATGACATCTCTCATTTTGGTTCCTAATTATTTGAAAGTGGGTGGTTGTAAAGGGGTTATATTTGAAAAGTAATGTAGTGTATTGCATTTTGGACTTCTTGAGTTTGAGATTATGGCTGGACATCCACATATGGAAGGTGGCTGTAGTTGGAAATATGAAACTAGAGTACTAGGGGGTTAGTAGTTTGAGCAAACCATGGACTTGAGTAAATCCACCAAAAAAATTAAATGCAAACAAAGAAGAGCCAGATACAGAGTCTTGTGGAGCTGCAACATAGTTTTGGATATTGCTGTAAAATAAATTCAAGGTGTGTAAGCTATAAAGTGAGCCGGAAGTCTTATATGGGAATTGAAGCCAGTAGGTATAAAAATAACATGTTTAATTGGTCGGCAGTAAAAGGAGAAACTTGTGCTACTTGAAAGAAGGGAAAAAAAGTCACATGAACAATAACATTAATGATAAATATAATAATCCTAGGAAAGATTTTATATAATGTAGCCATCAGATTATACTTGAGGTCATGCAGGAAAATGTAGAAAAAGTTATACAGTGAAAGAGGTTTAAGTACAGGAGAAAATTTTAATCTTTCTCTGAAATATATTAGTTCAGTTCAGTTCAGTTCAGTCGTTCAGTCATGTCTGACTCTTTGCAACCCCATGAATCGCAGCACACCAGGCCTCCCTGTCTATCACCATCTCCCGGAGTTCACTCAGACTCATGTCCATCGAGTCCGTGATGCCATCCAGCTATTTCATCCTCAGTTGTCCCCTTCTCCTCCTGCCCCCAATCCCTCCCAGCATCAGACTCTTTTCCAATGAGTCAACTCTTCGCATGAGGTGGCCAAAGTACTGGAGCTTCAGCTTCAGCATCATTCCTTCCAAAGAAATCCCAGGGCTGATCTCCTTCAGAATGGACTGGTTGGATCTCCTTGCAGTCCAAGGGACTCTCAAGAGTCTTCTCCAACACCACAGCTCAAAAGCATCAATTCTTCGGCGCTCAGCCTTCTTCACAGTCCAACTCTCACATCCATACATGACCACTGGAAAAACCATAGCCTTGACTAGACGGACCTTAGTCGGCAAAGTAATGTCTACTTTTGAATATACTATCTAGGTTGGTCATAACTTTTCTTCCAAGGAGTAAGCGTCTCTTAATTTCATGGCTGCAGTCACCATCTGCAGTGATTTTGGAGCCCCCCAAAATAAAGTCTGACACTGTTTCTACTGTTTCTCCATCTATTTCCCATGAAGTGATGGGACCGGATGCCATGATCTTCGTTTTCTGAATGTTGAGCTTTAAGTCAACTTTTTCACTCTCCTCTTTCACTTTCATCAAGAGGCTTTTCACTTTCTGCCATAAGGGTGGTGTCATCTGCATATCTGAAGTTATTGATATTTCTCCCGGCAATCTTGATTCCAGCTTGTGTTTCTTCAAGAAAATTAGAGATACCAAGGGAACATTTCATGCAAAGATGGTCTTGATAAAGGACAGAAATGGTATGGACCTAACAGAAGCAGAAGGTATTAAGAAGAGGTGGCAAGAATACAGGGAAGAACTGTACAAAAAAGATCTTCACGACCCAGATAATCATGATGATGTGATCACTAATCTAGAGCCAGACATCTTGGAATGTAAAGTCAAGTGGGCCTTAGAAAGCATCACTACGAACAAAGCTAGTGGAGGTGATGGAATTCCAGTTGAGCTGTTTCAAATCCTGAAAGATGATGCTGTGAAAGTGCTGCACTCAATATGCCAGCAAATTTGGAAAACTCAGCATTGGTCACAGGACTGGAAAAGGTCAGTTTTCATTCCAATCCTAAACAAAGGCAATGCCCAAGAATGCTCAAACTACTGCACAGTTGTACTCATCTCACATGCTAGTAAAGCAATGCTCAAAATTCTCCAAGCCAGGCTTCAGCAATAAAACGTGAACTCCCTGATGTTCAAGCTGGTTTTAGAAAAGACAGAGGAACCAGAGATCAAATTGCCAACATCTGCTGGATCATGGAAAAGCAAGAGAGTTCCAGAAAAACATCTATTTCTGCTTTATTGACTATGCCAAAGCCTTTGACTGTGTGGATCACAATAAACTGTGGAAAATTCTGAAAGAGATGGAATACCAGACCACCTAACCTTCCTCTTGAGAAATCTGTGTGCAGGTCAGGAAGCAGCAGTTAGAACTGGACATGAAACAACAGACTGGTTCCAAATGGGAAAAGGAGTACGTCAAGGCTGTATATTGTCACCTGCTTATTTAACTTATATGCAGAGTACATCATGAGAAATATATTAGTTAAACTGGCATAGATACATTAATCAAATTGTACAAAATATAGTTACCATAGAAGTTCAGATAAACTTAACTGGATATGGTCTAGTCTCAGAACAGTATGTTCAAGTCAGTGATACAGAATAAAATGTTCTTCAATATTAGTTAGCATTTAACATCCAAAAGCAAAGGAGCTGACAGTTGACAAATATGAACTAACTTCATGCTAAGAAATTTCAGGAGAGTCAAAATCCAGGGTTAATCTTTAAAGACTAGCTGGATGGTTTTATCAATATGGCTGACTGTTTGGACCTTCAATAAATGGCCTGTGTGTCTTTGAAGTTTATAAATCAAAGAGACTTTAATATGAGCTTCTTCGGAATAATTGGAAAACATACTTTTTTTTTTTTCATTTTTCTTTTCTCTTGGGTTGTTACTGAGCATTTTCATACTTCTCTCAGAGTAATAAAATTTAATCTAAAGTTCAAGGTAGATGTTTATATTTCATTAAAATCTTTAAGTTTAAGATAATATTTCTTGGAATAGTAATTTACATACGACTGAAAACTTTATAGGGGAAGAATCAGTTATATACTTTTCTTTTCTTTTTTTTAGGAGAGAAGGGTAGAAAGCCCTGAAAGTAACAAGTAGAAAATTATTTTTGTTTCTGATTAGGGAAAAGAAGATAAAAATGTATATTTCAAGGCATGATTTAAAAGACCTTCCTATTGCTTATGCTGAGGAGGACAGAGGGAAGAATGGAGGAGCTAGGGGATTGAAGTTAGAAACAAGGAAATGATGCTTGGAAATGGGGTCATCCTGCAGGAGACCAGTGCAAAGATCAGAGTGCCTGGATGAAAGCAGAGAAGGGCTGGCAAGGAAGAAAGAGATAGGATGTAGAGAAAGTCTGCAGGAGCCCCCTGAACTGGTCTGACAGTGTTCTTTTCTGCAGAGCTGCCTCTGAAGTCCCAAGGCCTTGTCCTTATCACTACCCCTCCGTAGAGTTAAAGACCCACTGTTTTGAAGCCACTATCTCTCTCTAGCTGCCAAAGAAACATTTTTTTTTCTTGCAGTAGAAATATTTCTCTTAAACATGGCATCATTTTCTTTCTCTGAAAACCTTTCTAATTATTCTTATTTTTTATTTTATTTTTTATTATTTTACTCTCCAATCCAAAAAGTATGTGCAGAAAAGAATGATTTCCAGAGAAACCTATAATTTGAAAAGATACATGCACCTCAATGTTCATAGCAGCATTATTTACCATAGCCAAGACATGGGAACAATCTAAATGTCCATCAATGAATGGGTAAGGAACATATGATACATATATACGATGGAATATTACTCAGCCATAAAAAGAATGAAATAATGCCATTTTGCAGCAACATGAATGGATCTAGAGACTGTCATAGAGTGAAGTAAGTCGGAAAGACAAATACCCTGTGATATCACTTATTTTTGGAATCTAGCACATGACACAAATGAACCTATGTACTAATCAGAAACAAACTTACAGGTATAGACAGCAGACTTGTAGGTGCCAAGGGGGAAGGAGGGTGGGGAGGGAAGGATTGGGGATTTGGGACTAGCAAATGCAAACTCCTATATATAGGATAAATAAACACCAAGGTCCTTTGCATACCACAAGGAGCTATATTCAATATCTTGTGATAAACCATAATGAAAAAGAAATGAAGAAGCATACATGTATGTATAACTTTGCTATACAGCAGTAATTAACACAGCATTGTGAATCAACTATTCCTCAGTAAAATTAAAATAGAATGATTTCATTGATCTCTGTAAATATTCAGAAGAATCTTCATGTTCTGCTGGGAAGATGATCTGGGTAAGACTGTGCCAGATATCTGGGGCATATGTGCTATTCTTCCGGCTCTGGAATATTCTCAAGTGCATCAAGGATCTGAGATTTGCTGCCCAGTGGAGTTTCAATAGGGTCATGAATCAGTAGGGAAAGGCGTTTTCTACCATCTGTGGAAATCTGCAGACAACTTTCTTACTTGGCTTTAGTCATCCATTATCCTCACTATGAAGAGTTTGGCTTGCTTTGGATGAATAGTATATTTTGGAAAAATTAACCAACTGGAGAGGAAGGATAGTGGAATGGTTATGGGCTTGGACTCTGGAGCCAGAATGACTGGATTTATATCCCAGAGCCACCACCAACCAGCTGGGTGACCTTGGTCAAGGGCTGGGTCTTTCTTTGCCTCATTTCCTTATCCATTAAGTAGAAATGATAGTAATGTGATGGTATCTATCGCATAAAGTGATATGCCATGATTTACTAAAACAATAATAGTAATAATGCCTATAGGTTGTTTTACTGTTTAAACGAGTTGGTATATGCAAGGGATTTAGAATAGGATGTACCCGGCAAATATGAAGTACTTTGTGATTTAGTTGTTTTTGTTATTAATTAAAAAAAATGTTGGGAGTATAGTTGATTTACAATGTTGTATTAGTTTCTGCTGTATAGCCAAGTGAATCAGTTATACATATATCCACTCTTTTTTAGATTATTTTCCCATATAGGTCACTGCAGAGTGTTGAGAAGAGTTCCCTGTGCTATTCAATAGGTCCTTATTAGTCATCCATTATACAGCAGTATGTATATGTCATTCACAGTCTTTCAATTTATGTTGTTATTATATTATTAAACAATGAATTCAGTGTCAGAGACATCCTGTGTATAATATGTAGGTTATGGTTTGAGGTCAAAATTGTCTTATAAAGCATCTTCTCCCTAATGTTTCATTTGTTTTTTTATAGAAGCAAAATCATGCTTTTCCCATGGAAAAATGACAATAATGTTGTTTACCTACTATCTGGGTATTATGTCCCCTATTTTTGTTCTAGTGCCAAAATAAAATGAAAATCTTTGACTAACTGTTTCAATTATAGTTCAGTTGACTTAGTTCAGTGTGTTGTTGTTGGCTGCAAGTTTTTCTTTTTTTAATGATATTGTGATGAGTCACTTGCTAATTTTTTTTTTTGAAGAAGAATTTCCATATTAGAATGAGAACACAAAACTTGTTGGCTGATAAGGAACTCAGAATTATAAAAAACATCAATGATAGAAACACCTGAAAGGAATTGTTTATAATCTGAGTGGGTAACCTATCCCTTCTCCAGGGGATCTTCCCAATCCAGGAATCGAGATCCAGGAAATGAACCAAGGTCTTCTGCATTGCAGGCAAACTCTTTACCAGCTGAGCTACCAGGGCAGCCCAAGAAAATTCCAAGGATTGCCAATTTGCCTGAAAAGGACCTTGAAGTTTGGATTTCTTTTTCATTATTCATAGTATATTTCTAGGGGTAGAAATTCATAGATGCATTGTTCATTTATTTAATTTACTATAAAACTTGTATTGAGTGTCTCTTTCAGGTAAGGCAAACCACTGCATTAGGTGCTAGAAGTGCAAGATAAATGAGACATAAATCTAGTCCTTTAGCCATTTTGTGTTAGGGATAAGAAGACATATGGATAACCATAATATATAACATAATTTCCTAAATGGCCTATCAAAAAGATAAGAGAAATGCCATAAAGATTTAAGCAGCAAAGTTAACTTGATGAGTTAGCAAAATTTTCATGAATTAATTGATATTTGAGCTAGATATTGAAGAACAGGTAAAATTTTGACAGTAAGAGAATTGGCAATGGGGAGTTTTGGCTAAGAGAATAGTATGAGTAAATATGGAGAGATGGGAAAGAGTGCAAGATATTTTTAGAGAGAAAAGAGTTTGGTGAACAAGGTGTAGGGTGTGGATCTTCCTGACCCAGGAAGAACCAGTGTCTCCTGCATTCCCTGAGCTATCAGGGAAGCATAGGGTGCAAACTTTCCACAATAAACACATATTATGTGCCTTGGACCTGCTCTAAGCCCTGGAGATATAGAACTGAACAATAGACTAGGTGTTCAAATTCATTAGAGCATGTGTATTGGCGGGTGGAGATACATAAGTGAAGAAATAAAATAATCTAGTAGTGAAAGATGTTATAAAACAAAAGTAAATGACAAGTGACAGGACTTGGAGAAGTTACTTTAGAGTGGGTGTGACACAGAAGACTTTGAAGAGGTAAAATTTGATGTGAGACCGAATAATGAGAAGGATCCAGGTTTTTGAAGGCCCAGGAAAGGGAACTGCCAAGGCTAGAGATAAAACAAGCTTGTTTGATGAACAAAAATGCCAGTGTGGCTGGAGAGTCATGACCAGTGGGGACAATGATATGAGATGCAGTCAGAGAGACAGAGAAACTCTCATAGGATCTTAAAGATTATGGAAGCGAGTTTTAGTTTTATTTCAAATGCAATGGGACACCAAGGAGATCAATTGGACTTCAAGGAGATCAAACCAGTCAATCCAAAAGGAAGTTAGTCCTGAATATTCATTGGAAGGATTGATACTGAAGCTGAAACTCCAATACTTTGGCCACTTGATGCGAAGAACTGACTGGGAAAAGACCCTGATGCTGGGAAAGATTGAGGGCAGGAGGAGAAGGGGACGACAGAGGATGAGATGGTTGAATGGCATCACTGACTCGATGGACATGAGTTTGAACAAGCTCCGGGAGTTGGTGATGGATGGGGAAGCCTGGTGTGCTGCCATCCATGGGGTTGCAGAGTCAGACATAGCTGAGTGACTGAACTGAACTGAATGGGACACCACTGGATAATTTCATGTTGAGGAATGATGTTGTCTGAATTATATTTTAGAAACAACTAAGGCTGCTGTGTAAAGAGTGGAGTATGGAGGGACAAGAGAGAAATTTAGGGAGATCTCTTAGAGTTTATTGCAGTCAACAGGCAGCAGATGATGCTACCTAAAACTAGAGTAGTAGCACAGAGATGAGAGCTCATTCTGGAAAGACAGGGAGTCATAGTGTGAAAGCCTTCAACATTCCCCCAGTCTGAAGATTTGGAGTTGATTCTGGAGGCAGAAAGGAGAATAAAATTATGTACACATTTAGACTTTTTTGAGTGTCTACACTTTGGTTTATTTTTCCTGTTGAAGATGCATTAAAAAAACAGTGATTACTACATCATATAATAACTACTTCTGTGGTACTTTAGTGATTCGACAAGTCTTAAAAAAGTTGTCCACTTTATAACTGTCATAGAATCAGATTTCCTTTTCTCTTGGGAACATGTTCAGGAAGACAGAATAGAGACATAGCTTTGGTTTCATTTTTGTTTTTAATCCTGATGAGTTCATATTATACTATGAAAAGTGATCGGTAGTAACAGAGTTTTGCTGATCTCATAGATGTGCTAGTCTGAGGAATCTGCAAGTTCTAAGGCAGCAACTCAGATGTTTAAAAGACTGGACAGGAAATGTAACTGATCTAAGTAGGGAGCTGTGTGGAATGGGAGAAACTAAAAAGCTTGCTTCATCTAAAACGGATCAATGATTCCTCAGTTGTGGCAATGTGGTTATTATAATTTTTAAGGGAAGAATCTGGAAAGTCCCTGATTTTTCAAAGATGACAACTAATTAAAAGAAATTAGCACATTGTGCAGGCAAAGGTAAAATGTGTTTGTGGACTTGTTTTGGCCTAGGTCATGACTTTGCAAGCTCTGAAATGAAGTCTTTTCTAGCTACCCATAGAAAGGCTTTACTGCTTCTATGAGGGAGCAAGAAACAAAGCTCAGCTCCTTGAAAACTTGGACCCAGTGGGAAAGGAGCAGAGGCAGAAAAGCCTGTGAGAGTTGTGGGAGAGGCTGAGCAGGAAGAGGAGGCAGAATGGAAGAATAATATACAGTGAGGTGGATGGTGTGGTCTGATAAAGACAGGGTGGAAGAAGCAAAGAAGCATTTGGAATACGACCATCTGGACCCCATGAGTGTTTGTGGTCACCTGATAATAGAAGTGTTTCTTTCTGGTAACAGACTATGCCTTCATGTCCTTCCAGACACTGCAGGTCCATTTAAGGGATTATATAACCTTTAAGTGATTTTGGTCCTTAGAATCTGTGGCTTCATTTTGGGAAATTATAGATACAAGCTTATTTTCGACTCTTAAAAAAATTAGTTTCCTAGTTAAAATCTCTTCTTTGGTTAAACCAGAATTTACAACTGGACTTCTTACCCATGTGGTTGAGTCACTCCAATTCTTAGCGATTTTTCCCATCAACTGAGTATACAACCATGATTATAGATAATATTTAAGAAATCAGTCAGTCAGGTATTCTTTTGCAGCCTCTTAGCATTGTTGTAATATTTGGCAACAATGAGTTAATATTTTTTCCTATGTATTTATCTTCCTGAATACTGAGTAATTTTGAAGTTTGAAGATCCTAGCTTATTCTTTTAGTGTTCATCAGAGGGTTTAACATCATGCCTTTAATACCCTGTAGGTATGCTCCCCCTAAAAATGTGTCCTCTTTGCAAGATAACAGACTCCTGAATTGAGGAGAAAAGATAGCCAACTATATTGTCTATGTGAGATTTAAAAAAATTTTTTATTCCCCCTCGCCCTCGCACCGTATTGAGATTGATTTTTTAAAAAATGTAATTGACAGCTATTTTGTTGTTGCTTCTCTTCCTCATTTTCCTGATGGTTGGATAACATCACCGACTCAAGGGACATGAACTTGGGCAAACTCTGGGAGATGGTCACAAAGAGTTGGACACAATTTAGCCATTGAACCACAACAACAAATTTTGTCATTGTACAGGCATTGCTTCTGTGTTATGGAGCCAAAGAAAACCTCTGTCCAAAGCAGAGGATGGTAACAGTTTATAAATCTGAAATTTACCCAAACCATTTAATTAGCAAGCACTTAATAAGCATTCTTTCCAATCCCTAATCTTCAGAATTGTAACTGCTTTGTGACTTAGTGTCTACCATGGTTGCGGCTTCACCATTTGAATCAGGGATCCTAAGAGAAAGGCATAGCCAAGGAAATCTGTAGTTGCAGAACTCATTAGAGAAAAGATATTGTCTTTCTTTACTGCTCTATGGTGCTGTAGGAACTGCCTACAGTCTGGTTAAAGAAGCAATAACAAACCCTAGTGAATATCGGAAACTAAATATCTATATGATATTGAGAACAATGCCAGAAAAAAATTCTTTAAAAATAAGAGGCAATACGTCAGGTACTACTTTGTTGAAGGGTTTTGTTTGTTTGTTCTAAATCATTTACTTCAGAATATCAAATATTCCTTGGGAGGGCAATGGAGAAAGAAAGCTTCTAGGAGACCAGATGAGTAATGGTACAGAGGAGCAGAGGGTTGTGAACTTGTAAGGATTGTGGTTTGACCCGAATGGCAGGAGGAGAAGATTTGTGCCTGAGCATGCTGGGGACAAAAGGTGGAGAAATGTGGAAGTCTTCTGCTTCTGTTAGGTCCACACCATTTCTGTCCTTTATTGAGCACATCTTTGCATGAAATGTTCTTTCGTATCTCTAATTTTCTTGAAGAGATTTCTAGTCTTTCCCATTCTATTGTTTTCCTCTATTTCTTTGCACTGAACACTGAGGAAAACTTTCTTATATCTCCTTGCTATTCTTTGGAACTCTGCATTCTCCTTTGCCTTTAGCTTCTCTTCTTTTCTCAGATACCTGCAAGGCCTCCTCAGACAGACATCTTTCTTTCTTGCATTTCTTTTTCTTGGAGATGGTCTTGATCCCTGTCTCCTGTACAATGTCATGAACCTCTGTGCATAGTTCTTCAGGCACTCTGTCTATCAGATCTAATCCCTTGAATCTATTTCTCACTTCCACTGTATAATCATAAGGCATTTGATTTAGGTCATACCCGAATGGTCTAGTGGTTTTCTCTACTTTCTTCAATTAAGTCTGAATTTGTCAATAAGGTGTTCATGATCTGAGCCACAGTCAGCTCCTGGTCTTGTTTTTGCTGACTGTATAGAGCTTCTCCATATTTGGCTGCAAAGAATATAATCAATCTGATTTTGGTGTTGACCATCTGGTGATGTCCATGTGTAGAGTCTTCTCTTGTGTTGTTGGAAGAGGATGTTTACTACGAGCAGTATGTTCTCTTGGAAAAACTCTATTAGCCATTGCCCTGTTTCATTCTGTACTCCAAGGCCAAATTTGTCTGTTACTCCAGGTGTTTCTTGACTTCCTACTTTTGCATTCCAGAAGATATTAAGCAGAAGATATTAAGCAGAGGTGGCAAGATTACACAGAAGAATTATACAAAAAGATCTTCATGATCCAGATAATCATGATGATGTGATCACTCACCTAGAGCCAGAAATTCTGGAATGTGAAGTCAAGTGGGCCTTAGGAAGCATCACTATGAACAAAGCTAGTGGAGGCGATAGAATTCCGGTTGATCTATTTCAAACACATCTTTCAAAAAAGATGATGCTGTGACAGTGCTGCACTCAATATGCCAGCAAATTTGGAAAACTCAGCAGTGGCCACAGGGCTGGAAAAGGTCAGTTTTCATTCCAATCCTAAAGAAAGGCAATGCCAAAGAATGATTAAACCACCGCACAATTGCACTCAATTCACACACTAGCAAAGTAATGCTCAAAATTCTGCAAGCCAGGCTTCAAGAGTTTGTGAACCATGAACTTCAGATGTTCAACCTGGTTTTAGAAAAGGCAGAGGAACCAGAGATCAAATTGCCAACATCCGTTGGATCATCAAAAAAGCAATAGAGTTCTAGAAAAACATCTATTTCTGCTTTATTGACTATGCCAAAGCCTTTGACTGTGTGGATCACAATAAACAGTGGAAAATTCTGAAAAAGATAGGAATACAAGACCACCTGACCTGCCTCTTGAGAAACCTATATGCAGGTCAGGAAGCAACAGTTAGAACTGGACATGGAACAACAGACTGGTTCCAAATAGGAAAAGGAGTACATCAAGGCTGTATATTGTCACCCTGCTTATTTAACTTCTGTGCAGAGTACATCATGAGAAATGCTGCGCTGGATGAAGCACAAGCTGGAATCAAGATTGCTGGGAGAAATATCCATAACCTCAGATATGCAGATGACACCTCCCTTATGGCAGAAAGCGAAGAAAAACTAAAGAGCCTCTTGATGAAAGTGAAAGAGGAGTGTGAAAAAGTTATCTTTAAACTCAACATTCAGAAAACTGAGATCATGGCATCTGGTCCCACCACTTCATGGCAAATAGACGGGGAAACAATGGAAACAGTGGCAGGCTTTATTTTTTGGGGGGCTCCAAAATCACTGCAGATGGTGACTGCAGCCATGAAATTAAAAGACACTTGCTCCTTGGAAGAAAAGCTATGACAAACCTAGACAGCATATTAAAAAGCAGAGACATTACTTTGCCAACAAAGGTCCGTCTAGTCAAGGCTTTGGTTTTTCCAGTAGTCAGGTATGGGTCTGAGAGTTGGACTATAAAGAAAGCTGAGTGCCAAAGAATTGATGCTTTTGAACTGTGATGTTGGAGAAGACTCTTGAGGGTCCCTTGGACCTCAAGGAAATCTAACCTGTCCATCCTAAAGGAATATTCATTGGCAGGAATGATCAGCTCAGTTCAGTCGTTCAGTCGTGTTCAACTCTTTGCAATCCCATGAATCGCAGCACGCCAGGGCTCCCTGTCCATCACCATCTCCCGGAGTTCACTTAGACTCACATCCATCGAGTCTGTGATGCCATCCAGCCATCTCATTCTGCCCCCAATCCCTCCCAGCATCAGAGTCTTTTCCAATGAGTCAACTCTTCGCATGAGGTGGCCAAAAAACTCCAATACTTTGGTCACCTGATGCAAAGAGCTGACTCATTTGAAAAGACTTGAAGCTGGGAAAGATTGAGGGCAGGAGGAGAAGGGGACGACTGAGGATGAGATGGCTGGATGGCATCACCGACTTAATGGATATGAGTTTGAGTAAACTACACTAGTTGATGATGGACAGGGAAGCCTGGCATGCTGCAGTTCATGGGATTGCAAAGAGTCGGACACGACTGAGCTACTGAACTGAACTGAACTGAACTGAACTGAATGTGGTAGTCACAAGTGAAATAGAACTATATCCTCTTCTTCAGAGTATACTAGTGTGTCTGCTTCTTGGATAGATGAAAACTTCTAAATAAAACCATGTTTTTTTTTTTCATATCAAGACCATAAATGCTTAATATTCTAGCAACTTTTTGTAACCTCAATGAACCCCATTATAAATGTTGAATCTGGTAAGTGTGGGATTCAGTTGTGTACGTGGTCCATGGTAAAGAATCTGCCTGCAATGCAAGAGATACTGGTTCAATCCCTGGGTCAGGAGGATCCCCTGGAGAAGGATATGGCAACCCACTCCAGTACTCTTGCCTGGGGAATCCTATGGAGAGAGGAGCCTGGTGGGCTACTGTCAGTGGGGAAAGCAAAGAGTCAGACACAACTGAGTGACTAGCAAACAACAGCAGCCGTGTATGGTTTTGAGAAAGTTTGGGTCTGGTTCTGTATGTAATGAGGAGTCTTTGAAAATTTTGAGAAAGGAAGTCATACAATCAAAGCCATGCTTCCTGAAGATAACACAGGCAATGGTATGAAAGAGAACAAATGAGAGAGAGGAAAATCCAAGGCAAGGAGAACCATCAGAAGTTGTCAGAAAATCTAGGTGAGGGGGCCAGAGCCTGAACCAAAGGATAGAGGCTGTGAAAGTAGAACAGAGAAATAAACTTAGATTCAGCACCGTTTCAATGTAGAGAATGCAGAAAATGGAAGCAAGGGCCTGGAGTTAGTTACCTGCCAAACACAGGTTACTTAAAAACTTTTAAAGTATGTGATTCAGTAGGCTGCCTCAGTCCTGTTTCTCTCCTGTTGATGAAGTCTAGCATGAAATGTTAGCCTTCAGAAACAAAAGCTGGATTAAGCCAACAGCTTGATATTCCCCCCGAATTATTGTAGCTGATGAAAACTTTTGAGGAGCCTTGAATGCAGGAGCCATTCATATAAAAGATGAGGGACTCCAAAGACAGGCTTAGGGGTTAGTGAATGCAGTCACTCCTGCCAAGATTGTCAGGTAAGGAATGAACGTGTCCGCTATGCCTCAGAGATTTTGCTTAATGATTTGAAGGTGTCTTCAATATGACAGGTTTATGCAGCTAGATTCAGTTGTTTCTTCAGAGCGTCTGCCTTGTTGAAGACTGGTAATAATGAGGAATATGCTGTCTGGTTTGAAACATCCTATTTTTTTATTTGAAAAGTCTGTATGGAATCAATAAAGTATTCTTCACAATAAATTATTTTTTCTAGTAAAGAAATACTTTGGCTATAATCTTCAATGTCATGCTTATATGAACCGAAAGAAAACATTCATAGCAAATGTATGCCATAATCTTGTCAAATTGAGATTGGTTTCCAAAACAATCAATATAAAGAAACCTGTGTCTTTACCAAGGATTTCATGTTTGTTCATGAAATAACAAAATTTCAAGAAAGTACCTTCTGACAGCCTTTGAAGGTTGTGTAAAATATTCAGTACCCACAGGTGAGCTCCTAGTTAAAGGAATTGCCATACATGTCAACAGCCAAGACATCAAAACAATGCCAATTACCTATGGAGAGTGAGAATCCAATGATGCCAAAAAAAGGAAGTATGCAATCTACTACTGACAAGGTGGTTTTGAAGAAAAGGATGGATGTATGAGAAGCAATATGGAAGACTTCTAAAACGTATGCTTTAGCAAAGTAGCAGGCATTGTCTAGCAGACAGAGAACAGTATCTATTTCTGAGTCTTTGGTGTCTGCAACCTGAAATAAGGATGAGGCTGCTCTTGGACTGAATATTGGGTAGACTGTGGAGGAGGAATTGGCATAAAACTGGTGAAAATCAATATTCATTAGATAAAAGATGTTTTATTATCAGATAAGCAACAAGAATTAATTCATTTCAAATGATGTTTATTGAACACTTGCTTTGTAAAATATTAAAATAATACAAAAATTTAAAAGAACAAATGTACTTTCCAAGAGTCACCAGTAATAACTAAATCATTATTGATTAGAGGTGGGCTTATCCTTTGGTAAAATTGGGATGGGGTAGCTTTTAATGTCCTTTGTTTCATGCTTTGCTCCTCTTCTTCTTTCTCCTCTTTCAGTTCCTTCCTTTTCTTCTGCATCTGCTCCTGCCTGCTTTTCTAGATGCTTCCTGTTCTAGAGGAACGTAAGAAAAAAGCTAATTCACCCTGTGGCAGTGGTTCTCAACCACAGCTCTTGTGAATTATCACGAGGGTGGGTAGGAGAATGCTCCCGGAGATTCTGACTTCATTTTTCTTCGATAGGATCTGGGCATTTACAACTTTGATTCAAAAATTTTAAGTTGCCATCTAAAATGTTTCAACATAAGTTTAACTGGCTTCAATAATGTACTTTTCTACATACTAAAAATGCTGATATTTTAAAGCAAATAAATAATTACATGAGTCCATCATAGGGGATTTGATACCTGTCTACCATTATCCAATTAAGGAATATATGAATAAACCCTTATTTAGTCCTTGGACATTTCACATTATTTCTTTTCCTCCTTGAACTCCTACTTTCATTTGATTTCTCTGACAGAATTTTAGATTTATTGATCATTTCATCACATTTCTCTGCAACAAGAACATGTTTACCAATTGGAATTTATCATTAAAAGGTTTTCCATAAAGCTCCAAGTTAATATTACTCTCCAAGCTGCATTATCATTAAAAGTACTATTAGCATGAATTTGACACATTTTGATAATTATTAAACTTAATAGGTGTAATTTTATTGGAAATGAAATTTTAATGAGATAATGGGGCTTTAAAAATAAATTAGTTTACTGTTCTTTAATGTATAATTCCTAGTGGTAAAATAAAACAGGGTTCAGCATCAATAACACCCCATTTTTCATTTGTAATAGGTGCATAAGCTGACAAACTTCGTTCACATAAATAGACTAGCTTTGTTAGGGGAAGCACACTGATTGAAACCGCCCACCCTGGCCAGGCACCAAGTAAACATTTGCATGAGTTGTTTTATGACAGGAGATCCTGATAAGGAATATGGAACTAATAAACCACCACCAACCGGAAGAGTTCGGGAAAGGTCGAAAGGAGACACCTCGAGTCTGTCCACTTCCGAGACTCCCTCTCACTAGCATCCATCTTGGCTGAGTGATGTGTGTGCCACCAGGAAAGACTCTGAATTAAAATGATTGGCCAAAGATCACCTGGAAACTAATCCCATCACCATAATGCGGCAGAGCTGTTCTCTTGGGTTCGCTTACCCTACTGCTCTCCACCTGGGTGCCTTTCCCAATAAAATCTCTTGTTTTGTCAGCACATGTCTCCTCA
The DNA here is from genome assembly GCF_016772045.2 of Ovis aries. Classification (NCBI taxonomy): domain Eukaryota; kingdom Metazoa; phylum Chordata; class Mammalia; order Artiodactyla; family Bovidae; genus Ovis; species Ovis aries. Next base: position 194,076,176 of record NC_056055.1, read on the forward strand.
GAAGAGCCTGCTCTTGGGGCCCTGTAAGGGGGCTTCCCCCTTTCTACAACAACATTGTTAGCACAATTTCACTTAATTTTTTAAAAAGCTTCTTTTGAATTGTGTGCAAAAATATTTAGTGATTTCTCCTTAAAAGCATTGACAAATATCAGTGGGAAACTGGGTTTGCTTCTTTTAGTTTTGTTCAGTTGAGTCGCTCAGTCGTGTCCGACTCTGCGACCCCATGAATCGAAGCACGCCAGGCCTCCCTGTCCATCACCATCTCCCGGAGTTCACTCAGACTCACGTCCATTGAGTCAGTGATGCCATCCAGCCATCTCATCCTCTGTCATCACCTTCTCCTCCTGCCCCCAATCCCTCCCAGCATCAGAGTCCTTTCCAATGAGTCAACTCTTTGCATGAGGTGGCCAAAGTACTGGAGTTTCAGCTTTAGCATCATTCCTTCCAAAGAAATCCCAGGGCTGATCTCCTTCAGACATTACTTTTCCAACAAAGGTCCGTCTAGTCAAGGCTATGGTTTTTCCAGTGGTCAAGTATGGATGTGAGAGTTGGACTGTGAAGAAAGCTGAGCACCAAAGAATTGATGCTTTTGAACTGTGGTGTTGGAGAAGACTCTTGAGAGTCCCTTGGACTGCAAGGAGATCCAACCAGTCCATTCTGAAGGAGATCAGTTTTGTTAGAAACAGAAAAACTCCCTGAGTATTTTTTTCTGAAAGAATTTATCTGTTCATCAAACCACTCACTTCCTCAACACCAACACCAAATGGATCCTCTATTAGATATCCCCCAAGTGCCAACCCAGGAAATGTACCACTGTAATATTTGTATGTTTTTAATTAATTAATTTTAAAGTGGTTGGAGAACTATTACTAAAAGAGAAGTGAAAACTCAGAACTAGGTTAACATCTTTAATTTTTATTTTTGGTTGCTGGGTCTTCATTGCTGCGCGTGGGCTTTCTCTAGCTGTAGTGAGAGGGGACTACTCTTTGTTGCTATGCATTGCAGTGGTGTCTTCTGTTGTGGAGTATGGGCTTTAGGCATGCAGGCTCCAGAGCAAAGGCTCAGTGGTTGTGATGCACAGGCTTAGTTGCCTGGAGGCATGTGGAATCTTTGAGGACCAGGGATCTCCTGCAGTGGCAGGCAGATTGTTTACCACTGGATCACCAGGGGCGCTTAACATCTTAACTGCACTTGATCTTGAGCAAGTGAATTGGTTTTTAGGAAAGAGAAGAAATGAAAATTGGAGATCTTAGAGAGTCTTTTCTCCTTTCCAGGTTATGTATATTTAATATGATAGTCCTCTCATGAGTATATTTACATAATAAGATACTTAAGGAAAATGTGGTTAATTTGAAGCCATTAATTCTTGGAGGTAATAAAGAAGTTGTGGATTGGAATGTCTTTTCATCAGAATCTCTCAGATCCTCTGACACTGCAACCACAAATTCTACCTATTTCTTTTTGATTTACTTGGTTGGTATTTTTAAAAAAATTCATGCGTTCAAATGAAGTAGTTTCACCACATCAAAGATGTAAACTATCAGTGCTATTTAATATAAATATAGTGAAAACTACATGTAATTTTACATGATCTAGTAGATGCACATAAAAGGAGAAAGTTGAAATTAATTACTAATTTATTTAACTCAGTATATCACAGTGCTATCATTTTATCATGCTACTGATATGAAAATTGTTAATGGTATATTTTACATTCTTATTTTTATACTAAGTCTTTGAAACACAATGTCTGTTTCATACTTATGGCACATTTCAATTAGCCCTATTCACATGTCATGTGCTCAATATCTACATGTTCCTTGTAGATACCCTGTGGGCAGCATGGCTATAGATAGTTGGAAAGTAATCTCTGTATGTTCTCTAATACTGTTTTGGGGATGTAAAACCAGTTCTTCAAAAGTAGGAAGAAATGCAATCCCACTAATTTGCATTTTGCTAAACGACATTCTTTACCGCACATCACACTCCCTGTGAAATCTGGCACTTTACTGAAGTCCTAATTAACTACAATTTTTGCAGTGTGTATCACTTCTTGGCAAATGTGCATAGTATAGTACTTGTCACACTCCTGAATTACATTTGAAGTAGAATAATCAAGTCTATTTTTCATTAGAAAACTGATTTCCTCCAGTTTTTCTCTATTGTATTGTTTCCCTCTAAACTGTAAAAATCAATAATTTTAGATGCTTCTCAAGCAATAGGCTCAGTCTGAGTTGAGATCTACATCTATGGGGGTTGGGTCCCTTTTGCTCCTATTTTTCTTCCTCTCTCTTTCCTTTTTTTTTTTTTTTCTATTTTCATTCATCACCTCTGCTCTCCTCTATTCCCTTTCTGCCATCAGAAGCTCAATTTTAGCACAGGCCCCCACATGCCCAGTTCCACTGGACAAGTAATGATCTGTTTTCTGGGGCATGCCAGTGACCTTAGCATGAACCAGAATCATTTGAAGTGCTTGTTACAACCCAGAATTCTGAATTCTAACTCTGGAGCTTGATTCAGTAGGTCTGGGGTGGGGCCTGAGAATCTGTATTTTTAACAAGAAAGATCCCATGTGATGTTGCTGCTGCTGTTCTGAGGGTCACACTTTAAGAAGCACTGTGGGGTGTATGTATGTGATTCATTTTGGTCAATAACTGTAAGGAATACTGGGAAAGTTTGTCCTTCCTGATGAGAAATCATCCAGGCAAAAAAAGCATTTTTTTTTTTTCTCCACCCACCCCTTCTCCTTGCTTCCTTCGTTGGATGCGGTCATGTAAAGTCAAAGTTGTCGGAGCTGTTGCAGCCATCCTTTAACAATGAAAGGGAACCAAGAAAATTTTAGAGATGCCTTCTACATTCTGACGTTATGAAGCTCCTGAAAGAACTAATTCCATGATCTTGTGCGTAAAATAATCCTAAAAGTCTTTATTTTCAGGCCACAATCTGTCTTGATTTCTGTCGTTTGCAGCCGAAGCATTCACCACAGATACAGTGATGACTTCTTTCAAACCCAAACCATGCCATCAGCTGCATACTAACGAAATGGTATGGCATGGAGTGGTAACATAGATTCAAAATGATGTCATCAAAGAATTGTGGTACTTTTCCGTTTTTTTTTTTTTTTTTTTTGGTAAACATGTCTCTTGTGGTTATGGTATCTCAGAGCTGGAGTTAGAGGAAGCTTTGTGGTCTGTTTCTATATGTAAGTTGGATCTCAACAAGCTGAAATGCAGTAGTTAGAGTGTTGTTTCATGGCTCAAGTATGGGAGATAGCCTAATCAAATTAGCTAAGAAGACTAAAGAGAGTGTATGATGTCCAGGACTTTCTGGTGTGAGGGGAAGATGACTAATTCTGGGTAATTTCAGAGAAAAGAACTGGTACAAATGGGTCGAATTTATAAAAAGACATTTTAGCTCTCTATAAGGAGACAAATTTTCCAACACCTGGAGCATGTGTATAAAGAGACCTTTACTGTGAAGTGATGAGGTCTTTGTTACTTAACTGTTCTTTGAGAGGTTGAGAAACCACTTGCAGTCCTGTGGTTTACCTTTCAGCAAAAGCATCACAACAAGCTGAAAATTTCCCATAACATGCATTAGGTTTAATCATACAAAACTGCTGCTATTCAATCATTTTTGAATTATAAACAGTGTCAATTTCATATGATTCTATCTGCTGGAAATAGAGTGATGTCATGGGGTAGAATGTGAAGTCTATTTGAGGTCACTGATTGGAATGGCAACTTTAAGCCACTGACCTTCATCTTCACGTAGGCAGTTTGGTTTGTGTAAACCACTAAGTTTTATTCAGTTTCTGAAATCTACTAAGAACATTTGATAAAAAGAGTTACTGACCTAACCAAGAATGACTCTTGCTCTAAATAGCCCAAAGGGTTTTTTGTTTTTTATAGGACAATGGCAGAACGTGAAGAGGAACTAAAAAGCCTCTTGATGAGAGTGAAAGAGGAGAGTGAAAAAGTTGGCTTAAAGCTCAACATTCAGAAAACGAAGATCATGGCATCTGGTCCCATCACTTCATGGGAGATAGATGGGGAAACAGTGGAAACAGTGTCAGACTTTATTTTTGGGGCTCCAAAATCACTGCAGATGGTGATTGCAGCTATGAAATTAAGAGACGCTTACTCCTTGGAAGAAAAGTTATGACCAACCTACATAGCATGTTCAAAAGCAGAGACATTACTTTGCCAACCAAGGTCCGTCTAGTCAAGGCTATGGTTTTCCAGTGGTCATGTATGGATGTGAGAGTTGGACTGTGAAAAGGCTGAGCACTGAAGAATTGATGCTTTTGAGCTGTGGTGTTGGGGAAGACTCTTGAGAGTCCCTTGGACTACAAGGAGATCCAACCAATCCATTCTGAAGGAGATCAGCCCTGGGATTTCTTTGGAAGGAATGATGCTAAAGCTGAACCTCCAGTACTTTGGCCACCTCATGCAAAGAGTTGACTCATTGGAAAAGACTCTGATGCTGGGAGGGATTGGGGGCAGGAGGAAAAGGGGACGACAGAGGATGAGATGTCTGGATGGCATCACGGACTCGATGGACGTGAGTCTGAGTGAACTCTGGGAGTTGGTGATGGACAGGGAGGCCTGGTGTGCTGCGATTCATGGGGTCACAAAGAGTCAGACACGACTGAGAGACTGAACTGAACTGAACTGAAGGAAGGTGGTACCAGCTTAGAAGCAGGGTTTTATCTCCAGAATATCCCAGACTTTTACAAGAAGTCACTTCATTTTGAATGTATGTCACTTCATTGGGAAATTAACTTCATAAATTTGCAATCTGAGAAGTAGCAGCTTTTTTATGAGCTCTGTATTTACTTTTTTAAGTATCTAAAAGATCTGAATTAAAGTATTTTGGAATATTATTCTGTTTTATTCATAATGTTTAACATTTTGTACATTGTCATTATTGCATAACGTTCTTGATCTCTGGCTTTATGGATTTTAAAGTGGAAATATTTTCAGTTTCTTAAACTGTTACCTTGATATTTTTAGTTGTCTTTAGTTGCCTTTTTAGGTTCTCCTGATACAGACACCACTCTGTTTCCTTTTCTCTCACTCTTGCTGGAGCTACTCCTACTCCCTCCTCAGATCTCAGAAGAGAAGTGTTTCATGACTTCTCCTGAACTAGCTTAGGCATACCTGCAATGATCTCTCAGAACAATATGTACTTCCCACGTCATAGTACTTTCCCTACAATCTGTTATATATTTTTAATTTTAGAAATAGTCCAGTAACACTTTTTATGTGTTAGATGTTATTCTAAGTAATACTAACTTATTTGATCTTCACAACAAAACTTTGAGGTAGAACTATTACTGTCTCCCAACTTATGGATGAGACAGATGAGGCACAGTGAGGTTAAGTAACTTGCCCAAGGTCATAGCTCATCAGTGATGGAGCAGGATTTGAACCAGATGATCTGGCTCCTGTATCCATCCTCTTTACCACTGTACTGTGCTGCTTCTCATTTTATAATGGTTCTTTGTTTGATGGTAATATCATAACACCCCCCTCAACCTCGCAGCTCCTGTCTTGTTAACCGTTGCATGACCCCACAAATGGCAAGTTCTTCAGAAAGACAGTGACAATGCTTCTTTATTTTCTACTGAATTCTAGTACCTTCCAAAACAAACAATTAACACATAATTAATATTCAGTTCATTTTTATTGAATAAATGAACACATATATGTTCTTTGTAAATGAAATAACAACAACATCTCAAGTACAGTCTAAATGTGATCCAGGTATACTTGAGGAAAAGGGACCTTTTCCTGTTAAGTGGTATTTTGAAAATTTCAAATGTCTAAAAATGATTAAAGCTAAAGGGGATTTCAAGGCTGGTATTAGGCAGTTCAATTTGAAGCAAAGCTGTTGCTATTCAAACCTTCTCCACTCCCAGTCACAGGAAGAGGCAGACAGTTATGAAAGTCTGCAGGCTGGAAGGAAATTCTAATTCCTTGGAATGCCTCGAAGAAGGAGGTAAAGCTGTGGACTCTGACTACTTTACTGTAAGACCTGATAACCCTGAAAAAAATAGAAAAAACACATAAAAGAGGTCACGAGCCTGATTAGAGGGCCAACTTGGAGCTGTGTTATCACAAGTCCTCAAGAAATCAGCAGGGCCAGAAATAAGGCAGGCTGCAGGCAATTACAGATTGTCATTAAAGTTAAAAATATGACCCACAGCACTGTTGCTGTATTGCTTTAGGCTACTAAACCTCCATGCTGTCAGTTGTGACATGAGGCATGGGAAAGGACAGTCAAAATTCTATGTTGTTTCCAAATTTTGTTACAAAAGTAAAAATCTGTACATTTTTGTGCAATTAAAATGGTAAGCACAGACTGATTTTTATGACATAAAGAGTAGAAAGGTGAAGAAGAGATGTTCAATATACTTAAAGAAGAGCATTCGAATAACTACTTCCTAACTGCGTAGGTTACATGGTAGTATTATCAGCAACAAGGATGACTGTCCCACTGGTCCTCTTTAACAGTTTTCAAACTCAAGAATTGCAGACAGTAGACAATATAGGTATTATGCTGATGAGTTAAACAAAATGCCTGAGGATTATGGCCAAGTAAATAATATTTCAAGTAGGTGTTAAACATGCTGAAAAAATTCACAACAGTGAAAAGGCTTAGATGAAACAAGATTCAATTCTGAGTAAGGGCACAAGGATTAAGTGAATGTCAAGATGAACTTCCCAGTATGGATCCAATCCTTGTAAAACAATTGAACCCTACTTCACAGTGTGGTAGAGTGTAATTTAGCTCAAGAGGACTAAATGTGCTAAATAGGAAAGATCTGGTAAAGAAGGAAGGATTTTTAATGTCAAGGACAAAGCAATTTGTAATTTGATTTTTAATCTACAGACAGTAGGTAGTATCAAGTTATCAAACAGTCCAAAGAATAGGCCGCTAATTGAAACAGAACGTGGAGACATTAATGAAATTGATTAGAAGTCACAAAGCAGCTGGATTTGTCAGCATTTCAGCAGATGGAATTGCTCTGATTGATGAAATGACAAGGCTCTGAAACAAAACTGGAAATTAAATGTACGGCAAGATAGTTCTGGCACCAAAAATGTACAATTGCATAAAATTTGAGGAACAGTCCAAGAGGGGATCTTGAGAAATGCTCCTGAATGGCATTAGAGAATACAATTGTTTGTTTTTTGGCTCCAACCTGCCACTTCTGATGACTGCTAGGAGTCTGAGAGTTGGTACAGTGAAATACTTGATGCTGTTGCTTGGGTTTAGATGGCAATATCATGGGAACAGGATTATTTTAGAATGACCGTCTTTTCACTCTTTTTATAACCACGGCTCTGTGGGCTTTGTCACATTTCAGAAATGCAGCGTGTTCCCAGCTATGTGCCTTGAGGCACATGGGACCCAATGAGATGCTAACAGACATTCAGTGAAAAGGTTGCTTGGTCAAATACATCTGGAGAAATCTGTACAGTATGATTCACTCTAGAGAGTCCCAAAACATAATACCATAGCAAAGGTGAAGTCCTATGGTAAAGTGAGAGTGTATTAAACCTCTGTGACCACTGAAATTAATTTTTAAGAAACACCTATACTATCTCAGAGGGACTATTGCTCTTTGGAGCAAAGTTTGGAAAATGTTACGCTGGCCTCCCCAAATGTTATACCTGGGCCCTTCTAAATACCTGCTTTCTGTTCTCTGGGAATATGAAGTGACTCCTGAAAAAAGTCTAGCTCACCAGGAAATGTTTGCTTAACAGTTGACATTTTATATGTACTTGATTGTATTTGGAAAGATGTTGCCTCACTTTTGATGCTTATATTTATGTGGGATATAGACTCAGTTCCTACAGATGACCAGAGTCAGGCTTCAATTCTGTTATGCTGCGAATATTTGTCTAGTGCATCATTTTGTTTTAAGGTGTCAGTTCTGGTTATAAGGAAAGCAAACCTAGTTGTAGGTGATATCAAGTTAAAATAAATCAGTATCTGATTAGATCAAACACTGCTTCTTTCAATGTCTTATTTAATTTTTAAAATTAGGGCAGCTGTCTAAAGGTCACTTTGAATATTTCCCTAGTTCATAGACTGGATCCAATTTCAAATTATCTTAATCTAAAAATTAACTCTGAGTTCCACAATGTGTAAAAACGTATGACTTTTTTTAACCTCAAAAAAGCAATTAGTGTACAAAACCATATTAATAGACCAAAGGACAAAAACCACATGAAAAAGAGAATTACCAAGAATTGAGGAAGAAGAAGACCAGTAGTTTTCACCAGTTTTGTGCCACAAAGAGGGGGAAGAAGCCCCATGCAAGTGGAGTATAATATTTCTCACTGGAAGTGAATAAAACAAATCACAGAAACATAATATAACCATGTTATTTATATTTCCTCAAATTTCTATGACCTGTTTACCCAGGAGGAACCTGACAATCATGCTTTTATGAAATGTTTCAGTTCAGTCGCTCAGTCGTGTCCGACTCTTTGCAACCCCATGAATGCAGCACGCCAGGCCTCCCTGTCCATCACTAACTCCCGGAGTTCACTCAAACTCACGTCCATTGAGTCGGTGATGCCATCCAGCCATGTCATTCTCTATCGTCCCCTTTTCCTCCTGCCCCCAATCCCTCCCAGCATCAGAGTCTTTTCCAATGAAATGTTTAGCTAAGGGTATACCTAGTATAGCTCTTGGGCATTTTAACCATGACTATTCACAGATGTGTGGGTATAGTTCTACAGAAGACAGTTGCACCGTGTAATTCTGTGAGGGGGTTTCTATATTCTGTCTGCTTCAGCCTGATTGCAGCGTATCTTCTCCTCTTTCTTAGCAAACTCAGTCACTGCTCTAGCTTTAGTCTTTTCATCTACAATTGAACATTATGTTTTTGAAAGGGTTCTTTCTGCTGTCCTGATTTTTCCTAAGGCTTTAATCTCAACAATTGAAATTGAGATTGAGAGAGAAGCAGTCAGAGATGTACACTCAAGAAAGAATACTTCCTGAATGGGATTCAGTTAGTGAAATATTTTCTTTGGTTTCAGTTTCCTTACAAGGAGAGAGTACTTCCTAAAATTCCTATAATTAGTATGGATTCTATTTTTTTTTTCAAATGTTGAATGGATATGATGTATAGAATGTCAGCCATATTCTCACTGCTAGCTTTATGTAGTGAAGAGTTTTGCTGGCAGAACCAGGAAGAGTCCCTTATCTTAAAGAGGGCTCGGATGGACTACTTCCTGGAAAGCAATTTAGAGAGGATAACAGCATGGAAATTTAAAATAGTACTGGTAATTTGCTTAAATTCATGCTCATTTAAAATTTGCCTTTTGGGTAGGAAAGGAACAAACACGGTTTGATCCACTTCTCAGTTTGTTTCATATTTCTTCTTTCTGAAAAGAGCAAGAAAAAAAGGGAGAGGAGGTAGAAAAAGGCAGATGATTTACATGCACTTCTAACAGTTAAATTTATAAAGCTGAGCTGTGATTTACATGTAAATCAAAGTTCAAAACATTGCTTGGCCTCAGGAAGTGAAGTTGCCATTGGCTAAAATGGCAAGAGAGGTGATATCAAGTTAGAATATAACATGGGATAGATGATGCTCTGGTGGGCAAGTCCTCACCAGGTTTTGCTATGGGTCTAGAATTGTAGTGTATCATTGATTACTGCTTTCAGGGACTGTGGCATGTTCATCGGGACCAATAATTAGAGCATGACTTTGGGTAGTGCTTCCATAGACTGGGAGATATCCACAGTGTAGATGTCTACAGTGTTGGAAATTGACTCTTGGGAGACGGTCAGTTGTTTTCATTTGTCTTGAGAAACCGCACATTCTGGATGACTTCCATATATAAGAAAATATTGTAAAGATCTCTATAGACTATATCTCTACAAATTCAGTTTCCAAAACTCAGAACTGAGAAACTTTAAAGTTTTAGTACATGTCAGGACAGACTCAGTATCTGGTGTCCTGAGACTGCCTAAGCAGAATCATTTCTCTTGGAAAGTGACAAGTTGTCACTAGAAAGTGAATCGCTCTCCTTTATTGGTTTCTAAGAGTTCAGCCTTTTAGAGAGTTTCTAGATCTAACTGAACTGTTGGTGACATGTTATATTCTCCCACCAGCTTTTCACAGGATGTAATATTATCTTAACTAGGTTAGCTGGCCCTTCCATGAATGGACTCTTACCTATCGGATACTTTTATGCTAGGGAATGACTGGAATCCAGGAACATGATTCTGGACTGCTACAGAATGATGAAGAATCTTCACATCTGTCACAGTTGCATGCTGGGTGTGGGGTCTGTGAAAATAGTGGTTGTGTCCCAAGTGAAGCTTGAGGTAAGGTGAAGTAGGATAGCATTTAGTGGGTATTTTGGAGGGACTTCATTTCTCTCTTTCTCTGCAAGTCCTCCTCACTTTCTTTAACCATAAAAAGTATGGATTTTACAATTTGGAAGATTCTTTAAAAAATAATTTTATTTAATTATTTTTGGCTGTTCTGAGTTTTTGTTGTTGTGTGAAGGCTTTCTCTAGTTGCAGAGAGTGGGGGCTACTCTTTATTGTGCCCAGGTTTCTCATTACAGTGGCTTCTCTTGTTGCTGAGCACAAGCTCTAGGGTGGGTGGGCTTCAGTAGCTGCGACGCATCCACTCAGTCGTTGCAGCTCATGGACTCGAGAGCACAGGCTCAGTAGTTGTAGTGCACGGGCTTAGTTGATCCAAGGCATGTGGGATCTTCCCAAACTGGGGATCGAACCAGTGTCCGCTGTATTGCAGGCAGATTCTTAACCACTGGACCACCAAAGGAGTCCTGATTTGGAAGATTCTTACATTACCTTACCTGATGAATGCTCACTGCCTCTTGGAAAATCCCTTCCTTCTTGCCCAAGGACACAGTCAAGAACAGTTAATAATGAAGACATTAAGGGATCCTACACCTGTTTTCTGCTCTCTTTCCTATTCTTCTTTCACTACTTCTTTTCCTATACAGGTCACAGTAAGTTCTTTTTAGAATTTGATTCTTTAAAGAATTAGAGTTGTTTTGGGATCATGACAATGAGAATAGAAAACACCGTTACACCTTTATCAAAAGGAATTGACAGGAGTGGAGGCAGATTGTAGAGAAAGGTGAAGGATGTAGAAAGAATCACAGGCATCTAGCCTCAACCTAGAACAAAGGCCGAGTAACAGATGGTGTAGTAGAGTTTGGGAGAGGAGCCACAGTAGGGGAGAAGATGGTGAGTTTAGTTTTGGACATGTTGTGTTGGGATTGTCAGGGGCAAACTGGCATGGGGATGCCAACAGCCTGAAGTTAGAGGCTCAGATTCATGGAACAAATTTGAGAGGAGAATTAGTTTCCTGTAACTGCTGTAAAAATTATCCCAGAGGCTTGAAGCAATACACATTTATTGTCTTAAAGCTCTAGAGATCAGAAGTCTGTAATAGATCTCCCTGGTCTAAAGTCAAGGTGCTAGCAGGCTGCATTCCTATGGTTCCTATTCTTCTGGAGCCATTAGGGAAATGATGTGTTTCCTTGCTTTTTCCAGATTCTAGATGCCACTTGCATCCCTTTGTTTGTGGATCCTTCCTCCATATTCAAAACAAGAAATAATAGCACTTTCTTACAAGGACTCTTGTGATTTCATTGGGTCCATTCAGAAAGTCCACATGCCTGAAAAGTCCCGTTGGCCATGTAAAGTAATCAGGTCCCAATGATCAGGACATAGACCTCTTAATTCTGCCTGTCACAGGAGGCATTTGTCTGGAGGTAATGCTTGGATTTACCCTTTGTACAAAGGGAGTGTGGGTATAGAGAGAAGCTGAGAGAAGTGAAGAACAAGACTTTCTCCACTTAGTTTTCTGTCATTTTCTTTTCTTATCCCCCATCGCTGTTCTCTTCTCAATATTAGGGGGTAATTCTCTCCCCTGCTTTGTGTTTCTCCCCATTTTAACAACTCTCAAGGGTCTTCTCAAATAAGACTTTAACTGATGGCATTTTCTACTCTCATTGTCATGATCCCAGAAAGAAATTGAGTGACTTTATTTCCTTATTTATTCTTATTTGTAGCCTTGCAAAGTACTGGGGTTTTTTGAAAAACAAAAGGAGAGGTTATTTTCATTCACTTAGTCTTAGTAGTCTTGAATAATATCTACTTAGAATGAATTTTATAAAATAGAATTATAGTTGTAATACTCCTAAGTGAGCCACATGCAGTTCATCCTTTCCCTCCATTTAAATAATGAGGAAATAATTGTGTTTTCAATACTAGGACTAAACTGCTGTGCTATTGACAAAGTCTTAATTGATTTGAAATATGAGAAAACTCATGCCCTTCTCTGATATAATTGGCTTAGACCCTTGGGTACTCTACCTGGATTTGGCTACTGAGAATGCTGTTGAATGCTGCCTTCTCACTGGATCCTGTGCTTAGTGCTGCCACACACTTGATCTGAGAAGCCATGTGCTACAGGCCGAGAAGCCACTTAACCTATGGCAGCAGGGGATGTGGCCTTGGGGTCTACATCCATTCATTTAATCCCTGATTTTAAAATTCTGCGTTAAACACTGGAGTGCCTCTAGTGTGCGGGCATTGTGTAGACCCTGGGGGTAAGTCCTGAATAAACCATAGTCCCTGGCAATTAATTCACTTAAAGGTTGGAGATGGGAGGAGGAGTCCTACAAGAAAATAGGCAACTATCTTATAGAATGTAAAGCGCTGTGAGGATAATGTGCCTACAGTTCTGTGGGGACATATATACATAAGAACTATTCTCATTCACACATGGACCTTCAGAGAAGGCTGCCTACAGAAAACTGTAATTAAATTGAGTCCTCAAAAACCTCAGACATACAGATGATACCACTCTAATGGCAGAAAGCAAAGAGGAACTAAAGAACCTCTTGATGAAGGTGAAAGAAGAGAGTGAAAATGCTGGCTTAAAACTCAACATTAAAATTAAAAAAATGAAGATCATGACATCCAGTTCCATCATGACATCCAGTTCCATCATGTCATGGCAAATAAATGGAGAAAAAGTGGAAACTGTGACAGACTTTATTTTCTTGGACTCCAAAATCACTGCGGATGGTGATTGGAGCCATGAAATAAAAAGACACTTGTTTCTTGGAAGGAAAGCTATGACAAACCTAGACAGAGTATTAAAAAGTGGAGACATCACTTTGCCAACAAAAGTCTATATAGTGAAAGCTGTGGTTTTTCCACTAGTCATGTATGGATGTGAGAGTTGGACCATAAAAAGGCTTAGTGCCGAAGAATTGATGCTTTCAAATTGTGCTGGAGAAGACTCTTGAGAGTTCTTTTGACTGAAAAAAGATCATACCAGTCAATCCCAAAGGAAATCAGTCCTGAATATTCATTGGAAGGACTGATGCTCAAGCTCCAATACTTTGGCCATCTGATGCAAACTGAGTCATTGGAAAAGACCCTGATGCTGGGAAAGATTGAGGGCAGGAGGAGAAGGGGACAACAGAGGATGAGATGGTTGAATGGCATCACCAATGCAATGAGTTTGAGCAAACTTCAGGAGATAGTGAAGGACAGGGAAGCCTGGTGTGCTGCAGTCCATGGGGTTGAAAGGAGTTGGACTCAACTTAGTGACTGAATAATAACAATGACAAATTGAGTCCTGGAAAACCAGTGAGAATTATCCAGGCAAATGTAGAGATGGGGGAGGGCATTATGATCTCTCCTGGGAGAAGTGCTAGGAGGGGCAGAAGATGAGGCAAGAGAGAGCATGGTGAAAGTTCTTAACCCCTTCTCTCTGAGTATCTTTGGGAAGTACTTAAACTGGCCACTTCTGAGTCCTTTCATCTGTAAGAGTATATGAAGAAATTGTCAAGAAAGTGAAATGGTAGAGTAGAGGGATAATATGTATCTGTTTTTTTTTTTAAATTTTAGTTTTTGTTGTTGTCATCTTTTTCATTAGTTACATAGAAATTAGTCAGTGATCCTCTTCACTCCATAATATAACTGGAAAACAAAAAATAAAATCCCAATCTGAATATACCCTAGATTTTTTAGCCTGAATCTAGGCTACTTATTCTGACAGTATTAATGTAATTTAGAATATTAAATGATTATTAATGACTTTAATTTGTCAATGACAGTTGAGGTAGTACTCATCTCCAGCTGTTTTATATATGTATATATATATACACACACACATATGTATATATGTGTATATATATTTTACTAAAACCTTAATCTTTACTTTTTAAAACACTTTGACAAACTGGATGAATGTAGGCACACATGACTTAAAATAGACCAATCATAAGCCTAAAAAATAGCATGTGTTTTCTTTAATTTCTGCAATGGATTTTCATAGGAAGTTTTCTTCCAGGGAAACCCTGAGTTTGTCAAGCTGGAGGTGCTCTTACATATGTTGGTAACAGTTGGGGACAGTGGGCATGATTAAGAGGGAGTGAAAGCATTATTTTAAGTAAGGACAGTTTAATCATGCTGACTGATGAACGCATCCTGCAATTTAGAACAATTTGTCCTTTCTGTGAAAGTCTGCATTATCACCATTTGTCATCTCTCTTGTTATAAATATATTAAGCACATAGGGATTCTGGGCAATACTTATTTTTCAGGGCAAGATTTATGAAAATTATGTATTGTTCAATAGTCAAATAGGCATCCCAAATTCATAGACAATTGAGAGAAGACATGGCATCAGTTCAGTTCAGTTGCTCAGTCGTGTCCGACTCTTTGCAACCCCATGAATCACAGCACGCCAGGCCTCCCTGTCCATCACCGACTCCCGGAGTTCACTCAGACTCGAGTTCATGGAGTCAGTGATACCATCCAGCCATCTCATCCTCGGTCCACCCCTTCTCCTCCTGCCCCCAATCTCTCCAAGCATCAAAGTCTTTTTCAATGAGTCAACTCTTCGCATGAGGTGGCCAAAGTACTGGAGTTTCAGCTTTAGCATCATTCCTTCCAAAGAAATCCCAGGGCTGATCTCCTTCAGAATGGACTGGCTGGATCTCCTTGCAGTCCAAAGGACTCTCAAGAGTCTTCTCCAACACCACAGCTCAAAAGCATCAGTTTTTCAGTGCTCAGCCTTTTTCACAGTCCAACTCTCACATCCATACATGACCACAGGAAAAACTTAGATGGAACTTAGTCGGCAAAGTAATATCTCTGCTTTAGTTGGCAAATATCTCTGCTTTTGAATATACTATCTAGGTTGGTCATAACTTTTCTTCCAAGGAGTAAGCGTCTTTTAATTTCATGGCTGCAATCACCATCTGCAGTGATTTTGGAGCCCCCCAAAATAAAGTCTGACACTGTTTCCACTATTTCCCCATCTATTTCCCATGAAGTGATGGGACTGGATGCCATGATCTTCGTTTTCTGAATGCTGAGCTTTAAGCCAGCTTTTTCACTCTCCTCTTTCACTTTCATTAAGAGGCCTTTTAGTTCCTCTTCACTTTCTGCCATAAAGGTGATGTCATCTGCATATCTGAGGTTACTGATATTTCTCCCGGCAATCTCGATTCCAGCCTACGCTTCCTCCAACCAAGCGTTTCTCATGATGTACTCTGCACATAAGTTAAATAAACAGGGTGACAATATACAGCCTTGATGTACTCCTTTTCCTATTTGGAACCAGTCTGTTGTTCCATGTCCAGTTCTAATTGTTGCTTCCTGACCTGCATACAGGTTTCTCAAGAGGCAGGTCAGGTGGTCTGGTATTCACATCTTTCAGAATTTTGCACAGTTTATGGTGATCTACACAGTCAAAGGCTTTGGCATATTCAATAAAGCAGAAATAGATGTTTTTCTGGAACTCTCTTGCTTTTTCCATGATCCAGCAGATGTTGGCAATTTGATCTCTGGTTCCTCTGTCTTTTCTAAATCCAGCTTGAACATCTGGAAGTTCATGGTTCACATATTGCTGAAGCCTGGCTTGGATAATTTAAAGCGTTATTTTAGTAGCGTGTGAGATGAGTGCAATTGTATGGTAGTTTGAGCATTCTTTGGCACTGTTTTTCTTTGGAATTGGAATGAAAACTTATGTTTCCAGTCCTGTGGCCACTGCTGAGTTTTCCAAATTTGTTGGCATATTGAGTGCAACACTTTCACAGCATCATCTTTCAGGATTTAAAATAGCTCAACTGGAATTCCATCACCTCCACTAGCTTTGTTCATAGTGATGCTTCCTAAGGCCCATTTGACTTCACATTCCAGGCTGTCTGGCTCTAGATGAGTGATCACACCATCGTGATTATCCGGGTCTTGAAGGTCTTTTTTGTACAGTTCTTTTGTGTATTCTTGCCACCTCTTCTTAATATCTTCTGCTTCTGTTAGGTCCCTGCCATTTCTGTCCTTTATCGAGCCCATCTTTGCATGAAATGTTCCCTTGGTATCTCTAATTTTCTTGAAGAGATCTCTAGTCTTTCCCATTCTGTTGTTTTCCTCTGTTTCTTTGCATTGATCGCAGAGGAAGGGTTTCTTATCTCTCTTTGCTGTTCTTTGGAACTCTGCATTAAAATGGGTATATCCTTCCTTTTCTCCTTTCTTTTCACTCCCTTCTTTTCACAGCTATCTGTAAGGCCTCCTCAGACAGTCATTTTGCTTTTTTGCATTTCTACAATCACTGACAACTAGCCAATCTGATCACAAGGACCACAGCCTTGTCTAACTCAATGAAACTAAGCCATGCCATGTAGGGCCACCCAAGATGGACGGGTCATGGTGGAGAGATCTGACAGAATGTGGTCCACCTGAGAAGGGAATGGTAAACCACTTCAGTATTCTTGCCTTGAGAACCCCATGAACAGTATGAAAAGGCAAAAAGATAGGACACGGAAAGATGAACTCCCCAGGTCAGTTGGTGCCCAATATGCTACTGGAGATCAGTGTAGAAATAACTCCGGAAAGAATGAAAGGATGGAGCCAAAGCAAAAACAACACCCAGTTGTTGATGGGACTGGTGATGGAAGGAAGGTCCGATGCTGTAAAAAGCAATATTGCATAGGAACCTAAAACGTTAGGTCCATGAATCAAGGTAAATTGGAAGTGGTCAAACAGGAGATGACAAGAGTGAACATCGACATTCTAGGAATCAGTGAACTAAGATGGACTGAAATGGATGAATTTAACTCAGATGACCATTATATCTACTACTGTGGGCAGGAATCCCTTAGAAGAAATGGAGTAGCCATCATGATCAACGAAAGAGTCCAAAATGCAGTACTTGGATGCAATCTCGAAAATGACAGATGGTCCTTTGTATTTCTGTGTTGATGACCCTGTATGCAAGACAGCAAAAAAGACACAGATGACTTTTGGACTCAGAGGGAGAGGGAGAGGGTGGGATGATTTGGGAGAATGGCATTGAAATATGTATACTATCATGTAAGAATCGAATCGCCAGTCTATGTCCGATGCAGGATACAGCATGCTTGGGGCTTGCGCACGGGGATGACCCAGAGAGATGTTATGGGGAGGGAGGTGGGAGGGGGGTTCATGTTTGGGAACGCATGTACACCCGTGGTGGATTCATGTCAATGTATGGCAAAACCAATACAGTATTTTAAAGTAAAATAAAGTAAAAATAAAAAGTTAAAAAAAAAAAAAAAGAAAATGACAGATGGATCTCTTTGTTTCCAAGGCAAGCCATTCAATATCATGGTAATCCAAGCCTATGCCCCAACCAGTAATGCTAAAGAAGCCGAAGTTGAATGGTTCTATGAAGACCTACAGGATCTTCTACAGCTAACACCCAAAAAAGGTGTCCTTTTCATTATAGGGGACTGGAATGCGAAAGTAGGAAGTCAAGAAACACCTGGAGTAACAGGCAAATTTGGCCTTGGAATATGGAATGAAGCAGGGCAAAGGCTAATAGAGTTCTGCCAAGAGAACACACTGGTCTCGGCAAACATCCTCTTCCAACAACACAAGAGAAGACTCTACACATGGACATCACCAGATGGTCGACACCGAAATCAGATCGATTCTATTCTTTGCAGTCAAAGATGGAGAAGCTCTATACAGTCAGCAAAATCAAGCCCGGGTGCTGACTGTGGCTCAGATCATTTACTCCTTGTTAACAAACTCAGACTGAAATTGAAGGAAGTGGAGAAACCACTAGACCATTCAGGTATGATTTAAATCAAATCCCTTATGACTGTACAGTTTAAATTTAGGTCTTACTTAAGAAAAAATTCAGGCATTATTAACATGGCCCTAGAAATTTTCACTGTCTCTCTGTGTTTCAGTTTTATCATATTTAAACTGGTCGTATGAACAGTATTTTCCTCCAAGGGTACTAAAAAGATTGGAATGAAATGCTCTATTACAGTATTGGACCACATATATATACTGTTCATGCGTGCTGAGTCATGTTTGATTCTTTGCGACCTCACGGACTGTAGCCTTCTGTGCCCCTCTGCCCATGGAATTTTCCAGACAAGAATGCTGAAGTGGGTTGCCGTTTCCTTCTTTAGGGGATCTTACTGACTCAGGGATTGAACCTGAGTCTTTCACATCTCCTACACTGGCAGGCAGATCCTTTACCACTGAGCTCCCTGGGAAGTCCAGTATGTTGACCGCATCTTTATCCATTCATCTGCTGAAGCACATGAGGTTGCTTCCATGTCCTGGCTATTATAATATTACTCAGCCATAAAAAGGAATGAAAATGGGTCCTTTGCAGTGATATGGAAGAACTTACAGTCTGTCAAACAAAGTAAAGTAAATCAGAAGAAGAAAAGTACCGTATATTAGTGAATATATATATAATCTAGAAAAATGGTACTGAGGAACCTATTTATAGGGCAGGAATAGAGATGCAGATGCAGGGAATGGACTTGTGGATATAGGGGGAAAGGATGGGTGGACAAAGAGTTGCGCTGCATTATGCGTTATCGTGTGTAAAATAGATAACTAGTGGGAAGCCAATGTATATAGCGCAGGGGAGCTCAGCTCAGGGCTGAATGGTGACCCCGAGGAGTGGGGTGAGGGAGTGGAGAGAGGCTCAAGAGGGAGAAGATATATGTGCACTTATAGCTGATTCACGTTGTTGTACAGCAGAAACTAATACAACATTTTAAAGCAATTATACTCCAGCAACAACAACAACAACAACAAAATATTGGGTTTGCCAAAAGGTTTGTTTGGGTTTTTCCATACCATAGTAAAGAAAAAGCTGAACAAACTTTTTGACCAACCTAGTAATAGTGTTTCATATATATCTCTTCATGAGAGGTTTTATTAACTATCATTTTAAAAGTTGTAGGTTTTTTTTTCAAGTTCAGCTCATTGCAGTCTTTGAACTGAAGAGTCAAGGGAGAGGAGGGAGTCAGTAGCCCTGAAAACTTTTTCCGATGAGAGAATCAAGGGAAAGCAGTGAGATGTGGCCCAAGGTGGCAAAGGACATGAAACGCAAGCTCTCGTGTCGGTTTGTACAGTTTGGCACATCATCATGCGTGTGTGATAGGTCCTGCATCTGTTGTCCTGACGGTTATACGAGTAATGAGATGTCAGCGAATAAAGTCAAGGAAGGTCCAAGTTGGAAGGATATGACTGTGAAAGTTGGACCCCAAAGATTTTGTAAGCTGTTGTCTTTTGAATATTATTTTATCCTAACAAACCAAATCTAACAGTATGAAAGTGAGTCTGAATATGGACTTCTCATTGACTCTTGCCTTATTTTTAAAATAAGCACAGTACTTACCATTCCTCTCTTGAGGCATATTTCCCAGCCAGAACACTTCAGAGTAGATTGCTCAGGCCACTTCCATTAACCCTGTACCTCTTTCCTCTGCAGGTGTGGGCCTGATCTGTTCAGGCTCCAACTGTTGGAGCTTCAGACCTCGTCACACAGGCAACTTGCTAAGTGACTGCCATCTCTTCCTTTGCTCTGCAGAGGGCACCACTTAATGCTTGTGAGGAGGCATGCTTAATTAAGTAGGGGTTCTTATTTTTAATGATATTCTATTTTTAATTTAGAATGTTCTTAATTTTAATGACAGTTCTGCTCTGAAAATGACCTGGACAGCAAGCCAGAAATGCTCTTTGGTGAATTTATTAGACATTATTTAGGCTGGTAACAATCTGTTTTGTAAATCAGGAGAAACTGAACAATTACCCAGATGTCCCTTGAGCAAGGATCACATTGGGTTTGAAGAGATTGCTGCCTTTTTCATTTTTTGTTTTCCCCTCAGTGCTTCCTATTGCCTTTCTGCCTTTAAGAATTTGCTTGATGGTAAAAGAGGGAACATAAACATGTATCTATGTGACAATATCTACATGACCCACATCTAACACACCGCGGTTTTCCTTGAATAAAGGCTTCATGACAAGCCATTGCAGGAAATACTTCAGGGCTTTATAAGCCTAATTAGAACTTCATTAACTTAATCATAAATTACCCCTGGCTCTTGTCTGCTTGTTACCTTTTCCCTCTCAGTTTGGATTTTGACCCATGGGTTTCCTGTTTAATGTGGCAGCTGCTTAGATCCTGTATGAGGGGTAGCCTTGAAATGCATGCAGTCAAGGGGCTATCTTTCTCAATCTGTTTGAAGTACACCTGGAAATTGTAGGCTTAGCAGGAAGAGAAGAAGCTCAAATGCCGGCGGACACTGCAGCTTGAAGTGTTAAATGGGCAGTGCTCTAAGGGAACGTGGAAACATGCTGCCTCGGCACCAAGAGTGCTTTGGTCTTAAAAAATCCAGGTCTCATTTGAAAAGACTGCATGTGGTTTCTTCCTCCGGTCTGATCTGAGTTTCAGGATTCACTTAGAATTAAAATCAGGCAGTGGTAAAATATCAAAAGTTTAAAATGTCACACATAAACTCATCAGTCTCTGGAAATGGAAAAATGCTGAAGAAGGTACATCTGGAAAGTAGTCCAGTATCTTTGAGAGTTATGTGCTGCTCAAAGGTGTTAATCCTGTATCACTTAAGACAGTCGGCTGGCTGCCCCAAGCCTGACCATTGATAACACATTGTAAAATCACCTGAATCTGATTTATGTACATGTAAACACTGTAATGAGAAGAATTACTATGACTGTTAGTGGTGGATGATACCTGAATGGCTGCCAAGATGTTGGCTGATTGTTGGTGCAATGCCAAGCTTTTTTTTTTTTTTTCTTTTATTTCTGCTTTGTGTGTGTGTATGTGTTTTAATGTGGTTAGATCATTCTGGATTTTAAATTGTTCAGGGTTTTAATTGGCAGGATGTGTGGCATTTCATTTGATCTGATTTTCTGCGCATCCAAGGGTACTATAGTTAACTCTCTGCTGCCAGTACCTGATTGCTTTGATTATCTATCTGTTCAGTTCAGTCACTCAGTCATGTCCAGCTCTTTGCGACCCCATGGAAAGAAGCACACCAAACTTCCCTGTCCATCACCAACTCCTGGGGCTTGCTCAAACTCTGTCCATTGAGTTGGTGATGCCATCCAATCATCTCATCCTCTGTCATCCCTTCTCCTCCTGCCTTCAATATTTCCCACCATCAGGGTCTTTTTAAATGAGTCAGTTCTTCACATCAGGTGACCAAAGTATTGGAGCTTCAGCTTCAGCATCAGTCCTTCCAATGAATATTCAGGACTGATTTCCTTTAGGATGGACTGATTGGATCTCCTTGTGGTCCAAGGGACTCTCAAGAGTCTTCTCTAACACCACAGTTCAAAGGCATCAATTCTTCAACTCTCAGCTTTCTTTATGGTCTGACTTTCACATCCATGCATGACTACTGGAAAAACCATAGCTTTGACTACGTGGACCTTTGTCAGAAAAGTAATGTCTCTGCTTTTTAATATGCTATCTATGTTTGTCATAGCTTTTCTTCAAGGAGCAAGCATTTCTAAATTTCATGGCTGCAGTCGCTATCTGCAGTGATTTTGGAGCCCCCAAATATAAAGTCTCTCATTGTTTCCATTGTTTTCCCATATATTTGCCATGATGTGATGGGACCTGATGCCATGATCTTCATTTTTTGAATGTTGAGTTTTAAGCCAGTGTTTTCACTCTCCTCTTTCACCTTCATCAAGAGGCTCTTTAGCTCCTCTTTGCTTTCTGCCACAAGGGTGGTGTCATCTGCATATCTGAGGTTATTGATATTTCTCCTGGTAATCTTGATTACAGCTTGTGCTTCATCCAGTCTGGCATTTTACATGATGTACTCTGCATGTAAATTAAATAAGCAAGGTGACAATATATTGCCTTGACGTACTCCTTTCCCAATTTGGAACCAGTCCATTGTTCCATGTCTGGTTCTAACTGTTGCTTCTTGACCTGCATACAGAATTCTCAGGAGGCAGGTAAGGTGGTCTGGTATTCCCTTCTCTTTAAGAATTTTCCACAGTTTATTGTGATCTACACAGTCAAAGGCTTTTGCATAGTCAGTGAAGCAGAAGTAGGTGTTCTTCTGGAATTCACTTGCTTTTTCTATGATCCAGAGGATGTTGGCAATTTGATCTCTGGTTCCTCTGCCTTTTCTAAATCCATCTTGAACATCTGGAAGTTCATGGTTCACGTACTCTTGAAGCATGGCTTGAAAAATTTTGAGCATTCCTTTACTAGCGTGTGAGATGAGTGCAATTGTATGGTAGTTTGAACATTTTTTGGCATTGCCTTTCTTTGGGATTGGAATGAAAACTGACCTTGCCAGTCCTGTGGCCACTGCTGAGTTTTGCAAATTTACTGACATATTGAGTTCAAAACTTTTACACCTTCATCTTTTAGAAGTTGAAATAGCTCAACTGGAATTCCATCACCTCCACTAGCTTTGTTCGTAGTGATGCTTCCTAAGGCCCATTTGACTTCACATTCCAGGATGTCTGGCTCTAGGTGAGTGATCACACCATTGCGATTATCTGTGTCATGAAGATCTTTTTTGTATGGTTCTTCTGTGTATTCTTGCCACCTCTTCTAGATATCTTCTGCTTCCATTAGGTCCATACCACTTCTCTCCTTTATTGTGCCCATCTTTGAATGAAATGTTCTCTTGTCATCTCTAATTTTCTTGAAGAGATCTCTAGTCTTTCCTCTTCTACTGTTTTCCTTTCTTTGCACTGATCACTTAGGAAGGCTTTTTTAAATCTCTCCTTGCTATTCTTTGGAACTCTGCATTCAAATGGGCATATCTTTCCTTTTCTCCTTTGCCTTTCACATCTTTTCTTTTCTCAGCTATTTGTAAGGCATCCCTCAGACAACCATTTTGCCTTTTTGTATTTCTTCTTCTTGGGAATGGTTTAGATCACTACCTCCTGTGCAATATTATGAACCTCTGTCCATAGTTCTTCAGGCACTATGTCAGGTCTAATCCCTTGAATCTATTTGTCACTTTCACTGTATAATCATTAGGGATTTGATTCAGGTCATACATGAATGGCTTACTGGTTTTCCCTACATTCTTCAGTTTAAGTCTGAATAAGGAGTTCATGATCTGAGACACAGTCAGCTCCTGGTCTTGTTTTTGCTACTGTCTAGAGCTTTTCCATCTTTGGCTACAAAGAATATAATCAGTCTGCTTTTGGTATTGACCATCTGGTGATGTCCATGTTTAGAGTCTTCTCTTGTGTTGTTTGCTATGACCAGTGTGTTCTTTTAAACTGTTTTCCTTTGCCTTGCTTCATTTTGTACTGCAGGGCCAAAATTGCCTGTTACTCCAGGTATCTCTTTACTTCTACTTTTGCATTCCAGTCCCCTATGGTGAGAAGGACATTTTTTTTTTTTGGTGTTAGTTCTAGAAGGTCTTGTAGGTCTTCATAGGACTATTCAACTTCAGCTTCTTCAGCATTACTGGTTGGGGGATAGACTTGGGTTACTGTGGTATTGAATGTTTTGCCTTGGAAACAAACAGAGATCAGTCTGTCATTTTTGAGACTGCACCCAAGAACTGCATTTCAGACTCTCGTTGACTATGATGGCTACCCCATTTCTTCTAAGGGATTCTTGTCCACAGTAGTAGATATAATAGTCATCTGAATTAAATTCATCCATTCCAGTCCATTTTAGTTCTCTGATTCCTAAAAGGTCAATGTTCACTCTTGCCATCTCCTGTTTGACCACTTCTGATTTACCTTGATTCATGGACCTAACATTCCAGTTTCCTATGCAATATTCTTCTTTACAGCATTGGACTTTAATTCCATCACCAGTCACATTCACAACTGGGTGTTGTTTTCACTTTGGCTCAGTCTCTTCATTCTTTCTGGAGCTATTTCTCCACTCTATTCCAGTAGCGTATTGGGCACCTACTGACTTGGGGAGTTCATTTTTCAGTGTCATAGCTTTTTGCCTTTTCATACTGTTCATGGGTTCTCAAGGCCAGAATACTGAAGTGGTTTGCCATTCTCTTCTCTCATGGACCACATATTTTCAGAACTCTCCACCATGACCTGTCTGTCTTGGGTGGCCTTACATTGCATAGCTCATAATTTCATTGAGTTGGACAAGGCTGTGATCCATATGATCAGTTTGATTAGTTTTCTATAATTGTGGTTTTGATTCTGTCTGCCCTCCTTTGATGCAAAAGGATAAGAGGCTTGTGGAAGCTTCCTGATAGGAGGGACTGGCTATCAGAGAATCTGGGTCTTGCTTTGTTTGGCGTGGCCATGCTTGGTAAAACTTTAACTCAATTTTCTGTTGATGGGTGGGGTTGTGTTTCCTCCCTGTAGTTTGGCATGAGGCAGGAGTAGAGGTAATAGCAATAATAACACCTCCTTCCAAAGGACTTATGCCAAAACTTTTGTATTCAGTGCCCCTGACCCCAGGGCAGGCCACTGTCGACCTCTGCCTCTGCTGGAGATTTCTGGACACTCACAGGCAAGACTGGCTCAGTTTCTTGTGGTGTCATTGTTCCTTTCTCCTGGGTCTTGTTGCTCACAGGGTTTTGTTTGTGCCCTCTGGGAGTCTGTTTCCCCACTCATGAGGAAGTTCTGTAATCAAATCCCACTGGCCTTCAAAGTCAAATTCCCTGGAGCTTCTCAGTCCCTTTGCTGGATTCCCCAGGCTGGAAAATCTGTTTTGGGCCCTAGAACTTTCACAACAGTGTGAAAACTTCTTTGGTATAATTGTTCTCCAGTTTGTGGGTTGTCTGCACGGTGGGTCTCTGGTGAGGCTCACATGCTATGCCTTCCAGATCTATTGCAACCAGAGCCCCTGTTCCCATGGCAGGCCATTGCTGACCCATGCTGCTGCAAGAGACACTCAAACACTCAAAGGCAGGTCTGGCTCAGTCTCATGTGGGGTCCCCAGGTCCTGGTTCACACAAGGTTTGTTTGACTCCTCTGAGTGTCTCCGGTTGGTCTGAGGTTTGATTCTAAACATGATTTCACCCCTTCTACCATATTGTTGTGGCTTCTCCTTTGCCCTTGGACGTGGTGTATGTTTTTTTGGTGGGATTCAGCATTCTCCTGTCGATGGTTTTTCAATGGTTTGTTGCAATTTTTGAGTTCTCACAGGAGAAGATCGGTGTATGTCCTTTCACTCCACCATCTTACATCATGTCTCTACATCTTTTAAAAGAGATACAAAAGTTATGTTTTTAAGTGTTCATGTAACTAGACTATTTTATAGATTTAAAAAATTTCCTTCTGTATTAAAGTTTTGCTGACTTTAGTGGAATTCTAATTGCACTTAATTTCTGCCTCTTTACCTGTCTGGAAAATATCAGGGCCTTAGACTAATAGTTCTTAAACTATCTATTTTCTCTAGCTACTGAAGGAAAAATCCCATCTACTTTCAGAATTCTATGCTGAGGTTATGAGAATGGACTTTTTGAAAATGAAGATTTTTCAAGAAAATCTTTACACTTTTTGAAAAAATACAGCTTATTTGAACATTGAGAGACCCAAGGGAAATCTCACTGAAATCTAGATGCATAACCCAGGCCAGAATGCTGACAGCTACTTGCCAGACTCCAGAGTGTTTTCTCTTTTAGGGCCATATAAGTTCCCGCTCAAGATAGGGGAGAGCCTGTCACTTCTCACCTGTTGAGTCCCAAGATCATTCTTGTCATAGTTGTACTAAACTAGCATCATACTAAAGTATCAGATTCTCACTGTCCTTCTGCAATATCACCTTAGTAAGTCCAGCTAAACCCAGATGGCAGAAAGATTCCTCTTCTTATAAGTTAAGCATACCTAGGAAAGAAGGGCAAAGAACTAGGGACATCAAAGAAAAAGAATAATAGGAGAACTGACATTCTAAATGAAGTCAGTGCAATAAGGCCAGACTTGATCTTTCAATCAAACATTCACACCCCAAATTTATGGTGTGCCTACAGCATACATGGTATTGAGTGAGGTATTGTATTGTCAGGAAGAACTGTGAAATATTGATATGGGTCAAAAAAAAAAAAAAAAGAATCTTCAGCATGACTTTTTGAGTTATCTGTATTATCTCTGATTTTCATTGTCTTTGTTATTTTATTACTTCTCTAAGTTGTAGAGAACCAATAGTAATGCAAATGATTCTAGTCCCTGGAAATGTAAATTAATTGTTTCTGGTGGAATTAAATTGATTATAGCTCTGTGAATATGCTCTGTTTGGCATCTAGTTGTGAATTTATTTCAGAATTCTTTATCCTATTACATATGCATGGTACTTTAAATTCTTCTCTGAATAGGTTATAACATCTTGTTGGTCCCCTCATTAATTACTGAGTTAAATAAAGTCTTTGACATGTTCATTTTATATTTGTTTAAGAGTCATGATTATGCTGTCTTTTAAAGTCTAATAATTTGGCAGTAAAAAATATGACTCACACTTGCTCTTGAATTTTTTGCCTTTTAATTGGGGGAATAAGACAACTACAAGTTAAACATGCAACTCTGAGCTCTCTCAGTCAATAAGGTTGGCGTTACTGTATGTTTTTAGGGCAGATTTTACTAATCAATAACTCTACACTTCTTATTTCATTTCCTTTAACTAGTTGATTACTTATAAGTGAGAAAATCCATATAAAAAATAAAAGTTATCTTTTATAGACTCTTGTAACCACAGGGATTTAAAAAAATCTTTTTGGGGTAAGACATTTTTTCATTATCAAAATAAGAGTTTTATTTATATCTATAAAATACTAAATCATGGAAAATAATAAAATTTGGATATCAAAGAAAATCAAGGAGAATAAAAATGATAACCTACAGCTGTACTAAGTAATAAAAACATTTTGGTATGTTCTCGTCTAAATTTTCTATGCAAAGTTTTGTGATTGTTTTTGTTTTTAGTTTTGTTTGGTTGTTTCATTTGTTTTTCTTGCAGAGTATATGTAGGCTGAAAAATGGTCCCCCCAAATAGCCATCCTGCTCCATGGAACCCATGAATATGTGAGGTTACATGGCAAAGGGGAAATAATGCTGCAGGTGGAATTAAGGTTGCTAGTCAACTGACCTTAAAATAGTTAGGTAATCTTGGATTATTTAGGTGGGCCCTGAATTACTACAAGGGTCCTTAAAAATGGAAAATGGAGGCAGAAAAGATGCCAGCTTGATGGAGAAGAGGGCCATAAGCCAAGGAGTGCAGGTGGCCTCTAGAATCTGGAAAAGTGAGGCAATGGATCATCTCCTAGAGCATCCAGGAGCAATGCAGTCCTGCTGACACCTTTTTTTTTTTTTGGTCCACTAAGATGTATTTCAGACTTCTGTGACATAATGCAACTATATTGTTTATGCTGCTAAGTTTGTAATTTTTTTACAGCAGCAATATGAAATAATTACAGTGCATGTATATAGATTTTTAAAACTTATAATAGTATACTTTCATATTGTATGCACCTACATGTTATTTTAAGCTTTTGCAAACATAATTTGTAACGGACACTTCATGATTTACTTAATCATTTTTTTGTTATTGTCCATTCACAATGTTTCTGTTTTTCTATAAAAATGAAATGTTTCTCTTAATATAATTGAGGCATAGGTTTTTTGTATAGTTTACATTGTTTTCCCAAGATAGATTCACAAAAGCAGAATTATTGCATTAAAAGGTAGAAGCATTTTTAGGGCAAAAAGTTGTGAGGAAAGGCAGAATTCATATTTCTGACCCATGAGAGGGAGTATTTTCAGCTCTTACCAAGCCCACTCAAAAGAATTGAGTAATAATTTTCCTTGCCCCCTTTTCCACCCTTTTCAGTTGCTCAGCATGACACACTCAAAGAGAAGAATGAGGAACATTTGAAAAATCTGGGTGATGGTCTTATACACTGTGATATGGAGCAGCATCAGAGTGACATTATTAACCCTGAAAATAAGTAACTGGTGAAAGATACAGAGTTTAGCAGAGCTTCTTGAAGAAAAACAATATCCTTCAGGTATATTTATAAAGACAATTTTTTTGTGGAATTAGCCTTTGTACAAGACAGGGATAATCTTGGGATAGAGCCTCTGTGGGTGATCACAGTTTTCAGAGTACGGGAAGATATATTGAGAATGGACAAGAGATGTTTCTTTTGGCACTATGGTTCAAGTGTTTGCTAATTCCTAGTAAGTGAAAGTAAAGGTGTTAGACGCTCAGTCATGTCTGACTGTTTGTGGCCCCATGAACTGTAGCCCGCCAGGCGTATATGTCCATGGAATTTTCCAGACAAGAATACTGGAGTTGGTTGCCATTCCCTTCCCCAGGGGTCTTCCTTACCCATGGATCAAACCCAGGTCTCCTGCATTGCAGAGAGATTCTTTGCCATGTGAGCCAAATGTTGCAATCAACTATATTATCTTAATATGTTATTTATAATCAGCTGCATGCTTCAGTTCAGTTCAGTTCAGTCGCTCAGTCATGTCCAACTCTTTGCAACCCCATGAATCGCAGAACACCAGGCCTCCCTGTCCATCACCAACTCCCGGAGTTCACTCAGACTCACATCCATCAAGTTGATGATGCCATCCAGCCATCTCATCCTCTGTCGTCCCCTTCTCCTCCTACCCCAATCCCTCCCAGCATCAGTCTTTTCCAATGAGTCAACTCTTCGCATGAGGTGGCCAAAGTACTGGAGTTTCAGCTTTAGCATCATTCCCTCCAAAGAAATCCCAGGGCTGATCTCCTTCAGAATGGACTGGTTGGATCTCCTTGCAGTCCAAGGGACCCTCAAGAGTCTTCTCCAACACCACAGTTCAAAAGCATCAATTATTCAGCTCTCAGCCTTCTTCACAGTCCAACTCTCACATCCATACATGACCACAGGAAAAACCATAGCCTTGACTAGATGGACCTTAGTTGGCAAGGTAATGTCTCTGCTTTTGAATATGCTATCTAGGTTGATCATAATTTTTGCTGGTAATAACACCAATTATTCTTACTATATATAGCAGGATCAGTGATTTCCAATAGATTCTCTTATTATCTTCCTAATGGGTTGTAAAAAGAAATCTCTCTATTCTCATAGCTAGCTATCTTGGCAAAACTGACAAAATTGACAAATGTAGTCAGAATTCTGTATATTGAGTGTACAGACCAGGTAAATAATGTCTTCTTCTCTCTCCCCCTAAGTATATATGGAATATCACCTTTATCTGGGTATGCTTTAAAACACTCTGTCACATCTTGAACTTAGTACTTTCAGAGGCTATCCTTGAAGTAGATAAAATGATGCAACCAGTCAGAGAAAAGAATAATGTGGAATCTTTCAATTAGCTGTTTCTTGGATTCCCTAGATAAATAGCAGAAGAGAGGTCTTAAGCTCTTAATCCTATCTTAGTGAAATAAAGACTTCATTTCTAGATATGCAGGAAGAAGTGAAGCTGGGGAAAAGAAGTGAACTCAAAGGTCCAAGCATAATGTTAATTATTATATTTTAATTTTTCCATTTATTAAAAATTCCTCAGCCACCACATTATCATCTCTTTGACTTATTCTATATTTAATTTCATTTAACATGCTGTGAGAAGGTGAATTAGGATAGGTTTAAGGGTTTATTAAGGGTGTTTGTATGCTGGGGAGGTGACCTCATGGGACGCATCCCCGTAGGAATGATGCTCAGATTAAACAGCAGGAAAACAACTGCGTGGAAAATGAGTTGTTCCAGAGTAGAGTTGGACCTCGGCTGTGCTATAGTGGTGGGTGGTGGTTTAGTCTCTAAGTCGTGTCCAACTCTTGTGACCCTATGATCTGTAGCCTGTTAGGCTCCTCTGTTCATAGCATTTTCTAGGCAAGAATATTGGAGTGGGTTGCCATTTCCTTCTGGTATAAAATTTTTAGAAAGGAGCATTAAATATTGACCTTGAAAGACTGAAGAAAGGTTATAATTTCACTAGAATAAATTTTTTTTGAATGAGTTAAGTTTTATATGGGACTACAAGGAGATTGGGGACTATTACAGATATTTAGTTAAACTTTTGGGAGAACAGTCTCCATACCCACAGGTTCAACCACCTATGGATTGAAAATATTCTAGGGAAAAAAAATTCCAGAAAGTTCCAAAAAGCAAAACTTGAATTTACATACCATTTACATTGTATTTACAATTATTTACATAGCCTTTACCTTGTATTAGGTATTGCAAGCAATCTAGGGATGATTTATGTTCCATTCATGGAAAGGAACTGATGCTGAAGCTGAAACTCCAATACTTTGGCCACCTGATGAAGGAACTGACTCATTGGAAAAGATCCTGATGCTGGGGAAGACTCAGGGCAAGAGGAGAAGGGGATGACAGAGAATGAGATGGTTGGATGGCATCTTTGACTCGATGGACATGAGTTTGAGCAAGCTCTGAGAGTTGGTGATAGACAGGGAAGCCTGGTGTGCTGCAGTCCATGGGGCTGCAAAGAGTAGGAGACAACTGAGAGACTTGACTGAACTGAAGAGATGATTAAAAGTATGTGAGAGGATACACACAGCTTATATGCAAATACTGTGCCATTTTATATAAGGGACTTTAGCATCTGTACGTTTAGATATTTGTGCATGGGTCCTGGAACCAGTCCTCTATGGATGCAGAGGGACCACCGTAATAAGGAAAAACACTGAATAAAATGGCAACAGTTGCTCAGGAACCAGCCAGTAGTTCCTCTATTTTATTTTTCCAGGGTAGAGACATTTGCTTAGAATGGATTTCACTTACAAATCCAAAAAATAATCACTTTTGTCCTTAATGAGTGTACCCAGGAAGAAAAAGCTATTAAGCCATCAAGACAGCCCCTCCCTGTTTCCTCCCTAGTTTTAAAACAAAATTCTTACAAACCAAGGATCGCATTTTCAAGAGAGACCTATAAGTTAAAAATCTTGCCTATGGAATATCAATTTGCAAACATATCCCAAATATTTGTCTAAAAATATGAGTTCCTAAAATACCAGTTGTTTGGAGATTAGATACTGTGGACACATGATCCATGTAAAGAAGTATATTATAAGGCCACTTTGGAGAAATGAATAAGCAAAAAATAGTATCTGAAACTGTAGTTGTTTGAACATTCAATTGTGTGAATAAATTAAGTGTTCTAATTCCACATTCTTGCTTTGCATA
Organism: Ovis aries; assembly: GCF_016772045.2. Taxonomy (NCBI): domain Eukaryota; kingdom Metazoa; phylum Chordata; class Mammalia; order Artiodactyla; family Bovidae; genus Ovis; species Ovis aries. The sequence continues at coordinate 194,107,645 of NC_056055.1, forward strand.
TGTAAATATGGTATTTTGTTCTTGCGGATTTGTTTAGATAATTGGAGAGTTAGATTCTGAGCTCAAAAATCAAATCTTTTAAAAGCATATTTGGCTGAGAAAAGAGTGTGGCAGGTTTTTTTTTTTTTTTCATCTTTGCTTTTTTGGGTTATGAGAAAAGTTCTTTTGGTCAGCTTCAGTTATGTTGCTGCCAACCTCGTAGTGAAATGGTAGTTTGTGTGTGGAGATCAGTGAGTCAGGAGAAAGAAAAATGGTGATTAAAAAAAAAGCGAGATTAACGTGGAAAGATTTCAAATGGTGTATAGGTGCCAAATGCTATGGTACTGGGCAGTTGGAGGGGCTTTGTATTCAAATATCTGTTGAGTGTCCCACAGATGGTGAGAAACCTTTAGGTGCTGGTGATTCACCAGTGAACACGCAGATGAAACCTCACAGTCCTCAAGCCAGGAGAGTGCTGACCATAGGGAAGTGCTGACCAAGAGGGAAGAACATTTCTCAGTTTCTACCTCACTGAAAGTGTTAGTCGTGTCCGACTCATTGCAACTCAATGGACTGTAGCCCACCAGGCTCCTCTGTCCATGGGGATTTTCCAGGCAAGAATACTGGAGTGGGTTGCCATGCCCTTCTCAAGGAGATCTTCCTGACCCAGGGATTGAATGCATGTCTCCTGTTTTGCAGGATTCTTTACTGTCTGAGCCACAGGGAACTTTTTGCCTCATTGGCTCCGCATTAACCAGCAAGTGTCTGAAAAGGCCTTTGGAATGTTACTCACCTCACAGGTTCCCTAGACCTTGCAAGGCAAAGATTAGAGCTTGAACTCACATTCAGAGAGTTGTCCTTCCAACCATACCTTCAATGATCCAGGTCTGGGTTTTTCAGGTAGGGTTAGATGATTCATACAAATAGCAAACAGAAAGCTACTTAGCTTTTCCTGTGTTCCAGACAACATAAAGATACAATGGTGACAAAACAGTCACAGACTCCTTATGTAGTTTTGAGGCTGGTGAGTGAGACAGACATTAATTAGATAATAAAAAAAAAAAATATGATTGCAAACTGAGATCAGAAGTTTGGGGATCTGCAAGAGCACAGAATGAGGGCCCCAAAACTGTGCTGGCATTTGAAGGGTGAGTAGAGTTCAGCAGGGCAGTGGGTGAGAGGCTTGGTCCAGAAAGAGGCCAGCTTATTATAATTCATGGGGTTGGGGAGGAAGAAGGTCATTACGGCTAGACCACAGAGTATTGGCAAGAGTGTTAAGATTATAGGCAGAGTATGCAGGGAAGGTAGGTACAGAGAGAGAGGAATCCTCCTGATACTAGTTGGGCCGCTGGTAGTTTCTAGTCAGGACAGAGAGAAGCACTCTGCTTCATCTAAAGACTGGGGGGATGGGTTGGGTGGTGTGGGGAAGGCATTTGATACATTGTTTCTCAAAGCTGAGCTAACATTAGACAGATTTACTAAATGGGGAGTTTGTCATAACATTCTAACATCAAATAGAGTAAGATATGATTATGAACTACCAGTGTATCATTGGTTATCCATATCTAGTCACTTTCTATATTTTATAAACATTAAGGAGTGATTTTCCTAAACCCGTCTTGTATATCTGGAAGTTCTCAATTCACAAACTGATAAGGCCTAACTTGAAGGATTTTGAGCATAATCTTGGTAGCATGTGAAATGAGCACAACTGTACAGTAGTTTGAACATTCTTTGGCATTGCCCTTCTTTGGAACTGGAATGAAAATTGACCTTTTCTAGTCCTGAGCTGGCCACCACTGAGTTTTCCAAATTTGCTGACAGATTGCGTACAGCAGTCTAACAACATCATCTTTTAGGATGTACAAGCTGGTGATAGAAAAGGCGGAAGAACCAGAGATCAAATTGCCAGCATTCACTGGATCAGAGATAGCAAGGGAGTTCCAGAAAAACATCTACTTCTGCTTCATTGACTATGCTAAAGCCTTTGATTGTGTCAGTTCAGTTCAGTTCAGTATCAGTCACCTCCTATACTTTGCAACCCCATGGACTGAAGCATGCCAGGAACTTGCTCCTGTCCATCACCAACTTCTGGAGCTTCCTCAAACTCATGTCCATCGAGTTGGTGATACCATCCAACCATCTCATCATCTCAACCTTTCTCCTCCGGCCTTCAATCTTTCCCACTACCAGGGTCTTTTCAAATGAGTCAGTTTTTCGCATCAGGTGGCCAAAGTATTAGAGTTTCAGCTTCAGCATCAGTCCTTCCAATGAATATTCAGGATTGATTTCCATTAGGATGAACTAGTTTGATCTCCTTGCAGTCTCAGGGACTCTCAGGAGTCTTTTCCAACACCGCAGCTCAAAAGCATCAATTTTTCGGTGCTCAGCTTTCTTTATGGCCCAACTCTCACATCCATACACGATTACTGGAAAAACCATAGCTTTGATGATATGGACCTTTGTCAGTAAAGTAGTGTCTCTGCTTTTAATATGCTCTCTAGGTTGGTCATGGCTTTCCTTTCAAGGAGCAAGCATCATTTAACTTCATGGCTGCAGTCACTATCTGCAGTGATTTTGGAGCCCAGGAAAATAAAATCTCTCACTGTTTTCATTGTTTCCCAATCTATTTGTCTTGAAGTGATGGGACCAGATGCCATGATCTTCGTATTTTGAATGTTGAATTTTAAGCCAACTTTTTCCACTCACTTCTTTCACTTCATCAAGAGGCTCTTTAGATCCTCTTTGCTTTCTGCCACAAAGATGCTGTCATCTGTATATCTGAGGTTATTGATATTTCTCCTGGCAATCTTGATTACAGCTTGTGCTTCATCCAGTCCAGCATTTCGCATGATGTACTTTGCATATAAGTTAAATATGCAGGGTGATAATATATAGTCCTGACATACTCCTTTCCCAGTTTGGAACCAGTTAGTTGTTCCATGTCCAGTTCTAACTGTTGCTTCTTGACCTGCATACAGAATTCTCAGGTGGTCTGGTATTCCCATCTCTTTAAAAGTGTTCTGCAGTTTGTTGTGATCCACGCAGTCCAAGGCTTTAGTGTAGTCAAGAAGTAGGTGTATTTCTGGAATTCTCTTGCTTTTTCTATGATCCAATGGATTTTGGCAATTTGATCTCTGGTACATCTGCCTTTTCTAAATCCAGCTTGAACATCTGGAATTTCTCAGTTCACATACTATTGAAGCCTAGCTTGGGGAATTTTGAGCATTATTTTGCTAGTGTGTGAGATGAGTGCAATTGTGCGATAGTTTGAACATTCTTTGACATTGCCTTTCTTTGGGATTGGAATGAAAACTGACCTTTTCCAGTCCTGTGGTCACTACACAGTTTTCCAAATTTGCTGGCATATTGAGTGCAGCAGTATGGTTGTTTGGATCACAGCAAACTGTGGAACATTCTTCAAGAGATGAGAATAGCAGACCACCTTACCTGTCTCCTGAGAAACCAGTATGCAGGTCAAGAAGCAACAGTTAGAAGCAGACATGGAGCAATGAACTGGTTTAAAATTGAGAAAGGAGTACATCAAGGCTGTATATTGTTACCCTGCTTATTTAACGTATATGTAGAGTGCATCGTGTGAAATACCAAGCTGGAATCAAGATTGTCAAGAGAAATACTGATATGCAGACAATAACAGTCTAATGGCAGAAAGTGAAGAGGAACTAAAGAGCCTCTTGATGATGGTGGAAAAAAAGCTGGCTTAAAGTCAACATTAAAAAAACTAAGATTTATGGCATCTGGTCTCATCACTTCATGGCAAAAAGAAGGGTAAAAAGTAGAAACAATGGCATTTTATCTTTTGTGGCTCCAAAATCACTGTAGACAGTGACTGCAGCCATGAAATTAAAGACGTCCTTGGAAAGACAACCTGACAAACCTGGATAGCATATTAAAAAGCAGAAACATCACTTTGCCAACAAGGGTCCTTCTAGTCAAACCTATGGTTTTTCCAGTAGTCATGAATGGATGTGATTGTTGGTCCATGAAGAAGGCTGAGTGCTGAAGAATTGATGCTGGAGAACACTCTTGAGAGTCCCTTGGACTGCAAGAAGAGCAGACCAGTCAATCCTAAAAGAAATCAACCCTGAATATTCATTGGAAGGACTGATGTTGAAGCTGAAGCTCCAATACTTTGGCCACCTGATGCAAAAAAGGTAACTCACTGAAAAAGACCTTGAAGCTGGGAAAGTTTGAAGGGAAAAGAAGAAGGGGATGGTAGAGGATGAGATGGTTGGATAGCATCACCAACTCAATGGACAGGAATTTGTGTGAACTTTGGGAGATAGTGGAGGACAGAGAAGCCTGGTGTGCTGCAGTCCATGGGGTTGCAAAGAGTTGGGCCTGACTTAGCAACTGGACAGCAACAACAAAAGAATGATTTGATCACCTATTTCCTACAGTCTAGCACAGTGCCTGCCTGGAACATGCACAAAAATTTTTGCTGATGGATTAAGTTCAATTTAATCACAATAAGCACTCCCCTAAGACTATAGCCTAAGGGAAGCCTTATGTATATGATGGAAATCCAAGCATGGGAGTTAGGGGAAGACACATGGGGATCATAACTAAATAATTTACATATTCATCCCCAAAACAAAATTGCCAAGTGGAGAATAGATTCTTTTTTAATCACTGGAATTTGGGGATAATTGAGAGGCATTTTCTTATGTAAAAGAATGAGGCTTTATGATTGTGAGAATTTTGTCTACATGATTTACCTTCAAAAAGTGCATCATATCCGAGGAAGAAACTTCAAAGTAATTTAAAGAAGTGATCCTACATGTTCTCAGGAGTATTTTGTAGTATAAGCTCTGGTATCAAGGCTGGTATTTTGCCAATAAATCTATTTCTATTTTTAGATGGGTAAAAAAACTTTTGTTTATCTTGTTTCAGTTTAAAGCAGACAAGGGTTTTCAGACAAGGGTCCATACAAACCTGGAAGTACGCAGGCTCTGCAGGAGCTACAAAGGCATGGATACCTTTAAGGGAATCAATTTCCAGATCCACAGATTCTAGCTGGACTCTTTCCTGAAACAAATCTCCCAGAGAGAATAGCAGGGGAGAATCCTGCCCTTCCCCACTGCTCTTTCGCAGTCACTCTCCTCTATTCTATATAAGAAAACCACACATCTAACCTATCTCTCATCTCACTGTGGTGTGTAACAGTGACACTTGAGGATGCATGGCTCCTGAGGGAGGATCCTGGAAGAACAAAGCAGAGAAAACTTTGATAAGAATTACTGATGCATGCTTCTCCTTGTTTCTGTATCATTCTAGCAACAAACTCATGTCTTTCTGTCACAATGTGTCTCACAGTGAATTTAAATTTATAGGTAATCATAAATTAACATTTTCAGCTCTGAAGTTTTGACAAATATGTTTGAAACATGTATCAGTGTAAAGTATGTTGGTAAATACATCCTCTACACTAATTTGAACTTACAGGAAAAGTTTTAGAGGTTAACCTAAAAATATGAAGGTGGAGATACATTTTTTTTTTTAAGCTCATAGATTTAAAATATTAGCAGATGGGGAAAAGAGAATGTGCGGCATCCCAGTGAATGAAAAGAAACTCTCAAGCTTCTCACTAGGAAAATTATTTAGCATCCTGGTGGTTCAGATGGTAAAGAATCTGCCTGTAATTCTGAAGGCCTGGGTTTGATTCCTGGGCTGGGAAGATCCCCTGGAGAAGGGAATGGTCTAACCATTCCAGTATTCTTGCCTGGAGAATCCCATGGACAGAGTAGCTTGCGGTCTACAGTCCATGGGGTCACAAAGTAGTAGACATAACTGAGTGACTAGTACTTTCACTACTTACTTTATTTAAGCAGTTTAAACATTAAGTATACAGGTTTTCTGGAGAATAACTACATATACATATGTATATTTCTCACAATTTTTCAGGGGCAAATGATGGATTTTTTTTTTTTTTTTGTCATTGACACTCTGCTCTTGGGGAGCATAGGCTATTTTTTTCAACAAAATTGTCTTCCAGGAGTTGAAAAACAAATGTCATTTCAATTTTTAAACCCTCTGGAGCCAGGACCAAGAGAAGAGTGTTTTAACCCCAGATTTACTACTCAAAGGTCTATCTTCTCACTGTGAAAGTAATGTTTGTTGTTTAAAAAATTTGAAAAGACCAAAAAGTATATTTTAAAAAAGCCCAGCAATGCATTGCCATTTAGTTCTGTATGTATCCTATTCATTTTTCTCTGTATAGAAATTACTTTCTTTTTTAAACATTGGAATCTTACTGCTATAGTTTGCAAGTATTTTTAAATTTTAAACAGGTCTTGATGATTTCCCCATTTCATTAAATATTGTTCAACAGGGTCATTTCTAATGATTAAGTAGTATTCCATTGGAAAAAAGTACCATAATTAATTGACTCTACCTTTCTCAGGCTTGAGCAAATACATGAGTTCCTTTAGCTATGCTATGGTTTTTACAGTAGTCATGTATGGATGTGAAAGTTGGACTATAAAGAAAGCTTAGTGCCGAAGAATTATGCTTTTGAACTGTAGTGTTAGAGAAGACTCTTGAGAGTCCCTTGGACTGCAAGGAGATCCAGCCAGTCCATCCTAAAGGAGATGAGTCCTGGGTGTTCATTGGAAGGACTGATGTTGAAGCTGAAACTCCAATACTTTGGCCACCTGATGCGAAAAGCTGACTCATTTGAAAAGACCCTGATGCTGGGAAAGATTGAGGGCAGGCGGAGAAGGGGACGACAGAGGATGAGATGGCTGGATGGCATCACTGACTCAGTGGACATGGGTTTGGGTAGACTCTGGGAGTTGGTGATGGACAGGGAGGCCTGGTGTGCTGCGGTTCATGGGGTCACAAAGAGTTGGACACGACTGAGGGACTGAACTGAGATGAACTTTCAAGGGAAAAATAAATTCTCATGTTCCCTCCTGGGTTGACTTAATGTTATTTTTATTATGTAGTTACTCTCTATAAATATAAAACTGATATTAATTATTCATGATCCTAAATTGTCTACAACTATAAACCCAATACAGACTTGCATTTAAATTTGATATAAAATCAATGTAATTAAGATGTCAACAGTCATTTAAGGTGATAATTGATGTTTAATAGTAGGATGATAAATCTTTTACCTTTTCTTTTTCAGCATGGTTCATTTGGTTTTGAGCCTGGTGGACCAACATCTGAGTTGACTGTCATTATCATTATTTTTTTTCTAACAATTAACTCATTTTTAAGCCTGTGGTCATTATTTTCAGGATTCAATTTAATGGTATACCTCAAAGTACATCAACAAAAGTTTAAACCAAAACTCTCTGCTGCTAAACCTATTTCTGTTAGGTACAGAGTCAGCTACTCATGTGACATCGACAGTTATTTACCAGTGGTAACTCAGTCCTCCCACAACTCTTCTCTTCTCTGACTTTGTTCTTAAGAGTATCTGTGGAGTTAGCCTTCCCTTGGCACTACTAATGTGCTATAAACACAAACACAAACTTGGGCATTGAAATGATAGCATAGCTGTTAGTTGTAAGTTGGTCTACCAGATGGTTCAGAATATCTTTACATGAACATTTTTAAGATTATCATCAAAATAAAAACACTGGATTAAAACAAAAATCTCTTTCATAACTCAGACCCTCAAGTATAAGGCTTTTGGAGCCCTAAATGACAATCGACAATTTAGCCCTAAAGTCTCTATTACTCAATATCTGGTATGTTCATGTTTCATTGCTGCCATTACAAATGACCACAGTTTAGCGTTTTAAAAGAACACAGTTTCTTTAGTCTTATACTTCTAGAGATCAGAAGTCTTAAAATTGTGGTGTTAGCATGGCTTCTTTTCTTTTGCAGGATCTAGGGGGATATTTCTTTCCCTGTTCCTTTTTGTAGAGACTGCTGTGTTCTTGGATCATGGCCCTATCCTCCATCTTCAGTGACTTCACTCCAACTCCTGTATCATTGTCCCCTTCAGCTTCCATGCTGTTAACCCATTTGCTTTCCTCTTTTTAGAAATTTTGTGATTACATTGAGCCCATCTGGATAGTCTCGGGATAACCTCAAGATCCTTAACTTAATATTCAGATTCGTAACTTAATCACGCCTGCAAAATCCTTCTTATCATGTAACGTAGTATATTCTGAGGTTCTGGGGATAAAGATGTGGACGTCTTTGGGGAGGCTATTATTCAGCCTATCATAACTGAATACTAAAGACTTCCCTTATTATAAATGAGGCTGTGATGTTGTCCATAAATTACAAACAAGACTATGATGTCACGTTGGTGTATTCATCAGCCATGATTGTTCTTTTGGGATAAATTTCTAGGGATGAAATGCATAAATCACAGGTTTCTACAATTCTTAAAAAGGAGTTTTTAATAAGCAATGCCAAATTACCTTCTTGAAAGTTTGTACTAAGTTATATTGAAAGTCATGTATAGAGTACCTTTCCCTGTCCCCTGATTACAAAGGGTATTATTATTTGCTAAAAATTCTTTGCTAGCTGTTAAGAAAAAAATATTCATTATTGTTTTGTTGTTGCTGCTGCTGTTGTTGTTGTTGTTTAGTTGCTAAGTCGTATTTGAGTTTTTCACAATCCATGGACTATAGCCTACCAGACTCCTCTGTCCATTGGATTTCCCAGGCAAGAATATTGGAGTTCATTGCCAGTCCCTTCTCTAGGGAATTTTCCTGACCCAAGGATCAAACCCATGTCTCCTGAGTCTCCTGCATTGGCAGGGGTATTCTTTACCAGTGAATCACCAGGGAAGCTCCTCATTATTATTTTATTGTAGGATAATTTGATACTAATTATTTTGATGAGATTGGACATTTTAAAATATTCACCAGTCATTTGTACCAAAGAAAATAAATGAAAATTTTAGTCATGGCTGCACTGCTTATAGGGGTTTGCTTATGCCATATAGAAACCACTTAACCTATAAGTGGTATCTTTCTGAATTTGCAGCATCAGGAAGAACATGCAAAATGCCTTTGTACTAAAGTTTATATCTCAGAGTGTTTAGGAGAGTGAGCTAATTGTTTAGATGGATGCAAGGATGATACTATTCAGAAGGAAATTAATTCTGCCCAGTGTGTTCTGTGTATATGGGCATTTTGCCCCTCTGACTGAGGATAGCCTGGTCATACATAGAGGCATGTCGGAGCCGAGAGTATCACTTGTTTCTGCTGCATGAGGCTGTGGTCTTCCATCCAGGGAAAATATCATGTGATATATTTGCATCTTTGCTCAATAGAAGCTAGATATTTTGTCTGGTACCAATCATTACCTCATTATGATTATAGATATATAATCTGTGACAGAAAATTTTCTAAATAGATGACCATTTAAAGGATTTTTAGAAATTGTTTTATGATACAGTTATTACACACTCAGTGAATGAACATTTTAAATTCAGGTAAGCAAAGTGGCTCAGATGGTAAAGAATTTGCCTGTAACACGGGAGACCGGGGTTCGATTCCTGGGTTGGGAAGATCCGCTGGAGAAGGGCATGGCAACCCACTCCAGTATTCTTGCCTAGAGATTTCCATGGACAGAGGAGCCTGGTGAGCTACAGTTCATGGGGTCACAAAGAATCGTACACGACTGAGCGACTAACACAAGCAAAAGAAAAAAAAGAAGTTATAGTGAAGAAGGAATGTTTTGTAAAACCTCCTTTTGTCCTCAGGATGGTTGAGACGTTAGAGGCCTGCGATGTGATTAAGAGTTGAGAATGGTAAGACTAAACATGTTAGAAACAGTGGGTAGTGTGTTAAAGGTGGCTAGAATTAAAGACTCTGGCTTTTCTCCCTCCAAAGAATTCCTGACTTGTTGCAGAATTACAAAAAACAGGTATGACACAAGGCAATGAACCCCTTGGAAACCTTGCTAAAATATTACTTTTAGAGTCTGGGGAGCCAAGGATATCCTCCTTTTCTTTGTTGAATCACACCAGGGCTATGCTTTCCTTGAAGAAGACAAATGTCAGTGGTTTTCTTCCTTTAAGAGCTCCAGGAAGAGGCTGTTTTTAGCTGAGAGCTGCTGCTTTGCCTATCGCTGCAGTGCTGTGTAGGATGCCTGGTAGAGGAGGCAGCTGGAGAGGAGGAAGTCTGAAAGTGAGCACGTGTAAGGAGGGAGCTGGGCAATCAGAAGAGAATGTGCTGGGACTTCAGTACACAGCAAGAGCAGCGTGTAGGCATAGCCCACCAGGGAGCCTTTGGCAATATCTAGTCTTCCCGGTTCTTTCATTTGTTCCCTGTGCTAGGAAGGTCTGATTTATTTGTATCGTTTTGCTCATGTGTGAGGTTAAAAATATTTCCTTGTGCATGGTAATTAACAACAGCCTCTGCAGAATGGAATATTCCAGGGCTTTGAGATTGCTAGGCATTTTATCAGCTGCAGCCAGCAGATGGTGGTAGCGTTCCATAAAAAAAATAATAATAAATCGTGCTTGGTGAAGCTGAGAGGTTCAGTTTTGTTTTGCTTTGTTATTTAAGCTTTGACAATGCCCATCTATATAATCTGTGGGCACAGAGTGTTTGAGCCCAGTCTGATCTTAAACTTGTTTTATGATGATATCATTATTTTTTACTGCTACAAATTAACTGTCAGTTTCAATCTACCCCATGTTTTAGCTGCCTTCCAGGATCATCTTGTCAGTTATGCAGCTTTCTGATTTTATGGCTGAGATCAAGAATGATTCCTTAAAGGCACATGGGAAAACACAAGGTGTCTTTAGAATGAAAAGTGGGAAAGAGGATGTGAACTTTGCCACGTGGCCCGTGCTGTAAGTGTGCAGCAAAGATAGATAAGGGCAAACGACTAAGGCCCCTTTCTGTTTGAAACCTGAGTGTCTTGACATTTACTCAGGTGCAATCATTCATGTAAGTATCCGTAGTGACCTACTGTCAATGGAGTGAAATGGAGCCAAATGAGTTCCTATATTATCTTTCAGAGTTATATTCAAACATATGAAAATGTAAAGAGGAACTTGCAAGCAATATTGGTGCTTTCTGATCTGCAGGTGATGCTTTCACTAGAAGAAAAAGTATTACTTAAAATCATTCATTCATTCTTCCTTACATCTAGCATTTATTGAGTGCCTACTAGGTACCTGCCCTTATTCCAAGTGCTAGGGAGTCCTTGCACATTTATTGGGCAGAAACTTGATTGCTGCCTAATCTTTCTTTGAACTGTAAGGGAAAAAAGAGATTAAAATTCCCTTTATAGAGCTGGCACAGCACCATTGATTGATGATGAACTTGAAGGAGAAGGGGTCGTATTCCAGTTTGCCCTAGTCAAAGAGTCCCATTGGTAACACACTGTCATAAATCTACCACTAAATTCTGCTACCAGCTAGCGCACTGTCCCAGGATATACTGAGAGACAAGGAGAGCTCCTTTCCAAAGTATCTGCAGTCTACAGAATGCTACTCTAGCTTCCCGAGTAATGTCATACCTGCTCCTAGAACTTGGTGGTTTTCATCAGAATTGAATAACAGTGTCTATAGCATGTTCAATATGGGCCAGGCACTTTCTGGGTATTATTTCAATCTTTATAACACTTTCCAAGGTAGCCATTACTATACTCGTCTTATGTATGAGATAACTGAGACTTAAAGAGGTTGATTCACTCCTATGGTTAACAGCCAAGCCAGGAATTTTGCAAAGGTCTGTCCATGCTCCTTACACCATGCCACACTCCCCCTCTGTTGAAGCATTTTTTGCTGTGACAATGTTCTGTTGGCCAGAACAGGTAGGGAAGAGAGATGAAGGCAGCCATCCCAATATCTGTGCTGAGAGGATGATAGATGTACAGCTGTCAGGCAGGATGGGCCTTGAGCTGGCCTCTCATCTAGTCTGTAGAGCTTTGAAATGTTGGGAAACAGTATCAGCAGACATGCCTGGAGGTTCCCTAATAGCTCAGCTTGTAAAGAATCTGCCTGCAATGCGGGAGACCTGGGTTCAATCCCTGGGTTGGGAAGATCCCCTGGAGAAGGGAAAGGCTACCCACTCCAGTATTCTGGCCTAGAGAATTCCATAGACAACAGTCCATGGGGTCCCAAAGAGTTGGAAATGACTGAGTGACTTTCACTTTTCCTTTAGCCAGCAGAAATGGGGTGGCTTGTTCTGGGCAAAGGCTTCAGAGCAACAGATAGGCTGTGAGCTAAAGGCAGAGAAACAAAGCGCAGTTACAGCTGCCACACCAGGAGAACCTTTGCTTGAATTCAGGGTGTAGAGAGGATAGATAGTGATGCAGCGGTCTTTTCAGCTCCACTCTTTGGCAGGGATAACAATGCGGCCAACAGAAGCATTTTGAGACTCAGACGGCCACTGATATTTATTTATAGAGAGAAAGTGCGCAGGGTGGGATAAATGCACAGAAACACTTTGAACACTAAGCGTAGTGCAAATGGGTCCACTATTGATTCTTAGCGGAAATGTTCACGTCTGCCTCATGAACAGATATTACTCCTGAGACCACCTTTAACAAAATATTTAGTCTGACCTCTCTAGACTGCATTTACAAGCTCATCTCTCTCTTTACATTCAAGGCTTTCCACTGAGATGGAAATAGGCTCTGTGCAGCAGTCCCAGAAGACTTGCACAAGAAGAATTTCAGACAATAGGAAAAAATCCTAAGTGATTGTGCACTGGGTTTCCATGAAAAGTATCATATCAATGCTGTAGAAAAAGAATGAGAATTATAGGAAGTGAATATAAAGAGACATAAAGGCACATTAGGGTATAGCATCTGCTGCTGTGGAATGCCAGGAAGCAAAATTGTCATTCATTGCCTTTTAGGATTTCACCCCAACTTGACTCCTTTTCCATATGGACATGATTGAATCCACTGTGACTGTGGACAGAGCCAAGTGTCGAGAACTACTTAGGATAGTTTAAGAATCCATTAGAATCATTAGATCTCCTCTGAGCTAGCCACAATAATCAAATTTATGTCCAAGTGGAACTAGTTTAGATGTCGGTCTTACTTTTCAAAAGAATTGAAAGGAAAATCTTATGCAAGATTCACTCACAAACGCTTTCTAATGGTTCTTTAAAAACATTATACTCCAACAAAATGGTTTCATATTTATATTACTGAAGGTCATTTTTCAAAACGTATTGTGACTTCATTTTAATAGTCAGTGAACTCAGATTACCCATAGGATGGTTTGGAATTGAGCAGTCTGTGACTATAACATAAGTGATGTTAAGAAAAAAAAAATTAAGCTGCATATTTATTTGATTGCTCACATTTCTCAGTACATTATCTGGATAGCCTGTCCATTTTTGTCTGGGTTAGTGTCAGAAATTTTCAATTGCAAGTCCCTCCTGGGCAGGACTGATGTCATTTCCATCACTTTGAGAGTCCCAAGCTCCCCATCCAATAAGTATTTCTTGAGTGCTCATTGCAAGACAGGGATTCTTGACTGGAACACAGTGCTTCTCCATCTAGAGATGGCAGTGAAGACGATTTCTTTCCTGCATAAATAAATGTGTGGAGAATCAGGTCCGCCCCCAACCCCCCACCCCCTGCCCCTGCCCTGCACCTTCTGCAAGCTTCTCTTACCTCTCTCCTGATCCTGTAGAGGGAAGGAAGGGCAAAATTAGACATGTAATTTTTTGCATCTTGAGTGTTCAGTTGAAAGCTCAGGCTGATGTAAATACAATTTGCTCAGTGTTATAGTGATTGCTATTGTGTGTAGACGCCTGGCTAGGCTTGATCTTTCCTTCTCTCTCTCATTCTCTCTCTGTGTCTCTGTCTCTTTCTGCTTTTGCTGTTGTGTCAATTACCACACATCTTACAACCACTGCTGCCCTTTTATGCCTCTGGGCCTGCTACCAGCAGCTTGGAGGCATTTTTGGTCATTGAATTGTCTTGAGCCTATAAACCATGTGATGTCTGCAGCTGATGTAGAATAGGAGCCCAAAGATACCAGTCAATATTTTTAGATAGATCTCAAAGATCTATCATTCTGAGGATCCTCACATGTTCAAAACTCTTCCTTTGTGGAAGCATTTTTGGTATGGCTATATAGATATCTAGAGTATTTGCCTCTTGATAGAAATCATTTCTATCTGTAGAAACTCTTGTATTTTTAGATCCTTTAATCACCTGTTCTGAACAGTGTTGCCAAAGGTAAGGTGTGTCGTGTAAAGCCCAGGGGATGAAACCTATGATATCACTTTGAAACTTTCAGAGTAGAGCAAATTATTCTCTACAGGTCTCAGTATTTCCATCAGTAAAGTCGTAGCAATAACATCTTCCTGGGTTTACTTAATATAAGAAAATGTAAGTCTTTTAAAATTCCAAAGTAAGTGCTTGATAAGTATATGGGTGGAATGAAAGATAACATTTATTCAACCTCTTCTCTACGTGACGAGTCATGCTAAGGTAATAAGCCATGCTTGTTGTACATAAATAGAACATCATGGCACAAGCACCAAAGCAGGGTTAGTTTCATAGCTAAAAATTGGATTTTGGAGACAGGCAGATATGGATTCAAATTCTAGCTTTGCCATTTTGTGACCTTGTCATTTAACCTCTCTATTTTCTCATCCGTAAAATAAAGCTAATACTTTCTATTTTAAGGAGTTTTGGCAGAGATGAAGTGAAATACTGTATGACAAACTCTGTGGCACAGTATGAGTATGAAATGCATCTATTAGTTGGGAACTCATATATTTTTCTACCTCAAAAGGTAATTTGTATTTGCTTTAGGTGAAATATGCCATCATTTAAGTTATTAATTCATAAGAGTTATATTTTTTTATTTCATTAGCATGCTTGAATTTTACATGAGGGAAATCTAGTTTTCTCCTGTATTGACCTCTCCTATTGAGGAACTAACAAATTTGTGGCAAGATCATATTTTGTAGTGATTAATCACTGCTGCTGCTGCTGCTGCTAAGTTGCGTCAGTCGTGTCTGACTCTGTGCAACCCCATAGATGGCAGCCCACCAGGCTCCCCCATCCCTGGGATTCTCTAGGCGAGAACATTGGAGTGGGTTGCCATTTGCTTCCCCAATGCATGAAAGTGAAAAGTGAAAGTGAAGTCGCTTAGTTGTGTCCAACTCTTAGCTACCCCATGGACTGCAGCCTACCAGGCTCCTCTGTCCATGGGATTTCCCAGGCAAGAGTACTGGAGTGGGGTGCCATTGCCTGCACTATTCTGTTAATAGATTCATGATCTATTAATAGACATGAGTCTTTTAACAGACCACGAGCTTCTGACCAAAAAAAAAAAAAAAAAAACCTATCATCATCTTGTTGCTGTGTCAGAAAGGGCTGGGTTCAAATCATGCTGGATCCTGGGGAATGTGCTTGTCAGGAAGGTGTTAAGCTTTTTAGTACATGGACTTTATAGAGATAGGTCACCTAGCTTTGTTCATTAATCACTGTATGACTTTGAGAGAGTTACTTAACCTTTTAAACCTCCACTTTTTCATCTTTAGCAAGTGGATAACAGTAACAGACAAGAATTATTCAAACTCTTTCCATATGCCAGGTTTTATGCTCAGTGTTTCTCTTGTATTAACTCATTTAACCTTACTACAGCCTGTATACTGGGATTACTTCCAACACTCATTTTAAAAACAAACAAACAAACATAGAGAAAGATATCCAGAAATATATTTTCTGGGGATATACAGCTAGTAAATATTCCAGCTGGGCTTCAATGCTACCAACTAGCTTGTGTTCCAGAAGTGATAACACTTCATAGTATATTAAACTCTTAACAGTGTCTGGCACCTGTAAACCTGAAAAAAAATGTCAGTTAATTTTATTAGCAGGAAGGCTATTCCTCTGGTCTTAGTGCTTTTGTCCACCTAGGTTCTCTTTTCCTTTTGAATTTCTGAAGAGGTAAAATTTTCAGTTATGAGACTGTGCTCAAGCTCGTTAAAGAGGTAAATTTATATTAGTGTTAATACAGAAAACCAGTCTAATCTTAGACTCCTATAAACTCCACAAATTTTTGCTAAGTTTTTACTTCTTTCCTTCTCCATGTTGCTGTCCTTACTTTATGAATACATTTTATAAAGATATTCATTGATCCCCCCAACTAAATACAAGTATTAAAAATAAAGTCTTTTTTGCACAGATAATAAAACCAGAAACTGCCAATTTGCTCTCACAAATCAGGATTCTGATCCCCAGAGAGTGTGTATCAGCTTGATCTGAGTATAAACAAAACTGTGTTGACCCTCAATACTACCTCTGGAGAAGGTCAGGATACAATTGTGGCCACAAGAATGGCCACTAAGCCTGGATATAAATAGCAGTGAATTGGTCATGCTGACTGACAGCTTTTGTTGCCCCTAGGCTACAAGATATTTGGAGAAGGGCCAGTGAAAGCTAATTATAACTTGAGGGTCTTGCCTGTATAAGGCTAGGGGTTAGAAGCCTTTGAGAAGCTGAAGTTTGCTCTGCTGTGGGGAAACGATTTTTTCACAGATGGGGATGGAGCCCAGGAATAAGAGGGGGGATGCTAGAGGGAGCCTTGTAATAGCTTACAGCTGTCCTTTAACCGGAAGTCAATCTGCCATTTTCCTCTTATCCTCTGATTCTTGGTTTGTAATTTTTTTCGGTGCAGCAAGTATTCTGCCTTCTTCCCTGTCACAGAAAATGTAGCTTTCCTTATCTGTAAGGTGTCTTAATTCAGGGGAAAATAGAATTGAGTCCACTGCCCACTCCCTGTTCCAGGAAAGTTTTTCTCAAAATAGGAAATATATAATGTGTCGGCTGGGTGGCTAGAATTAGGTTGGATCAGTATGGAACAGGGAGATTTGTTTGCTTCAGAAAGAAATCTCCCACTGCCTTGGCTGCTGCAGAATCCAGGACAGATATCTGGACTCAGAAGTGGAGAAATCAACTATTCTGAGTGGATTAGTATAATGATGACTCTCCCTACGGATTCCCACATGCCCTTTTAAGGAAGCCTTTTGTGGCCAGCTGGCATTTCTAGTTAAGATTTTGAAACCATTATTCTTAGTGCCTTCTCATATTGATTAGGTCAAAAGGGAAAGAAATGGGGACTTTGCTATTCAGATAGGCAGATCTTTGCCTTCTTTCTTGGTTTTTCTGATGAACTCAAATATAAAGCTGGCTGATTCTCTAGACATCCAGACAAAATCAATCACCTCACAATGGAGAGGAAGAAAGTTGCAAATGCACCATTTTATGTCTGAGTTTTTTGGTGGGTTCAAAATACCCATTTGAGTAAAGACTACCAATTTATCAGAAGCCTTTGGATTTTTATTTACTACCTGTTGGATAATAAAGGCTTATATTTGTTTTGATTGTTTCTGTACACCATGGAGATGAAGATGTGAATCAGTCCATCTCCAGCACAAAGTCTTGGAGGAGAGATGGGGGAAAATGATTTACAGCATGTTTGGAATTTGTAGTGCCCATAACTGAGAGACAGGGAGGGTCACGAACCACAGCAGAAGTGTACGTTTCTTATTGAGTGAAGGATTTCCATGTAACATGACTCATGGAATGCAAATAAAACTTGTACCTTAGGAAAAGAAACTTCTTTCTACTGCCCCAGATCTCTCAGCAGAAAACTTCATTCCTCTGTTAAAAAAGAAATGCGCTTTGCAATTTATAAAGTCTATTGCTCTTTCTTTGAGTTGAATGTTAACGTTCTGCCTTGTGCCCTTAACTTAATGGATATTCTCAAAATTGGCAGCTTCTCTTTCATGCGGGAAGAAGGAATAATTCTGAATTAAGAGCACCAAAATAGGTTAAGGATACATTATGTCAGAGGCTGTAGATTGTTAACAAGCCAAGGAAGCACAAGTCATAGGGTATAATACAATTAAAGGCAACTGGGTAAGATTGCCAGCCATTCCATCTCAATGACTTCACCTGTTGATGTAAGAGGTGACCCTTTCCAGTCTGTCTAAAACTTGATGGAGTCCTAGGTGTTTTTTTTTCTAATTTCTGAGTGAATCGTAAGTAGCATAGCAGCTACTGTGGGTGCCCTGCCTAAACTTCTTTCCATTTTTTCTTCAGCTGCTGTTGGTGGCTAAAGACTCACAGCTGCATGCCCCACTTCCCTCCTCTTTCTCTGTCCTCTTCCAGAGAATTGCTGATGGCAGCTGCATCTCCCAAGAGGTTATGCAGCTAGTGATTGATGGATATGGGGCTACAAATAGCTGGCTCTCTTGAATCAGAGGAGAGGGTCATAATTAGTTCTGTGGTGTGATCACATGGATCAAGTCAAGACTGGTCTGTATATGGGACCACATCCTTTCTCAGCCCTTTTCTCTGTCCTCTCCTGCTTGTCATTCCCTGCCCTGAAGAGCTTTTCCTGAAGCGCTCTCCTTCAATGAACTTCAGGCACCTACTGTCTTAGGCTTTGATTTTCCAGACTTAGATAGTGAGTCTGCCCATATATTTTAACTTATTGTGTCCTAATGAATTAAACAATACAATGTTGCTTTCAACCAGAATTCTGGCAATAATAAACTATTCTCTCTGAATTGTTGAAGTCTATTCTGTTGACCCTTAATAAGCCTTTGTAACAGAAGAAAAGTTCCTTCAGTTCAGTAGTGTTCTCTGTGCAGCCAGCCTGTATCCATCAGCATATAGAGAAGCATGGTTGGCAAAGGACCAAAGCCACAAATGTTGGAAATTTGAACTCTGAGTGATATCTGTTCCCTTCCTTCTAACTGTGGTAGTTTGTCTAATATTAACTTTATTTATAGCACTGTTTCTAAAAGCTTGGATTTCCAAGTTAGAATGATGTCCTGTCATAATAGGAACAGTTATTATGGCCTTCGTATATGGAAGTCATCTGGATGATATGATAAAAGATTTTCACTTGGAATCAAACAGTCCATCCAAGCCTGAAATGGTATGTATTTCTGGGGTCTTTTGTAATTAGAAATCTGATTGTGTAAATGTCTGAAAATCTGTACTGGTTTTAAAGATAATGGCTTAGAGACCATTCTAATTCAGCTAAAATTTGCCAAATTTGAAGGTCTCTTTGTATTCCTATCAGCTAGTGGTACAAGGGTGGGCTGATTCAGCAAGTGGAAGAATGGTGATTCTAGCTGACAGGCACAGTCCTCAAGGAAATGTCAGGTTGACCCTGATGCTTAGAAAAACAGAGCATACATAGAGCTGTTTAAAAAAGGACACAGAGAACAGAAATATTTTAAAGGAAGCATTTCTGTTGCATTGGGCAAAGCTTCATGATTTCACAGTGGAAGTCTGAATCCTTCACAGACATCAAAACTGGGCTTTGAACCAAGTATAATGTCCAAATATGCTAACTGATGCACTGAATTAAATATTACTGATTCTCAATACAATATTTTTGTCTAGAGAAATTATAAAATTCCACCATGCTATGGTTTATTTATAATCAATATCTTCTAATTAAATCTAAAATATTCTTTTTAGAGCAAGCAGGTGCTTGCTGTTTTCTATTTAGCCATGTGATGTTCATTTTGGTTGAATATTTTCATTCTTTCAAGTGATTTTTGCTGGATTTGGAGGATGAAAAGTTGTTAGCATTTAATTTTTGAGATTTATCCATATAAAGGTCAGTACTGGAGTCAGAGAATTGTTTTTAATATTATATAATTTATGATTTATTTGTGAAAATCACATAATTTCATGTTCTAAGATTTCCCAGGGATTCTGTTTCAAAAGATAACTGCTTTTTAAAGAAATACAAACCCATTGTTTGTTGTTGTTGCATTTCCAAACAAAAAGGCTTGGAACTTACTCTTTATTACCAAGAAACTAGTAGTTGTTCAATCACTAAGTCACGTTTGACTCTTTGTGACCCCATGGACTGCAACACACCAGGTTTCTCTGTTCTCCACGATCTCCTGGAGTTTGCTCAAACTCATGTCCATTGAGTCGGTGATGCCATCCAACCATCTCATTCTCTTTCACCCCCTTCTCCTCCTGCCCTCAATCTTGCCCAGTATCAGGGTCTTTTCCAATGAGTCTGTTCTTCACATCAGGTGGCCAAAGTATTGGAACTTCATTCAGCATTGCTCCTTCCAATGAACATTCAGGGTTTATTCCTTTAGGATTGACTGGTTTGACCTCCTTGCTGTCCAAGGGACTCTCAGGAGTCTTCTCCAGCATCACGATTTGAAAGCATCAATTCTTCAGTGCTGAGCCTTGTTTATGGTCCAACTCTCACATCCATACATGACTACTGGAAAAACCATAGCTTTGACTAGATGGACCTTTGTTGGCAAAGTGATATCCCTGCTATGTAATACACCGTCTAGGGTGGTCATGGCTTTCCTTCCAAGGAGCAAGCATCTTTTAATTTCATGGTTGTATTCATCATCCACAGTGATTTTGGAGCCCAAGAAAATAAAGTCTGCCAATGTTTCCATTTTTCCCCCATCTATTTGCCATGAACTGATGGGACCAGATAACATGATCATAGTTATTTGAATGTTGAGTTTTTAGCCAGCGTTTTTACCTCCTCTTTCACCTTCATCAGGAGGCTCTTTAGTTCCTGTTTGCTTTCTGCCATTAGTGTGGTGTCATCTGCGTATCTGAGGTTATTGATATTTCTCACAGCTAGCTTGATTCCAGCTTGTGATTCATCCAACCTGGCATTTCACATGATATACTCTGCATATAAGTTAATTAAGCAGGGTGACAGTATACAGCCTTGATGTAGTCCTTTCTCAATTTTGAACCAGTCCATTGTTCCATGTTCGGTTCTAACTGTTGCTTCTTGATCTGCATACAGGTTTCTCAGGAGATAGGTAAAGTGGTCTGGTATTCCCATCTCTTTAAGAATTTTCCAGTTTGTTGTGATCCACACAGTCAGAGGCTTTAGCATAGTCAGTCAAGGGTTAGATAACATATAAAATATCTCTGAAAGTTGGGTAATTCCTATCCTGTTTGACAGAAATAAAACAAGATCGAGTGAGTCAAAAGAAAAAGAATTATTTCAGAAAATCTAAATTATTCCTTATACTTTCCCTATTGCCTACATGCATTTTATAACCATATCAATCAAAATGAAAAATCTGCTAAAATTTGAAAACAAGAATTGTGGTGCTGACAAAATGTTTGTGTTTAAGTTTTATCAGACAAAACTTGTGAAATTTTACATTTTAATGTACTGTGTGATTAGAATGCTTTATTCTTTAACTTTTATATTTGTAAGATTTATTGAAAGGAAATTCAGTGGCATTTGAAATATTAAAATCCCATGAGAGTGAAATGTCGACAGGCGAAGCATCTCCAGTAGCATTTTTCTGAGTTCCTTTTTAGGGTAAAATAATAGGTAAGATTCTTCCCTGGTGGCTCAGAGGGTAAGAGTCTGCCTGCAGTGTGGAAGACCCAGGTTTGATCCCTGGGTCAGGAAGATCTCCTGGAGAAGGAAATGGCAACCCACTCCAGTATCCTTGCCTGGAAAATTCCATGGACGGAGGAGCCTGGCAGGCTACAGTCCATGGGGTTGCAAAGAGTTGGACACGACTGACTGACTTCACTTGATCCAGTGGGTAAGAGGAAGGAGACATGTTATAGTAATTATATCTTCTCTGAGTTGGTTTAAAATATTGGTTTAATATTTAATTAAAAACTTTCCTTTTCATGATTATTTCTTGCCTATTTTTGGAAATAAACTATGATTTCTTGAACTGGAACTAGAACTCCACTATTAATCGCTCTTAGAGGTTTGGTTAAGTAATTGACCAGACTAATGGTTTTTAAGTCATAAATGCAGGTTAATCATCTATGAACAATTCTTTTTGTAGATACAAATATGGTAGTACAAATCATTGATATAATGGAAGTTTTAAAATAGTTAAAACTAAACTATATATGTTCATTAAAAAGTCAACGATAATCTAAGAGATAAACACTTCTTCAGAAATCATCTGATATGTTTACATTTATTTGACTGTTAGAGCAGATTTTCTTCTATAATTAAAGTGTTTAACATCAAAATTAATTTTCATTCTTTGAGTTTCTACCAACTAATGACATAGTGTGGTCATCTATAAATACTTGGTGTTGAAGTCAGTCACTCTAGAAATAAAATGTTTATTTTATGCAGTTAACTTACTAAGTGAATAAACCACATTCTGGATAACTGAGAACTATCTTCAAGTGGGAAAAAATACAAAAGCATGATAGCTTCATGCATAAAAATGCAAAAGTCTCCAAGCCTTTGTAACACATTAGGTTATTATTTCATTGTATATATAAAATATTTTCTAAATTAAGTCATATAGATTCTCAAACCATATAATAAAATCTAGTGTAGCTGTACTGAGACAAGATGAAATTGTATGTTTACAGGTTACCTGCTCCCCTTCCTTAGGGCCATCCCTAGGATGTAGAGGGCCTTGGGAAAAATTTCGTTTTGTAGAGTTTCTGTCTATAAAAATTTCTTGATTTAAAAGAGTGTTCATGGACCTATATAACGTATGGCAATTTCAATTGGCTGTCACAATAATGGATAAAGTAGAACTATTTACATATTTGTTTATTGTCTAGTCATTGCATATAAAATATTTTCACAGCGGCTAGTACCTAGGTGCTGTTTCTTCTCGTTCTTTATTGTCAAATGCATGGTTCCTGGTTAATTTCATGTCTCCCACTATGTGAGGAGAAAGGTAGTAATACAATTATTTTTCAAAATGTCATGGCTCTCCAGATTCAGTTTTAATGGAAACAATATAGATCTTCTTGCCTCTGTGTTTTCTAATGTCATTTATTTAAGGCTGGTTACATTATTACTCATGAGTCTGCATCATCCATCATGCTATGATCACTGGTTTCCCAGGACTGTCTCAAATGTTGTTGCTGTGTGTTGCTGATGATGATCACTAATGTGAATCTTATCCAGTACATGCAGGAAAGATAAATGACAAGTTGTTTTCTGGTCATGTCAAATTTAGTGTTCAGAATTTTATAGCATAAACATAGAATGATGCATCCTTCAATTATGCCTTCTCTTGAACTCTTAGGTGGTGACCATGTTAGATTATGTTCCCTTTCAATGTTGGGTATTCCTCTGCCTTTTACCACTTCTTCCAGTGGGGAAGATAGGAACAACAAAAGTGGTCCTGTTTGTATAAGAAATGTCCATCCGTTGTCCAGCATGGCTTAAGACCAGCTTAGCGGGGAACAATATCAACACATGATGTAGGGGAAGAGAGTTCGTGGATTGCAAGAATCTCTGGTTATAGGGGAACAAAAGGCTGGAAAACTCTTTGGGGAGTTTGTGGAGGGTGAGGCAACCCTGGGGAAAGAGCCTGACACATGATGTCGAACTCAAGCAGGAAGTGGAGTGACAGCCCTGGATGAAGGACACCTGCTGGCGCCTTGCCCCCTTGGTGCTGTAGACTACAGGTGGCACCTCGTTCTAAAAACTTTTGATCCAGCCCACATGCTTGACTCAAACCCAGGGCTGGCAGTATACCATAGTATCCCAGAGCCCTATATTTGTGCTGTGTCTCTCAGAAATGTGGGTTCCCCTAAATTGTCATGTCAGTGCTACTCCAGAGGTCCAACCTCATTCAGAATCTCATAGCTTCATAAGAGAAATACTTTGCTGGCTAGGAGAGTTTTCCTCTTGAAGGCTTTTCTGGCTGTCTGGTTTACCCCTTGCACAGGATAGAGGCTTAGACAGCACCTGAAGGGGAGAAACAGAAAAGGGCCCACGTGGGGCCTTATCGGACTGAATCTTGCTGTCTGATGACACTGCCAATCCTGAACGGTCCCAGGCATCAGAGGGGAACTTAGAATATTTTTTTAAATGTTCCTTGAAGTGTAGGACTCCCAGAGGAGCAGGCACAGGACTGAGTCTGTGCTTATCTGCATCTGTATGGGATTTCATTATAGCCTCTTGGTTGCAGCTCTCTCCCTGGCAGTGGCCTCATACAGCCTTGGGGTTTATCTTAAATTGCTGCTAGGTTTTCATGCCCCACTAGTTAACCTGTAGAGATGTGTATTTTTAGGACATCACTTGGCAGTAAAGATGAGAAATTCTAAGCTTTTAAGAGCAAATCACACATTCTTCAAAATTCACATGAGTTCTTAGGCATTCACGTTAGGGTTAATGGTCCAGCTCTACTTTCAAGCAGTGGACCAAGCTCTGAAGAGGAACTTTCGACTCATGGAGGCCTCACTCAGAGAAAACACTGATGGAAGATGGGGCCATTATTATTGCTTACTGTGTTTTCGTTTAAATTGATGAAAGCAGAACAACTTGTCACTTCAGTGTAAAAAAAAAATTGAATGTATGAGTTTTGTGGAAGCTTTAAGACTTGCAAGTTATGACCAGTAATGCAAATCTATTTTTTAATGTCTAGTCCCCATTTAAAGAACAGTGAAAGATAGTAGAAGTCTCTTTGTCTTTTTGTACTTAGGGCAAACAATATGAAAAATTGGTATTCTGAAGCCATATATCAAACATTGTAGTTTAAGAACTTTAGAATGACAGTAATTAGAAAGAAATGCATGTTGTTTTCATTTGAAAAAAGAAATAAAGTGCTTTTTATTTTTTTGGTGTTGCTATGGAGAAAGGATATGGCAGTGGTCAGAAGGTGAAATTTTATTCTTGTTCTAAAGCAAGGAAACATTCCTGACTTTAATTTTAACTGATTTATTCTGCTTTTCTATTTTCTTCCTTCTCTTCCCCTCCTCCCCCCTTTCTTTATTCCTCCTTCCTCCTTCTTGCCTTTTTTTTCTTTTTTGGTATTCTTCCTTCACATGTGAGGACATTCCATCAAGACCCTTTTGTAGCCAAACAGATCACTTCCTCCAGAAAGTATTATTTAATTTTACCTTGGAGAAAAATTACTTGATTCTCTTCCAAAATAGGGATACCTGGGGAGCCCATCTGCTCTATGAGAAGTAGGTGTTTCAGGAGAACAATGGGTCTGAGCCAGACTCTGAACACAGTTTAAAAATCCTTGAGATGATGAATAATCTGTCTTGGTTTTAAGGATGATTCATTCTTGATCACTTTGTTTATTCTTATGTAACTATTAAAGAAATAAAACACTACTCCTGTGTAGCTGTGAGAAAGACTAATGTAGATCCATATTTGCAACTAAGGAAAGCATGCCCAGAAAGAGTAAATGAGAAAAATGAGGTGCCATCAGATCCTGGTTATTTAAATATAAAGAGAAAATACACAGGTGCATATATATCATCTGTATTTTTCCTGGAAGAATATATAAGAACGTTTTGACTACGGTTATCACCACAGTATAGTGTTGGGGAGGTAGGAAAAGGCTAACTTCTTTAATTTCCATTCAGAACATTTTTGCATCGTTTGAATTCCCTTACTATGCTCTATTTATATGGTAGGTAAAATTCTAAGACAGACCCAAGATTTATTACCTCCTTGGAGGACACACCCTGAATAATTCCCAGATCTGTAAATATGATAGATTTTATTCTTGTGATTTCATTATGCTACATGGTGTAATCTACTTTCACTTCAGTTCAGTTCAGTTGCTCAGTTGTGTCCACCTCTTTGTGACCCCATGAATCGCAGTACTCCAGGCCTCCCTGTCCATCACCAGCTCTCGGAGTTCACTCAAACTCATATCCATCGAGTCAGTGATGCCATCCAGCCATCTCATCCTTGGTCGTCCCCTTCTCCTCCTGCCCCCAATCCTTCTCAGCATCAGAGTCTTTTCCAATGAGTCAACTCTTCTCATGAGGTGGCCAAAGTACTGGAGCATCAGCTTTAGCATCATTTCTTCTAAAAAACACCCAGGGCTGATCTCCTTTAGAATGGACTTGTTGGATCTCCTTGCAGTCCAAGGGACTCTCAAGAGTCTTCTCCAACAACACAGTTCAAAATCTTCAATTCTTATGCGCTCAGCTTTCTTCACAGTCCAACTCTCACATCCATACATGACTACTGGAAAAACCAGAGCCTTGACTAGATGGACCTTTGTTGGCAAAGTAATGTCTCTGCTTTTGAATATGCTATCTAGGTTGGTCATAACTTTTCCTCCAAGGAGTAAGCGTCTTTTAATTTCAGGGCTGCAGTCACCATCTGCGGTGATTTTGGAGCCCCCCAAAATACAGTTTGACACTGTTTCCACTGTTTCCCCATCTATTTCCCATGAAGTGATGGGACCAGATGCCATGATCTTTGTTTTCTGAATGTTGAGCTTTAAGCCAACTTTTTCACTCTCTTTCACTTACATTAAGAGGCTCTTTAGTTCCTCTTCACTTTCTGCCATAAGAGCGGTGTCATCTGCATATCTGAGGTTATTGATATTTCTCCCGGCAATCTTGATTCCAGTTTGTGCTTCTTCCAGCTCAGCGTTTCTCATGATGTACTCTGCATAGAAGTTAAATAAGCAGGGTGACAATATACAGCCTTGATGTACTCCTTTTCCCATTTGCAACCAGTCTGTTGTTCCATGTCCAGTTCTAACTGTTGCTTCCTGACCTGCATATAGGTTTCTCAAGAGGCAGGTCAGGTGGTCTGGTATTCCCATCTTTTGAAGACTTTTCCACAGTTTATTGTGATCCACACAATCAAAGGCTTTGGCACAGTCAATAAAGCAGAAATAGATGTTTTTCTGGAACTCTCTTGCTTTTTCAATGATCTCTTGGATGTTGGCAATTTGATCTCTGGTTCCTCTGCCTTTTCTAAAACCAGCTTGAACATCTGGATGTTCACAGTTCACGTATCACTGAAGCCTGGCTTGGAGAATTTTGACCATTACTTTACTAGCGTGAGGAGTGTGATTGTGTGGTGGTTTGAGCATTCTTTGGCATTGCCTTTCTTTGGGATTAGAATGAAAACTGACCTTTTCCAGTCCTGTGGCCACTGCTGAGTTTTCCAAATTTGCTGGCATATTGAGTGCAGCACTTTTACAGCATCATCTTTCAGGATTTGAAATAGCTCCACTGGAATTCCATCACCTCCACTAGCTTTGTTCGTAGTGATGCTTTCTAAGGCCCACTTGACTTCACATTCCAGGATGTCTGGCTCTAGATGAGTGATCACACCATCGTGATTATCTGGGTTGTGAAGATCTTTTTTGTACAGTTCTTGTGTGTATTCTTGCCACCTCTTCTTAATATCTTCTGCTTCTGTTAGGTCCCTGCCATTTCTGTCCTTTATCGAGCCCATCTTTGCATGAAATGTTCCCTTGGTATCTCTAATTTTCTTGATGAGATCTCTAGTCTTTCCCATTCTGTTTTTTTCCTCTATTTCTTTGCATTGATCGCTGAGGAAGGCTTTCTTATCTCTCCTTGCTATTCTTTGGAACTCTGCATTCAGATGCTTGTATCTTTCCTTTTCTACTTTGCTTTTTGCTTCTCTTCTTTTCACAGCTATTTGCAAGGCCTCACCAGACAGCCATTTTTCTTTTTCTGCATTTCTTTTCCATGGGGATGGTCTTGATCCCTGTCTCCTGTACAATGTCACGAACCTCAGTCCATAGTTCATCAGGCACTCTATCTATCAGATCTAGTCCCTTAAATCTATTTCTCACTTCCACTGCATAATCATAAGGGATTTGATTTAGGTCATACCTGAATGGTCCAGTGGTTTTCCCTAATTTCTTCAATTTAAGTCTGAATTTGGCAATAAGGAGCTCATGAGCTGAGCCACAGTCAACTCCTGGTCTTGTTTTTGCTGACTGATTTGATTTGATTGATTTGATTTGATTATATTCTTTGCAGCCAAAGATGGAGAATCTCTCTTACTTTAAGAGAGATTATCTCAGTGGCCCTGATCTAATCACAGGAGGACCTTTAAAGCCTGAGAGGTTTCTTTTGCTGCTTGGAGAAGAGGCAGTCAGAGACTCAAAGCACAAGAAAGATTGTGCCATTGCTGGATTGATGATGGAAGGGACTACCTGGTAAGGAATGTGAGCCACTACTAAAAGCTGAGAGCAATGCAAGGATGAGAGCAAGGAAGTGGGGACTTCCATGCTATAGCTGAATGCAGGGAACCGAACTCACCTAACAAGAATGGGCTTAGAAGCAGATTTTCCTCAGAGCCTCCAGATGAGACACTATGATTTTATTCTTGTGATCCATGAACAGAGAACCCACCATGTACAGCAGGGATTTCTGGGCATTAGGATTATGGACCACTTCCCCCTACTTAATAATTCATTAAGTAAAGTTTAATTAAATCAAGTATCTTAGGAAGTGTTATTTAAAAAGCCCGCCTCTATTGCAAAGAGAATATATACTCTTTCAAAGTGGGATGTAAAGTTACTTTACCTAAAGTAAGTCAGATTTTCCCATTGATTTCTATTGTATATTTTGTTCATTCATTCCTGTCTCATTGTAGCAAAGCTATTATATAACATAAATTAGCAATGTGTTTCCATGAGAGAAAAATTCCCTAAAATTCAACAAAGAAAACAAAGCCCCCAAATAAAACCAGTTTGATAACTTTTGGCAAGAGAGTGATTAAAAAGTAGTTTTTTCCAGGGCATATTGGGATTGTAGGAGGGAAGGGTATGTCTGTTGGTCTGCAGTGAACCAGTGAACCCGGCACCTCCACAAGTCTTGGTGTGTGGTGTGTGCTCCATGCTTACTTGTGAATTATTAATAAAATGAATGTGCTTGCTGTTGTTGTTGAGTTTCAAAGACTCTAGGTTTTCTTCCATTCAGAGTCTCCCTTCCACCATTTTGTTTCATACTTCAGAGCAGAGAAATCTCTACTCTTGTGTACTTAGTCGCTTACCTGTACTTTCCACTGTTTAGATTCCTTTCATCTTCATTCTGGAAATTCCAGCCTAGCTACAGGATCTCCATTAACTATCTCGAGTAACAATTTCTCAAATAACAATTTCCTTAAGGCTGAATTATTCTTGCACATTATTTGTTCCCTCTTGCTTTGCTTCTGTAAACTCTTTGTGTAGGGGGCTCCCAGCACTTCCCCTTGCTCAGGAGATAGAAAGTTCCTAGATGGGAAAGACTCTTCTCTTATCAGTCTTATCCTCAGACCCAGCACATATAGATGCCCAATAAATGTTAATAACATGGGTACTTTTATTGGGAAAATGTTTCTTGCGGATAAAAACTCCCTGTGGTTATTGGATAATTCAGGCCCAACTGCTTTTATTTAA
Source organism: Ovis aries (assembly GCF_016772045.2). Lineage (NCBI taxonomy): Eukaryota > Metazoa > Chordata > Mammalia > Artiodactyla > Bovidae > Ovis > Ovis aries. The sequence goes on from NC_056055.1 coordinate 194,136,714, forward strand.
TATCTGAGATGTCTAGCTTACAAGGTAGTTGGAAAAGATCTTTCAATCTCTGACAATAAAAAAAGTGATACTAGAAGGAAAAAAAGAGAGAATTAAAGAGACAATGGAATTGCATCCAATTTCTCTGGTTAATTTTGGGGGCAATCCCATAAAGCTAAATGTGAAAGTGAAAGTGAAAGTCGCTCAGTTGTTTCCGACTTTTTGCACCCCATGGACTGTAGCCTATTAGGCTCCTCCATCTGCGGGATTCTCAAGGCAAGAATGCTGTAGTGGGTTGTCATTTATACTGCTTTTCTTCATTCATTCTGAGAAGGAAGTGGCTGGGCGACTTCCTTTTATTATGAAAGAATGTAAAATTTTTAATGTAAAGTCCCTAGGAAATTTGATTCTTCAAATAAGGGCACATTCCCCAGAATAAACTGCCTTTCTCTGCATGTTCTTGGGGTTCTGGATCTGGTTAACCCTCACTGGACCTTAGAGAACATAGATAATCCATGTGCATCCATAGAGCTTCAGGTGGTTGCAAGCATAAAGTTTCTCCTTAACAAAGGACGTCTTGCCCCTTGTGCTAAATGGGTTATCAGGTCCCCCCCCCCCCACTCTGAGCTCTGAAGTTTCAATTTAGCATCCAGAAAATTGAGCTGTGTTGTTTTCCTTTAGTACCTCATTACTAACAGTAAAGAATTGAAGAACTGGCATATTGGCTGGCCATTTGGCTATGATGTATGGCAGAACAGAGTGCAGACCTGCTTTTTGTCTTCTGTAGGACCTCCAGGTTATTGATAGGAGGAGACATTTTTCTATTGGAACATGAAAATGGGATAGTCACAGTATATGCTCAGTTTATCCCAGATACCTATCCTTTTGATACCCAGGGGCTCTGCAGGTAACCCACATGTAGGTAGTGATGCTAATAATAGGAAGTGGTGCTTTCCCATAAGAGAACATAACCACCTCTCACTGTGACTGGTGACTGTCTCCTCAGGGCACTGATTATACAGCATTAACAGCAGTCTTTTCACAGATGCAGTTAGTGGCAAGAGAAATTTTCTTACAAGTTCTGGCAAGGGTATTTTTGCATTTTCTATTTCTCTAAGAAAAATTTTGTGTTTTTTCTCAAGGCAAATCCAATCCTGTCAGTAGCTCTCTATTCCTGTGTATGTGCCTCAGGGAGAGGAAGGAGAACCTAAGAGTTCTCACTTATAGATATGGAGTCAGAAACTGGTGGTCTTGCCAAGGCTACATGCAGACAGCAGACAGAGTTCCAATGGGCTCAAACAGTGTTTACGATGATTCAAACTAATTGCCAGAAATTTAAAAAGCCAGGAGGTTTTCATGTAAAAAAGAAATCTGAATTTTGGCTCTTCTTAACAGAAGTGGAAGCTTTGGCAGTGCTGGGCCTGACTTCCCACATGGCAAATGGAGTTGGGTGGTGGGTGCCAGCTTACCGCAAATCCAGGGCGGCTCTTGTTCCATCACTTTCTGGGAATTAGCAAATGCTCTGCCTCCAGACAGATGAATGATGAGGCTGTCCATAAGAGAGGTCAGAGCCCACTTATAACTGCTTTGACACCCCCTCAAGCCATGTTACTCCTGTGTGAGCCCTTCAGGCATCTGAGTCTGTGACCATTGGCCAAAGCCCTGGGAAGACGCCACTGCCTGCAGCATATATCTGAAGAATGAGGGCTGGCCTGGAGGGTTTTCTTTGACTGCTTGCCCACAGAAGTGGAGGCACCAGCATCTGCTTGACGTAGCTCCCATTTTCCCTGAGAAGACAGCTGGACGATTTTGTAGCAATCATCTTCGGAGGCTTGGTCTCTGTATCATCAGGGTTCATACTACTCCCAAACCTCCACACTCCCCTCACCCCATGCTGATTTGCCATTTGCCCATAATTTCAGCCTATGAGAGGATGTGTCCAGGCAGGATAAAGTGTGATTTCTCTAGCACGACACAGGAATATGACTCCTTTAACTTGAAGAGTTTAAGGCAGACGTCTTGTCCCATCTTTGAATTAGCCAGTTCCAGTATCTATCTCTGTTGACAGCTTGCGCTTATTAAACTGTGCCCCACAGTGAACCCTGCAGCCACTGACAATGAACAATGCCAAGGAGCATAGGAGCCCCTCTGTGGCCTCAGCATATCTGAATAACAGTCTCTGTGTGGCTCTCTGAGAATCATGAACGGCTTTTTCTTACCATTAGTATGACAATCATTAAAATCATTTACGAAGTGCAGCTGTATGTGGTGCTGTATAAGGGGTGATAAAATGAAGTTAATACCATACCATCAGAGAGCTTATAAAGTGATTCATAATTAAGCACAGTTGGGTAAGTGATATAATTAGGAGTCTGTTTTGGTAGTTTAGCATGGATTTCAGACTGGGGTTGAGCACAGACTATCACACCCAATAGTTACATGAACTTGGATAAGTCTTTGAACTCTGTGGCCTTCAAAAGAAAAAAACAGCTAAATTGTAATATGATGAATGAGAACGTCCAGTAGTTAAGAATGCTGGAATTCCCTCACTCTCCCCACTAGTTTGAGTAGTAGATTAACTTCAAAAGTCTCAGGTGTAAAAACAATACCTTTTAAATAGGATTCATTTAATTAAATGAGACGGTGCTTGTGTCTAGCATGTGGTAGGTATTCAGTACACTTGACCATTGGCTAACCCAGCCTGGTGTAAAGTAAGCTGTCAGAAAGTTTGTTGCCTCTCCCCTATGCTTGTGTCTTCATGCTTTGGGCACTGTGAATTTTACCAAGTAGGAAAAACAAATGGCTATATTGCTCAACAAATATTGAATTGATTTACAGTGGAAAGTCTTGAAGCATTATGAATATCAAGCTGTTTTGCTAAAGGTATAGCTTCATAATTGGGGTAGTTTGTGTGCAGAGTTAAAGGTAACTTTAGAGTTTCAGATACTATAGGATAAGGCAATGGTTAAAACAAAAATAAGAAGAATGTATCTCTAATAATATGACTTATTGCCTGTTCCCTTTAGAAATGAGGTCCTCGCTGCAGAAGTCTCTATCTCGATACCCAGATCAAGCAGTATACAAAGGTCCAATGCCAATTTCATCTAAAACTTGTTTTGCAGTGTCAGAGTCTTGGTTTTTAGGAAAAGACTTGTGGTTGCTATGGAACTGTTAATAATGATTGCTGCCTGTACCTCAACTCCTCATACTCCCAATCTCCAACATAAAATCACTTAGACTTGGGCTGCAGGGCAATAAACAAACTTTTGAGCATGAATTAACTGGACCTGGGCATTAGTGTCCTAATGTACCAAATGACATTTGTTATAACCTTTACTTGCACTAGCAGCTTGGCTATGTCAAAGGAGCTTTTAGTTTCCTGATAGTAAACTGAAATATAGGAGGCTCAAACCTTGTTCTGCATGAACATCGCTCAGAGCAGAAACATTTTGAGCTTTCATCTTACAATAAATGTAAAAAAAAAAAATCTTTATTTTGCATAGAACTGGCCTTAGTGCCAGTCTTTTATTTTTATTTAGAAAAAGAAATGCAACCCTATACTAGATTCAAAAATGGAAAGGGAGAGGAGAAAATATTCCTGTTGAAATATACATCTATATAGTTAAAAAATAAGATCTCATGGAAAAATGACATCTTTGCTGTATTTCTGTGAGATGTGATCCATGTAATCAGGATCAGTATCAGTTCAGTTGCTCAGTCGTGTCTGACTCTTTGCGACCCCATGGACTGCAGCACATCAGCCTTCCCTGTCCATCACCAACTCCCGGAGCTTGCTCAAGCTCATGTCCATCAAATTGGTGATTCCATCCAACCATCTCATCCTCTGTTGTCCCCTTCTCCTCCTGCCTTCAGTCTTTCCCAGCATCAGGGTCTTTTCCAAGAGTCAGTTTTTCAAATCAGGTAGCCAAAGTATTGGAGTTTCATCTTCAGCACCAGTCCTTCCAGTGAATATTCAGGACTGATTTCCTTTAGGATGGACAGGTTAGATCTCCTTGCAGTCCAAGGGACTCCCAAGAGTCTTCTCCAACACCACAGTTCAAAAGCATCAGTTCTTTGGTGCTCAGCTTTCTTTATAGTCCAACTCTCACATGCATACAAGACTACTGGAAAAACCATAGCTTTGACTATATGGACCTTTGTTGGCAAAGTAATGTCTCTGCTTTTTAATATGCTGTCATATTAAATGACCATATGTCATTTGGTCATAGCTTCCCTGGTGGCTCAGATGGTAAAGCATCTGTCTACAATGCGGGAGACCGGGGTTCAGTCCCTCGGTTGGAAAGATCCCCTGGAGAAGGAAATGGCAACCCACTCCAGTACTATTGCCTGGAAAAGCCCATGGACAGAGGAGCCTGGTAGGCTACAGTCCATGGGGTCGCAAAGAGTTGGACACGACTGAGCGACTTGACTTTCACTTTCTTCCAAAGTGTATGTGTCTTTTAATTTCATGGTTGCAGTCACCATCTGCAGTGATTTTGGAGCCCAAGAAAATAAAGTCTCTCACTGTTTCCATTGCTTCCCCATCTACTTGCCATGAAGTGATGAGACTGGATGCCATTATCTTCGTTTTTTGAATGTTGAGTTTTAAGCCAGCTTCTTCATTCTGCTCTTTCACTTTCATCAAGAGGCTCTTCAGTTCCTCTTCACTTTTTGCCATAAGGGTGGTGTCATCTGCATATCTGAGGTTATTGATATTTCTCCCGGCAATCTTGATTCCAGCTTGTGCTTCATCCAGCCTGGCATTTTGCATGATGTTCTCTGCATATAAGTTAAATAAACAGGGTGACAGTATACAGCCTTGACGTACTCCTTTTCCTATTTGGAACCAGTCTGTTGTTCCATGTCCAGTTCTAACTGTTGCTTCTTGACCTGCATACAGATTTCTCGGGAAGTAGGTAAGGTGGTCTGGTATTTCCATCTCTTAAATAATTTTCATAGTGATCTATACAGTCAAAAGCTTTGACATAGTCAATAAAGCAGAAGTTGATGTTTCTCTGGAACTCTCTTGCTTTTTCAATGATCCAACAGATGTTGGCAATTTGATCTCTGGTTCCTCTACCTTTTCTAAATCTAGCTTGAACATCTGGAAGTTCTTGGTTCATGTACTGTTGAAGCCTGGCTTGGAGAATTTTGAGTACTACTTTGCTAGCATGTGAGATGAGTGCAATTGTGTGGTAGTTTGAACATTCTTTTGCTTTTCCTTTCTTTGGAATTGGAATGAAAACTGACCCTTTCCAATCCTGTGGCCACTGCTGAGTTTTCCATTTGTTGGCATATTGAGTGTAGCACTTTGACAGCATTATCTTTTAGGATTTGAAACAGCTCAACTGGAATTCCATCACCTCCACTAGCTTTGTTCATAGTGATGCTTTCCTACAGCCCACTTGACTTTGCATTCCAGGATGTCTGACCTTAGGTGAGCGATTACATCATTGTGGTTATCTAGGTCAAGTAGATCTTTTTTGTATAGTTAGTTCTTCTGTGTATTCTTGCCACCTCTTCTTAATATCTTCTGCTTCTGTTAGGTCTATACCATTTCTGTTCTTTATTGTGCACATCTTTGCATGAAATGTTCCCTTGGTATCTCTAATTTTCTTGAGGAGATCTCTAGTCTTTTCCATTCTATTGTTTTCCTCTATTTCTTTGCACTGATCACTGAGGAAGGCTTTCTTATCTCTCCTTGCCTTTCTTTGTAACTCTGCATTCAAATGGGTATATCTTTCCTTTTCTCCTTTGCCTTCAGCTTCTCTTCTTTTCTCAGCTATTTGTAAGGCTTCCTCAGACAATCATTTTGCCTTTTTGCATTTAGTTTTCTCTTAGATCTGATAGACAGAGTGCCTGGATCCATGTAATAGACACTTCTTATTCTTGAATTATATTTCTAAGATATGGATCTCAGTGCTAATTAATACATAACCGATCCTTGGGGGGAAACCAATCCAGTTCTTGAGCTCTGGGCACAATGTTAGGAATGGGTAATTGCATGGGTGTGAAGAAGACATAACTAATTTGGGGACTTCGAAGCCCCACCAGTATGCAAATAATTCAAGAATAATACAGAATAATTTTCATTCCCACAATTGGCACTCTCTCTAATCGCTACAGTATGTATTTTCCAACATTCATCTCTCCTGATTCTCTGTTTTATTGATCAGGATTTTAATGCATCAAATGAGGAATACAGAATAAATGTCTGTCAGTCAAATCCAAAAAGATACCTGACTGCAGTTTTTCACTGACATGCAGATAGTTTCTAGGAACAAGTGACATAAGCATTTTTGAAAAGGAAATGTAAATATTGCATTAGCGCTGGATCTCCCAGTTCCTCAGCTGCAAGAAGTAACAGCAACTGGTAAAGGTTAAACAGGCATGTTTAGGACCCTGAGTGAAATTAAGTCTTCAACCAACTGAATGGCATTGCAGAAAGCAAAGGTGTATCTCTGTGAATAAACTGAATGCACAGTTCAAGACATACAGTCAACACATTCATGTTTGCAGGGCTATTTGAGGTATTATAAGTGCTGGTACAAAATAATAAAAATGCAGATAGAACTATCAAATTCATCAGCTGCTACAATAAATTCAGATGCTCTCCAGAGCTGGCAAGGTGATGTCAAGAAAGTTAAACTTGAAGAATGAGTCTTGGATTTCTAAATGAGATCAGGGAAAAAAGAAAGCAGAGTTAATAGATGAAATCAAGACTGAAACAACCAACATTATGGCCTACATTTTGCAGAGAGGTTAATAATCAGTTCTTTCTGCTTGTTTTAAAATTGTTCCACCAAGAAACTGACATTGTTGTATGCTTTTTATTTTTTGTTTTATTTAGCCTTCTTCAACAGTCATTGTTAGTTCAACAATATAACATATGGGGTACATTATTGCAAAATAAGGACATAGCTGTATCAGTTATGCCATTAGTACATTTGTTAATACTCTTCCTTTTATAAGGCAAAGCACAGTTTGTTAACACTGTTTCAGATTATCTATATTTATAAGATTACTAATAGTGAGTGGTATATACTTAAGGTAGGAAATCTGCTCTCTGATATAACTGTCTTTAAACTATAATAGTCTTCTTAAAACATTACCATTCTGTAATTTTTAAAAAAGCAATATTTTAGTATAATGTTAGGCAATAGTAATAACTACCCTGTCTGAGTAAGTGTGCACATACACATAAACACTAGCATACTTTAAGAAGTTAAGAAACATGTTAATATTCTGTGAAAATATATAAATAAAATATGACCTGGAATGAAATTACTGTTATGTACAAAAAAAGGAAAACTAGAATCTTCCTCTTCCCAACTTGTTGATTCTAACAGCTTATAAACTTACATTACATCATTTGGAGTGCAAGGATTATTTCAAATTTGGAAAACAATAAAGAATAGTATGATTCAACTCCCTAAGAAAAGCAGTATATATTAAGTTTGAAGATTAATGTTCATTCCAATGATAAAGAGACATTCTTTTGAATTTCCTTAGAGAGGTACTTGTAGTGTCTTTTAGGAAGGAAAAATGCACCTTTAACATAGTAAAATGTTTTTTACATTATTTGAAAATATTAGAAAATAAAAATATTGTGACGATATACTATTCCAATATATATGTTTCTTTAGTATTGTTATATAAGGAGTGAAATACTTGAACTAGTATTGTAAATATTTTACTTCTGAGCACATGCTTTTTTCTCTCTGTCTTCATTCTCTTTGGCATTCTTTGTTTCCTATTTCCCTATTTTCCAACTTCTCTTTAGTTTTTTCTAATAGTTCTGGCTTTTCTACATATCTTACTTCATTAGCTGAATGTGTTTCAATTTCATTTCACCCTCATTTTCAATAAGCACTGGTTTGTACTATGTGAATATCTAACTGAACTTTCTCTTCTAACTTTTTTCAGAAAGAAAAGTGTTTTCTTTCTGAAATATAGTTATCTCTTTAGCTTAAATACATATGTATATTATATAATCACACACTTGAAGAATATAGATTCACAGAGTTCTACGGAAATTCAATATATTATTGATGCACTGTTCAGCAAGCTCATGAAATGACAAAAAAATGAATCATATTTCATAATTAGTGTCTTACATAGCCTCTGGTGATTCTGACTTAGCCGCATTGATCAGTGTTTTATGACTACTCCATTTCTTCTTCTGGGCAGTCTTGAGGATTACAGAAATGGAAGTGAAGGGTACATTAGAAGCATAGACCCTGACAGGCTGCCTTCATAATAAATCTTGGTCATGGTGTGTGTGCCTATTGTGGAGCAAGTGATGACTGCCTAGACAGTAACATGGTGTGAGAGGGGAGTGCTGGAGATGTGCAGGAGTTTGCTTTTAGGCTCTGGTCACCCACCTAGCTGAAAGCACAAGCTGGTTCACAGAGGGCTGTGCATTTAAGCAGTCTGGTCCACCTGGAGCACAGCTGGCTGCACTGGCTCCTCCTCTGATCGCTCTGCCTCGTGGGAGGCTAGCACATAGTCTCCTGCATAGCGCACCTGCTGTGCCTGTTCCAGGACCACTGACTCCTCTTCTTCATCTTCCACAATAGTCAAGTCGACGTTGCTGTCCATTGCTGAGTCACTCCCTCTTGAGGCCACCGTCCCAGCATCTCCCTCCGTGCTCTTCCCTTCCACCAGGGCACTGGTGAGGGACGCTTCGGAAAGACCCTCTGCAAACGAGTTCTCCTCGTAGTCATTGGCCATCTCACTGCTGGGCATGTCTTCTGATTTGGTCTCATTCTCTGCTGGGCTTTCTCCCTCTCGGATTTTCTTTCGCCCAAAAGTGAGAGGAGAGACCTTGAAGGGGGAGCTTTTCCCTGAGGATATTTTCTGGTGATTGGAAGTGAGAGATTTCTTAATCTTCTCTCTCCTCTCTACAGATACGATCTTTGTCCCCAGCTTGTTCATCTTCTTCTCAATGTTCTGGCGAGAAAATGCCTTTTTGAGGCTATCTACTTTCCGGAGACTGGATCTTTTTATTCTCTCTGCCCTGCTCTCTTCCATCTTCTCTTCTGCGCTGTCTTCCAGGGCCTCCTCGTCATGGGGTAATTCATCATCGGACGAGAGGTCCACTGTGTGCAGAGTTTCCTCCAGGGACTTGTTTTCATCAGCGTGCTCCCCCTCCTTCCCTTCCCCTGGGCTGGGAACTGGCTCTTTCACAAACACACTGGCAGGGATCTCATTTTCTTCCTGAAAAGACGGGCAGTGTAGATTTCATGTTAATAACATGTCACAAATAGTCCTGAACTGCTGTAATTTCTGTGTTATGTGTTTTTGGCATGACAGAAACCCAATGTCTGCGGCTTTAGCTTTCTGGAATATGAAGGTTCATTCTAAACTGATCAAGTCATTTGGCCTCAGGCTGGGTAAGGCCAAGGGTTGCCTGTTGGGAATATTATGAGGGCATCTGGCAAGGGCTCTATCAGTGACAGGCAGGGAGGGAAGTGGGCTGTGGTGCAGATAGACCAGGAAGCTGCCTAGATAAAGGAGCTAAAGTAAGTTACTGTGAACTCAGAAGGGCCTCTCTCCTACCCTCAGGCTCTATTCCTGCCAAAACCCACTGCAAAACAGCCTGGAGGTCAAATTAGAAGATAAAAGTGAGGACTTCCCAGTTCTTGCCACTGCCCCTATCTTTTCCTCAAATGTTAGACACCGACATTTGTGTTAGACACCGACATTTGTTTTAGACACCAGGTTCTATCCCCAATTAGAAGTCAAAAGAAAAGGTATAGTCAACCTTCGTATCTGTTTTAAAATGCACACTAATTTTTCTAATGGGGCTTCCCAGATGGCACTAGAGGTAAGGAATCAGCTTGCTGATGCAGGAGACATAAGAAATGTGGGTTCGATCCCTGGGTGGGGAAGATCCCCTGGAGGACGGCAAGGCAACCCACTCCAGTGTTCTTGCCTGGAGAATCCCAAGGACAGAGGAGCCTGGCGGGCTACAGTCCATAGTGTTGCAAGGTCAGACACAACTGAAGCAACTAAGCAGGCATAATTTTTCTAATGACATAAATTTGGAGTCAAGGAAGGAAGGTACAGCCTTACTGGGGACCCAACTCATGAAGCTCTGTGGTTTAGAACATCTTTTGTCAGCATTATAAGGAGAGGTGATATACTATGGCCATTTCTGGAGTCATTGGGGGGACACATGCTGCCAGGTATAGCTTATCAAGCCTGTCTGTTAAGTAGGACTTCCTTGGGCAAGAATACTTCAGCCCCTACCTAGAGTGAACAGAGAAACTCAGGAATCTGTTCCCCTCCCCTTATTCCCAGCACACCTCTTTTTCCAGCTTCTAGGTGTACAAGGATCTGCCTCTCATTAGGTCGCAGGGAGCAGAGCCTGAAAACTTGCCTCCAAAGTGCAAGGGAGATGGTTTTCCAGCATTGCAAAGCAAAGAGATTTCAGACAGCCTTGGGTCATACAGCAGAGGAAGCCCTTTGATTTTTATAGTTTTCTTTAAATATAGGACAATGAGAGCCAGCCAGCAAGGTGCCTTCACATTGTCACTGGGAGAAATGGCACTGTGGGCAGAACTTGCGACAGGAGGCCTGAGTCTCAATCCTTTCTCTACTGTACAGTGGCTGGGAGGCCTTCAGCAAATAACTTAATCTCCTTGGGTCTCAGTTTCTTTCAAATGTGAGCAAGAGGATTTGACGTAGATTAGCAGCTTTCAGGCTGCATTCCCAAGTGTGTGAGGGGTTCTGCAAGAATGCCGAGGTGGGCCAGGCTCCAGAGCCCACTGCCAGCCGGGTTTGCAAGCCGAGTCTCAGTGTTACCTGATTATATTGTGGACTGTCCAGTACACTTTCAGTTTGAAAAATAACTGGTTTAGTGAATTTATAAGTCTATGTGGGAGCTAAACTTCTTGCAAAGTAAAAGTGAAGTCGCTCAGTTGTGTCCGACTCTTTGCAACCCTGTGGACTGTAGCCCACCAGGCTCCTCTGTCCATGGGATTCTCCAGGCAAGAATACTGGAGTGGGTTGCCATTTCCTTCTCCAGGGAATCTTCCTGACTCAGGGATCGAACGCAGGTCTCCTGCATTGCAGGCAGACAATTTGCCCTCTGAGCCAGTTTGTTAATGGTAAGAGCTTTCCTTCCCATTTGGCAATTTTGATTGACTGAAAAGTCAATAAAACTGGGGTTATGATCACAGGTATGTTCTATGGGCGTATACCTTTAACTTCTCCCTACAAAGACTAAGCGAACTATGTTTTAATCTAGAGAAAATAAAAAACCCCTCTCCTTATTAACCACCAAGTAGTATAATTTCATTACTCTCTGAAAAGATACAGTCCCGTGTCTCCACTTTACACACACATACTCATAACAGAGTCCCTTCCACGCGTTGGTTAGAAACAAAGTTTTGGGTAGAGCAGAAAGTGGGGCATCTGGTTGAAGAGACTCCTCAGTAGAATGAAGAAATCACAAACTCTGTTCCCCAGAGCTTTCCCCACACTCTCCCATTTTGAATATCACAGAATGTGTCAGAAACACAGTATAATAAAGTAAAAAACTGAAAGGTGCTCGGGATTCCCATGAGTCATTTATAACATGGACCTTTACAGAGAGCAACTCTGCCATGTTACAAGTCTCAATTTGTCTCTTTCTCGTTGATGTGTATTCCCCGAGAGGGTGGGAATTTTTGTCTCTTGTTCACTGTTATGCCTCAGTGACTGGAGTAGTGCCTGACAGCTAGCAGCTATCTGTTGAATGAGTGTGTGTTGGGTGAGGAGGCTTCCTAAGAGTGCACGAGGATGGCTGGGGTGGAGCTTGCCCCTCTGTCGGACACTATGAAACAATGGACTTAGCTCTGTGTCTGGAAGGACGTTTGTTGACTGCTGCTGCCACTGGGAAAAGAGAAGAACCAGGCCTAAGGGGCTCGATGGTTTTCATTTTTAAGGAAGGATTTTATTCTCAGTGGATGAGTAGCAGACTACAGAAATAACTAGGACTCTGATACTTAGTCCAGAAACAAAATTACTTCTGGGATTTGACAAGAGGGTTGGGAAGGTTTGACAGGAGTTACTTGCAGGAAAGGAAGAAACCAAGAGCTCAGTGAAATGTTATTAAAAGTCCTTAGTGAAGAAGGCAGAAAGTCAGGTGGAAAACTGTAAAAATAAGCCTTGGTTACTAGATAAGAAGTACATTTTATGTAGTATAATCTCAGGATAATCAAAAGATTTCTCTAATAACTTCCCTTTCTTCAACCTCCATAAAAGATGGACAAATTAATTGTACTTCTAAAAGACTTAAACATAATATTTAATTTTTAATACCGTATGATATTCCCTGGTGGCTCACACGGTAAAGTGTCTGCCTACAATGCCTACCAGAGACCCAGGTTCAGTCCCTGGGTTGGGAAGATCTCCTGGAGAAGGAAATGGCACCCCACTCCAGTACTCTTGCCTGGAAAATCCCATGAATGGTGGAACCTGGTAGGCTACAGTCCATGGGGTTCACAAAGAGTTGGACACAATTATGAAAGTCCTTAGTGAAGAAGGCAGAAAGTCAGGTGGAAAACTGTAAAATAAGCCTTGGTTACTAGATAAGAAGTACATTTTGTGTAGTATAATCTCAGGATAATCAAAATATTTCTCTGATAACTTCCCTTTCTTCAACCTCTGTAAAAGATGGACAAATTAATTGTACTTCTAAAAGACTTAAACTAATAATATTTCATTTTTAATACAGTATAAATTTTATGGTCAAAAAAGCACAGTTAACTGTTGAGACTTTTGTCTCACTTATTTTGCGTCCTTTGAGGACAGTTTGGGAAAAGTCCATTATCAGGCGAATCAGAAGTCATCTGTTGGTAGATCACACTGCATGCATGAGGGCAGTTGAGGGAAGGTGGGAAACCCAATTGAATTCTTTCATACAATGCTGGGGAAAATTATACAAAAACTCTTTGACGCCAACTATGAAAGAAAACCTAGCAGATACAGACATAATCCAGAATGAGTTGGATGTGTCCTTATGCAACTGAAAACAAGTGAGATATGTCTTCTTGGCCAACTGCTATGCTTCTGCAGTCATCTTAATTACTCAAGTGGTATTTTGTGTTACATCTACTGGACAGTGTTTATTTTATGACTTCTAGTTCTGTTCTGAAGGTCAGTCCTTTCCTTTCACACAGGAATTTGTGAACATCTAAGTATATTAGGTCTTACACTTCCATAATGTTTGTTTAGAAGCTGAAGAATGCTAACACTCTTCAAAATCTCTATTCTTTAATAAAATACATAGATGCATTTGACTATCAAGTAACTGTTAGAGTGGTGGAAATTCAGCTTGAACTACAGACAGTGGCTCCTCTGTAACTGCATTGTTCCCCAGGTGTCCAGTCTTACCTGCTCACCTGTCCTTGTTTAGTTCCTAACATACATACCTCATGGGAACACGTGATATTTCACCTGCCTATGGGTGAGGTGATACTTCTGCCTTCAGACTCCTGCTGTAATGTTTTTAATCTATGTTCTCTTATGTATTCTAAGATTGATGGCTCTTTCAAGGGAGAGGATCAAATATCATCCTCAATTCTGTCAATGTTTAACTATGCTGCTGCTGCTGCTAAGTCACTTTAGTCGTGTCCGACTCTGTACGACCCCATAGACGGCAGCCCACCGGGCTCTGCTGTCCCTGGGATTCTCCAGGCAAGAACACTGGAGTGGGTTGCCATTTCCTTCTCCATTAACTATGCTAGTTACCTATATATTCACTTAGGGTTTGTGACTTCTGAACATGGCATTAAGAATCCCTTATGGGTTGTGTGGCTTCCATGGGTAGTTCTTCCTAGTAGAGGCCCCCAGTAGCAGTTGACTGTTTGCCTTGCAGATTTTTTTGCAAAAAGGTATGTAGCCCCACTGATCAGCTGCTCCTGGTTCTGACCTTTTACAGGACCTTTGCTAAAGTGAAAAGTGTTAGTCGCACAGTTGTGTTCGACTCTTTGTGACGCCATGGACTGTAGCCCACCAGGTTCCTCCGTCTATGGAATTCTCCAGACAGGCATGCTGGAATGGGCCATCATTCAGTACACTTCTAACATATATGAATATTTATATTATTTGAATATGTTTTCATGCTTATACCGCAAAAGAGAAAAGGAGTGAAAAGAACTCTTGAGAAGCGGTATTTTTCCTTGCAGTTTCTCTTGTTTGCTGTTCATATTAATTCTTGTTAACTAATAGTCTCCATCTTGTATGTAGATATCAACACAGAGAACCTGGAAAACATGCTGGGCATTTCTTGCACTGATGCTCATGGAAGCAAAGTCTCTTTGCACATAAAAAATAGACACACAACATTAAAAGAGAAGATTCTATGACTAGTGTTAGAAAAGGAAGCCTACAGTAAGTCATTTAAAAGCTTGAACAGGCAGTTTGCTCTCCTGTCACTAACATCTTTTTCATTGTTAGGAAACAACAAAGGTGGTTACATTCCCACAGGGATGTGGTGGCATCCTGGAGGGATATGAGGACCATCAATTTGTGTCCATGGAATGTTTTATCCAATAATCTCTAAATACTAGTTATTAAAATGGAACTATGCCCACCTGACATTCTGATTTATAGGTCTCTTTTACACATTGATGGTTTTCTCCGATTTGTGTTTCTGGAGGTATAGATTGCCAAGTGGATAAAGCCATTGATTAGAAGTGCACCCCTAAGGCAGCTGTCAGTGGAATCAGCAAGTCATAAGAATAAAATGCATTAGTTATAATCCCTGAGCAGTCTTTCACATTCTTGAGGATTTAAAAGTTTCATTATTTTTCAGTGTTATCAAGGGTTCAATTCTTTTTTAAGATCACACTGGTTAGGTGTTTTTTGTTGTACACAAAAACCCAAAAAACCAAAAACAAACCACACTGAATTATTTAAAAGCTCTTGTAGAAAACCCAGTAAACATGAACTTTGCCATAGTGAGATTATAGTGTTTGTTTTCACTCATTTCATAATTCAATTATAATTTATATTATTAATCAAATGAAACCTTGCTAGTGACTTTGTTTCTGAGGGCCTCTGCTCCTTTGATATAAAATGAGGTCAAACTAAATGATTATTGAGGTGCTGGTGGCTCAGATGGTCAAGCGTCTGCCCACAATGTGGGAGACCTGGGTTCGATCCCTGGGTTGGGAAAATCCCCTGGAGAAGGAAATGGCAACCCACTGCAGTACTCTTGCCTAGAAAATTCCATGTATAGAGAAGTCTGGTGGGCTACAGTCCATAGGGTTGCAAAGTGTTGGACATGACTGAGTGACCTCACTTTCTAGCTCTAAAATACTTGATTCTGTGATATTAACTTAAATCTCATAAAAAACTTGTTCACAGATTGCAAAAGTGATCTCACAGGTACAAATGCCAAACTTTTTTTTTCTTTTTCATTCAAGAATCAAAACTGTAGGACTTGAGTTGCATTGGAGAACATTTATTATTTGTTCAAACAGATACAGATTACAAAACAACAGAGGGGGCAACATTTACTTGGAAGCCTTGCACCTGAGAATCTATAGACTTTTAATATATGAGAGAAGTAATGATTTTTTTGAAGAAATACTAACAATAATCAGTTATTTGTTTAAAATGCCTGAGACAATGCTGGCATTCAGTAAGTATAAATTATAACATAAAAACTAGTGTTTTGTTTATCTCTTCAACTAAAGGTCACTGGATAATTAGCATATCAAGACCAAAATCCTCTTATTGGAATATTAATCAATGTGATATAAACATCGTGAGTTGTCATATAAATGTGGCTTTGATTACCTATATGCTCATTTCTTCTGAGTCTGTACTAAATTAATGGCTTTCAGAACAGTGGCTTTGGATGAAGTATAGTCTATAAAAAAGTCAATTAAAATAGTCTGAAGATGTTATAATTTTAGCACCTTTCTATAATTCTGTTCTTATCAAAGGAACCCAAATGATGAATATTTGAACACATTTATAGGCTTGGTTCTCCATGAATATACTCATAGTAAATATCTAACTTTTACTCTTTTCACCCAATTTCACAATTTTATGTGGATGAAAGTGTAAACTGTTCATGAGTACTCTCATTTTGTTCCCTGGATTTGAAATCATTCCCAGACTGCTTTTTCAAATAATCATTACTAGAACCTTAAGAGGCCTTAAGTGAGTATCACACCCTCAGGGCCAGTTACCGTGAAATTCTAGTCTCTTCAATCAACAGAGAAAACTTCCTCTTACCTGTAAATTCACTGATTTTCTGTACAGATTTTATTTTTAGTAAAAGATACCTAGGCACTTACAAGCAAAGTATTAGCCTTATTAGTCTTTAGCATTTACTTTATGATCAGCAACCCCAGTGAGTCTTATTTCATTTATATCGGCTTCTGTCACAGTATTTTGAATTCAAACATAGATCTTAACCTATTATTTTTAAAAAATATAAAAAGGGAAGCTGCTAAATTTAACAGGGATTTTACAGTTTATTTTATTGCTCAAAAGGAGATGAATTTTCTCCAGTTTTAGATTCTACTGGTTATAATTTGAAGTACTTGCTAACGCATGAGAGGCTTAACAGCTACAACAATGTTGTAAGTTCAGCACAGACTTAAATGACTTTTTAAATCGGAAAAACTTCAGAATTAAAAAAAAAATGCTAATATATAAGTATCTAGTAGATCAACAAACCAACCAACCAAAAGTTACCAACAGATGTTAGACAACATAACAGGACTTCACAAACTGGAAACATAATCTTCTAAACACTACAAGACTGATGACAGATTTTCTTCCCTCACTCTTACTTTTATATTAATTTTTTTTTGTCTGAAACCAGAAAAGCAATGGATTTAATAAGGGAAAGTCTAGCATACGGGTCAAGTAGACCAAAAGTGATAAACAACTTCAAGACCTGAAGTGGAGCCTGGTACAGTCTCTGCCCTCCTCACTCTTCAGGTCTAGAAAGTATCTACCCTATGCCCCAGCACAGTGAAGACTATGTGGCTACTAGAAGGGTGTATTTAGAGTAGGCCCTCTGGGCAGAGGCCTGTGCTCTTCAAGGATTTTGCTTTCTTTTGACTGATTTCACCAAGGCAGTTGTTATACAATGTATGGCAAGGAGTGGGAGTGAGTAAATGAATGTGTGTGTGTGTGTGTGTGTGTGTGTGTGTGTGTGTGTGTGTGTGTAGCTTTTAATAAATAGCACATAAAAAAGCAAAAGCATAGCTGTTTGCAGATCCTAGGTAGGGTGGGATCAGTTTCTTACTAAAAAGCCATATTTCTAACCAGCACAAGTATAGCCACCTCTCCATGAAAATGTATTTCAGATCCACCCAGGAAGAGCTTCTATTCTTTGAGCTCTTACACCATGACAGTCACTAACCATTTTGAATATGTTAATCCACTTATTTTTCACCCTATGAGAAAGAGATGTGGGAAGAAACATTAATATTTAAGAACACATATTTTGGAATCAATTAAACATGAGGTTAAATTCCAGCTTCATCACTGCTTACTAAATAACTTCAGACAAGATGTAAGCATCTCTGAATCTCAGCATCCTCATCTGTAAATTGGGGCAACTGAGATAAATGACAGAAAGATGCTTAGCAGATTCTGCAGGGCTTATTAAGTGCTCAAGATATTTTGCTCTTATTAATATATTCAAATATTAATAAGATGTACAGATGAGGGAAAAGCTAGAAAATGTGCGTGCTGCTGCTGCTGCTGCTAAGTCGCTTTAGTCGTGTCTAACTCTGTGCGACCCCATAGACAGCAGCCCACCAGGCTCCCCCATCCCTGGGATTCTCTAGGCAAAAATACTGGAGTGGGTTGCCATTTCCTTCTCCAATGCATGAAAGTGTAAAGTCAAAGTGAAGTCACTCAGTCGTGTCCAACTCTTCGCGACCCCATGGACTGCAGCCTACCAAGCTCCTCCGTCCATGGATTTTCCAGGCAAGAGTACTGGAGTGGGGTGCCATTGCCTTCTCCAGAAAATGTGCATAAGAGCACATAATTGACCAGCAGTGAAACTAGGATTTGAAACAGTGTCTGTGTATCTTTTTTCAACCCCTTTACTGGACCACTCTATAACACAACTTATATTCATTGGCATAATGAAATATATATAATAATTTACTACTCTAAACCCCCTACTTTATTTTTTTTCTAGTAACTTCAGTCAATTTTATTTTTAAATTATTTTTTAATTTATTTTTTTAAAATAAGTTTATTTATTTTAATTGGAGGTTAATTACTTTACAATACTGGTTTTGCCACACATCAACATGAATCTGCCACAGGTAAACACTGTGGAGTTTCCCATCCTGAACCCTCCTCCTTCCCTGTACCATCCCTCTGGGTTGTCTCAGTGCACCAGCCCCAAGCATCCAGTATCATGCATCAAACCTGGACTGGCAATTCATTTCATAGATGATATTATACATGTTTCAATGCCATTCTCCCAAATCATCCCACCCTCGCCCTCTCCCACAGAGTCCAAAAGACTGTTCTATACTTCTGTGTCTCTTTTGCTGTCTTGCATACAGGGTTATCATTACCATCTTTCTAAATTCCATATATATGCGTTAGTATACTGTACTGGTGTTTTGCTTTCTGGCTTGCTTCATTCTGTATAATAGGTTCCAGTTTCATCCACCTCATTAGAACTGATTCAAATGTACTCTTTTTAATGGCTGTGTAATACTCCTTGTGTATATGTACCACGGCTTTCTTATCCATTCATCTGCTGATGGACATCTAGGTTGTTTCCATGTCCTGGCTATTATAAACAGTGTTGCAATGAACATTGGGGTACACGTGTCTCTTTCAATTCTGGTTTCCTCGGTGTGTATGCCCAGCAGTGGGATTGCTGGGTCATAAGGCAGTTCTATTTCCAGTTTTTTAAGGAATCTCCACACTGTTCTCCATAGTGGCTGTACTAGTTTGCATTCCCACCAACAGTGTAAGAGGGTTCCCTTTTCTCCACACCCTCTCCAGCATTTATTGCTTGTAGACTTTTGGATTGCAGCCATTCTGACTGGTGTGAAATGGTACCTCATTGTGGTCTTGATTTGCATTTTTCTGATAATGAGTGATGTTGAGCATCTTTTCATGTGTTTGTTAGCCATCTGTATATTTTCTTTGGAGAGATGTCTATTTAGTTCTTTGGCCCATTTTTTGATTGGGTCGTTTATTTTTCTGGAATTGAGCTGCATAAGTTGCTTGTGTATTTTTGAGATTAGTTGTTTGTCAGTTGCTTCATTTGCTATTATTTCCTCCCATTCTGAAGGCTGTCTTTTCGCCTTGCTTATAGTTTCCTTTGTTGTGCAGAAGCTTTTAATTTTAATTAGATCCCATTTGTTTATTTTTGCTTTTATGAGCTGTGGTACATATACATAATGGAGTATTACTCAGCCATTAAAAAGAATACATTTGAATCAGTTCTAATGAGGTGGATGAAACTGGATCGGATTATACAGAGTGAAATAAGCCAGAAAGAAAAACACCAATACAGTATATTAACACATATACATGGAATTTAAAAAGATGGTAACGATAACCCTGTATGTGAGACAGCAAAAGAGACACAGATGTATAGAACTGACTTTTGGACTCTGTGGGAGAGGGAGAGGGTGGGATGATTTGGGAGAATGGCATTGAAACGTGTGTAATATCATGCAAGAAATGAATTGCCAGTCTAGGTTCGATGCAGGATACAGGATGCTTGGGGCTGGTGCACTGCGATGACCCAGAGAGATGGTATGGGGAGGGAGGTGGGAGGGGGGTTCAGGATTGGGAACTCATGTACACCCTTGGCAGATTCATGTTGATGTACGGCAAAACCAATACAGCATTGTAAAGTAAAACAAAGTAAAATTTAAAAAAGAATGTTTGGGGGCTGTCTGCTAAGAGGCTCTGAATGGAGCTGAACACACTGCTTTGGATTCTTGTAGCCTCTACAATGGTCTTGAGCCTATTTCACCTCATCCTCACTCCATGGAGAAATCCTATAATTTCTGGTGGCAATTTTACACCTATCAATCCACTGTGACAAAAAGACCATGGCAGGGCTTCGCCAGCAGGACATGTTTTTAAGTTTCCAATAGTTGTTTTTTTTTTTTTTTTCAAATGTTATATTTACAGTTCCCTTGAAATTTTTAGTTACTTATCTTCCCCCATCCCTCCCTCCAGCACCCACAGAACATCCGTGGCAAAACAAAACAAAAACTGATCCCAGCATATTGTGATTTCCTCTACTAGATAAATAATGTCTTGTTTTTCCTCCTTCACTGAGGGATAGGACAAGAGATAATCTCTCTGATTCATACTGGAAGGAGGGAAATTTCCTTTGATGATTCAGATTTAAACAGGTCTGTACATGTTTGGTTTTGTTTGGAGATCAGTATTTAATTTAGAAATGCCTTGAGAGTTGAGATTTATAATATCTTTCAGGCTAATAATATAGGGATCTTGTATGACTTGGGAAAGGCAGTTACCATATCTCTCTTCAGTTCATCTGGTGCATGAAAAGCTATTTCATTTGCATTAAAAGCTAAAAAATTTCCGGACCGCAAAAGCCTGCAAGGTATAGGAGGACATCAGCTGCCTGAAGCTTTATAACCTCAAGTGTAGTTGGGGGAGGACAAAAAAGCAGCGAGATGAGTCTTTCTTTCCTTTTATGGAGGAAGGGGGCTTAGGTTCTGACTTGGCAGAGCAGATTCATTTAGAAAAAGAAGGCTCCCTCGGTTTAAATTCCAGTTTCTAAATCTCTTTGGAGAGATGAAGGCTCTTCTTGTGTGCCTTTCACAATCAAACAGTTGGTTATAGCCTCGCCCCTCCATGGCTTTGAAATCCTCTCCTATTCACATGGTCACAACTAGACAGCCCTGGGGCAGGGATGGCAGTTGCTTCCTGGGCTCTGCACTGGCTGGGTTCCACCGGGCGGAAGAGCTTCCAGCATTAGGCAGGGCTGCCCTTGGATTGACAAATGCCCACTACTTGGCGGAACAACAGCCCCACGCAACCTCCCTGTCCCCAAATAGCCTTTTGCTACATTAATTGCATTATTGAGGCATTAAAAAAATTAAGTGGCCTTTTTATTCCAAGGCAACCATTTGAAGAAGAAAATATTCTTTGTAACTATTTTACTTTACAGTTATGGTCTCTCTGAGTAATGACAAGCATATCTAGCATGTGTGTAGAGTTATGCTCTATAGTTTTAGTGCATCATTTGCTAGAAAAGAGTGCAACAAGATTATTTTGTCCAAAAGTCTTAATAGGAAGAGGCTAGTTCATTTCTAATGGAATCAGTCATCAATACTTAGTTCCCCAAACACTGGTGACCTTTGGACAAAGGGATGCTTTAAAAAGTTATAAATTTGACTTGTTGCTTAAAAAAAAAAACAACTTACACGACTCCCTCATTTCCACACAGAGTTAATAAACAGCCGCTGAATTAATTTGCCCTGTCCAACTAACAGCTGCAGTCAGAGCCCCACGTTCACAATGCAGAGAGACACATGAATTTGACTAGGATGCCTGCACCTGCTCACCTTCCCAGCCTGTACGGAGTGCATCCACTTGCTCTTGACAAATGACTCCACCCTGCTAACTCATGAAGCACCGGCCTTGGGTTTAGGCTGCAGTTATCCGGGAAATTCCCACCCCCGTGTGCAGATTTCATAGGCAGAGAGGACAATGCCTTGTGTGTGAGTGTGATCTCTGACAGGCAGGACAGATGTACAAATGGCTGGGAGAGCCAGGCGGACTGAGATCTTGGATGCTGAGGAGGCCCAGCTGGGTGGGAGGAGAGCAGGGGCACTGACCTGGAAGATGAGCACTTTGAAGTGGTTGCGCCGGAGGAGCTGGGCGTGGTTGTTTTCCAGACGCTTCACCTGTGCGCTCTGCCTCTCCATGCGCTCCTTGACGGCACGCGTGTGCGCGCTAACCTTGCGCGACTTCTCCAGCAGCTTGCTCACCGTGTTGCTGGTGGAGGCCTGGTACTTGGAGAGCTTGGTGAGGTCGTTCTGGATACCCTTCACCGAGCCCTCCAGGCTGATCTGCCGCTGCTCCATCTTATGCTGGTTCTCCTGCACGGAGTCTAGCATGTTCACCAGTTTGTCCAGGAGCGTGAGCACCGTGACAGCGTTCACCTGCGAGTTGTCCCGGATGGCTTCCTCCGGGCTCCCCAGATGCAGGCTGGGGCTCGGCGTGGAGGACGGCACCGGACTGGAGCTGGCCGGCTTCTCCTGCCGCATGTTGGGACCTGGGTGCTGGAACTTTTCAGCTTGTGCAGCGTCCTCCCCCATGGCTCCTGCACAGGTGGGCACTTTCCTCTGGCCCCGGTGAGAAGGACTGGTGGTGAGAAGGACCAGCTCGCCCTCGGGTTTGAGCTCGGAGCACCGCTCTCTAGGACTGGCAGAGGTTCAGACAGTCAACAACTGGCTACACTGATGAGGGGAACCGCATTCCAGCTGCTCTTAAAAGACCTACTCCACCCAGTGGGAGGCGAAGGATACAGAACTGAGAACCACTCAGGGTTCAGAGGCATGTACACAGCTTCCTAATCGCGTTCTCCTTGGCACAGGGCACTTTCCTGCAGGTTTAGCTTTTCTTTCCTGTGCCTCTTCCTTTTTAAGAATAAGTTCAATGTCATATTTCACTCCTGACTTCATCTAGAGGCGGAGAAAAACATGCTAATTTGGCCCAGGGCCACAGCCTCCAATTGGCTAAAGCTAGTAAACTTTTCTCTGGCAGCTATGCTACGTATGCTGCAGAGTGCCTGTTTTTTTTTTTTTTCTCCTGGATACAAGTTATTGTAATGGAAAGTATTGTTTGCCTTTGCCCTGGAACAGACTGATGGGCTTCAGAATGCCTGGTGTCCACGGAAAGAGGCCAAATTTAAAGGGTACTTGCAGTCAAGCCCGTAGTGTTGGTTTTTAATTTTCAAAGGGATAGAAGTAACTGATTAAGACAAGAACAGCCCAGTTCTTCCTCTTGCAATTGGAGATGCAAGATAAAATGAAAGAGACTGAAATTCAGGGATGTTAAAACATCCAATCCTGTTATGGACAGTTATCCTGTAATATAGATGGGAACTTTTTGAATAACTACTTTAAACAGTTTCTTATGAGAAGTAAAATTGAAACAGGAAAAGCCAAATAAAAAAGGTGTGGTCTATTTAAGAACCTACCATGCTGATTTATTGTAACTAATTTTGAATGAGGGTGGAGAGGTTTTCTCAAATGCCCACCTCTGCAAGGCATTTATTGATACATGCCCAGAAGTACGACTCTCAGGCAGGTTGAGTTGGAGTTTCTGAAGTACTTCTAATGTTTGACATTTCCAAATTCCTGCTCAGTGAAGTGGCACACCTGTTCTGAAAAGTCACCCTGCTCAGCTGAGCCCTTGGGACATGGGGCTTATTTCCTGAAACGACTTTACATGCTTGAATTGGTTTTAAATGTATCCAGCCTTTGAAAGAGCTTTAGCAGAAAGTTTGTAATAGGCCTTCTATGAACAGTTTTGAGAACAAATGCCAGCTGATTTGGGGGCAGGGATTGATAATGGATAAAGTGTCATTCTTCAGTGGCAGCATCTACATGTGAGCCAGTCAGTCAGTAGGTTATTCATTGTCACATTTATTGAACACGTGAGTTCACACTATCTGCTCAGTTCTTTGCTTGGTGAACTGTCTAGAGGATACTCAAGTGGTCTAAGACCCTGTCCTCAGTGCATATGCCTGCTAATTACGGAGATGAATCAAAGATTTACAGAGGCCCCCAATTTTCTTCAGATAATTGGTACCCCCCAAACCCACTTAAATCGAATCTTTTAAAAATAAGGAGGAAAAAAGTAAAAGCATTTGGTTGAGACATTATCTTTAAAAAATGTAAGAAAATTATTAAAATTGATTTACCTTACATTTAACAAAATTTAGTTGGTCGGTGATGTGTTAAATATTAGAACAAAAGCTGAATCAAGTGTTGATTTTGAGAAGCATAATTTTCTAACAAA
Organism: Ovis aries; assembly: GCF_016772045.2. NCBI lineage: Eukaryota > Metazoa > Chordata > Mammalia > Artiodactyla > Bovidae > Ovis > Ovis aries. Next base: position 194,160,708 of record NC_056055.1, read on the forward strand.
ATTATATGGTATCATGACACAATATCCTTTTTATATTTGACTTCTGTGGGCAAATCATAAAGAGGGTCATTATTGCAAAAATATTTGAGGGCTTCATCAATTTTCCAAGAGCCTCTCTTGAATTTTGACATTCTAATCATTCCCTTTTGAGGCAGTTACTGTGCCATCATCTGTATGAATTTTTTTCTTCTACAAATGTTAACTATTCCAGCTGCTAATTCTCATTTCCCAGAAGAGTTGCCCACAATTCAAGGGCTTCTCTAATGTTACCTTCATCAACTTCATGATTTCTTAACATGTTTTGAAAGATCTGCAATTTCATGCTATAATCACTTTGCCCTGATTTTGCCTTGATTTGCACTGATTTTGCATTGCATTGTTGGAGCCTGTATAATCAGTTAGATGAATAGAGACATTAAAGACATGGAATGAGATGGGAAATGGAGAGAGGCTAGTTGTTAAACAGGAAAAAAGGTTTGCAGGTGGCTTATTTATTTTTTCAAAATTAATTTTGAATAACACAAGTAACAGTTGTCTATTGCTGTGGAAGAAACCAGCCTGAAATTCAGTGGCTGAAAACAGCCATCATGTGTTTTCTTTACTTATGATTCTGGGATTGGTGAGGCAGGGCTCAGATGGAATGGGTTATCTCTATTAGACATATTCACCTAGGCATCTGAGATGGTCTCAGTCTCATGTCTGGCTCTTTAACTGAGATGAATGGAATTCTGGGGTTTCTCTGTCTTCTATCCTAAAGCCTCCAGGGACTCTCCCTCTGATCTCTCTAGTAGAGAAGAAGGTTCCCAAGCAGTGGAAGCAAAATCTGCAGGATCTCTTAAAGCTAGGCTCTGGAACTCTGTCCCCTTGTCACTTTCTTCACATTTTGTTGGTCAGAGCAGGTCAGTCAGTTTCAAGGGGACAGGAAATAGGCTTCATTTCTTTAGGGGAGGAGCAGCCAAGTCCCATGATACAGGTTGAGGAGCATGGCTAAGACTGTTGTAGCCATCTTTGGAGACAATCTGCCTCAGCATGAATATACTTTTTCTTTCAAAAACCTATTACAGATAAAACCAAAGGCCCTATTAGTCACCATTTTTGTTTCCTTTCCTTTTGCCTTTTGTCAGAAATAATCATTTTTATGCATTTGGAGTGAATGATTGGAAATTATAGGTGATCGATTCTGTAGTGGGCTTCTCAGGCATCTCGGTGGTAAAGAATCCGCCTGCCAAGCAGATATGGGTTTGATCCCTGGGTCATGAAGATCCCCTGGAGAAAGGAAATGGCAACCTACTCCGGTATTCTTGCCTGGGAAATCCATGGACAAGAAGCCTGGAGGGCTACAGTCCTTGGGGTCACAAAGAATCAGACACACTTTGGTGAGTAAAACAACAACAACAGATTCATTAGTGACTGGTTTCATGTTATGATGTAATTTGCTGTGTTGCCCAACCGTATAATCACAGGATCCATGGGGGGCTGTTTAATAATATAATGGGAACCTGTTCTGTACAAGATAGCATATGACTAGGTAATAGTGTGTGACATAAATTCTAAGGGCATTGAGAGTTTATACAAGAAGAAAGCAAATGCAATAAAGGAAAGCACTGCTGGTGAGTTAGAATTTGAGGAAACCCTGAGTAGATACAGTCACTTTCTACCTGATCTTAAGCCCTATTTCTGTCTGAGAGAGATTAGTGAAATTGGGCAATCAACTCTTAAGAGAAATTTTTGAAATGTTAAATCTACTTACTGCATACTGTCATGTTCCTTAAAAATTAGGTAATGGAGTTAGACATGATAACAATAGCAGATAGGAGGCTCTTAGAAGTTTTTGAACATGTGAAAGTATGTGTTTAAGAAGAATTAGTACAGCAATAAAATGTAGCAAGGGGTTGCTTGGTTTGTAATGGTTGTTGAATGGGAAATAAGTGCTGGGTGTTGGAGCTACAAATATGAGTAACATATATTTGTAGCCCTTTAAAAGCTCCCACTTTACTGGGAGGACTAAGCAGGTAGACAAATGCTGGTATAGATATATAGGTGTGGTGTTGGAATGGGGTAACATGAGGGTTTTATTCATGGCAGGCGATAGTTAAAGGTCTGAATTCTCTAACTGACTTCCAGCTGTGTACTGTTATCTCAAATATCTAAGTCATTTAATCACAGAAGTCACTCCAAGGAAATGCTTTATTATTGGCTAAGGCATCCATCTCCATGTGGTTTCCTCTTCATTTCTGTTGATGTTTAGTTGCTCAGTCATGTCCAGCTCTTTGTGACCTCATGGACTGTAGCCTGTCAGGCTCCTCTGTCCGTAGGATTATCCCAGGCAAGAATACTGGTGTGGATTGCCATTTCCTTCTCAAGAGGATCTGCCTGACACAGGGATTGAACATGTATCTCTTGCAAGTCCCCTTGCAGGAGGATTCTTTGCTGCTGAGACACCAGGGAAGCCCCTATTGCAGATCATTAGTAATCCCCAAGTCTTGGTTAACCCTTAGTATAATTTTTAAACCAGAGGCAGAGGCAGATCAGTGTCCTCCTTGGTGGGTCTTTTCCATTTAAACCCGCATGGGAACCCTGATATTCTTGATCTTCCTATTGTGTCAGTGATAGGAGGCCTAGAATAATGTGCCCACAGAAAAGAAAGTTCTTCTAATTGGCTAAAGAATCAGAGAAGGCTAAGCTGGCCATTCCATGTATCTTTTCTTTGAGCCCTTAGTATTCAAAAGCCTTTCAAATGATGGCTTGCCTCTTGACTAGGTCATACGAGTATATAAACCCTATGAAAGAAAGAGGAACAGCGTAACACATTGAATTTTTTTTTTTTTTTTAAGAAGTAGGAGAGAAAGAGAGAGAGAGAAATAGAGGAGGCAAAAGGAAAGTATCTTCTGGGAGAAGGAGAAATCTTTTCTCTTAATGAAATATCTTTCTACCACCTACCATATAAATGTGATATCTCCTTTATGTCCCTAACTTCTGGCTGTTGAGAGGCAATTCTCCATGATTCTTCATATTATTTCTGAATGTCTATTGAGCAGAAACACTGACAATCTTTTGTTCTGGTCTGCCTTTTCAAAAATTTTTGTATAGTGAGCAACTTTGAAAAGTAGAGATAGTAGCAGAGAATAGAGAAGGAGCAGATGGTAGGGCTATTCGATATCCAGTATGATAATGTTTTCCTCTGGGGAAAGGTTAGGCAGGTTGTTTGCCACTTCTTATGAAAGCTTGAAGTTTCCTAAACTTGGGGCTCCTCATAGGTGATGCAAATCTGTAGTGTGCAGCACCTACCTATACCCACTTCTGTGTCCCCCCCATGTGACCTGGCGGGAGGCAAAGGGAACTAATATGAACATGAAGTTTATGTTCCTGCTGTATCATGATTAGTAGTCTTCGTCTCTAAGCCCGGAGTCTCTGAACTTCTGCCATGAAAAATGGCAGGTTTAACATGTTTGTTTGCAAGTATGGTTAAAAAGTCTGATCATTCATAGTTCTTGACACTGGTCAGTTTTTCATCTAACCATAACATCTTGTATGAATGAAGTTAAGAGAATGAGGTTGAGAATACGGAAGCTTCTTTAATGACACTGGAACCAGAAAGCTGGCTAACTCAGGAGCCTCGAATGGCATTTGCGTTTGACTGTGTTGCCTGGAGAGATGTGTCTAAAGATGATTTCTAGTGGTAATCTTGTCTTGGCACAATAGGGATTTCTGATGCCAGGGCATACTTACAGCCTTTGAATCAAGAGAGAAAGGTCCCTACACACTAGGAAAGTGTGGGAATCTTTGTGGTTATAGGTTTTATTTTGGAAGCTGGGGGAGATTCCTATCAAGAGAAACAGGTTTTGGTGAGTGGCATGGGTATTTGCTGCCTAGAAACCCAGTGGCTCAATGGTAAAAAAAATCTGTCTGTAGTGCAGGAGACATAGGTTCAATCCCTGGGTCGAGATGATCCCCTGGAGAAGGAAATGACAATCCACCCCAGTACTCTTGCCTGGAAAACCCCATGGACAGAGGATCCAGGCGGGCTACAGTCCATGGGGTCGCAAAAGAGTAGGACATGACTGAGCGACTAAACAACAGTGAATATTTGCTACCCATGTTGATCTGTCATGCTTCTCGGCATGCAGTGATTCATACATCCTTTGAATAAATACTTATTGATCACCAGTCATTTGCAAGGAATTATACCCATTTCTGAATGTATATTATTGCATAAAATATATTTGTCCTTGTTCTTATAGAGTTTAACTTCCTTAAATTAAAGAAGGAAGATAGAGGGGCTCTACTTTATCTGTATTTTGAGGTTATATTCCAAGAAAGTGCAATATGGTAGAATAAAATTACTTGCTATGATTCCCAGGTAGTGTTAGAACCTGCCTGCCAACGCAGGAAACATGAGAGACTTGGGTTTAATCTCTGGGTCGGGAAGAATCCCTGGAGGAGGGAATGACAATCCACTCCAGTATTCTTGCCTGGAGAATCCCATGGACAGAAGGGCCCAGTGGGCTACAGTCCATAGGGTTGCACAGAGTCAGACACCACTGAGGCAATCTACTTAGTGGATTCCGCCTTAGCAGATTAGAAGTGCAGTCTAATTCCTACTTCCTTATACAGTATCTGGAATAGCCTTAGTGGCTTGCTTGACCAAATAGAGTGAGTCAAAGTAGTGCTCTGGTACTTCTGAAATCAGGAAATGTGAAGGTAATCTTATCCTGGGTTTCTTGGGATACTAGCTTCATATAAAAAAATCTGACTATATTGAACCTTCCATGCTATGAAGGAGCCTAAGGTAGCTCTCTCTCCATATGGAGAGGATATGAGGAGAAAAAAATATATGAGGTAGTTCTCTCAAGTATCTTTAACTACTTCCTTTCCTCTCCCCTGCCCAGGTGATGCCGCAGTTGGTGTGGAGCAGAGATGAGCTGTGTGCTGTCTACATCTGTGACCCACAAAGCTGTATGCCTATTAATTTTTGTTTTATGTCACTAAGCTTTACAGTGGTTATACAATAATAGATAACTGTGTGCATGTAGTTTGCAATGAAAATGCAATTCATTAAGAATTATTATTAACAGTGTAAGTTTGTTCACAGAACTCCTGTATCTGATATTTTTATATGTCCTACTATCCCCAGAAGTTAACTCCGGAAATAATACTATTGCTGTTGTTCAGTCACTCAGTTGCGTCTGACCCTTTGTGACCCCATGGACTACAGCATGTCCTTGACCATCTCCCAGAGTTTGCTCAAATTCATGTCCATCAAGTCAGTGATGCCATCCAATCATCTCATTCTCTGTCATCCCCTTCTCCTTCTGTCTTCAATCTTTCCCAGCATCAGGGTCTTTTCCAATGGGTCAGCTCTTCGCATCAGGTGGCTAAAGTATTGGAGCTTCAGCTTCAGCATCCATCCTTCCGATAAATAGTCAAGACTGATTTCCCTTGAGATTGATTGGTTTGATCTCCTCGCTGTCCAAGGGACTCTCAAGAGTCTTCTCCAGCACGTTCTCCAGTTCAAAGGCATCAGTTCTTTGGTGCTTAGCCTTTTTTATTGTCCAGTTCTCATATCTGTACATGCCTAACCATAGCTTTGACTATATGGACCTTTTAGGCAAAGTAAAATATACTATACAACAAAATAAGGATTTTTAAATAATTATTTTTACCTTGTGGTGGTGGTGGTTATAGTCGCTAAGTTGTATCCAACTCTTTTGCGACTTCATGGACTGCAGCCTGCCAGGCTCCTCTGTCCATGGGATTCTCCAGGCAAGAATACTGGAATGGGTTGCCATTTCCTTCTCCAAGGGATCTTCCTGATCCAGGGATCAAACCTGAGTCTCCTATATTATAGGCGGATTCTTTACCACTGAACCACCAGGAAAGCCTCTTAAGAAAACCTAATCTCTGAGCTTCATACCAAAGGTGATGAGATAAAAGCATATTACTAAAATAAACGGATATGGCAGAAAGGAAGGAGCTGAAGGATTATCTGATCACATCCACTTCACTCTACACTGATCCTGCAGTGGCTGCAGATGAAAGTGAGGGTATGGTTTGAAGAAGTCTTGAAGGTCCTGCCTTTTCTTTATTCTCTGGGTGAGGCAACAGAGAGAAACTGAGTGTTCACTTTCCCTAGAAAGATTAATGATGGAAAAGCATTCGATCACATAATCCTAATCTCTGCCAACCAGTTCTTTATATAACCCCTTAATGATGTCAGTGTGAAATACAGCAGCATATAAGGAAACCCTAAGTAAATGAGTGATGCAGCAAAGATAATGTATAGCATTGGCGTAAGAGGTAGATTCTGCTTCACCTCCCATGTGCTATCTTTTAGGGAATGCCATCATTTTTGGAAGTTCTAAAGGGGCTTACATTCTCAGGGCCTCCTCTGCCTCTTGGACTCCCATTTCCATGCTGCTTTATTCCTGCCTAGTTGTGAACCCCATCCCCTGCTTTAAGTGGGTCAGAGTCCACTCACACAAAGCACCCACAAGTGTAGAGAGTATTAATGAAACTTTAGGGTCTTACGAAGATTTCTGACGTCTTACTGGTTCCTCTCTTCTCAGTTTGTTTTTTTCTCCCTGCTTCCACTTCTATTTCCTGAGGGGAAATTTCACTCAAATACTGGCTTTCACATTTTGTCTTCTACCTCAAGGAGATATTTTATTATCATGAAAGACAATTTTCTACTTTCCTAAGAAGAATTCTGGTGCCAGTTTAGATAACTAAATTCTTCCCCATCTTGTTTTATTGTCACGATCACAGGAAGGGAGACAACATTGTTCATTCATCATCCATCCCTTCATGCAGCAAACATTACTGAGCAACAAGCAGGTGCCTGGAACAGCAGTGAACACAAGACAGAGTCCCTGTTCCACTCTTATGCTCTAAAGGGTGGGGGTGGAGACAGATGATAAATAAAAATAAAATGTAGTATTAGCGATAAGTACTATGAGCACAAATAAAACAGAGTAAGAACCCAGAGAGTGATGAAGGTGCTACATTAGATAGGGCAGTCAAGGAAGTCTTCCTCAAAACAGGGACATTTAAGTACAGATATGTTGCAGGAATCCAGGTGAGAGGACAGAACTTCTTCTATCATAAATAGTGTATTTTACAGTGGTGGAGTTTTAGGAGGGCACATGCCCAACAAGCTGAAGCTATACTTCCCAGCTTCTCTTTGAAGCAGGTGTGGACGCCTTACCAAGTTTTGTTAATGTATGTAAGTCGAAGTGGTCTGGGCCACTTCCACAGGCTGCCCTTCGAAAAATTAGGTGAGTGCTCCACTGACCCCTACCTCTCTTTCCTCCATATTGTTTTCCTAAGAGATGGTAAAAACTGACTTGGATGCAGAAATGGAAACCACTGAATTGCAGATTGAAAATGGCAGCTCTTCCTGCTCTTTCACTCTTGCTCCCTCATAGCTTTCCTTTTCTCCACCCCTCCCCCTCCCCCTTTCCTCTCTTTGCCCCTGCTCCCAGGAGTTGGCTTGCAAACAACAAGAATTAAGAGCCTAGACTCCCAAGCCAGACTTCCTAGGTTTAAATAGCAGCAAAGATGTATGACTTTGGACAATTACTTTTCCATTCTAAGCCCCAGATTCTTATAAAATGAGGGTAATAATAATTCTTATTGTTGTTATGAGGATTAAATGATTTAATATTTTTTGAAGTGCTTGGACCAGTGCCTGTAACACGGTAAACAGCATATGTATGTGTTAAATACATAAATTAAATAAATAAAAACTCTTAATATAACCGTCTAGCTTCTTGGCTTTGAAGATGTGATTTAATTTTTTTCAAAAATATGTTCATGTCTTGTGTGGCAGATGCCATATTCAAAATTAATGCTTCTGTGCGTTTCTTACTTGCTCATTCCCAGAGCACTCCATGGCACACCCAGAAGAAATGTATGAGGGTGCCTCAGCCTTCCCTACAGATAAATTAATAGGCTACTTCGATTTGCTACATGCTTAGCATAAAGTTAAGACTCTTAGACAACACAGAAAGAAAAATGTAAACCCAGGTCTTTGTTTTACACAGGAGAAGCAATTAGAAAACAATACAAGGCAATACCTAATGAGGCCTGGAAGTTGTCCCTTAAGTCGCAGGAAACCCCTTAACCTTCTGATAAGCTTACCTTTGCTTTTCTCATTACAGAGCCCTAAAACAAACAGGAACCCAGGCAAAGAGATTTAAATGAGAAGAGTAACTTAGTACTAATGTTTTTCTTAGAATACAGTGTTTTTCATGTATGTTGTCTCAAGACACTGTAAGACCTTGAAAAACTGCCTGAAGAAAGTAGGCAGGGATTCCGCGGTTTTTTCGTGGCCATGATGGTACTGGCAAAGACCTTGGGCTCTGGAAGGACTGTGAGATGAGCAGATTAACTTGTCACTCTCTTCCTTCCTCAGTCAGATAGACCTTATCCAGCCTTGTCTCCATATCCCCTTTCCTTCCCCAGCACCCTGGTCCTGTCATTGAATCTTGAATCTCCCTTATGAAGGAAATCTAGAGAGTCCCTTGATTACCTGTTTCAGAGTTTAATAAGCCTTATTTTTACGTACTTAATTTTGACGCCTGTCTTGTGAATTTTTTCCTTGAAGTAGGATGAAGAAGCATTAGAAAGTCATACAATTTTATCCTCCATTTCACGCACACACACACAAAAATCAAGGACAACAAAAATTTCTTATCCTGTCTTAAAAGGAAGTTATATTAATTTGAAAGCTTTAAAGAAGGAAATTCCAAAATTGTTTTGGGAGCTAAGTCTGGTATTTGTCAGGAAGTTCTTCTTCACAGATAATTTAAATCCTTCTTGTGGCAGTATAGAGCCATTTCCTCTCATTCTGTTCTGTTTTTTGAGTTAATGAACATCCACATAATGGATTTCTATAAATTACCTATTAATCATCTTTTGGTAATTGCTATATATTCATGTTAAAATCTAGCGTCCCTGATTAAGTTGAGGCTATATCTATAGAAAACCACTGATATAAATACTCTTTATCAAAAATATTTTGGCAAAGCTACATGTCTTAGCAATAAAGTATTTTTGTAGGCAAATAGTGGTGATAGCAAGAAGCACTTGCCTGGTGGTTTACACTTAGAGAGCACTTGAACTGTCTTGAATTATCTCTGAATGCTAAAAATGTGTGATTCCAAATTCCTCTCCCTCTGGGCTCACATTTGTTGGCCTCAAAGAACTGTTATCTTAGTTGAAGCTATGGCTCTGTTCTAATTGGAAAAAATAAATAAACACTGAGTGAGCCAGAAATCCAGGTAACAAGCATAGGTGACAAGAGCAGAGGGAGGAAGGGTTTGGCTGCTTGTCCTCATGTGCACAACTGCTTTATTAGAACATGTATGAGTATCTCTTTCTAAAACAGTTTAAGGCTATTGCATAGACACAGCCATAATACCAGGCCTGATTAATGGCAAACATGATTAATGTATTATAATGCAAAAGGAACTTAATGTCTTCAGTCTTACTTTCCTCATTTGTAAAACGTGTCTACTTGATTTCTAATGCCTTTTGTAGTGATAACATTTTATAATTTAATGAACACTTTGACATATTTTTGCAGAGTAATTTTGTTAGTATTGTCTCAGATTTTGAACTTTAAAAACAATACTGACAAGCATACAGACTCGTGGGTCAGGAATTTCTATCAGTAAGGGGCCCACAGCCATGCACCCTGTTGCCATTTCTTCCTTCTAGGATGGGGAGGGGGCCAGGCTGGTCCAGAGGTCTGGCCTTGTGGCTTGGAGCCCAGATTCTGGGTCCCACTCCATTCCTCAGCCCTTGGGATGAACTGCAGTTGGAGTCCAGAAGACTCCCTCCTTACCCATGCCTCTTCTTGGTTTTGACCTCCGACCTCTCCCAGCACTTCCACCTGCCCTCCCCGCCCAGCTTACACCTCAAACCCAGCTCATACTGTACCTTGAACAGAGGGAGGGGGAGGCTCATGCTCTCCATCATAGTTCAAAAACCCATATACCTCCCTCTCCTTCTGTTCCTTGTATTTAATAAAAACTGAAAAAAACAAACCCCAAAACAACTCGGAGAATAAAATATGAATAGAAACCTGCTACAAACAGACAGGCAACACAGTATCCTTTCGTCACTAGATCTCATCTCTTATCACAGTCCAGGTGGTGTGACAAAGTGTGGCATTTGAGTGGTTTGCAAGTCCAAAGGCCTGAAGTTAATTTGCAGCTCTGATACTAACTGGGTGAACATGAACTTAGGCAAACTCTGGGAGATAGTGAGGGACGGGGAGACCTGGTGTGCTGCAGTCTGTGGAGTCACAAAGATTTGGATGTGACTTAGCGACTTAGTAACAACAACAGCTAACTAATGACATTGAGCATTCAACTTTGAGCCCTTGGGATGAACTGCAGTTGGGGTCCAGAAGGCTCCCTCCTTGCCCATGAGTCTTCTTGGTCTTGACCTCTGACCTCTCCTAGCACTTGTACCTGCTCTCCCTGCCCAGCTTACACCTCAAGCCCAGCTTTTACCTCACTATCTTCCATGGATTTCCTTATGTGTAATGTGAAAGGATGATCTAATTCAATTCAGTAAACCTCTATTAATAGTTGCATACATTTAAGACTCTTAAATGGGACATGAATGTGGGAATTGGGGCAAAATACAAAGATAAAGATGTGGAGAAGCTCTCACCAAAATGCAAGTCCATGGGAAGAAAGACAGGGCTAAGCATTATAGTAGAAAAAACTTAAGTTCTAGGAGCACAAAGGAGGCATTATGTGATTTTGAGTTCTCAAGTATGAGGAAAACTGATTCTCACCTATAGCTGAAGAGCCTTTCGGGGAAAAGTGTATTTGGCCTGCGTTTTAGACACTGTCACTAGTGCATGAGTTCATTGCAACAGCTACTTAGAACCACCAGCTACTATGGTGATTAGGCGTGTCCATCTCTTCCTGCTAATTGCACTCCTCTGCAGGGTGTAAGAGAAATGAAAACATGGGAAGGTGGAGTTTCTCCAGTTCAGGGATTGACCTTTAAAAGAATCAGGGCAGAGAGAGGGTAATGAAGCCAGTAGAAGAAACTGCTGTAAATAACCCTGACATAAGATTGAACTAATTTAGTTTAAATGGGAGGAAACCCAATCTAAATTAGAGAAAAATATTTTCTGAATTATAGGGGTTTTTTTTAAAGAAATGCCATTATATTATTTTCAAGTATGTGTGGTAAGCTGAACTGATTTCTAGAAAAATACTTTTAAGTTTGAGTGGTATTGGAGTCTTCTTTTACTGACTAGGCAAGTTCTGATTCATTCAAACTGTCTTTTGAATGCCTATAATTCATGTGTTAACCTGTTTGAAAAAACATGACTAATTGCACCCTTAAACTTTTGTTCATGCTGCTCCTTTGTTTAATGACAAACAGTTCAGAGATAAACTTGAATCCAATGTATTTCTAGTTTTTAAAACTTTACAAATTAGTAGGGTCTAAGAAAATGTTGTCTCATTGGTTCTTGTCCACTAGATACGTTGTGATATTATTACAATCAGATCTAGAACTTTTACCTCTAAAAAGCTGTCCATAAAAGGGATCTCACAGAGGGTGGCCAGCTGGTTACTTCAAGGCTGTTGTTATGTCATGACATAGTGAAGGGCACGACTGGAGAGCTTCTGGAAGCTCTTTGTGAACACAGAAACGTTGACAACCACTGAGAAGTTGGAGATAAAACAAAGTAGTAAGGAGAGTTCCTCATAATCTGCTCAAGTTTGGCTGGTGGTGGTTTAGTCACTAAGTCATGTCCGACTCTTATGACCCCATGGACTGTAGCCCACCAGGCTTCTGTCTATACGATTTTCCAGGCAAGAATCCTGGTGTGGGTTGCCATTTCCTTCTCCAGGGGATCTTCCCAACCCAGAGATCAAACCTGGGTTTCCTGCACTGTAGGCAGATTCTTTACCACCTGAGCTACCAGGGAAGCCCAAGCTTGGCTAGTGGGTAGGAAAGAAAGAGCTAAGGAGAAGCAGACAAGGCAAGACAAGCATCCAGCAAGAGCTAGCATCCAGACAAGAGCTAAAGAGAAGCGGAGATGACAGAGTTGAAAAGCATCCTGAAAGGGGAAGTGGTCTGGATGCAGAGCAAGGAGCTACCAGGTGGTTTCGAAGAGTATATGAAAATGTGGGAAACACCTTGAGAACTTCTGGGGTCAGCTTTGGAAACTATCAGAGTGCTATTAAAATGGTGGGAATTGTCATGAACTGACCTTCCACTCTGTCCCCTAGAGTCACGTGTTCTAAAATACCCAATTCATAGTTCCATAAATTTAATCTTATCCACTCATTCTTAGAGATGATAATGTTTGGGGGAAATTAACTCATGCTATTCAAATTCACAAGAGAATGCTTTAAAAAGCATGTGTATTAATTAACAAAGAGATAGCTACTTGGCATAACAATCCACAGTGGTCATTTCCTCTGTTCATGCTCACTATCCTTGAGGTCATCCTTCCTCAGGTACAAAATTGCATATCAAAAGGCAATCTAGTAAGTACTGAAATAAGGCAGAGGAAGAAGAGTATTCCTAAAAAAAATCTACTGAAGTGAGAGTGACTGTAGGTACTACTCTTTCAGATTTAAGCCATATTTCTGTTTGTTCTCCAATTACTAGCCATGGGAGTGTTTTCACAGATCTATAGTAAAGTGAAAAAAATAAAAAAGAGAATTACAATGGACTTACCATGAAAAAAATATATATTTAGTTTAATGTGCTTTATTCTGTGATTGTATAATTGTTATTTTTGGTGTTAAAAATGTTGATTTTAGTGAATTACAGTGCTATCTTTGTAAACATTTTTTTTTAACTTGGCAGAAGGAAAATTCTGGCAGCGCGATGACAGTCCCGATTTTTCCTTTTTTTGGAGGGTGATTTATAGTTCCATGAAATCCCAAAGGTGGAGAACCACTGTTTTAGAAAACTGAAGTAAGATCTGTACTATACCAATGGCTTTAAAACTTCTACCACGATTCACAGAGAGAAACACACTGTTGCTTCAAAAAGTGCATGTGACTTACACACATACATGAGTGTGTATGTACAGATATTTACAACAGAAATAAAAGTTTTAGAAAACAATACTTAACCTCCTGCAGTACACCCTGGCCTAGTCTATCTTACTTGTTAAAAATTTCAGTTGCTAAGCAACAGTTTGATTTCATGACCCACTAATGGGTCACAGCCCACAGTTTGGAAAACACTGCTCTAGACTCAGAGTCCTCTCATCCCAGGACGTAGCTGAATAAACACTGACAGGTGTTTCCTTTTAGGATCTCCTTTTCTGGGTTCCATTCAAATCACATTCCTCTTGCTGCACATTTCCCACCCCCACCACCCCCAACCTGGAAAGGTTAAAATACAATGCAATTGAATAAATAAGAACTTTCTTTATGCTAGTCGTATCCCTGTCCTTAGGATATTCTCTTGCCACCTTGTTTATGCTGAGGATTATTCTCTACTTCTGTAGATTTAGAGATCATATTGTTTTTCTCTACAATCCAAGGAAGTCCCCTGGTCTCATTAGCCCCACATTTGTAAAATACATCTTGAAGTGAAGTGAAAGTCACTCATTTATGTCCAACTCTTTGCGACCCTGTGGACTATACAGACCATGGAATTCTCTAGGCCAGGATACTGGAGTGGGTAACCTTTCCCTTCTCCAGGGGAATCTTCCAAACCCAGGGACTGAACCCTGGTCTCCGGCATTGCAGGCAGATTCTTTACCAGCTGAACCACAAGGGAACCCCAAGAATACTGGAGTGGGTAGCCTATCCCTTCTCCAATGAATCTTTCCAACCCAGGAATCAAACCAGGGTCTCCTGCCTTGCAGATTCTTTACCAATTGAGTTATGAGGGAAGCCCAAAATACATCTTATGGTAGGTTATTCTGCAGACTAGCAATTCACATCTGTTGTAATTGATTCCATTCATTTCAATTGCAAAGCATGACTTTTCAGTTACTACTCAAATTTAAGATTTAGAAAGGGACAGAGGGGACATCTTACTCCAGCCCTGAACACTGAGCAGGTAAGATACAGTCCAGAAGAAAGAGAAAGCAACTCAATTAAAAAATGATTAAAAATAAGTTCAAATGTCCAGATAATTAGTTTGGCTATGTAAACCTGCCCTTGAAGTAATGAAGAACAGAAAATATGCCAGACATGTTTTGTAGTCGTTATCATTTTCTAATGGGTCACAGGGTTGGTGCCAGAGCTGCAGTGTTATGTGCTGGTTCAGAGTGTGCTTGTGGTGCCAAATTGTCTGGGATCAAATCCATCCTCTGCCATTTACCATCATAGGTAGGTATTACTGATGGACTGTTTTCAGATGAGGGAACTGAGCCTGTCCCCAGGAGACTGTGATCTTGAACTAGTTTCTTTACTTCAATGGGAGCCAGCTATAAAATGAGAAATACTGAGTACCTACTTCATAGAATTGCTCTGAGGATTAAATGAATTTATATATGTAATGTATATAGCCTGGCCATATGATAAGCATTTAATAATACATTTTAGCTATGATTGTAATTATCAAATAGTTGTTTACAGGCGGATTTTTAGAGTCAAGTCACCTGGATTCAAGTCTTAGCTTCTACTTACTTGTATAATATTGAGAAAGTTACTTAATTTTTCCAAACGTTAATTTCTTCATTAAAAAAATGCGCCACTACTACTTACTATAGTGTTGTTTAACATTTCACAGATTTAATAATACCACACAGTACCTATCGCATAGAATGTACATAAACACCAGCCAGCTAGCCAAATGTACCAATGTGCTTCCATTTTGTATGTATTTATTCAATACAGTCTTTTTAAATATATTCCTTGAGATCTTGACTTATACATCAGAATCTTGGATAAAACACAATTTAAAAGCTCTTTATTGTTTTGTTTTCCTAAAAGAGAATGACATTCTTCCCCCTAGAGAATCAAATGAACAAGAAACTTTAAATAAAGTTGAAAATTTCACTCCAGTTCAATAACTGTCCTTTTGAATTTCCATTAGGTGCTAAGCACAATATCCTATAAGGCAAATTTCCACTTGGCAAAGGTTGAAGAAAAGCCAAATTTAAAAGGCCACTATAATTAGAACTTTTGCTAATGGCACTTAAACTGATTAATGTCCGATAGTACCTACTCTACCCGAGCATATTTTTAAGGCAGTTATACATTTATACTAAATTAAACATTCGTTGAACAAATGAGCTTATGTAGTAGTATTTCCATATAGCTCTTGGAGTTAATTCTGTAATGATAATGATATGGCCAGTGTAGCTGAAGGCCTTTTCCTTTACTGTTTTCTCTGCCTGGAATGTTCTTGCCATTTCTTCTCACGTGGCTGGCTTTTTTGTCATCATTCAGAAGACTGCTCTGTCATTCAGATGACAAAAGCAGTCTTCTCTGGCCATTCTACCTAATGTAGGTCTTTTTTTGCCTTCTCTCCTCCGCCACCCCATTGCATATTTTCCGTGGTACCTTATCACTCATTGAAATAATAGGGTTTGTGAGCTGCTTGTTGTCTCTCTCCTGCTAGATCTAAAGCTCCATGAGAGCAGAGATCTTGTCTATACTCTTCATTATCTGTAGTATTTTTCAGTTTAAATTTAGCAGCTTGAAACAACACACAGTCAGTATCTTACAGTTTCTGTGGGTCCAGAGTCTATGCCTGGATTAACTGGGTCCTCTGCTCAGGGTTTCACCAGGCAGAAATCAAGGTGTTGGCTAGGCTGCAGTCTCATTTGGGACTCTTCTGAGCTCATTCAGGCTGCTAGCAGAATTCAGTTTTTTGTGGTTGTATATCTTCTTTCCCTTGTAGGTTGACAGTTGAAAGGATGTTTTCAGCTTTTAGAAGCTACCCAGAATTCTAGCTGTGAGACTTTTCCTGAACATAGTAGTCTATTTCTTCAGGGTCAGCAGGAGAGTTTCTGACCTCTAGATCTTCTTTTAAGAGATCAACTGATTAGACCAGGCCCACCTAGGATGATTCCTTTTGATTAACTCAGAGTCAACAGATCTAGTGACCATATTTAAGCCTGCAGAAGTTCTTTACTTTTGCCACATAATGTCACTTAGTCAGGGAAGTGATAGTTCATCACATTCACAGGAGCTGCCTACCCTCAAGGGCATCTGCCACAATGCAGCTTATAATTCTGCCTATCATACTTTTGTAGCCCCACGACCTAGAAGGACATCTGACACTGAATAGGTGTTTAGTACATACTTATGAATAAATGAATGCCAATGAAGTAAGAACCAAGAAATTAGTGAGAAGTGAAAATTAACTATTTACTCTGCGTTCGGATGTAGTTTAGTATCCTATGTTGATTTCAAAAATATGATTTGATCATGCATTTAATTTACTTTCTTCACTGAGGGGGTTTGTGACTATCACATGGTATAAAGGAAAATCAGTCAGTATTTGTTGTATTATATGAGCAAAGTTTTTGTAATATAATTGTGATGAATTATTCTGCCTAGCAGAATGAAATGCAGATGAAATCACTCAACCTAAGGATGCTAGAATGGCTTGAACATGGAAGTCCAGCCCATCTTTAGCAAATCAGGAATAATTGAGATTAGAACTTGGACTTCTGCTGTTGTTCAGCATTTAATTCTACACTGCTTCCCCAAAATCAGAGAAGGAGGCATTTTCATCTCTAGGAGAAATGATTCAATATCAAGTTCAGAAAGATGTTGTCAGGGCTGTATCTTAGATACCATGTTGTGAAATGACCCTCTTAAGGAAAAGTTGGCAGTCTCATTATATGAGACATAAACCACAAGGGTGAGGCACACAAAGGATAGTATATCAATCTGCTTGGGAAGCCACAACAAAACAGCACAGACTGGGTGGCTTAAGCAACAGGCATTTATTTTCTCACAGTTCTTGAGGCTGGAAACCTGTGCTCAAAGTGCCAGCAAACACCCTTTCTGGTGTGAGCTTTATTCCTGACTGGTAGACTGCCATCTTCTTGCTTCTTGTCTTCATATGGTCCTTCCTCTGTGCCTGCCTTGGGGACTGAGAGCAAGCTCTGTTCTCTCTTCCTCTTCTTATAAGGACACGGATCCTATCAAATTAGGGCCCTGACCTTAAGACCTTATTTAACCTAATCACCTCCTGAAAGGCCTTGTCTCAATATACAAGCCACATAGGACATAAGGATTCAACATATGAATTTGGAAGGCACAATTCAGACCATGAAAGATAGCCAAGATAGGAAATACAAAATTAGGCATGCAGTCTTAGAAGGGGCTTATGCAAATGAGGGGCTCTGAAGCTTAAACTTTATTAATTTGGCAGCATGTCTGCCTGCAGTGCAGGAGACCAGGTTTGATCCCTGGGTTGGGAAGATCCTGTGGAGAAGGAAATGGCAAACCATTCCAGTCTCCTTGCCTGGAAAATCCCATGGACAGAGTAGTCTGGTGCAGTCCATGGAATTGCAGAGTCAGCCACGACTGAGTGACTAACACTTTCGCTTTCATGTTCACCTCTGCTTGTGTACAGCTAAGCAAATTAAACGAAACTTCTCTGACCTTCGATTTCCTCAAATGTAACATGGAGCTAATACTATATTTAAATCATGGAATTGTTGAGAGGATTAAATGGCAGCTTATAAACTCTCCTCATTAACTATTATTACTGTTACCTTTATTGCTATTGTCACTCTCCTCACCATTATTCGGCTACATCATTTTACAGATGAAGAAAGACAAAAAATTATTATATGATGGCGCTATGCTACACCACCAGTTAGCCGGGAGACTTGGCCAGGGTAATGCCTCCTGACTCCTTGTCTGTCTCTTTCTGTAGCTCTAGAGAGATGGCCTTTGGACTTTCTTTCCTCAGTATTCATAACCCTCGAGAGAATGTTGGCATAATCAGTCTCCACCCTCTACTATCTTCTCTAGGCTATAGTAGAGTGAAAGAGATCTCAACAGAAGATAGTAGTTCAGTTGAATTTCAGCTTTATTTTCATTTTTATCTACATCTAATGGGGCTGAAGTCTATGAAATAAAAGCTATGTTCATTAAAAATATATTTTTTATCATTTCTAATTAGAAGACTAGGTTTCCATGTGCATTTGGGGTGAAACAATGACTTGAAAACAAAGAAGTTTCAGTGTAGTATTATCTGGGAGTGATTCCCAAGTTCCCACATGCACAGATTTTGTCAGGGACCTCAGAAGATTTTCCTGGGAAAGGTCTGAGGAGTCAGTCCCAAGGGCTCCAGTCTGCCCCTTCAAAATACATACTGGATGACAGAACTTGGCTCTTCTCCATTTCCCTTACAGCCTCACATATGTGAGAATCTTTCCATGTTATCTTGACTCTGGCAGAACTCTGTGCCTCAGAGCTGGTTTAATACTTTTCCAGTACAGATAATGTTGATTCCAAGGTACCTGAACTTTTTTTTCCCAGCGACCCACCACATATATTCTGGTTTGCTCGTCAGGGTTGGGCAGTTTCAGTCTGATTGATATTGGATCTGAAGATGCTCGTCCTTTAATTTAGTACAGCATGGAGGATAAAAGGCATTTGACTCAGGGCTCTAAATCTTTGGCCTCTGGGTGTGAATGAAAAAAAAAAATTGCAAGCCAATAGTGAATACCTTTCTCATTGTTCTTACTTCCAAACATGGCACAATTATAGAATTGTGGAACTGTCAGAACAATCCATGCAGCAGTTTATTGGAATCTACACATAGAGTGGACATGGATCAGCCTGGGTTTTTCTGGCTCTGTTATTGGCTGTAATAAACATAGGTAAGTTAATTTACCTGTAGTTCTTACTTATGTTCAAATAATAAAATGAGAGTTTCATAAAGTTCCTAAAGGATTAAAAAAAGTCACTTATCCATGAAGAGGCTATGAATATTATTTTATTATTCTTAACATATCTATCAGAGATAATGTTGCTAATGTTAAATGACTAGAAAACCAGTGTTGATTTTGCTTTAGGATCTTCATGAGGGGGCTCCTGGTTTGTCTACCAGATCTGCTGTTGTTAAACCGTCATGAGCTTATAGTAAAACCAGACAGTTTGGAGAAGTACAGTGGCGGTTAAGCACATCTGCCAGGGGATGTCTCCCTTTGTCGTCTCCATCCTATTAGATACACATTGGAGGGGCTGGTGAAGGCTTCTCCTGGGCTCAGCGCCTTTCCTAACCACCTGCCAGCAGATTCTCTTCTCTACTGGTTTCAGGCAATGACCTCATCATCCTTCAGCTTTAGGCTCACATCCTGTTTACACTCACTTCTCAGCAGCCCAGCCTCTTCTTTCTAATCTAAGTCTCTTTTTTTGGCCTCATCTTATTTAGTAGAGATTCTTAAAGGTATTAGGGTATAATTTATCTGCCTGCTCTGGCTTCCCTGGTGGCTCAGATGATGATGTAGGCAGATGATGTCTGCCTATAATGCGGAAGACCAGGGTTCCATCCCTGGGTTGGGAAGATCCCCTGGAGAAGGAAATGGAAGCCCACTCCAGTATTCTTGCCTGGAAAATTCCATGGACTGAGGAGCCTGGTAGGCTGCATTCCATGGGGTTGCAAAGAGTCAGACACGACTGAGCAACATCAATTCACTCTGTCATTTAACACCTTGTAGTATCTTAAGTAGTTATTAAGGTATTCATTTAGAGATTGGATGCAATCTCAAAATGACAAAATGATCTCTGTTCATTTCCAAGGCAAACCATTCAATATCACGGCAATCCAAGCCTATGACCCAACCACTAATGCTGAAGAAGCTGAAATTGAACAGTTCTATGAAGACTTACAAGACCTTTTAGAACTAACACCCAATAAAATTGTCCTTTTCATTATAGGGGACTGGAATGCAAATGTAGGAAGTCAAGAAACACCTGGGGTAACAGGCAAATTTGGCCTTGGAATATGGAATGAAGCAGGGCAAAGGCTAATAGAGTTTTGCCAAGAGAATGCATTGGTCATAGCAAACACCCTCTTCCAACAACACAAGAGAAAACTCTACACATGGACATCACCAGATGGTCAACACCGACATCAGATTGATTCTATTCTTTGCAGCCAAAGATGGAGAAGCTCTATACAGTCAGCAAAAACAAAACCAGGAGCTGACTGTGGCTCAGAGCATGAACTCCTTATTGCCAAATTCAGACTCAAATTGAAGAAAGTAGGGAAAACTGCTAGACCATTCAGGTATGACCTAAATCAAATCCTTTATGATTATACAGTGGAAGTGAGAAATAGATTTAAGGGACTAGATCTGATAGACAGAGTGCCTGATGAACTATGGATGGAGGTTTGTGACAGTGTACAGGAGACAGGGATCAAGACCATCCCCATGGAAAAGAAATGCAAAAAAGCAAAATGGCTGTCTGGAGAGGTCTTACAAATAGTTGTGAAAAGAAGTTAAGTGAAAAGCAAAGGAGAAAAGGAAAGATATAAGCATCTGAATGCAGAGTTCCAAAGAATAGCAAGGAGAGATTTAAAAAAAAGCCTTCCTCAAGGATCAATGCAGAGAAATAGAGGAAAAGAACAGAATGGGAAAGACTAGAGATCTCTTCAAGAAAATTAGAGATACCAAGGGAACATTTCATGCAAAGATGGGCTCGATAAAGGACAGAAATGGTATGGACCTAACAGAAGCAGAAGATATTAAGAAGAGGTGGCAAGAATGCATGGAAGAACTATACCAAAAAGATCTGCACGACCCAGATAATCATGATGGTAAGATCACTCACCTAGAGCCAGACATCCTGGAATGCGAAGTCAAGTGGGCCTTAGGAAGCATCACTATGAACAAAGCTAGTGGAGGGGATGGCATTCCAGTGGAGCTGTTTCAAATCCTGAAAGATGATGCTGTGAAAGTGCTGCACTCAATATGCCAGCAAATTTGGAAAACTCAGCCATGGCCACAGGACTGGAAAAGGTCAGTTTTCATTCCAATCCCAAAGGCAATGCCAAATAATGCTCAAACTACTGCACGATTGCACTCATCTCACACGCTAGAAAAGTAATGCTCAAAATTCTCCAAGCCAGGCTTCAGCAATGCATGAACTGTGAACTTCCAGATGTTCAAGCTGGTTTTAGAAAAGGTAGAGGAACCAGAGATCAAATTGCCAACAACTGCTGGATCATGGAAAAAGCAAGAGAGTTCCAGAAAAACATCTATTTTTGCTTTATTGACTATGCCAAAGTCTTTGACTGTGTGGATGACAATAAACTCTGGAAAATTCTGAAAGAGATGGGAATACAGACCACCTGACCTGCCTCTTGAGAAATCTGTATGCAGGTCAGGAAGCACTAGACATGGAACAACAGACTGGTTCCAAATGGGAAAAGGAGTACGTCAAGGCTGTATATTGTCACCCTACTTATTTAACTTATATGCAGAGTACATCATGAGAAATGCTGGGCTGGAAGAAGCACAAGCTGGAATCAAGATTGCAGGGAGAAATATCAATAACCTCATATATGCAGATGACACCACCCTATGGCAGAAAGTGAAGAGGAACTAAAAAGACTCTTGATGAAATTGAAAGAGAGTGAAAAAGTTGGCTTAAAGCTCAACATTCAGAAAACTAAGATCATGGCATCCGGTCCCATCACTTCATGGGAAATAGATGGGGAAACAGTGGAAACAGTGTCAGAGTATACTTTTTGGGCTCCAAAATCACTGCAGGTGGTGATTGCAGCCATGAAATTAAAAGACACTTACTCCTTGGAAGGAAAGTTATGACCAACCTAGATAGCATATTCAAAAGCAGAGACATTACTTTGCCAACAAAGGTCCATCTAATCAAGGCTATGGTTTTTCCAGTGGTCATGTATGGATGTGAGAGTTGGTCTGTAAAGAAAGCTGAATGCCGAAGAATTGATGCGTTTGAACTGTGGTGTTGGAGAAGACTCTTGAGAGTCCCTTGGACTGCAAGGAGATCCAACCAGTCCATCCTAGAGGAGATCAGTCCTGGAAGTTCCTTGGAAGGACTGATGCTAAAGCTGAAACTCTAATACTTTGGCCACCTCATACGAAGAGTTGACTCATTGGAAAAGACTCTGATGCTGGGAGGGATTGGGGGCAGGAGGAGAAGGGGATGACAGAGGATGAGATGGCTGGATGGCATCACAGACTCGATGGACATGAATTTGAGTGAACTCCAGGAGATGGTGATGGACAGGGAGGCCTGGCATACTGTGATTCATGGGGTTGCAAAGAGTCAGATACGACTGAGCGACTGAACTGAGCTGGAGGTGTTACATTCCTATAGACATAAGAGACGAAAATGCTTGATCATGAGGACTGCCGTGTATGTAGACCCTTTATGTAATACAGAAAGATGCAATGAATGATTTCTTAAGTCAGTAACACAGCAATGCAATAAAAATTATCTATATGCATCCGGATACTATCTTTTATCAAGTCTTCTCTGTTGATGCCTAATCAGCATGTTAGGGTTTATGCTGATAGTTGCTGGCATGGGACTGTTAACTTCTTAATATCATGAGCAGAGTATTAGAAAGAGGGACAATATCTTCTCAGACTTGAATTTAAAACAGTTAATCTCAATCATCATTTAGTCACCAAGTATGTGCCAGGCACTGTTCTAGACACTTGCAAGAAATCAGTCAATGAGACAGACCCCCCACCCCAGAAAAAAAAAAATCCGTGCTCTCGTGGGGCTTGTTTTTCACTTAACATGTTTATGTAAAAGTATAGGTTGGTTTCTGTACCTGCTTGCCTCCTCCAGATATCCCTGTGTTTTGTCCTTGGATGCCACAGTGTGTGTTTTCTAGGAAATAGTCTGCCTCCCAACACTGAGAAAGTTATGTCACAGGTGGACTTTTCAGACAGGATGGGCTTGGCAGTCTTCTCTTGATGCCTTGAAAGATCTTTGCCTGCTTTTCCAGAGTACCAGTGTGACATACTTTTCAGCTGCAGCCAGGCTATGTCACCAGTCATGAAATGCTGCAATCCCAGCTCAGGTTTACGCAAGTAGAGTGTGGTCAATGTTAGCCAGAACCACTGTGCAGAGTTTTCATTTAGTTTTCTTTTGACAAGACAGAGTATAGGAACAGTTAAATAGAACAAAGTTCACTGTAACATTTCCAAAATTAGTAACTATCATTTGATTGTTTTTAATGGAATGAATAAGAAGTTTTAAGAATAGGCTTTAGATAAAGAATGGAGAGTTCTCACTGTTTAGGAGATTTGGAGAGTAAATAATTATGCTTGGATTAAAAGAAGATTATTAACACATAGAGGATGTGGATCAACATGGATTGTGTGTTTGTGTGTGTGTGTGTATCTTAGGGAATAGAGGAAATGTGATTTAAGAGCTGGGAAAATGTGCAGCATCCCCTGGTTTCAGAACCAATAATCTCTCATATGCATTGTAAATACACAAGGTGCTACCTGGGATGGATTTGAAAACCTCTAAATTCACTGAAACAGCTGTAAAATCACATGAAGATGGTTGACAGTTGACTGCAATCAAAGGAAGCTCCCATTGTTGTTTGTTCTAGCAGGTATGGGGAATGTATTGAGCTTGTGAAATGTGCTTTCGATAACCCATTAACAAAATCTGCCTGGATTACAACCTCCAGCCTTTTCCCTTTTCACTCTCATATTAGAGACAGGTAAAATCCTCAGTGCTGGGAGCATGGGGGAATGTAGTTTTCAACACAGAATGTGTGATAGCTCATTGAGCACACCTGGGCTGTGTTCCCGGTTAGATCCTCCACATACCCCTTCTGTCGGCTCTGATGTGCCTGAAAAATTTCTTTCAAGGCAGTTTCCTCTTCTAACACATCCCAGGGGAATTTCCCCCTGGGGGTGTGTGAGGCAACATTAGATTTTGACTGTGATAAGATATAGCCATGTTGGGAGAGTTTTGTAAGACAAGTAGCACATTACATCTGTTGTTTTCCTAATATAGGGTGTATTTCACATGGAATGATACTGGAACACAACCCAGGACTCTGTCTTAACTCCACTGCAGTCTTGTGCTTCCTCCTCCTCAATGATGGCAGCTCCTGAAACACTTAGTAACATATGGTAGCCTATCTGTGAAGTGTGCTGAACGCAGTGCATTTGCTTTCTGACTCTGGAGTATTGTGTTTCATGTGGGGCATCATATCTTTTACAGGGATCTTGACAAACTGGCACTTAGCCACCAGAAGCCTTTTTTTTGGAACAAGGTAGGAGAAAAAAATAATTACATTCATATATGTATAACTAGTACCTGAGTAATAGAGGATGCCAAGTCAGCAAAGTGCAGTGAGAAACCATTTTTAAGATAATGGGAGGTGTTCAGCCTAGAGGGATTGATTATTTATTTTTCTGTAGGGAGTGGTGGCTATTATCCAAATGTTTGAAAGTCTGTCATGTGAAAATGCAAATTATTTTTCTTTTTCCATGGAGTTCCAGTCAGCAGAACTAGACTCAGTATGTGAGATTCATGGGTAAACAGATTTTTATTCGGTGT
The DNA here is from genome assembly GCF_016772045.2 of Ovis aries. Taxonomy (NCBI): domain Eukaryota; kingdom Metazoa; phylum Chordata; class Mammalia; order Artiodactyla; family Bovidae; genus Ovis; species Ovis aries. Next base: position 194,185,211 of record NC_056055.1, read on the forward strand.
GAGGCAGATCGTTCTGTTTACTAGAGTTGTGCAGGGATGGAATATATATGTGCAAGCAAAAGACATAAGACCTTGTAAAGAGAATCCCTATACTGAATAAGTAGTTAGGTCAGACCTGCGAAGATGTCTTCCAATTCAAATATTCGGTACTTTTCTGAGTTAGGAGTTTCTTGTTCAACTTTCATTTTGACAGAGGATTGATAAAGGCTTGAAAGACTTTTTTTTTTTCCTTCCTATGTCCCCTAATAGGATAAGATAATTGAGCCAACTAAGCTATTCCATGGCTTTAACAAAGTTGGTCTTATATCGGTTTTTTGTTTGCTTGTTTTTTTGAGTTATTTTCCCTTCAGAAGCATGTAATCCTATATGAAGGAAAACTTATAACATCAACTAAGAATCCACAGATCCTCTTGATAGCCTGAACAAGCACTTAAGATTTTAACTGAACTAAGTATCTTGCAGCTTCCCTGCTCGTAGAGCTGACCTGTGGGTGTTGCCTCCTCAGCATTTGTTCCCATTCCCTCTCCTTCCGCCTCCTCCACTGCATGCAGTCTTGGTATTTCCCTCAATCAGAGCTCCTTGCCTTTTCCAGGGGGCCAAGAGGGACTGGCTCCCTCTTGGCCAATCAGACCCTCTCTTGGAAATTTGAGTGATGAGACCCCGTGACTCAGGAACCAAGAGAGGTTGGAGCTGACAGTCTCACTACAGTCCACGGTACCGGTCAAATCTTTCAGTGCTGGTTTACTGGATCCACATGCAGGTGGAATGTTGATCTTACAAGTTGTGTGTTATGTGGCCATATTGCTTGACTGTTAAATGAGGAATTTATATCAAGCTCTGGAGTGTGTGCTTGTTTCCAGTGAGAAGGGAAAATGATGTATATGCAGTGTGTACAATTAAGCATCTTTTCGGGAGAGATTTCCATGAGCTCATTTAACTAGAGGCCTTAGGGTGTGAGAATTCCTGCTTCCTGTAGTGCTGGAAAGTTAAGGTCAAATGCTGGATGTGTTTCAAGTTCTGAGACAATAACAGCCGATTTCAAAGCTGGTGTTTGTGTGTGCGTGCATATGTGTGTGTACAGAACTGGAGAGGAAAAGCAGCCTCTAAAACTTTGCTTTGAAAGATGCCAAAACACTGAGCCACATATTTGTATGGAAAAGATCTGTATGTTTGGATGAAACCTGTCCCTTTCGTAAATACACGGCATGGGGAGGCCTGACTCCTCTTGCCCTGCTTTTGAACTTTTGTTCACATTAAGCAATTTCCCTCACCTTGGCTGTTGAACTTCCCTTTGTAGTGAAATTCATGAGTACAGTGACCTGGCAAGAAAATGACGGAAAGAAAGGGTCTGCTGGGCTAGATTGCATTTTTCCTGAACACTGATATATCAGGATGTATGGAACATGAGTCATCACTTTCTGCTGGAAACTTTTATGACCTTTACGGAGTAGGTCAAATTCCTCCCAAGCTGTGCTTCTTCACACCCCAGTGCATGACAGTAAAAGGGCAAATCCTAGGGAGGCAGAAGCACATTCATATTTTCTTCTTGCAATCTGTTACACATTATTGTCTTTTGACACACTTTGCTTCACATGATGGTACTAATGGTAGGAACTAAGGTCAGGAGCGATGGGAGATTTGTCTGGCATGCCTTTCATAACTGTTCTAACTCTCAGTTGGGATAAACTTGGAGCCCTGTGAGACTTAGAGTGTTGGTGAAGGGGAGGAGAATCTCTCTGAAAATCATTATTGGGGAGGCCCCTTAGGAAAAGCCACATTCCATACTGTGAGTCCAAGCCTTTCAGTAAACTAGAACTTGATGATAAACTAGAACAAACAGGCAACAGTACTGCAGCAATATTCCGGTCAAGGGTCATTGGGTAGAGAGTTACTCAGGTCTACTTTTCCCAGGACTTCACAGTTTGATCAATGATGTCAGTAGAGAAGAATGTTAACTGTCAAGAAGAGTTTATGTTACCTATACTATACTCTTAACAATCTGGGGGCTGGGGTGTGGTGCAAGGGAGTAGGCTGGGGAAAATACACTGAAAATTTAAGTTTGAGTAGAACTTGTTCATAGAGGACCACCAGCTATGTCAGCTCCTATTTTTTATTCTACAGGAATACTTCATCTTTCTAAAATCAGTTAGAAATGCAGAAGCCTACACAGTGAATTTTTCTTATCTAAAAATTAAACCCTTAAGGCTTCTGACCACTTTTAACTTTTAATCTTTTAAAAATGAATTATGCACTTCTTTGCTTTCTTAAAATATTTAGTTAATATAACGTTTCCATTTTTCTGTTTACTGTCAAATGCTTGGCCGTCACTCCTCATGACTGCCATTCCTGCCTCTAATGGGCTTTCTCCCCATGACTAATTTGCCACTTTTAAATGGCAATGGCTAAAAATTCCACATGAATAAGCTTAGAAATGTTGATGATATAGGTCTTTGAATGGGAGAGAAGAAACTCTCGAGTTAGGAATATGAACTTTAACGGAATGAGTTTGGTGACATGCATTGTCTCATCTTGGAGACCTTTACAGACGTTTCCCAGAGGATCTTTTTTGTCCATCTTTGGTTCTCAGTGGTGTCTTAGACATTTGCAGTTGTCAGGTAAGTGACCCTTGGATAAGTAAGAACTTTTCTTCAAAGGTTGGAAAAAGAATCAAAGATATCTATCACACACTTGGGAGTTGGGGTCAGGTGCAGAGTAGGTGGCAAAGTCATTTAAATTCAACAGGTTGATGGCAGTCCCTATGCTAACTTGCTCTGAGTGACTGCCTAGGCATCTTCCACAGTCAAGATGCTGTGTCAGCATGAAGAAAAGCGACAGACAGCTCCTAAAGATGCTATATATTGGGGACAGGCTGGAAGGGCAGTGTTTGGATGTAACAGATAAAATGGGAAGGAGTCTTCTGCAGAGTTCGGCTGATGGACTTGGTGACTGTGACCAAGAGTTAGCACTCTGGGTTCTTAATTGAGCCATCTATAAAACTCTGAGTGACCTGTTCTTTAGGGCTATGTTTATTGAGAATTCAAGCATCCAGTGAGTCTTAGAGCATTTAGGAGCTTGGAAAAAGTACCCTGCCCACACACACTGTCAATACTTTTATTTTAGACTAAGGAATCTAAGGAGATGAGAACAAGGCTATGCCCTAGGGTGAGCTGACCAACAGCCCAGAGTCTATGACTTCAAAGCCAGTGATTAAAAAAAAAAAAATACCATAATGCTTTTAAAGGTAAAATGTTGTGAGTGTAACCAAAGGTTTTCCATTAGGAGCAAACCTAATACTAGTTTCCGGATGTCAAAATTCTGATGTTAAGATTAGGTGATTTTTCACACTTAAGCAAAAGATGGCAACTGATCATCTCTGGTAAATGATCAAATGATTTAGAAAAGTTGTTTTTATCTTTTTTATCTATCAGTAGATGGCAGGAGATAACCATTAAATCAGAATTTAAAAAGGAAACAAAATGATAGAATTCAGTCTTTGTTCCTTGCATTCCCTGGAAAAATTGCTATCTGAGGTAGTCAGTATGCTGTTAGCTTGGTACCTGGGGAGATAGTATTTTTGAATATGGATTTGAGTTCAATTATTAGGTTCCTGATTAATCTGGCAAGATTACAGTTGGTTTAAAACAATAGTCAAATGCTGGAACTAAATTTACTCTCTTTTGAAGAGACACCTGGAGAAATGATTCATCACTCATGTTGCTAAGATTAATTGGGCATTATAATTGTGTTAAGTGGATTCACACACCGTGTAAAAATCTGGGAGTTTTTCCTATTTTCTTTCTCCTCCTGCCCCACCCCCCACTTTAAGCAGGGAAGAGAGAAAATAGAGTTAGTTACCTTCAGTGTAGTCTAGGGATATCCAACATAACTGACTTTATCTTAGATTATACAAATTCAGCATCACAGTTAAAACAATACTAAGCACAGAGATGTTTTCCACATGTCATAATGGACTCTGATCCCATGAATTGATGACTTTCATGATCTTTTTCATGAAGATTACATTTGATTTTATTTATTAGTTTTTCTGAAGTGCAGACTTATCTTAGAAGTCCTAGACCCATATTTCCCTAATTTGGAGATTATGTTGTTCAGTTGCTAAGTTGAGTCTGACTCTTTGTGACCCCATGGACTGTGGCATGCTAGGTCTCTTTGTCCTTCACCATCTCCTGGAATTAGCTCAGACTTATGTCCATTGAGTCGGTGATGCCATCCAACCATCTCATCCTCTGCCGTCCCCGTTCCTCCTGCCCTCAATCTTTCCCAGCATCAGGGTCTTTTCCACTGAGTCTACTTGTCACATCAGGTGGTGAAAGTATTGGAGATTCTGCTTCAGTGAGAGCCCTTACAATGATTATTCAGGGTTGATTTCCTTTAGGACTGACTGGTTGGATCTCCTTGCAGTCCAAGGGACTCTCAAGGGTCTTCTCCAGCACAACAATTTAAAAGCATCAGTTCTTCGGTGCTCAGCCTTCTTTATGGTCCAACTTTCAAATCCGTACATGACTACTGGAAAAGCCATAGCTTTGACTATACAGACCTTTGTCAGCAAAGTTATGTCCCTGCTTTTTAATATGCTGCCTAAGTTTGTCATAGATTCTCTTTCAAGGAGCAAGCATCTTTTAATTTCCTTTAGTCACCATGCACAGTGATTTTGGAGCCCAAGAAAATAAAATCTGCTACTGTTTCCACCATTTTCCCCTTCTATTTGCCATGAAGTGATGGAATCAGATGTCATGATTTTAGTTTTTTGAATGTGGAGTTTTAAGCTAGCTTTTTCACTCTCCCCTTTCACCCTCATCAAGAGGCTCTTTAGTTCCTCTTTGCTTTCTACCATTACAGTGGTATCACTTGCATGTCTGAGGTTGCTGATATTTCTCCCAGAAGTCTTGATTCCAGCTTGTGATTCATTCAGCTTGGCATTTCACATGATGTACTCTGTGTTGAAATGCTGGACTGGAAGAAACACAAGCTGGAATCAAGACTGCGGGAGAAATATCAATAACCTCAGATATGCAGATAACACCACCCTTATGGCAGAAAGTGAACAGGAACTAAAAAGCCTCTTAATGAAAGTGAAAGGAGAGTGAAAAAGGTGGCTTAAAGCTCCACATTCAGAAAATGAAGATCATGGCATCCAGTCCCATCACTTCATGGGAAATAGATGGGAAACAGTGTCAGACTTTATTTTTTGGGGCTCCAAGATCACTGCAGATGGTGACTGCAGCCATGAAATTAAAAGACACTTACTCCTTGGAAGAAAAGTTATGACCAACCTAGATAGGATATTCAAAAGCAGAGACATTACTTTGCCAACAAATGTCTGTCTAGTCAAGGCTATTGTTTTTCCAATAGTCATGTATGGATGTGAGAGTTGGACTGTGAAGAAAGCTGAGCGCTGAAGAACTGATGCATTTGAACTGTGGTGTTGGAGAAGACTCTTGAGAGTCCCTTGGTCTGCAAGGAGATCCGACCAGTCCATTCTGAAGGAGATCAGCCCTGGGATTTCTTTGGAGGGAATGATGCTAAGCTGAAACTCCAGTAGTTTGGCCACCTCATGCGAAGAGTTGACTCATTGGAAAAGACTTTGATGCTGGGAGGTATTGGGGGCAGAAGGAGAAGGGGACAACCGAGGATGAGATGGCTGGATGGCATCCCTGACTCAATGGGCGTGAGTCTGAGTGAAATCTGGGAGTTGGTGATGGACAGGGAGGCCTGGTGTGCTGCGACTCATGGTGTCACAAAGAGTCAGACACGACTGAGCGACTGAACTGAACTGAACTCTTGTGTTAAAAAAGCAGGATGACAATATACAGCCTTGATGTACTCCTTTCCCAATTTTGAACCAGTCTTTTGTTCCATGTCCTCTTCTAACTATTGCCTCTTGAACTGCATGCAGGTTTCTCAGGAGACAGTTAAGATGGTCTGGTATTCCCATCTGTTTAAGAATGTCCCAGTTTGTTGTAATTCCCTTCCCAGATAGCTCAGACTGTAAAGGATCTGCCTAAAATGTGGGAGACCTGGGTTCGATTCCTGGGCCAGAAAGATCCCTGGGCCAGAAAGATCCCTGGAGAAGGAAATGGCCACCCACTCCAGTATTCTTTTTTTTAATTAAAAAAATTTATTTATTTTAATTGGAGGCTAATAACTTTACAATATTGCAATATTGCAGTGGTTTTTGCCATACATTGATATGAATCAGCCACAGTTGTACATGTGTCCCCGTCTCAAACCTCCCTCCCACCTCCCTCCCCATCCCACCCCTCTGGGTTGTCCCAGTGCACCAGCTTTGAGTGCCCTGTTTCATGCATCAAACTTGGACTGGCCATCTATTTCACATATGGTAATATACATGTTTCAGTGTTATTCTCTCAAATCATCCCACCCTCACCTTCTCCCACAGAGTCCAAAAGTCTTTATACCTGTGTCTCTTTTGCTGTCTCTCATATAGGTCATCATTACCATCTTTCTAAATTCCATATATATCTGTTAATATACTGGATTGGTGTTTTTCTGACTTACTTCACTTTGTACAATAAGCTCCAGTTTAATCCACCTCATTAGAACTGACTCAAATGTGTTCTTTTTAATAGCTAAGTAATATTCCATTGTGTATATGTATCACAGCTTTCTTATCCATTCATCTGCCAATGGATATCTAGGTTGCTTCCATGTCCTAGCTATTGTAAACAGTGCTGCGATGAACATTGGGGTATGCGTGTCTCTTTCAATTCTGGTTTCCTTGGTGTGTATGTCCAGCAGTGGGATTGCTGGGTCATATGGCAGTCCTATTTCCAGGTTTTTAAGAAATCTCCACACTGTTCTCCATAGTGGCTGAACTAGTTTGCATTCCCACCAACAGTATGAGAGGGTTCCCTTTTCTACACACCTTCTCCAGCATTTATTATTTGTAGACTTTTTGATAGCAGCCATTCTGACCAGTGTGAGATGGTACCTCATTATTGATTTGCATTTCTGTGATAATGAGTGATGTTGAGCATCTTTTCATGTGTTAGTTAGCCATCTGTATTGTCTTCACATTTGTTTATTTTTACTTTTATTTCCATTACTCTGAGAGGTGGATCATAGAGGATCTTGCTGTGATTTATGTTAAGAGAGTGTTCTGCCAGTGTTTTCCTCTAGGAGTTTTATAGTTTCTGGTCTTACATTTAAATCTTTAATCCATTTTAAGTTTATTTTTGTATATGGTGTTATAAAGTGTTCTACTTTTATTTTTTTACAGATGGTTGACCAGTTTTCCCAGCACCACTTGTTAAAGAGATTGTCTTTTCTCCATTGTATATTTTTGCCTCCTTTGTCAAGGTGTCCGTAGGTGTGTAGATTTATCTCTGGGCTCTCTATTTTGTTCCACTGATCTATATTTCTGTCATGTTACAGTACCATACTGTCTTGATGACTGTAACTTTGTAGTATAGTCTGAAGTCAAGCAGGTTGATTCCTCCAGTTCCATTCTTCTTTCTCAAGATTGCTTTGGCTATTTGAGTTTTGTTTGTGTGTGTGTATGTGTGTGTGTGTTTCCATACAAATTGTGAAATTATTTGTTCTAGTTCTGTGAAAAATACTATAGATAGCTTGATAAGGATTGCATTGAATCTATAGATTGCTTTGGGTAGTATACTCATTTTCACTATATTGATTCTTCTGATCCATGAACATGGTATATTTCTCCATCTATTTGTGTCATCTTTGATTTCTTTCATCAGTGTTTTACAGTTTTCTATATATAGGTCTTTTGTTTCTTTAGGTAAATTTATTCCTAAGTATTTTATTCATTTTGTTGCAATGGTGAATGGGATTATTTCCTTAATTTTTCTTTCTGTTTTTTCATTGTTAGTGTATAGGAATGCAAGGGATTTCTGTGTGTTAATTTTATATCCTGCAACTTTACTATATTCATTGATCAGCTGTAATAAATTTCTGGTGGTGTATTTATGGTTTTCTATGTAGAAATCATAGAAGGATCATATCATCTGTAGGATAAAATCATGCAGGATCATGTCATCTGCAAACAGTGCCACTCCAGTATTCTTGCCTGGAGAATCCCATGGAGAGAGGAACCTAGCAGGCTACAGTCCATGGGGTCACAAAGCTACAGACAGGAGCAACTAAGTCAAAGGCTTAGCATAGTCAATGAAGCAGAAGTAGATGTTTTTCTGGAATTCTCTTCCTTTTTCTATGATCCAGAGGATGTTGGCAATTTGGTCTCTGGTTCCTCTGACTTTTCGAAATTCAGTTTGTCCTCTGGAAGTTCTTGGTTCACATACTGTTGAAGCCTAGCTTGAGGGATTTTGAGCATTACCTTACTAGCATGTATTATGGAATTTCCCAGAATTGAAATTTTCAATCTTTTTTATCCATTTGCCACCACTTGCCAATTATGTGATTCTTTTCTATGTTACATGCATTTGAATCAGCTATATTATTATTATTTTTTAACACTGTCCCCATTTGAATCTTATTTCTTAGAAAATCTTTAAGAAAAAACCTCAGTCATTTATAGACACCCCCCCCCTTTTTTTTTGACACAACTTAACTGAAAACTGTCTGTAGGTAGAAGGCCAACTGCACGCACTTTTGTACTGGAATCACATCTAGTGTCAATCTTGGTTAATGTGGAGCTGGAACTGTCATGGGCTTGGCCCTAATGGCTCCACAGGTTGAGAGATTCAATCCTGGAAAGCAGAAATGGAACTGGATTTGCTTTCAAGAAAGCCCTACTACTTTTTCCTTGTAAGTATCTCCACTAGGAAAAATCTTTTAATCAAAAATACATTGTCATCATTTGAAAAAATTCAAATTGTGACCAGTGCCAAAATATCTTGTCAAAGACTACAAAAACAATCTATCTAGTCTCTAAATATGTTGCCTGAAATTCCCACACTTGTCAGTTAGTGTTACCAAGCTTAGTACTGTGCTATTATACTGTTGGAGGTGCTCTGTTGGGTCAGTGTATGTTACCTCTAGGTGGGGCATGAATGGAGTAGCCTGAAGACCCTTTTTACTGAGAGTTTAAAATTTATTATATGCTGCAATTATTATATTTACAGCATAGGGACTTCCCTGGTAGTCCAGTGGTTAAGAATATGCTTTCCAATGCAGGAGATATGGGTTCAGTCCCTGGTCGGGGAACTAAGATCCCAGATGCATGGGGCAATTAAGCCTGCCTTCCACAACTAAAGATCCTGCATGCCACAACTAAGACCCAATGCAGCCAAATAAATAAATATCTTTTTTTTTTAAAGAAATTTAAGCCAATTTTCCCAACAGTAAGTAAGCTATAGTCCTTACTCAATTATTTGTGGTGATTTCTTGACCATGTGCTAAATGTAAAAGTTTAAGGTGTCTATAAAATTCAGTGTTGAAAATATATCTTTTCTCCCCTTTCAAATGTGTTATTGAATGACAATCTTGTGTATAGGCTACATCTTACTGATGCTTGTCTCTTAAGGACTGGCATAGGTATATTAGAAATATTTTATTCCATGCATTGACAAGAAAAATTAAACTGACCTGAGACTCATTATAAGTCCCACATATGCTCTGAAAGTTCAACAAAAATATTTTCCAAAATCTAAGAAAATATTTAGATGGTAAAATATGATCTTTTAAATCAGTTTTTCATTTTGAATTTTGAGGAGTGAAAACGTAAGCCACATTCTTCTAGTGTGAATTAATCCACTTTAAAACTCAGTTGCTACCCATGTAGAGAAGAATGTTGCTTCTCAAGTGGTGGTACTATATATATATATATATATATATATTTTTTTTTTTTTTTCCCCCCTTGCAATAATGGTAGAGGTACAGAGAATTCCTTGAGAAACAGTTTACATTCTTTGACTGTGCTGTTATTGAGGAGGAATAGAGAAGTATGAAAGATTGAATATTTTCTTTTTTTCTTTAGAACTGTATAATAATAGGCAAAACCAGGCTTTATGCAAAATCAATGGAGGTGAGTATTTTGACAGAAAATTTTCATTCTTCACTGATTATGTGGTATTCCAGATAATAAATATTTTAAGTCAGTGCATTGTTGGTAATTTATTAGGCAGTATGAAATAATGAAAACAATAAAGAAGTCTGAAGATAAAAATACTTAGACCGGTGAAACAGCAAGTCTATATAACTGTTAGTTACTTTCTAGAGTTTTACTATTATAGGTTAGTGGAAGAGAAGGATATGGTTAGTAAGAGACCTGGGCATTTTCCATTTCTTTTGAAATTGTTTTCCTCTATATTTTTCTGCAAGGGTTATACTTTTTTTCCCAAAGAAAACAAACTCAGAAAAACATCTTTGCTACAAGTCTGAGCATGTAGTTTTATTTCTATCTTACTTCTGTTTTCCTCTAAATCTAGACAATGCATTCATATCACTAAGTTCAGATATTATTCATTATGATCAATGCATAATTATATTCTTCACAGAATATAGAAATAAATAGGGCCCATGAAACTTATTTTCAATCAATTGAAGTTATTACTTGTTTCATGTTTTAGTGGTGTCACCAGCTACTGAAACCCATGATGGAGAAACAACTGTTTCAGAGATGCTTAGGGTAGAAGAGTTGTGTGTTCTATGACCTTGTATGAGCTTAGGCCCCAGACAAATCAGAAAGCATCTCAGTGGTAGAGTGGAGTTCAAGTACTGACTCTAGACCCAGTGGCCAGTCCCATCCTGGCTCTGACTCTCATTTTAAGACTTTTAACTGAGCGACTGAACTGAACTGATCAACCATTTAACTTCTATCTTTTAGTTTTCTTGTTTGGAAGATGGATATTATTCTAAGGATTAAATGAGCTAATTTATGTAATGCACTTTAAACAAGGACTGGCACAGACTAAGCACTTGATGTAAATGTTTGTTAAATAAACAAAATAAACTTCTTGGGAAGAATATGAAAGCAGGAGAGAGAGAAAGAGGCACATGGAGTCTCCAAGAGCTTGTTTGTCTGAAATGGAGGATTCTACTGCCGAAGAGTAGAAAAATAGCTCCAGAAAGAATGAAGAGGCTGAGCCAAAGTTAAAACAATGTCCAATTGTGAATGTGACTGGTGATGGAAGTAAAGTCTGATTCTGTAAAGAACAATATTGCCTTGAAACCTGGAATGTTAGGTCCATGAATCAAGGTAAATTGGAAGTGGTCAAACAGGAGATGGCAAGAGTGAACATCTACATTTTAGGAATCAGTGAACTAAAGTGGACCAGAATGGGCAAATTTAATTGAGATAACCTTTATATCTACTACTTTGGGCAAGAATCCCTTAGAAGAAATGGTATAGCCCTCATAGTCAACATAAGAGTCCAAAATGCAGTACTTGGGTGCAATCTCAAAAATGACGGACTGATCTCTGTTTATTTCCAAGGCAAACCACTCAATATCACAGTAATCCAAGTCTATGTCCTAACCACTAATGCCGAAGATGCTGAATTTGTAGGTTCTATGAAGACCTACAAAACCTTCTAGAATTAAAGCCTAAAAAAGATGTCCTTTTCATCAGATGGGACTGGAATGAAAAAGTAGGAAGTCAAGAGATACCTGGAGTAACAGGCAAGTTTGGCCCTGCAGTACAAAATGAAGTAGGGCAAAGGCTAACAGAGTTTTGCCAAAAGAACACACTGGTCATAGCAAACACCCTCTTCAGACAACACAAGAGAAGACTCTACACATGAGCATCACAAGAGGGTCAATACCGAAATCAGATTGATTATTTTCTCTGCAGCCAAAGATGGAGAAACTCTATACAATTAGCAAGATCAAGACCAGGAGCTGACTGTGGCTCAGATCATGAACTTCCTACTGCCAAATTCAGACTTAAATTGAAGAAAGTAGGGAAAAATCACTAGACATTCAGGTATGACCCAAGTCAAATCCCTTGTGATTATTCAGTGGAAGTGACAAATAGAGTTAAGGGATTAGATCTAATAGACAGAGTGCCTGAAAAACTATAGATGGAGTTTGGTAACATTGTGCAGGAGGTGAGGATCAAAACAATGCCGAAGAAGAAGAAATGCAAAAAGGCAAAATGGTTTTCTGAGGAGGCGTCACAAATAGCTGAGACAAGAAGAGAAGCTAAAGGCAAAGGAGAAAAGGAAAGATATTCCCATTGAATCCAGAGTTCCAAAGAATAGCAAGGAAAGTGAAGAAAGCCTTCCTCAGTGATCAATGCAAAGAAATAGAGGAAAACAAAAGAATGGGAAAGACTGGAGATCTCTTCAAGAAAATTATAGATACCAAGGGAACATTTCTTGCAAAGATGGGCACAATAAAGAACAGAAATGGTATGGACCTAATAGAAGCAGAAGATATCAAGAAGAGGTGGCAAGAATACACAAAAGAACTATACAGAAAAGATCTTAATGACCCAGATAACCATGATGGTGTGATCACTCACCTGGATTCAGACATCCTTGAGTGTGAAGTCAAGTGGGCCTTAGGAAGCATCACTATAAATAAAGCTAGTGGAGGTGATGGAATTCCAGCTGAGCTATTTCAAATCATAAAAGATGATGCTGTGAAAGTGCTGCACTCAATATGCCAGCAAATTTGTAAAACTCAGCAGTGGCCACAGGACTGAAAAATGTGTTTTCATTCCAATCCCAAAGAAAGGCAGTGACAAAGAATGTTCAAACTACTACACTCATCTCACACACTAGCAAAGTAATGCTCAAAATTCCCCAAGCTAGGCTTCAACAGTATGTGAACTGAGAACCTCCAGATGTTCAAGCTGGAATTAGAAAAGGCAGAAGAACCAGAGATTAAATTGCCAACATCCGTTGGATCATAGAAAAAGAAGAGAATTCTGCAAAAACATGTCCTTCTGCTTTATTGACTACACTAACGCTTTTGACTGTGTGGATCACAACAAAATATGGAATTCTTAGGGATGGCAATAGCAGACCACCTTACCTGCCTCCTGAGAAATTTGTGTGCAGGTCAAGAAGCAACAGTTAGAACTAGATATGGAACAAGGACTGGTTCCAAATTGGGAAAGGAGTACATCAAGGCTATATATTCTCACTGTGCCTATTTAAGTTATATGTAAATTACATCATGCAAAATGCCAGGCTGGATGAAGCACAAGCTGGAATCAAGATTGCTGGGAGAAATAGCATTAACCTCAGATAAGCAGATGACAGATGACACCACCCTTATGGCAGAAAGCAAAGAGGAACTAAAGAGCCTCTTGATGAAAGTGAAAGAGAAGAGTGAAAAAGCTGGCTTAAAACTCAACATTCAAAAACTGAATATCATGGTATCTGGTCACAACACTTCATGGCAAATAGATGGGGATACAATGGAAACAGTGACAGACTTTATTTTCTTGGGCTCCAAAATCACTGCAGATGGTGACTGCAGCCATGAAATTAAAAGACTCTTGCTCTTGGAAGAAAAGCTATGACAAACCTAGACAGTAGATTAAAAAGAAGAGACATTGCTTTGCTGACAAAGGTCCTCATAGTCAAAGCTATGGATTTTCCAGTAGTCATGTATGGATGTGAGAGTCAGACCATAAAGAAAGTTGAACACCGAAGAATGGATGCTCTTGAAATGTGATGTTGGAGAAAACTGTTGAGAGCCCCTGGGACTGCAAGGAGATCAAACTAGTCAATCCTAAGGGAAATCACTCCTGAATATTCACTGGAAGGACTGATACTGAAGCTGAAGCTTCAATACTTTGGCCACCTGATAGGAGGAACTGACTCATTGGAAAAGGTCCTGAAGCTGGGAAAAATTGAAGGCAGGAGGAGAAGGGGACGACAGAGGATGAGATGGTTGGATGGCATTACTGACTTGATGCACATGAGTTTGAGGAGGCTCCAGGTGTTGGTGATTGACAGGGAAGCCTGGTGTACTGCAGTCCATGGGGTCGCAAAGATTCTGACATGACTGAGTGACTGATCTGAACCATATTGAGGCTTGGGAAAGTGGAGAAAATGGGTCTTGAGAAGTTCTGCAGCCAACAATCAAAGTTTGCATTTACTTCACAGAGTGGGAGGAAGGCTATTGTCCATATGAAGCACCCCATTTCTGTGTGAAGAATGTGGGTGAGAAAGAAGACCAGAAGCTGAGGACAGGAAGGGAGAGACTGTGGAAGGCTGTCTCCTTTGTTCTTCAGTTTACAACCATGATTGCTAATGTATTTATTTTGGGCAATGGGACATGTGGGATCTTAGTTCCCCAAGAGGGCATGTAACCTGTGCCTCCTGCAGTGGAAGTTTTCAGACTTAACCACTGGACTGAAAGGGGAGTCCCTGCTCATGTGTTTTTAAGTCACCTCAGATTTTTTGGAATAACAGACGAGCTATACATTTACTCATTTAATAAGGTAAAAAAAAAAGAAGAAGTTAAAGTGATAAATAAGTTAAAAATAGGTATGGGTAAGGAGATAATCGTTGGGCTGAAGAATAAGTGAATTTGGGGCTATTGGAGTGACACTAATGCTTAGGTCGATTATTTACTAAGAGGTAACACATACATTCGGAGAAGGCAATGGGAACCCACTCCAGTACTCTTGCCTGGAAAATCCCATGGACGAAGGAGCCTGGTAGACTGCAGTCCATGGGGTCGCTAAGAATTGGACACAACTGAGCGACTTCACTTTCACTTTTCACTTTCATGCATTGGAGAAGGAAATGGCAACCCATTCCAGTGTTCTTGCCTGGAGAGTCCCAGGGACGGGGGAGCCTGGTGGGCTGCTGTCTATGGGGTTGCACAGAGTCGGACATGACTGAAGCGACTTAGCAGCAGCAGCAGCAACACATACATTATGTTGAGGTGCTGGGCTCCAGAAAAGGTAGTTATGAATAACTTACAGTAATGGTAAGTGTGAAGATTGTGAATGAGTAAAAAGAAACAATTTACTTTTAAGTAAAGAGATCTTCAGAATAGTGGGTAGTGTGGGATTGGATTGAAGCAGAAAGAAAAGAAGAAGCGAGAACACAGAGAGCTGCTCTGACATTTGGGTGGCTTTGCCCTCTGCAACAGACATGGGGTGCCTACAGTCTGTCCCCTAAAAGGAACCATTGATGGAAATACTGTCTTCAGTGATAACTCTTGGTAGCACTAAAAGTATGATTTTGAATTAAATTTGAAAATTTCCTCAAAGCTGCTTCTTCAAAGACAAATGACTCTTTCAATATGTCTAGTTAAATAAAATAATGGATGTGAATGGCTTTGCAAAACATTAATGTGCTATAAAATGTAAGTCGTTATCGTCACGTACTCTGTGTTAGAAAATATGTCATAAAAAGAGATTATTTTTGTGGACTAAATAGTCAAATATGGGCTGCATGACAGCACTGTGAAGTCAAGTCATAATTGATAAACGACTGTACCCAGAGAGGATTGATTAATGTGCGGATGCTAACCTTGAAGAATATGGCAGGTATAACACTGCAGTGTTTTTTATTTTGTTTTCTTTCTCTGGCCCTTTCTTGTATAAACTATTTTTCAGTGAGTAAAAGACATACTTATCAAATTTAATGATGAGTCTGCTATACGGCAGGTAGCTCATATACATCAACCATAAGAAGTGTACCGCTGGATGTGTAAACCAAGCTTCAGATATCCAGGAACATGCCCAAAACCTTGGACTATGATGGTAGACAGTATTATATTATTCCTTTCAGTGAGAATAATAACTTGCCTAGTAGAGTAGAAGAATTGAGATTTGAAGCTAGGCGATATGAAGTCAGAGAATGTACACCTAAGCCACTTGGCTTACTATTCACTCATTTACTTAACAGAGCGCCTATACCTACACCAAGGATTGATCTGAGCTTTATACAAGTGTTATAGTACTCACGTAATCCTCATAGCAATCCTATACAGTAGATTTTTATTTTATAGCTTAGAAACTGAGGCACAAGCAAGTTGAATAGCCTTCCCAAGGGCTCACAGCTAAGTGAGTGGATTCAAACACAGGCAATTTGGTTGGGGAATCCATGCCTCTGACACCATGACATGCTCTGTGGTCAACTGCTTTATGCTAAACTGCTCTATGCTCTATGCTCTGCTCCTGCTCTGTGTTAAACTGCCTTCAACACTGTACCCAACTTCACACAGCCAGATCTGAAGTGAGCATGCCCTCCCTTTAAACCCGGGAGCCAGAAATTCTTTGAGGTTTACAAAGGAAGCAATGAGCATTTATGATTCAGTTGATGTTCTTTTGACCTACCTTGGAGCATCCATGCCTGAAGGCATCTTTTCGGATGCCACCAATTCAATCCTAGACGCTTAAATCCTTGTCTGTGGTTCTCTGTGCCAGACAGCATTTCCTCCTGCATAAAATACATCCTTATTCTCATTACATCTCTCCATAAAACTTTCATCAATTTGAAAATTGTAAAATGCATTCCTTTTTATGCAGACATTTAATCTATGGTTAAATGACAATAGAGTAATATATCCTCCTGCATACTCAAATACCATCTTAACTCTGCAATTTGAAAATAAATTGACAGTCTTAAAATTGGCATGGGTTTTAAGGAAATGAAATACTCTTCAACTACAGTCTTTTGAGAATGTTTATCTGCAAAACGAACTATAGGACACACTCTGGCTTGATCAACAGATTCTACTTAAGAGAGGGTTCAGACAGAACTACTACTTTGGCAAATCTCATTTGGACTTATTTGTGGGCCAAATGCTGTTTCCTTCTTATATGCGTGGATGAAGCCAGAACTTTCAACCTCTCAGCCTCTCAACCTCTCACTTTTAGAAAGAGTGAAGTTTAAAATATAAAGGTGTTGTTTTCACTTCACACCCAAATGTCAGAGTAAGATATTCTGATTTCTCTTGATTGGCTCCAGGTGATGTTAAGTGGAATGCAGGAAATTATCAAAATCAATCTATCTTCAAAGGCTTTCTTTGAAATTACAGGATCTGAATCAAAATGTAAAATAAAATTATTTTTATTCTAAGCTTCCTTCCATCATTTTTCATACCTCTCTCTCTACCAAGAAGCAAGTAAAAGAGCATCTTTTCTGCCCTCTAGATAGGTTATTGTAAGAGCTTTAATATTTTCTGAAGAAATACAGTATTTCTTAAACAATCTGACTTTTGCTTGCTGGGTTTCTAAAGGGTTTAATTACTAGCTTTCTCAAGGGTTAAAAATGAAAATATCCCCGTGTTGACTCATCAGCATAGTGACTTACATATTAACAATAAAATGCAAAGCATGAATAATAAAGAATACAGCTACCACTGGGAAAGGTAATACATGACCAACCGTAATTGTTAAAAAGCCTGGATATTTAAATATTGTCACCTAAGAACTTCTAAGCATCCTAAAAGAGTAAGGGTCTTGATCAAAATCCAAATCTAGTAGAAAGTAGCCCATTCTAGGAAGCAAGATGAAATACAGAATAATCAAAAATATAATTCCAAAAATACTCTTGAATGTCTTGTTTCATGATATGTTATTGGTTGATTGATAGCCTTAACTTTTACCTATGAGTTTGTTAGAAATGCACAAGCTTGGGCCACAACCCAGATCCTCTGAACCAGAATCGATTCATATGTACATTAAAGTTTGAAAAATCATTAAAAGTGTTTTCAAGGGTGGAATTATGTGAATAATTACTATTTTAAAAAACAATATCACATACCAAGAGTTAACGGTCATCCTTATTTTTACGGTGGGATCAACATTTCATAATGGGAAAAATCCTTCTATTGATCTGGAAAGATAATGACTGATACAGAATTATTTTTCCTGGAGGAGGAAAAGCAGTTCTTTAGGGGAAGGAATATCGCTCATCAGTTTCAGTAACAGCAAATGCCAACTTGACCTGCATTGTTATTTCTGACATGTCACCTTGCATTTCTCATCACATTATGCTGGTGAATTCTTTTCTTTCCTTTTTTATTTTTGGCTCAGAGAAGGAAACTGACCTCAAGGTTGCCACAGGCATTTGGTAACAGGATCCTCCTCTGTTCTGTTCGATCTGAGGCATCTGTTGCAGCAGCTTTTACCTGAGTGATTTTAGGAGCTTATCAATCATGAGACTGTTGAGATACCTGAGCCATCAAGCCAGCATCTCTCATGAGATGAAAACTCGTGTTAATAATAAACTAAAGCTGTGATAGGAGATGTGGGAAAAATAGAAATCAGAGTGGTGCCCTGAAGCTGGGAGGGAGCAGGTGACGGAGTCGGGACTAAGAGAGGAGAGATATACCTTAAGTCGCGTGGGAGGATATACAACAAATAGATCTTTCGGCAGCAGCAGCTTTGGGGAGTCCATGGCTATCAGTCACTCCCTACTCCTTCTTGGCTGCCTAACGGCAGGGATAGCACCTGCTACCACACGTTTCTTGATCTACCATCTTGGAGAAGGTTTATGCTGACTTTTCTAGGAAAGAAGATATGGCTGTGAGACACAAAGACCGCATTATTACTTTTAATAGTTTATATTAGCTGAAGGATTAGAGGAGTGCAGGTGGCTTTTTAACCCAGGAGCCCCTTAGGCTGTAAATAGAGAGAGCTGCTGTCCCAAAGCTCTGGGTGAGAAAGTCCACCGTGGCAGTGTCATTGACACTGTCCGTCACATTGCAGACTCATTCCTTCTCGGCATGGAGAGGCCGATGTTGTAACTAGGACCTCTGAGTTATTCCAGCTGACTTTGCTGTTTGTATGTTTTCAATGAAAGGATTGTCTGTCAGGGTCAAAATGGACTTACAACTGTATAGCTAAGCTTTTGTAAATGAGGAAGAAAAATTTTAGCCCTGTTAGACTAGGAATAAGCACCCCACTAAAGCTGTTTTCTACCTTTTCTTACCCTACCAATATTCACACGCACAATGTGAGTTGCCCTGGTTGTCTGACTGGTGTCTTGGATTCCATCATTACAACCCCTGTCTATCCTCCATAGAGCATCCACATTCCGTACCATAAACTGTAAGGTAGGTCATGCCAGTTATCTGCTATACGCCCTCCAGTGTCTTCTCATCCCATCCAGAGGAAAATCTGAAGTCCCAACTTTGGCAGACAAGCCCTGTTTGATGTGGCTGCCCACCCACCCACACTCTATGCCATCTGACATCATCTCCTGCCTCCCTCTCCATTGCCCAGCCACCCTGGCCTTCTCCATCCTTACACATACATTACATAAGGCGTTTCTCCCCTCAGGGTCTCTGCCTGGGTTATAATTTCCCCAGCAAGATATTAATCCTTGATTGTAAGTTTCTACTCAAGAGTTACCCCATCTGAGAAACTGTTCTCAGCACCTTTATAATCCCTATTCTCCAACACTTGTATAATTTTAAAACATCTGATACATTATATAGTTGTTTTTTCCACTATCTCTCTTCCCCAACTAGGAAATAACTCTGTACAAGTGGAGACTTGTTCATTTTGTTTGCTACTATCTCTCTCTGAAGAAAAATACTAAGAAAAATGTTCAGTTAATATTTGTGAACGAATGATTTTCATTGTTTGTTTGCACACCTGGTACTTTGCTCATTTTCTCACTCTTTGGTTCAGAAGTACTTTTTCACCTTTGTGCTTTTGTGCTTTCCTATTTTTTCCAGTCTGGGGCGTCCTGTTACTCTCCAATGTCAGGATGTTCAAGTCTTCCTTTTCTTCAAGTACCCTGTTTTCCAGGGAACCTTCCCTGCATCTGTTTTCAGAGCTGCTCTGTCTGCTTCCCTCACTGCGCATCTGAAGTCCTCTCTGCCCTGTATCAGCACCATTCATCTTCTGGAAGCTTTAAAGCAGGGCCAGGTCTGGCTTATTCTTGTTCCCAACTACCCCCTGCCACACGCTCCTTGTTGCTTTGTATGTGGAAGGTGCTAATGTACATTTGGTAAATCAGTACTACTGAATAGATTTGTTTTCCTGTGGCAACACTGATTTGATGGTGATGCTCTGGTACTTGGATAAGAAATGGTAGCAGAGTGATCTCGTAATCCTGTAGTTTCTCTTTTTTTCCCCAAAATCTGTCCTTAATGACTGGTTGGTTTAGTGTTTCATGCGTGAGAAGGGTAGAAAAAATTTTGCTCTTGAGTCTGATCATTTAATTTTATTTTAGTGAAAGCTTGAAGGAAAAACACTCATCCAAGAGACAAAATACTTAATAACCAGAAAGTTTATTGTTTTGTTCAGCTGACTCACTACCAGGTCAGATTAGTAACTAGGGGAAAGGTTTCTATTACAGGGAACTCTGTTACCATCTCTCACTGCCTGAAAAATCTTTTTTTCTGCCTTTCTGATGAAACCCGTCTCTATATCCTAGTGCAGGGTTAAGAAGGGAAAATCAAGAGCAGGCAGTAGCTATGCTTAGAAAGTTAGCTGTTTAAAAATCTGATTTTTCTTCGCATGGATTTTTTGACTCTAAACTGTCAGGATTCTGCATTAGAAGTTCACAGTGTACTTTTTTTTGTGTGTGTGAACAGCTGCTCTAATTGGGCAAGTTTTGCTGTGGTGACATTAGGGCTCATTAGGCTTTTCTTATCAGAGGTGGAAGCTGTGAGATTTCAACCAAGCAGAGGATTTAGATTCTAAATGAGAAATATAGATTAGCATTTCACATAATGAAATAATGGACTTCGGTGTTACCTTTCTAGTGACTAAAGCAGGAACTTAAATCCATTGTAGGGTTCCTTGTTTAATCAATAAATAAACAGGAGACACAGAAGATTTATTTCTTCTGTGGCCACAAACACCATCATTTTTCTTAATTATCATTAGGTTTGCCTCTCCTGCTTTCAGATTTTTTGCAAGTAAAAAGCTCTCTAAGAAAAGGGACATGCGATTTCTTGTTGTGTTTTCTCTCTCATACTCACAGAGAGTTCTGCCTTTTCTGTGGCAATACCTGTATTTCTTAATTAAAATCTAATAAAGTCAAAGGTTTTGCAAAGTTTCCTAGGCTGCCTTAAAGACCAGAGATTTCAACAGAGGTGGACAAAGGTCTAGGCAGCTGTAGGAGAGAAAAAAAATAGTTCGAACTTTGGATCCACAGATGGTTATGCCTGCCAACTGTTATGAGCCAATGAATATCTACCCTATCATTTGTCATATTTATTGCAGTGCATAATGCTGTAATTTCTCATGGCATGGTTATTTATCTTGCTGTGTTCTCTGAACAGCTAAAATTGCAGCCATGTTGGAGCATACATATACCTTTTGGGTTGCATCTTTAAAAAGCAGCCATGCAAGTTGGCACAGGCCTCCCCATCCAAGGACTGGGGCCTGTTACAAAAGCAACTGATCATGGAAAATTCTGACAACTGAAGCTGTGCTCCCAGATTTGTTCTCTGTGTTTAGCCACAGAGCCTAAAGGGAATGGAAACCTTCCATTGCGTTTCCTCCTTCTCCATGGTGCCCGGCTGGTTTCCCTGAAGTGGTGGCCACTGGAGTAGTGAGTACTACCACATCTGGAAGGTTCTCTGGAGTGTGCACAGAACCTTCCAACTTTAAAGTAGGGAAGTGGGCTCCAGAAAGGAGTAGGTTGAGGGTGGGAGAAAGAAGGCCTGAGGTACTCAGTCATCGATTTCTGACAGCCGTCCGGGGGCACTGTGATGTCGAAAGGAGCAGCAGGAACACCTGTCTCTACTGGCACCTCCACTGTTGGCAGGGGTGAGTCAGTGAATAGAAGCCACATGATGCCTGGTGACAGAAGGTGTGACTCACAGGTGGGCAAAGAGCATCTTCAGGGTACCGTTGCTCACCTGCCACATCTCAGCATCCATGATGAATCACTGGGTCCAAATGGGGTCTTGAGTTGGGGTAAATTTTTGTGCACATTGGCGCTTCCATGAATGGCAGATGTGAAAATGTAGGTGCCTCTCATACAAACAGGATTAGTTGCATTCACTCCTTGAGGTGTGAAACTCACAGTTTGTTATAGGTCACTCTGCAGTTTGTGATAAAGGGGCTATTAGCCACTCAGAACCTGTAGAGCATATCAAACCTCACTTTAGCCATCGGTTTTCCTTAGAGTGGTTTCAATCAGAAACGTAAACTGTAATTATTTCTCAGTCCTGAGACCTCTTTTTTCCCTTCAGAGTAGGGACATGGTCCTTAAGTCTTCAGCAGAGGAGAGGAGAGGCGGCAAGGCCATTAACATTTGTGTTAAAAGGCTGAAGATTAAGATGCCAAAGTCCTTAACCCTGCCTTAACTCTAATAGTCTCATCTCTCACTCCCTTTCAGTTCTGGAATACATGGCATTCCTTCCTGCCTCAGGACTCAGCACAGCCAAGATTCTAAGGCAAGGTATCTCAGAAGAAAAAGGAGGCTCTGAAAATTGAATTCTAAAAGTTTACTTCTGAAATGTACTTTCCCTCATGAAACAATAAAAAGAGAGGTATCTGTGGAAGCTCTAAGGGTGGCTGAGGACCAACCACTTGGATTATCTTAGGTCTAAAAAGCTATGCTCAGCAGAAGGAAAAATGAGTGAATGACTTAGTACAACCATGAGAAACACACAGAAACCTCTTGTGAAGAGAGTTAGAGAAGTCAAGACTCAGAAAGAACAAGAGAGTTTTGAAAAATATCGAAGAGGACAAGAGGCTTTTAAGTTATCGTCAGCACTTCATGTTTGGAGTGGCGGTGCCTGGTCAGTGAACAACATAAAAATCTGCTCTTCCCTGTTCTCATTTGCCTCTGTCTCACAGGTTAGGCAGAATGCTGTTCTGACCAGGAAGAGTGGAAGAGGAGGGATAAGAGAGCTGGTTGGCCAATATATGGAGAAAGATCACCAGAGAACAATGTTTAGATTTTCACATCCTCTGCTTCCTATGAAGATGAGAATCACTGTGTCATAGCTCTGGAGGGAGCAGGGACAATGGGGGAAATGCTAGCAGTCCAAAGGTCTCGGAGTTCTAGAAGGAATGGTATATTATTAAACAGTGGTTCAGGTACATGTAAAAAGGGAAATGCAATTGGGAATGAATGCCACAATCACAGAGCTCAAAGCATGGAGAGCAGCAGGGACAACACTGAGTTCAGTTAAATGTGTTAATGAGAGCAACGTGGATGCTACCACACAAAAACTTCAGGTTGGACAATGTGTGCACAAAGAAGAAAAACCCTTAATACAAAGCCATGATAGTTGTTTCAGGCCTTGATGATAGATGGGAAGGGGGACTGCGGCTCACCTGAAATCCCTCCATGCTGGTCTCCCCTACCTCCTGAAATACAGCCAGTTTTTAGAAGAGTTTTTCTAGCATATGACTCTACTCTTTGTCCTTCCTCCTTATCATCATTTCTCACAACTTGATTTGAACTCACACATTTGAAATAAAGCTCATTTGTATTGGGAAGGCAATTGAACCGTGAAAGATCAGGTTAGCAACTGTTCGTTGAAAAGGTAACTGAGAGAAGATTTGGTAAAACGTTTGCTTCCTGGTCACCTCGGACAATCTAATGGCTCTGTTCCTTGGTTTTCTCATCTTGGAAATGGGAACAATAGCTGGGTGGTAGTGCTTTCTCCTCTCCAGATCTGTTTTTTCGCCCACGTTTTCTCTGGTCTTTCCCTGGGTTTTCCATTCATTTCATTTTTGGCTTGTATGACACAGCACATTTTATCAGGCTCACAGGATTTTGTTTCTTGACCATTCTAAATAAATAACGAACTCTCTTAAATAGCTCAAATGTGACAAGAAATGAAAATAAAGCAGAAATTCAATCAGAGCATGTTGGGTCTAATTGCCATTTATACGGTTGTAAATGATCTCAAGGTGCCCTCCAGCTTGCTACATTTCCTCTCTGCCACTTACACCCTGCGTGGTGTAATTGAAAGACTGACTGAAAGGGGACGCAGGTTCTAGCAGGAGCTTTGCCACTAATTACCAATGTGACTTTGGACAAATCTTTTTACATCCTGGCTCTGTTTCCTCATCAGCACAGTAAATGGGTTGACCTATATTATCTCTCAGGTCCTTTCCAACTCCAGAATTTAAAAGGTCCATGATTTCCAGCCAAAAACTATGTAATGGAATGAGGTGACAGCATGTATAAGTGCAAGTTGATTAGGGAAATAGCATTGGATTTATCTTTTAAATTGGCCTTCACAATAATAAGTTACTGTGTAAAGATACAGAAAAGAGAGATACATTTTATGTAAGTGTTCAAGGAAGCATAGCTTATTTCAAACAATGGTTTCTGAAAATAACCTTTCATTCTTTGCTCTTATATTTTTCCTAATGGATGGCATAAAATGGATGCTCAGCCTGAATAGTGGCTTTCATTCAATTTTAAGTCACCCCGTCATGTTATGTACTGCTGCTTTCCACGTTAGCTGACATTGCAGGATGTAACACAATGCAGAGTGAAGAGTTAGAAATGTGACATGGCATGTCGGAAGCAATGCTTGCTTTTTGCAGATCAGTTATCATTTAAAGGCTGGTATTTAGAACCATCTTTAGATAATTCAATAGCTCTGCATCTCTTGTAGGGAAGACGTCAACCTGAGTTAATATTTTTTTGCTTATCAGATATGATGGGACAAGATGACACTAAAACGGTTGAAATAAACTATCCAGGATGTGTGTAAAAAAAAAAAAAATCAAGCAAATCTTTAAGGACCTTAGGGGTTTCTTGGATTGATTTACTGCAACCATGGAAATCAAAGAAAAGATGTTAATTGTCAGAAACCGTTTTCCAGGATAAATAAACCCAGATATTTCCCATTGTTATCGTCTGTCCTGATACATCACACATCACAGTCTTCTGTGACATAACAGTCTTCTAGTTTTGATTCTCTGGTGGCTCAGAAGGTAAAGAATCTTCCTGCAATGCAGGAGACCCAGGTTCTATTCCTAGGTCGGGAAGATCCCATGGAGAAGAGAATAGCACCCCCACTTCAGTATTCTTGCTTGGAGAATTCCATAGACAGAGGAGCCTGGCAGGCTACAGTCCATGGGATCGCAAGGAGTTGGACATGACTGAGCGACTAACACACACACACACACACACACACACACACACACACACACACACACAATGTAAAGGAAAAGGTGTTTTAACTGAACTGAACTGAACTGAAGTCTTGACTCATGTATTTGTCCCCTGAGTTGACTCAGGTTCACTAATCTGTAGGTACAATGCAGTCACATTATCAAAGACGTCTCCAATTTGACAGGCTCTCACTATCGCTTGCTCAAGCATCATGCATGCTTACTTGAAATGGTCATTCCAGTGATTCCCACAAGTGCCTGAGGGATGACCAGCCATCAAATATTGCTGTGCTTTCCCTCAGGCACTCCACCCCTCTGATGGGCACATTAAGGACAAGACAGAGCCCCTTCTGCCAAACTGAAGGACAGTCTGTAGCAAAAGGGGGATGAGGACTGTCTCCCACTTTGTGTTGGGATCTGTTGGGTGGATGAAAATGGTGATGCTGGTGCCTGCATTCTCTGCCCACATGGAGTCATGTGAACTAGAGTGCTGGGGTTTTATCTGGAGCCCTTTATTCTCCCGGGTGCCAGACAGAGAATACAAATAGGTAAGTGCCAGCATCCGGGTCATCTCTTCAATCAGCAAAGTCATTGATGGTTTGGAAGTCATTTTTATTCTCTTAGGATGACTTTCTTTGGAAAGTTCTTTATCCCCTGAAGCAA
Source organism: Ovis aries (assembly GCF_016772045.2). NCBI lineage: Eukaryota > Metazoa > Chordata > Mammalia > Artiodactyla > Bovidae > Ovis > Ovis aries. Next base: position 194,210,808 of record NC_056055.1, read on the forward strand.
ATAAAATTCTATCAGGTTCTCTTTACTGGTTTTCCTGAGAGGTCCAGACAATTTTCTGAAACATAGCAGTAATGTCATTTCAAGTTGGGGTCCCTGACACTTCATTCAACTAGCACTTCTGAAATATATTTTATGCGTGAACTATTTTCTTCTTATTCCTCTCCTCTCCAAAAAGTTTTGTTTGTTTGTTTGTTTGTTTGTTTTCTTTAGGAGATTGGCTTAAATTGAAAAACTGACATTTAGAGGTACCCTTACCTGAGACCAGGAAACCATTTCCAAATAAAACACAATTAGTAGAGAAGGGACATACTCTGGAATTTGGGTTTCTCCAGTTAGCACCTTTAAATATACAGAAGGCTATTTATTATTAAGTAACTTTAATTTAACTGCAGCCATGAAATTAAAAGACGCTTACTCCATGGAAGAAAAGTTATGACCAACCTAGATAGCATATTCAAAACCAGAGACATTACTTTGCCGACTAAGGTCCATCTAGTCAAGGCTATGGTTTTTCCAGTAGTCATGTATGGATGTGAGAGTTGGACTGTGAAGAAGGCTGAGTGCCAAAGAATTGATGCTTTTGAACTGTGGTGTTGGAGAATACCCTTGAGAGTCCCTTGGACTGCAAGGAGATCCAACCAGTCCATTCTGAAGGAGATTAGCCCTGGGATTTCTTTGGAAGGAATGATGCTAAAGCTGAAACTCCAGTACTTTGGCCACCTCATGCGAAGAGTTGACTCATTGGAAAAGACTCTGATGCTGGGAGGGATTGGGGGCAGGAGGAGAAGGGGACGACAGAGGATGAGATGGCTGGATGGCATCACTGACTCGATGAACGTGAGTCTGAGTGAATTCCGGGAGATGGTGATGGACAGGGAGGCCTGGCGTGCTGCGATTCGTGGGGTTGCAAAGAGTCGGACATGACTGAGTGACTGAACTGAACTGAACTGACTTTAACTGACTGATCACACATCTGTGCTGAAGAATGGAAATAATTTAAAAAGTGTAGAAGTAACCAACTCTTCAGAACAAGCTAATGATGGATAATATATAATCCAACTTTCTTCTTAGTGTTTGAGTAGACCTATGTCTATACAAGGAAAGCATGTTTGAGTCATTTTAGAATTGTCTAGCATTTTAACTGATATTTATCTTAGAATCTAAACATTATTTAGTGACATTTTTAATATATATTCTGATGCAAAGTTATTTTAGTGCATTGCATATAATCACACTTACATAAATAGAGTGTGAAAAAATATTTACTCCTGCATGTATGTTGCTATTAAAGTTACCTGCATTAAAAAAGAGCTTTGTACTCACAGCCTTTCATAAATTGTATGTTAACATTAATGGACTAAATGTTGATTTAGAAATGGCTAGGCACTGACATGTTTCATTTATTGCTTATATAACATTCTCTGTTTCAATAAAGAGTGTCTCTTGTCTGTGTTCTACAATATATGGTAGTCCTTCATCCTAATAGCAAAATATTGCTGCCCTTCATGGTCATAAATGATAATACTGACAAAGATATGTAGGAATGTATCTAACAGATCAATATGTGATCAATAGTTTATTGCACACAGAGTGGAAAATTCTATAGCCACTACTGGTAGAGTCTCATAACTTTGTCTTAAACTTGGGAATTCCATATACAAATAAATATATGGACTCAAGTAATTAATCAAGAAATAGTGTAACCAAAAAATGTGTACATGCAACACCTTGGTTTTCATCTTCACAGTGTACTTCTCTCTCGATTCTTCCATTCATTCTATTTCTGTTTGTTTCTCTACCAGGCTTGGGTTCATCTGTTGTCTCCCAGCACGCCTAACTTAGTCAAGTTGTGTTGGATGGCACTGTCTTTCTACTTGGCAGGTCCTTGCTTGTGGCAAGACCTACGGTGGCCAGCGTTAACATCCACGATGCACACTTCTCAGCCAGGCCCTCCACTGTGCTCTGTGGATACTGAAATGAATGAGCCTCTGTTAGTTTAGTGAAGGAGACGGGAGAAGGCCTCTGTTGATTTTCCTGCCCCAGCCTTCATTCTCTAGTTTTCTTCTTTTTTTGGTCCTCATTTTTGCTTTGGGGAAATAATCCTCCTCACAGGTATAGCAATGTTAATCTTGTCAATCAAGGCCAAGGGAGGGGACCCAACCCAAGTTATATCACTGAGATTTCTGGGGGAAAGGAATCTTGGGCAGAGGAACTGAGCACTGAGAATAGTTCCAGGCCATTCCCCCGGTGGTGGTGCCCTAAGAGATCATCCATTCATTCCAACACCACGACATCTAATGCTGCTCGGGTCTCCACCCTTTGTCAAGCTCTGTTCTTCAGCTTTTTCTTCCTCCCTGTAAGCAATCCTATATCCTTCCAATGATTTCCTTTCTAGATTAAGAAACTGTTGGTTCCTGCAGTTTGCCACCAAAGAAACTACAATCATGATGTAAATGGTTGAAATGCCACAAGACAGAATAGGACATTGTCCAGAAAAGGTAACACAGTGTTTATTTGACTTCTAGAACACATTTGTAAGTTTGTTGAAGAAACAAACTTATGCGGTGATTAAAGTAGGTTCCTCTTTCCCATTGTACAACACAGTTTTTGGAACTTGTGGCCACAGTACAACAAACACTTGCTTGTTGGTTTTCTTGTTTTAGTGTTATGTCAGTCTATTCCCTGTGGCTCAAATGGTAAAGAATTTGCCTGCAACGCAAGAGACTGGGGTTCGACCCCTGGGTCAGGAACATCCCCTGGAGGAGGGAATGGCAACCCACTCCAATATTCTAGCCTGGAGAATTCCAAGGCCAGAGGAGTCTGGTGGGCTACAGTCCACGGGGTTGCAAAGAGTTGGACACAACTGAGCAACTATACTTTCACTTTTTCTTTCATGTTACTCTACAGCAAATGATATACTGCTGTAAAAGTCAAGTTTAAATCTTAGAATATTTTCTGGTAGCAGGAAACAAGTAAAAATGTATAGGTAGCAAATAATCACCCTGCATGAACAATTAACATTTATTTTAAAGTCTCTCTAATTATGTGTTTGCAACCATTTTCAAACTTTGCATGCAGGTGGAAATGATATTTTTTAGACCATGAGACCCATACCTAAGGCAACTTTCAGGATTTGAGAATAGAAAATAATTGCCATGACTGCAAAATGTCAAACACAACTGAGCGACTGAGCACATACCTATACATACAAAACAAAAAGAGGCCTCATAGAAAGATACACATTTGACCTTAGTGAATTTAGAAGCTTTTCTTTACAAATGTTGTCAAACAATTAAATTTTCAAAAAGTTTTACTATGGAAAATTTTATGGATAAATAGAAAAAATATTATAGTGAACTCCATGTATGTATTCCTTTGCTTTAGCAAGTATTAACTCATGGGCAATTTTATTTCTCTGCTCGCCGCAGAAGAAGGGAAGTCTCCCTCTCCATTTATCTTGGAGCAAATCCCAGATGTCATATCAATTCATCTGTAAATATTTCAGCATGTTCCTCTAGAATGACTTTTCTCTCTCCCTCTCTCTATTAAACATAACAATATAATGAGCACATCTAGCAAAAGTTTCTGATCCTTCTGTGGCATCAATATACAGTCAGTATTCTTATTTCCAGCCTGGTCTTCTGTGGAAGAGGCCTTGGGGTCCTCAGATCACAAACTCTCAGCCCCTTTATTATTTCAGCCTCGGAGTTTTATGCATGCTCAAGCTCCTTCCTGCAGGCAGTGTCTCACTCTGAGCAGGAGTCCCATGTCCCTAGGAACCAAAGGAAGACAGCACACCATTGGGAATACAGTCCATCTCAAAAGTCGGAGGTCATAAAAACTCAGGGGCAACACTGTGCCTCCTGTATTGCAAGAAGACAGTTCTCAGCAGCCTTTCATGTGCTTCCCAGAGGCCCAGGCAGAATCGCCCCCTAGGCATAGGCAACCTGCCTGATGCAACTTTATGTCAGCGTTTCCTCCTTTCCAGTGATACTTTTCCCTTCCTACAATTCTACTTCCTGAAGTGACAGCTCAAGCCCTTGGGGAATAAACACTGTGATACCTTTATACTTCTGTTTTTAAATACTGACTCTGGATCCAAATAACATTAGTTATAGTTTGTTGCCATAATTAGTTTTCCTTTTGAAAATTGTGGTCAAATACATATAACATAAAGCTTATACCATCTTAACCATTTTTAAATGTACAGTTCTGTTAAGTTCAATTAACATCGTGTAGCCATCATCTCCATCTATTTCCACAACTCTTTTCATCTTGTAAAACTGAGACTCTATCCATTTTTAAACAATAATTCATTCCTCCCTCCTCCCTGACCCCTGGCACCTCCATTCTACTTTCTGTTTCTATGAATTTGACTACTCTAGGTACCTCACACAGTATGTGTCTTTTGGTAACTGACTTCTTATACTTTGCATGATGTCCTCAGATTTCATCTGTGTTACAGTATGTGCCAGAACTTCCTTCCTTTTTAACACAGAATACTAGTCCATTGTATGTATATACTACATTTTATTTATCCATTTATTTATGGTGGACACTTGAATTGTCTCTACCTTTGGGTTATTGAGAATAATGCTGCTATGGATACGGGTGTATGAACATCTCCTTGGGACCTGACCTTCAATTCTTTTAGGTTTATGCCCCAAAGTGGAATTGCTAGATCAAATGGTTATTCCATTTTTACATTTCCACCAACAATACTTTGGCCACCTGATGTGAAAAGCTGACTCATTGAGCAAACATATTGGAAAAAAAGCCTGACACTGGGAAAGATTGAGGCTAGGAGGAGAAGAGGGTGACAGAGGATGAGATGGTTGGATGGCATCATGGACTCAATGGACAAGTTTGAGCAAACTCCAGGAGATAGTGAAGGACAGGGAAGCCTGGTATGCTGCAGTCCATGGGGTCCAAAGCATTGGACATGACTTAGCAACTGGACAACATCAAACAACAGTATATAAGAGTTCCACTTTCTCCATATCCTCCCCGATACTTGTTATTTTGTTATATATTTTTGACATGATCAGTAGAATTTTATTTTTTTAAATCTAAAATGAAAAAATGTGCAACATCAGAGTATTTGAAATACTGGGCTCTGAGGGCTGTATTCATTCCTCCCTCCTGGGTGGGAGGAGAGGGGTCAGGTCTGCTGGTAAATGCCCATCTCTACACTAAAAGTTTTTTGTTTTTGATAATAACCACCCAATGGGTGTGTTTTAGTTCTCTTCTAATCAATAAGTTTCTCCTTTCTCTGTCTC